>NC_060235.2:39212353-39834276 GCF_021155775.2 Neodiprion pinetum | reverse complement strand
AGAATGGTATTGCGATTCAGATGGCTGCCGGTCTCGTCGGCCAAGAAATGGCAAGAGAGGTTAAAAAAAATTTTCAATTATTTATTCCACACCTACTTCTACCCGTGGATATCGTTTGAACTTAATGTTGTGTGCCTGTGTTTTCATTTTTATTTAAAATTCAAACCCGTTCCTTCTCGTGTCGTCGTCTTATAGATATATCAAAACAACATCGTACAATCTAACCTAACCTCACATCACTGAAAACTACATACTCCAAAAAGCAAAATACAATATCAGATTTAACAACGGTTTAGAAATATCTCATAAACTCAACAATCTATGTGATACTTGGGTATTTATACTCTTACCGTTCTGAATGATATAATAAACTTCTTGCCCAGTGCCACTGATTTGTTCAACCGCTGTTGAAACAACTATTTCATCATTTATTTCTTTCCTTTGTAAATTGATCATTGTCGCTAACCCACAGCTTGAGTTATAATAACCAATTGTTCATTACAGAGAATTATTTTATTTTTACCTCATTCTTGAATGACATTAATTCTACAGGCTGCTGGTGTTGTCGTCGATATGATAAGATCGAAGAAAATGGCTGGGCGAGCAGTCCTGCTTGCAGGACCACCTGGAACAGGGAAAACAGCAGTTGCCCTTGCAATAGCGCAGGAACTGGGTAACAAAGTGCCATTTTGTCCGATGGTTGGTTCCGAAGTATATAGTTCAGAGATAAAAAAAACAGAGGTACTTATGGAAAATTTTAGACGAGCTATTGGGTTGCGAATAAAAGAAACCAAAGAAGTCTACGAAGGTGAAGTAACGGAGCTGACGCCTGTGGAAACTGAGAACCCAATGGGCGGCTATGGAAAGACAGTTTCCCATGTGGTTATTGGGTTAAAAACTGCTAAAGGAACAAAACAGTTGAAACTTGATCCATCTATATACGAATCTCTCCAAAAAGAAAAGGTTGAGACCGGCGATGTAATTTATATCGAGGCAAATAGCGGGGCTGTGAAACGACAAGGACGTAGTGACAATTTCGCAACGGAATTTGACTTGGAAGCAGAGGAATACGTGCCTTTGCCCAAAGGTGATGTCCACAAAAAGAAAGAAGTTATCCAGGATGTCACGCTGCATGATTTAGATGTCGCTAACTCTAAACCACAAGGAGGACAGGACATCATGTCAATGATGGGACAACTCATGAAGCCCAAGAAAACTGAAATCACCGGTAAAATTTGATTACTTAAGTGCAGATTTCTTTTAGAAATATATTTTTTTCTCGTAATCATTATCAGTATTGTATTGATCAAACTTCAAGTATTGATTACTGTAGTTATATGCCTTAGCAACAGACAGTTCTGAATCTCATCGAATTGTCACCGAATATTTTGAACTTCTCAAAAGAAAAGTTGCAGATGATAAAAATTGAGTGACACTTTACAAACCGGATGAGTCTCTATTTTTAAATGTGTTACATGTATATTTTCAGATAAACTGCGGAAGGAAATAAACAAAGTTGTGAACAAGTACATCGATCAGGGTATCGCAGAACTGGTACCTGGAGTTCTGTTCATAGACGAAGTACATATGCTGGATATTGAGACATTTACATATCTCCATCGTGCTTTAGAAAGTGCAATTGCTCCAATAGTTATATTTGCAACAAACCGTGGTCGTTGCATCATCAGAGGCACAGAAGACATTGCTTCGCCACATGGAATACCACTCGATTTACTCGATAGATTACTAATCATAAGAACTTTGCCATACTCGAGAAAGGAAATTGAACAGATTGTTAAATTGCGGGCTACGACGGAAGGCTTACAAGTTGAAGACGAAGCTTTGCAAACTCTGGGTGACATTGGAACTAGGACAACGCTAAGATATGTCGTTCAGTTGCTTACACCAGCTGCATTAACTGCCAAAGTTAATGGAAGAACTGTGATTAAGAAAGAAGATGTTGAGGAAGTCGGAGCTTTGTTTTTGGATGCTAAATCATCGGCTAAAATCCTGACACAGCATAAAGATAAATACATGAAATAAACGTGTTGCGTTGTTAATCCTGAGACTCGAATATTATTGAACAAATTTTTAGATTCGACGTGGTTATTTTGTTTCTGAATACAATTGTAGCAGTTTTACAATTAGTTTCACATGACTTTTCTGAATGAAAAGACTATCACGAAAGAATACACATTCGCCAGAGAAAATACAACTTATATAAATGTGTTCCAATTACCAATATGTTGTAAATTTAAGATTCCCATAATTGTGAATTGTCTGCAATTTTCCAGTTTTATGTACTTCATATTTAGATTGTAATATGTTATGTTCCATAGACCATGTCAATAAAATTCTTTCATATCCTGCGAATTTATCAGTGTACTGTTATTAGATATAAAACTAAATTTCATTAGCCAAACAAGATGCTGCAAGCAAAATGGATTATATAAAATAGTACAAGCATTTGGTAATGGAATGAAATATTTTTTTGACTAATAGGAAAGCAAAGATTTCATTTGAAAAAGCGATTTCAAGTTATCGCAGATGTGAATAACATTCCGCAATGCACTAACACAGTGTAATCTCCATTAACTGATAAATTATTGCATTTCAGTCGCATTTTCATTGACATAGTCTAAGAATCTCCGCATTGTGCCAAGGTCAACAAAGTTCAAATCGCAATCGAGAGACGCGCACACATCACGTGGCGTCATCGCCTTCAAGTGGTATAAAATCTCAGCTCACGTTTTAAACTCTTAGTTACGCACGGTTTAATAAGAGAGTACAGAGTTCGTTACCAATAGCAGGGAAAACAAGTTTCTAAATATCACTATCAAGTATTAATTTGAAATAATTTAACACGATGCAGTCAATAATTAAAGTTTCTACCTGTTCCCGACTTTTACACACTCAAAAATATACGATCAAGTATGCACGAGCCTTAGTTTCAAACAGTATTAATTTATCCAATTTCGAGAAGTTATTTCCAAAGAGAGAAGAATTCCAAGTAAGACACATTGGACCAAGGGAACATGAACAATTTGAAATGCTCGAGACTATTGGGTTTAAGGTAAAACTGAAGTTTCATGGACATGTTTGATGATTTACGTTCATATTTTACAATAATCACGGAAACATTATTTTCGCAAAATTAGTTATTTGAAATGTTTTGCAACAGTGCTGTCTTTGTTGAATATGTAAATGTACATATTACACAGATGAAAATCCACTGTAACTAACTGAATTCCAAAAATACTGATACAATTTACAAACTTGTATAATGAAAAGTGAAACAAACGTTTCAAATCTTTGTAAAATCTAACTAAACTAAAGAACATTTTTCTTCATCTTAGAGTTTGGATGAATTGACACGATCTGCTGTACCAGAAAAAATTTGCTTGAACGAGCCTTTAAAAATAGAGGAGCCAGTTAGTAAGTACAATATATTTGAATTTCTTAATAAACTCATAATCAAGGAAAAAAGAGAATTGTGTCACATACATTGTTTTCAATTCACGCCTTATTTTTAGTATATCATATCCAGTGTCTCAATGGAATTATAATTCATTTCAAAACATCTTTTTATGGAACAAGATTGTTGAAAGTGATAAACTAACTACGTATTTGGAAACGTACTTGATAAGTGTAAACAAGTTTGACAGAGCCCCCAGCAGAGACAGAGGGTCAAGTGTATTCATTGGGTTATCACAGGGTTGCTAATACGTAAGCTTTGCATATAAGTGGATGCCTGCATGTTATTCATGTTGCGCCACACATATTGTGCGATCTACTCGTAATAATTAAGTATAGTACTTTGCCAATCGAATAGCTTAGAGGTCTGTCCGTGAGATTTTTTTTCAGAGCCGTGACGATTGCATTAAACTCTTCTAATTTCACACTTGACAATTTGGTGAGATTCAATTCATCACCGATAAAAATATAGAGTTAAAAAATTCAGTTTTACTATTTCTCCTCAATGAAATTTTTCCATGCAGACACGAGTTGGATAGCATGTAAAAATATCGCGTTATTTATGCGGAGAAATGATATTGCACATTAAACATGAGAAGTGGAATGAATTGATAAGAAACATAATACACACAATCTAGTATGGTTATTCGAATAACAAATTGTGGTAGAACACGTGAGGTCAGATAGGGGACACGAGAGTTGAGTTAATCGCATAAATGAATGTTCCATAGCTGATATAATCACTTTTTATAAAGAGCATACTTATCTTCGGTCAAGAGGTGAAACTGTGACTTGAGATGTGTACTCACGTACTTTTCCTATCAACATCTGACAATTTTCGTAATTGATTTTGTCGAATTTAATAACAACTTAGAACAGACTCAAATAATTTTATCATCTCGTCGGTGATGACTCGTATTTACACATATATTCATTCCGAATATCAAACCTAATTCTCTCACAATTTCTTTTGGCAATAATCACGAAGAAAGAAAGAAATTTTGATTACTTGAATACTTATTAATTCCGTATCCACGATCAAATTTTCCATTTCCAGATGAGTATGAATTAATTAAAAGAATTCGAGAGGTCTCGGAAAAGAATCAAGTTTGGCGTAGCTATATCGGTATGGGGTACCATAACTGTAGCGTCCCACATACAATATTGAGAAACATATTCGAGAATCCAGGATGGTAAGCAAACTTATCATTTAGTACATGGTTATTATTATGTGTCAGAGCACCAATTTCGGCAACAATTGTTTGTGTGTACTACAATCCATCAATAAACTATTAATAAGAATCTTAACTGAATAACGTTAAGAATCCTATCGAAGTTAACTAAAACGTATTCATATTTGACAATTACATTCCTAGGACGACACAGTATACGCCCTACCAACCAGAAATTTCTCAGGGGCGATTGGAGGGGCTTTTAAATTACCAAACTATGATTTGTGAGCTAACAGGGATGGAAGTAGCGAATGCTTCTCTTCTGGATGAGAGCACTGCTGCTGCGGAAGCGATGTCGCTTACTTACAGGCATACTAGAAGAAAGAAAATGTTTTTGTCTGATAAATTACATCCCCAAACGATAAATGTTGTTGTAACAAGAGCTACATCGCTGGGACTGACCATCGAAGTTGGAGATGTATTTAAAGTTGACTTGGCAAAAAAAGATATTGCTGGAATTCTTTTACAGTATCCAGATACAACAGGGCAGATTCGCGACTTCTCAAATGTTGTTGAACAGGCCCATGCTAATGGAGTAAGCGATATTTCTTGCATAGAACAATGTGGTTGATTGCCCAAATATGAAATACGTTTCAGATCTAAATTGTCCACAATTCATTTAGATATCGCTGTGTCGTTGCAATCCCTTATTAAAGTATCTTGAATTTTCTCTTTTACAGACCTTGGTGTGTGCAGCGAGCGATTTGCTTTCCTTAACATTGATCAGACCACCCAGCGACTTTTCAATTGACATATGCATTGGTACAAGTCAGAGATTTGGTGTCCCACTGGGATACGGGGGACCACATGCAGGGTTCTTTGCTTGTCGTCGAAGCCTAGTAAGGTTAATGCCAGGAAGGATGATCGGTGTAACAAGGGATGCCAATGGTGTTGACGCTTATCGTCTAGCACTTCAAACCAGAGAACAACACATCAGAAGAGACAAGGCTACAAGTAATATCTGCACTGCTCAAGCTCTACTCGCCAACATGTCCGCTATGTATGCAGTTTATCACGGACCATCAGGATTGAGAGATATAGCAACCAGAGTGCATAATCTAACTGCAGTTCTCGCTGGTGGACTAAAAGCGGGAAACAACAAAGTCCAAACCGAACACTTCTTTGACACAATCACTGTACTGCCTCGAGATGATCAAGGAACTGTAAGAAAAAGAGCAACAAAAGCTAAAGTTAATTTGAGGTAAGCAAGTGTAGTGTTATAGTAATCAAGACCACGTAGATGATGTATAATCTTATTTCCTACAACTATTGCGATTTTCAAGGTATAACGATGACGGGTCAATTGGAATAGCATTTGATGAAACGACTACACTGAAAGACGTTGATGATCTTCTCAAAATATTTGGCTCAAAGATGACGGCTAAAGAAGTTGTAGAAAGTGATTCGAAAGGAATTTACAGCATCATTGACTCCCCATTTATGCGTACAACACCTTACTTGGTGCACCCAGTTTTCAACACATATCATTCTGAAACTCGAATTGTACGGTACATGAAGTCTTTAGAAAATAAGGACGTTTCTCTCGTGCATAGTATGATTCCACTGGTAAGTGAAAGCTGGAGTGAAACATTGGTCAAAAACGCTATTTACGTTACAGCATGCTCATAAGTTTTCAATTTGAATTGCAGGGCTCTTGTACAATGAAATTGAACTCAACAACCGAAATGATGCCATCCAGTTTCAAAGGTTTCACTGATATACATCCTTTCGCACCAATCGAGCAGGCCGAAGGATATCAGCAACTCTTTATGGAACTTGAAAAGGATCTTTGTGCCATAACAGGCTATGATAGGATTAGTTTTCAACCAAACAGTGGTGCGCAAGGTGAATACGCAGGATTGAGAGCTATCCAGTGTTATCACGAATCGCGGGGTGATGCCCACAGGCAAGTTTGTCTGATACCAGTTTCTGCACACGGCACAAATCCAGCTTCAGCACAAATGGCAGGGATGCGTGTTGAGCCGATTCATGTGAGAAAAGATGGTTCTGTCGACATAGTTCATTTACAGGAAATGATAGATAAATACAAAGTGAATTTATCCTGTCTAATGATCACTTATCCATCCACCAATGGTGTCTTCGAAGAAACCATTGCCGATATTTGCGAAATGGTCCACAACGGTGGAGGGCAGGTATACCTTGATGGAGCTAACATGAATGCACAGGTTGGACTGTGCAGACCTGGTGATTACGGAAGCGACGTTTCACATTTAAATTTACACAAGACATTTTGCATTCCACACGGCGGTGGAGGACCTGGCGTAGGGCCAATTGGGGTGTAAGTAGTACAAGATGATTCTCAAAAATTGACTAAAATCAAACTGGGCATGATGAGGATTTTTTCGTTTATAGCAAAAAACACCTCGCACCATTTCTACCTTCTCATCCCATTATCAACCCACTGGCTGATGACACGGATGGCGGTAAACAGAGTTTAGGAACAATTTCTGCGGCACCTTACGGCTCGTCCGCGATTTTACCAATTTCATGGGCCTACATAAAGATGATGGGACCGAAAGGCTTGCGGAAGGCAACTCAAGTAGCAATTCTCAATGCCAATTATATGAGCAAGAGATTAGAAGGTCATTACGTGACGTTGTACAAGGGGACCACTGGTCTCGTAGCACATGAGTTTATCATTGATGTGAGAGATTTCAAGAAAACTGCCAATGTCGAGGCTGTTGACATTGCTAAGAGACTCATGGATTATGGTTTTCACGCGCCAACAATGAGTTGGCCAGTCACTGGAACTTTGATGATAGAGCCAACCGAGTCAGAGGATAAACCAGAGCTTGATAGATTCTGTGAAGCTTTGATTAGTACGTTTTCGTTAATAAGTTACTATTGTTTACTGGCCTCTAAATAATTCTACATACTGTTCTTCATTTTTCAAATAATACTATCCCCTTACAGGCATCAGGAACGAAATTCGGGAAATAGAAAATGGTAAACTAGATTCCCAAATAAATCCTTTGAAAATGGCACCACATACCCAGGAGCATGTTGTTTGCTCAGAATGGAACAGGCCATATACGCGCGAACAAGCTGCCTTTCCCGCTGTAAGAAATTAATAGACTATTAGTATCTTCAACTTTTCTTTCTCAAACACTGGAAGAATTTCAGATCCTTACCTTCTCAATTAGTTATAAAAAAGTATAATTTTTCTGTGCACTTAATCGTTTTTAAAATAAATGTTTTATTGTTGCAGCCATTTGTGAAAACCGATACAAAGATCTGGCCGAGTGTTGGAAGAATTGATGACATATACGGCGATAAGAATCTGTTCTGTACATGTCCACAGATTCTGCCGAAATATTAGTTGCCCATAATTAGTGCTATTTATTTATGTGTAAATATTTAATGTAAGATTAGGATTTAAGATTGTACTAGACATATCATCTCGACTCATTAACTTCAGCATAGCATATATTTATTGTATGACGTCTCATAAGCACAAGTATCAAACAATTTAATTCGATAAAAGCTATATTTTTCATAATACAATGCTGTATTTTCACTTCTTTGCATTAGTGACACTATGCCTACAGACCGGGCATGATGTACGCAATATTGTCGAGCATTCGAGAAAGTGTTTGAGGTTTTGCACCATCTGTCTCTGGGACTTGTTGCGTAAGACAGATTAATGGACCAAGAGCACAGAGTAGTGAGTCTAACAGAACCGAAAGACTACCTGAAACCGCTATTTGGCCCTCGTGTTCTTTTAATCGTTCACCAATTATCGTCAGACTTTCACCAAGCAATTTCAAATGAGCAGCTACATCCACAGGCTGCATTCCTATCACTTTGTACATTCCTGTTCCAATGACTGGCTCATTTACTAGATCTTTACCACCACGATTAGATGGTGGTGAAACTGGAATATTTCCTACCACAGAAGGTACTCCAAGCTGTATTGTCTTTTTTGAAGGGGAAGGTTTTGTTTCTTTACCGTTTCCTGAAAATTGACCAAAAGTTAACTTAATATTGGCAAACCAGCTTCGTAAAAATTGAGCTTTCAGATGATCCTCAACATGTCCTTTACCAATTTTGTTAATGAATTTCTTTTTCGATGAAGGTGGAGGCATTTTCCATACTGATTCATCTTTGACTGCGATTGCTGCGCTGGGCTTTGACGCTAGACGTTTCGCCCGTCTTCTCCAATTGTACTTTTCCAAGTTCGGCACAGTTGCCCATAATTCACCAAGACGCTTTGAAATAGTTGCAAAATCTGAAGCAATCAATAGATCTCTTTCAACATGTAACCGGAAAGTTGTTCATTTTCACGATACATAAGATCAATTAAATAATTGATATTGAAGATTGTCATATCATAAAAAAACAGTAATATTTATCAACGTTTGAAACCTTCTCAATGAAAAGAGACGTAAGGAACATCATACCAAATCTTTAAAAAATTATATCTTACTTCAGAGCATAACTAGCCACTATTTTTATCTACTAAATAGCGAGCATAGTATACGATTTTACTGCAGCGAGCATAGTATACGATTTTACTGCAGCGTATCAACATCAATATTCACTCACCCATTTCAGGATATTGCTTCATTAATTCGTGTCTTATCTCTTTTGCCCACAGCATATAGGCTGTGAAGCGTGTTTTCTGTAAGATGAAATTTTATTCATTTATCAATCAAAGAGCAAAGCAACATTCCATATGGTTAATTTTAGGACGATTTGTCTCTCTTACGTTTGAAAAGTAGTCATGAATAATTGAAAAGTAAAAGATATTATAGTTTACTTACACCCTTATCCTTTCGTTGAGCCTTCATTCTGCCAATAATCTTACCATCCTTGATAATTAATTTCTTCTTGCACTTCTCAAGCATGTACAAACTATTTGCCTGTGAGGGAGCTTCCTGACCGGGTGGTTCAAGTCTCCTGAATCCAGTTTCTCTATCATCAATCAATAAGGGATCCACTTCATCATCACTACCAGATTCTAAGCTATATCTTTCCTCTTCGTTCATTGCCGTATCATCTTCAGAATAAGAGCCAGAGGAGTGTCCTTCATTTTCGGACAACGGCTCAGCCTTAACTCTGCCGATGTGGGATCCAGAATTTTTGCGTTGCCGTTGAACAGGGGCGTCTCCATGCTGAGATGAATGACTTTGAGTAACTTGCTGACGATGCGCCTCATAACGCTCTAGCAAATGCTGTGCGTGTAACTGTTGGGCTTTTTGTCGTTTGTATTTATTGTCTGCTATGTCATCAGGAGACTCAAAGTCCATAAGTTTAGAGGACTTTTTACGCACGCGACCACTACGTGATATCCCTGTAACCTCTAAATCTGAAATGTAAAGCCAACTAGATCTTGCCAAAAGAGGATCAGGGATAAAAACACATCGCATTACATCTAACTACGCTTTTAAATCCAAATGAAAGACTTCAAAACTACCAAACTATTGAAAAGTAGGATTCACTACGCAAATTGGATTTACTGGTCAGAACTGATGAAGGGTCGGCCTATATATTGGGTGTAACTCAAATAAAGTATTACTTGCAGCAACTTTCTTGCCAAAGTTAATTACGATGTAAACTTACAGGGTTGTTGCAAAAATTTTTTTTCCAGATTCTCAAGCTTAACCAGTTTTCAGGAACAAAGAGATGATTTCTCTCAGATTGTTTCAAAGTATAGAAATTTAGAGTTTCAATACGTCAAAATTATCACATTCCAACTTAAACAATTCTAAATTTCTTTTAGCAATAAGAAAATGCTTATCAAGTTAAGTGAGATATGAAATTATTTGGGAACCATTGAATGAACAAAGTCCAATAGCACCCTGTAATACTGTTTTAAATTTCAACTTTACACAATTTACTTTGTTATTCGCAATTATAATAATAATATTGATTTGCAGACAGCATTTTTTGAACACAATACAAATGTATTACTCCCTACGAACAGAAATCTAGTTCTCAGGTCCCTCTTTATTTCATAGGATGATTGACTCAAATTGAGTGGCTTGACTTTAGAATGGGATTAAATTTCAGGGTATTTAATAGAATTCTTTGGCTACATAGAAATTTTCACGTTTGCGACGACCCTGGTATTGGAAAATTTTACGTGCGACTTATTGTGAAAAATTTGGTAACATAATATGCGAAAATTTGTTCTAAATATTCGTAAAGTTGAATTAAATAATTGAATGTTAATTTATCGATCCGTTCCAAACTGCGCTCAATTTACGCGCTGATGAATTAGTTCCAACGCCGACCGCGACAAATACACAAGCGCTATCTACGTGGCAAGAGAACGAGAAACTACATGATACGGAGAATAGGCTAAATCGCAAAAACGAACGTTACTACTAAATGAATAAAATCCATGCGCCAATGTCTACGTAAATTTTGACACAGTAGTGTTTAGGATGCAGCTAAGCTAACCAAATTGCTTATATACGCGTTTTGGACGTATCTCACCATCCGTTTTTTGATGACGTTTCGGGGACGCGAACGATTCCATTTCGTCGAGCTGGTCGAAATGCTTCTTACGCCGCTGTGCTTGGGGGTTCTCAAGTTTTGGTACTTGTTTTCGAATGTCTGCCTGCATGACGGGGTTGTTTAAATTAAAACAAGCTTCAAGTTTAGTTAAATGATCGTACTTCTTTTTCAGTGCTCGTAATTAAATTAGACCAATTTTACACACACACAATTACCCTGATCTTTTAAAAACAACTGCAGCGTTGCAACCGAAACTGTAGTGCGCATGATCCGTCCATCTAGGTTGAATTACTGTTTCGTGGCGACTCGATTTGCGCGCGAAACTGACATCATCAATGAGTTATTAATAATTGTAAATTACTTGAAAAAGCGCAGATGATTCAAACATTCAATATTTTCCATTTAATGCACTGAATATCGAGTTACATAATGTTTAGAAAAAATTAAAGGTTAGATTTACGGTAAATGAGAAAAAGGCAATTTCATAGCTGTACATACAAAATTCATTTTATTAATAAAAAACCATATGTCTGACTTGAAGTGCATCTAAAAGTCATCTTCCTGTTGCCACCCATCTTCCTCAGATAAAAACCGTCTTTTATGAGTAGTATTCATGTACGGTCGCAACGCCCACTCTGAATCAGCAGCAGCAGCATTGTCTAATGTGCCCAATTTGATTTCGTACAATTTAAGTTGAAACCTGGGACCGACTTCAGACATTTCAATATCCTTGCCATTTATTTTCTTGTAATTATGATGACGGAATGAAATATAGTCGTCGTGATTAGCAAAAGTGATTATCCTTTTGCTGTCCTCCTTAGGTACAGGAAACAAATGCTTTAATATGCTGACAGTCCTCTGTCCCAGTTTAGTTTTAAAGTTGTGAAATATTAAATGCGGATACTGTTCAGACATTGTTCCAATGTCTGGAATATCGTGACGCATGACGACGTCTGACATGGTGAAATAGGCTGTAGGTCCGTAGGGCAGATGGCAGATAACCAGGGTGTCTGGAATCCCTCTATGCTCGTGCACCATGATAAAATCGGTCACGTCATTGGCACGACAGGCGTGAATTAGCTGTTTCATTTCGTAATTACCGCGATTCATCCTTTGGGAGTTTGGAAATATGAGTCTGAGCTCTTTGACGAACATTTTCAGCCGCGAGCTGGGGTCTCGCGATGTCGTTATAACTATTTTCGGGTCCTCGACACCTGCCCATCGGTATTCGTCGTCCTCGTGCGTGCCGATTGCTCCTCCCATCTCCGTACTGATCGCTACGGCCATTTCGGGGCCTGCATCTTCCCACTCGATTTTTTTTTGCAAATGCAATGCATTCTTCCTTAGGTCGTGATGGATCGGAGTATTCTCTTCTAGGCTATGTTTTAACCTCTCTTTCTTGTCCTGGATCGTCTTCATTTTGTCCTGTACTGACTTTCGATAGAGGTATTCCCGCCTCAGTCGCGCTTGTCTTCTCAACATCTTCGATTTTTCGTTTTTATCAACCCTTTAGCACACAATAATGCGTTATTTATTTTTCACAATTTGCGAGGCTGCCGTCAAACAAGCATCAAATCCGATGCAACACACGTGTTTTGCTACTCGTATTCCATAGGTTGAGTAAAAAGTAGAGAACTTACGCTACAGCTAGATATGAATAGCTAGACATCGGGCAATTCTCGAAGTTTTTAAATTCGTCTCAAATTCGGTTGAAGCGTGAAATCAACGTGCTATAATTATGAACGCATCTTGTAAAAAACGAACAAGGCTATGCAGTCTACCGTACAAATAATGATATTTTCCACGCGTGTTGGAGTACGTTAATTATTTATTTCACGTTTAAATCAAATTTGACTCAGAGTTTCAGCCCTTTTTAAAGTTTTGACTCACGGCCACCAGCAGAGCGTTGCGGACACCTAAGACAACGAATTTGATGAAAATTTCGGACAATGTGCGTTACTACATCGCCCGTGAACACAGGCGTGGATGACAGTAGATGATAGATGCAGTTTTATAGTGGTTCGTACAATCAATTTTGATAGATCATGGAAGAAGCACCGTATAAATTAAGTTCCGTGTTAGTTGGTCACAGTTCTGATGTGCGAGCTGTAGCGGCATTTAAGGATGGAAGTCTGGTGTCAGTCTCGCGCGATAAAACCGCTCGCCTTTGGAGGCCGAACGAGTATGTCGAAGCTATAACCTATATTCCTTTGAATGTTCCACAACGAATTATTATTGTCCCTGTGATCGAGGCAACGTGTAAATGAGGGATTTTCTTTTCATTGGCAAGCTCCCCGTTTGGTTGTTCCATAGTTGACTAGCGAACGGAAATTCGCTTCGTTGCTCAGGTTTTCATGATGCTTGACCCTCCGCAATAATTAACTTTCAGATTAAATGCCGGATACACGGAATCCGCAGTGCTAAAGGGTCACAGCAACTTTGTGAGTTCAGTATGCGTAATAAATCCCTCTGAACAATTCCCGGATGGCTTTGTAATTACTGGGAGCAATGACAACAATATCTGCATTTACCTGCCTGGGGAAGAGAATCCGCTGCACACTATAAAGGCGCACCAAAACACTGTGTGCAATTTGAGTGCAGGTAAGGAGGAGGGAACATTCCTATCCAGTTCGTGGGATCTTACAGCAAAATTATGGCATATCAACAAGCTGGATTCACCACAACTGACTCTGACCAGTCACACGGCAGCTGTCTGGTGTGTGGCAGATTTGGCCAATGGCGTCATAGTCTCAGGATCGGCTGACAAGCTGGTTATAGCCTGGCGGAGAAATGGCACCATACTCCACAAGTTCTCAGGACACACAGATTGCGTTCGTGGAATATGCGTGATCAAGGACGAAGAGTTTTTGAGCTGTGCCAATGACGCAACCATTCGACATTGGAGTGTATCCCTAGGGACTTGCCTCGGCACTTACTGTGGGCACACGAACTACGTGTATGGAATAGCATCGACTTTTCTGCTGGGCGGTTCACATGTTGTTACTTCCGGAGAAGATAGGACTGTTAGGATTTGGCACAACGCTGAAATCCAACAGACTTTAACACTCCCTGCGCAGTCCATATGGTCAGTTGACATTTTGCCAAATGGAGACATTGTCACTGGATCTTCCGATGGATTAGTTAGAATTTTCTCTGCTAAACCTGAACGTTATGCCGATGCTGCAACTTTGCAACAGTACGACGAGGCCGTCGCTAATACCCAGCTTAATGCTGAGCAGGAGTTGGGTGGCATCAAGATTAGTGAGTAGGTATTCTTCCCTGTTTCTTGTCAAATTTTTCTTTCATCTTTGAATATTACTTCTGGAAGGAAAGGGTGTACGTTTAATCCTACGCATCATTGACTTGTTCTAAAATGACATAATTTTAGAATGATTGTGCGAAATTTTTAACATCTTATGTATTTTGATCAAAAACATTAACAATGATGATTCCTGGTGACCCACAGTCTGCCAGATGCCAAAGCTCTACATCAACCTGGACAAAGAGATGGTCAGACAAAAATGATAAGAGATGGAAATACCGTCAAGGCTTACAGCTGGTCGCAATCAAGCAAACAGTGGCAACATGTGGGAGATGTGATGGGTGCCTCTGGTGGTAGTCCAGCCACATCTGGTAAACAATTGTATAATGGTATGGAGTACGACTACGTTTTCTCAGTCGACATTCAAGACGGTGTTCCACCTCTAAAGTTGCCTTACAATAATGGCGATGATCCTTGGTGTGCGGCCCAAAAGTTTATCCATGATAATAACCTTAGTCAACTATTTCTTGAACAGGCAAGATATCAATTTTATCAAACAAAATGTCTTATGCACATGGCTTACGAAGACCCTTCAATGACATTTTCCTGTTTGCAGGTGGCAAACTTCATTGTAAATAATTCTCAGTCTGCCCCAGTTCTGAACGCCGAACCCCAGTTCGCTGATCCTTTTACAGGAGGAAATAGGTACATACCAGGATCTGGAATTCCTGGAAGAACATTACCAAATAATGTGCCAACACCGTCGGCTAGCTCTTCCAGTAGTTCTGTGTCGCAGACATACATACCGCATACTACCTATTTGAAATTGGAGCAAGCCAATGTTCCAGCTATCACTGGTGATGAATGATTGCATATTTTTTGCACATAAAATACCAGTAATTTTGTTACTACTAAAAATATACAACAAATAATTTGTTAAAATTTCCAGAAAAATTACTAGAGTTCAACAAAAAGATTGACAATGGCATTCACACAGTTTCGGAGGAATGCTTAGACCCATTTGTAAAACGATTGTGCAGTCAAAACGGAGACGAGGTTGGAGCTGATCCAATTGAAATGTTGAAAATATTTTTGAATTGGCCAAATAACTTGGTGTTCCCAGCACTGGACCTTGCAAGGCTGGCTGTACTTCGACCAGATGTTAACTCGCAGCTATGCAATGACGGATTATTGGCGGTGCTGAGGCGGCACATCAAAACTGATGCACTTCCAGCTAATCAAATGCTAGCTTTTCGAGTACTAGCTAATATGTTCTGCCATAGTAAGGGTGAAGCATTGGGTCTACATTATAAAGACGAGTTACTCAAGACGATACTCGACCTTTCGTCTCTTGGAAGTAAACATAACCAGGTATAACCGGTACTTCAACATTTATTCTGACATGCGGGACGGTTTGATCAGCGCCAACGTTCTTAGAGCTTCTATCCATACATGTTTTCAATCCTACAATTAATCAATTTACAACTGTTGTTTCAGATTGCGATAGCGAGTTACCTGCTTAATCTAATAGTGGCATTGAATAAACTTGACGATACACCTGGCAGAACAAGGGTACTTAATGTGATGTTTGCCGTTTTGCCGCTCTTGACTGAGCCCGAAGCAATATTCAGAGGGCTCGTTGGGTTGGGTACAATTTTGGCAGCAACACCAGACCCCGAGGATCGTGATAAATTAATTACAGCTGTGCGACAGTGCGAAAGTGCACTGGCTGTTATCAAGACAATGTCCGAATGTTCGACCAATAGCCCTGCACAAAATAAACTTTCTAATTGTTCCAAGCAAATTATTGATCTAATTATGTAAAGAATTCTTACTGTCAAACTTTCGTATTTTTAATACTGAAGGAGAAAATATTCATTCGGCAATTCGGATTTCTCAAAATAATTAAACTCACGATTTCTTCGTAATTGGTTATGAGAGACCTAGTTACTCGAATAGTCTACATAAAATTTTTAGGCAACAAATTCATAGCTTCTCGAAATGATTTGGCTCCAATTCGTGGAATTGGGACGGTTTCTTGTTCACGCGAGACCTGCATCAATTATGTAATGTTCATTTATGATAATATTTTTGCATTATTTACTGAATTGCTGTGTGAATGTTGATTGATTACATCCATTACATGTACAGTGTGTAGTAGAATGTGCTACGTGTTACCCATTAAAATTAGCATCATTTGGAATAAAAGCAGTGTTCAAATTTATCGAGAGCACTTTTAAATGAAAGAGGCGAAAAATTATTTAATGATTGTCCCACAACTCTAGCATTGCTGGAGAAAATCTTACGTCTGCGTGTGCTACCAAATTTGACAATAATTGCGACCTTTGATACAAGAATTTTTCTAGTTTTTTTTTTTTTTTTTTTCTTTTCTCCTAAGCAACCCACAGGGAGTAGTTTTTAATTTATCAGTGAACTTTACTTCCCATGCAATGTCTTGAATTCAATGCAGATCACGTTTTTTTTTTAGTATTTGATTCAACATTGTCAGCATTGTAAGCTTCTATGATTTTTCTATTTAATTCGAATAAAATGCCGAATAGTTTAACGGGGAAATTTGGAGTGACAGAGAAATTGATGACATGTAATAGTGACAGTGATAAAACAAAAGTCGCACATGAGGTAAGATAACTTGTATATCTAAATAAAAATGAGCTCAAATATGTACAACGACGAATATAAAATAATAATTTATGTAATATACATATTTGATTTAATTCTTCGGACGTTCAATCCATTAAACATACAACAGACAACGGTGTAGTAGTAGAATATTGTTATTATAGTAACGTCAAATATATATTTCCTTAACAGATAAACGATCGGTCTTGAGTGATCAAGAGCCGGTTCATCTTAACTTTGTAATTAGTTACATGAAAAATAACATTCACTGTATATATTCATATTAATTTCAATTATGTTCGATGAAAAATACATACTATATATTGAGATAGTTTGTTTCAGCCATGTAGATTTAGGCTCGCGACGGGAATGTGAATGTGTTGGCTTTTTTCTTTATTTTTTTTTTTTTGGTTTTTTTTACAAAAATAATTTTTTAATATATTCTTGAGATCTGTAGGACGATATTGCAGAAAAGTGATGTTGCTGCTCTGAAGTTCGAACAATCAATCAAAAATGTGCAGATGATTCAGACTGCGATATTCATTATTCATTCATTTGCTTAATTAATTAATTAATTAGTTATTTACTTTCTTTCACTAGTATATTATCATTATCCCAAGTACATTGGGCCACCGAATGCATATTTCAACAACCAGAAAAAGCAGTTTTTAACGCAGCCGTTACAACTTTTTAACAACATGCATACTGATCTGACTATTCGATTTATCTTTTTTTTTATTTTCATCTAACACTAGCAAACCACTAGAGCAGTTTGAACCAATTTTCTGTTTCATGCATATCACCGTACACGTAATGTAAAATTGAGACAAATTATGCACGAAAAGGGGTAGGGAATGCTCTCCAAAAAAGAATACCGAATAAAGATTTTACCCGAGGATTTCTTTACTCGTTCAATGTATCATCATAAAGTAACCGAGGCTTCGCGAAGTTTACAAGTCACGTATTGCGGAAGAACAGAAAAGAAATATCAAATTTAAATTTCAAATTTCAACCCAAACGGCGTTCCGGAATAAAGGTATTTTTTTCCTTCTGGTTTTTATCGGATAAATGAAAAAAATATCTTCAACTGTTAAAGACCCTTTCAAACTTCTCAGATAAAATATTCTTTGAATAAATAATAAAACTATCCTCGTTCTTTTTTCCGTATACCCGTAGCAATTACGTGGCCGCGTTGGGCTGAGCTGGGCAGAATGAATAGCTGGGAGGGACCTAGAATTTGTATTGGGTCCCCCCAGCCCCGTCTCATTCTGCCGGCGTACTAGCCGCCCATCTATCAAACTCAATACCTGAATCAGGACTAAGACCTAGATCGATAGGACTTAAAAAGCTAGGTACGGGACAATTGCAAGGACCTCCAGGTCGGCAGGCGCCGATGCACCTTCTGTCGTTGCCTTTACTTCTATCCCCCCGATTCCTGAGCTCTATTTCAAAGCTGTGCAACTGTTCCATGAAGTGAAAATTCGGAGCTACGTTTGACTTCCGGCTTCGTACTAAATTAAAAGCGTCATTCAGGCTAAGGCTGCACTTGTGCATAAGGTAGGCAACCGTTATTGTTACGGAACGTGATACTCCGGCTAAACAGTGGACCAGTACACCTTTATCCGAACTTCTTGCTTCCTCTGGAAAGAAACGGAAAAAAATCAGAAATCATTATCACGAGAGTTATCGAGGCTTATAAACGAGGTGGCAACGTAAAGCGTTCGTAAAGCAAACTTGTGACCAATATTTCGTCGATTACACATTATAATTGTATTCGACAGGAAGTTATGAAATGTTTGTAATATCGACGCGTTTTAATGAAGCATATTAATTAGTTGCGGGAATTTCTCCAGGAAACTGTTTGAAGGATTTTGCGGCTGCCTGCGGAGCACGTATTTCATTACGCAACGCGAATTTCGTACTGTAAACAATGAAAATATTTAGAATAGAATTTGAATACTTCATAAAAATACAACGGGGCTCTCATTCTCAAACGGTGCTGTAGCATAACCGGATATCCGTTGTTTAATTGTCTAGAGTAAGTTCGCCCGCCACGTGGGAAAGTTTCTATTTATAAGAATCCCAATTTAACCACCGCGACTTTCTTACACAGGAAATCCTGTTTAAGAAATGCTTAAATCTTAGAAATTGAGCTGAAAATTAAAACCCGTATACCGCGGCCAACGGAAAACGTACGTAAACCCGCAAATATTATTATTTAATAATAATAATATTTGCGGGTTTACGTACGTTTTCCGTTTGCAACAATTTTGGCATTGTTTGTGAGCGACTTTAGTAATGTGATCTCTTCAAAAAATACACAGTACATCCAATTAAACACACTGGTAAACAAATTGAAGTCAGTTCTGTCTTTTTTACCGTTATGCAACTTTTTTAGACAGCCCATAATTTTCAAATACGAAATAGAAAACACGTTTATAAATATCCAATGATCGAAGTAAAAATGATTTACCGATGAACTGAATTGCCTGAGGAAAAAAGCTGGCCAAGTTTTGACTCCAGTGATCGCTGATAGGTATCTGCATGTATTTGATAGAGCCAGCATCTTCAAACACATTTGGTAAATCAGGTGTAACGTTCAGGATATATTGTATCCTGTGGCGAGCTAGGGCATCTCTGTCTTCGCTGTTGGCTGCATTTCCTAAATATAAGTGCGGTAGTATTTCCACTGGAAAGTCTTTGTCTTCCTCTGGCCCTACATAGAGAATAAAACACTTTGTAAGTTTGCAATCTTGTGTGTTCAACTTGATACTTATTAATTATACACATGATAAGACACTTCATAAAACAACTTCTCAAGAGTAAGCTCAACAGACCTCCTCAACCTGTCAAGTACTGCGATATCTACTAAACAATCAACAAATAAATATGAAGATAGTTACACATCGTGGTATCGACCTGTTTAGAGTGAGTTTATAATCAAAGAAACTGCTGGTCTGAAATATATCTGATTTCAGAGTTCAAATTATTCTTATTATTCAGAGTTTTATTTCTACCAGGAATTTAATACTTAGCTGGAATAATAACTGTAACACGAATAGATATCAACCAAAGTTTAAGAGGCACACTGATTCTTTCGAGTGCTCGTATTAATAATCTAAAATAACGCTTGGTAAAATTTAATATGTTTAATACTTGGAAATAAAATTTGTTAGGGTGGGATTTTATTTTGTATGCTCACCGACAGAGTCACAGGTACTGTCGCTATCAGAATCGGAATAGGCTCTCGTTGTGGGTGGGGTTGAAATGCGAAGGGATCTAAGGCCCATAAGTTCTCCCTCGTTTGGATCTTGCCCAGTTAGTCCTTCGGCATTTGCCTGACCCCCTTCGCACCATTCAGGGTATCTGTCTCTGAACGCTCCGAAACCACCTGGAATAAATAACAAAAAGAATGGTATAAAAAGTTGCCAAATTCAACAAAACGAAAGAGTAATTAAAACTGGTAAATTGAGAGGAATCTTTATGTTTTTCAACAGATCCTCCTTCGCATTCTGGATAGTATTCATCCAGCATTGATGCGGTTGTTAATAAAATTACAAAAGATCTAATGAGTCACTGATTAACAATTGATTAAAACGAGTATTTTTAACGCATTTTAGATAAGAGAAAATATTGGTTCAATAAAATATAAATAATAGTTGAAGAACGTATTCCGTTATCGCGAGGTATTGTATTGGCATAAATTTTCAATTGACGAACAACAGTACCGTAGTATGCAATATTATCAGTGATTAAATGATTGTGTAGAGATGTGGGTCAGGCAGTTGGTTCTAGGGCAAGAAATGTAGTGATGGCCTGTATAGTACCAGCCGCACACAAATCAATATTTCATTCAGAACTCCCTCTCTCTCACCCTCTATCTCTGTCTCACTTCCATTTCAGTTGCCATCTCATCTACTCTTACTGGCTTTAACTTACTAGGAAATTTACAAACCGCAAGCTATAAGAAATATCTTTCCATTCGCTGCCCACAATATTCATAAAGTGAATTTCACTTGTTCTCTTTGGAAAAAAATAGTTAGATGAAAGAAAATATTTTAATATTCTCAAATTTTAATGAAATTAAAAAAAATTGAAAATAGCGAACAAAAATTTATACCAAATGTAATGAAATTTCAATTTTCAATGTTGCTCTAAGTTGATTAATATAATCCAAAAACCATGACAAGCGGTGTTTTTCTCTCCTACGTCTGCGTTGTAAAAAAAAAAACATATTTCAAAAATTGTTACAAGTAGTTATTATTTATCCCTAGAACACCCTGTGCTATGTTTAATATATTACAGGTGCACGTTCCAATACCTGTCTGCAATATAGATCTGATTGTTACTTGGTTTGTTTGTTTCTTTGTTAAAATAGAGCATCTTTTATCAGCAACCGTCAGATAATTTATCTTTTCTAGTCAGAATTGTGAAGGAAAGGCGCCGCAGGCAAGCGAACAAGCAGGCAGTATTTTTCCTCGTCACTTATCGTGCTTACCAATTAAACTAGCTACTCTGCCGCCGCTGTTTCGAAGCCTCCGAGTCAGAACTTGGATCGTCTCGCCCTGGTGACCAGCAGGCTCGGTGGAATCTCCAATCAGTATGAAAGTCCCACGGCTCTCCTTGTCCCCGTACAAAAATACTTCTACTCTGGCCCTTAGATCGAGGCACCTGATCGTCGCCAGGAGATCCACCTTACCTGCAGCCAAGCGACGCAGCATGATGCTAGGAATCGCCAGTGGCACGGAGCCCCTTATATGCGCCTCAGCAAATTCTGAGTGAGCTCTGCAGTCCAAAACAAGTAGCCGACTCGGCCCCCCTAGCGAACGAAGTTCGCTAAAAAGCCATTCCGTGCTCACCAGACCCTCTTCCGTTGTTCCGCCCGGCATTCTGAGGACACCGTTGCACTTTTTCTGTCGTTACTTTTGTTATTTTTTCTTTTCCTTTATTTTTTTCTCAAGCGATTGCTTCTCCACTCGTCGATCTCTTCTTATTCGTTAGAGAATGCGAATTATTGGAAAGTTGGTATTGCTAGAGAATTTAAAATAAAACTGCCTTCTTGTCGAAGAAATTACAATTTGGTCCAAATTAAAGATTTTGGAATGGTGATGATGACAATGCTGCTGCTGCTGCTGCTGCTGCCTTGATTTTCTCTCACTTTTACTTTTTAGTTTAAAATTTTTCAGCTTCTCGTTTTCCAATAACAGAGAACATGTATGTGGATTTGTATTATTTACTTCTTTCGACTTCGTTTCAACAACAAATACGCATACGCGTATATTTTTGGATACTTTTTAAAATATTTTTAAAACTTTAGTATGGCACTTATTAAGAATATATAATTATAATTTATAAATATATTGGAATTATTAAAATCTTGACGAAGTTGTATTATCAATTATAATTTATAATCTCGATTTTTTAGTATTATTATTATTTTTTTTTTAATGTAATAGATAAAATATGTATGTATATATTTATGAACGTAAAGTTAAGTAAAAAATAATAATTTTGTTACATCTCGTACATCTTCGTGTGATTTAATACGATGATAGCATTACTTATTATTATTATTAGAAAATGGTTTATAAATTAGAACATTTTTTTACTTATTAATAATATTGCATATGAAATTACGTCAGGTATGGATAATTGATTACTTATTACAAAATATTATAGTATCGAAAAAATGGCACTTTTTTTCAACATTTGTTTTACGGAAGTAGTACTTGTAAAGTGTAAGCGAAG
This sequence comes from Neodiprion pinetum, assembly GCF_021155775.2. NCBI lineage: Eukaryota > Metazoa > Arthropoda > Insecta > Hymenoptera > Diprionidae > Neodiprion > Neodiprion pinetum. Next base: position 39,811,437 of record NC_060235.2, on the reverse strand, counting down.
ATTGATCAACCAATTTGAAAACACATCTCAATCATACCCAGTTCGTAAATTTTATACGACGGGTGAATTCGATGAAGTATGTACAAGGAGCATATTGGCCTCACTTTCGGCATAACTTCTTCCCTCCTCTTCTCGAATTATTGATTTTCAAACAATTCAGAATTCGTCTATTAAAAATATAAGTTAAGTTTGGAATGTTTACAGTAGTCACTTGGGAAATGCATGTCAAAAATCTTTTGATTATCGTAATGATATTTATCGATTTGCAGTAGCGTAGTTTGCGAATAAACAATAAGGGGACATATCCTTAGACGCGGCTCTTTTTTTTTTTTTTTACTCTTCTTTATTCTCCTTCTTATTCTTCTCTTTTACTATTTTAAATCTTCATTCGTCTTACTTCACAAACTCGTATACACGGGTACAATCACTATTCCAGGTATGTGGTAGGTGTACAGGTATCAAACAAACTGATGCTGCGGCAGACGGTGTGCGAGTAAAGTAGTGGCTGGCTGACGATGAACTGACTGACCTGACTGACTGATTGACTGACCGACTAAATGAGTTACTCCAGGGCAACCCAACTATGCTTCAATTAATTAATTGATCAACAATTATTTAACGTGAATCATCAACGTTTTAACTTAATACACTCGTGGTTTCACCTCACGAAACCTTCCAACATCGCTGAACCGACTACCAAACAATTTTTCACTCAATTTGGATGAGTTTTCTTTACTTTTTTTTTTTTTTTATCCCCCCGATTCCTTCGTTTCTTCCTCTCTTCTTCTACATCACATCCAGTTCTACACTGTTCTGTTTTTTCTCTCTCTCTCTCTCTCTCACTCACTCACTCACTCACTCACTCACTCACTCGCTCGCTCACTCACTCTCTCTCTCTCTCTCCCTCTCTCTCTCTTTCTCACTGTCTCTCTTCTCTCAAGTCCTCGTTTCTTTTATACTTTTCCCAACACTGTGTTCCACTGGCCACACCTTGCTCCGAGCGTCCCTCTGTCGAGAATGGGCGAATGGCGATCAGTTTTACGAGCACAGCGAGACCAGCCCTCCCACGATTGGACCGCGATCACGTGACTTCGACTCTGGTCCAATCACGGCCAAGACTGACGTCAGTTCATTGACAAAAGATGTTTTCATTAACTAGGCGTGGGTAGATCGGAGTTCGGCGGGATGCGCGGGTGTCCGGAGTTGGACCATCGCGACAGTTCCGCCGCGGGAGGGGAACACGGATCGTCGTCGCTCGACGGTTGCGAAGGAGCGGGGGGGGGGGCGGTGGGAGGTGGAGGATGGATGGGGGCTGCCACGACTCCCCTGCCGCACTATGCGCTCCTTTACGGCGTGGGTGCGTGCCGCCGTATTATTGCGATACGGAGGCAGGAGAGAGACACGTTCGCCTTCGAGCAAACTCAATACGCGCGTAGGTCGTACAGGCATCGGCGCCCATACATTTCGCCATGTGTACATAACCGGCATACCATGTATAGGTATACCATACCGTTCTGCATCGACGTGCCCCCCCCTTGGCTTCTGTATACCTATATCGGGTGAAAATGGCTCGACTACCCCTGAGATATAGGTACATGTGTATATACATATACATGTATAGGTATACATATGTAGATAGAGGAGTCCGGTTACCATACCTATATTCATGTAATACATACTACGTCTATGTATATATAGGGTTATCCCGTGTGTACACAGCTAGAGCTAGATCAGACACTCACCCAGGGCTGCGGCGTGGGTTGACATTCCTTTCATTTAAATGTCGTTAAAATTTAATATACGTTTAATTATATCCATCCCCGTGTTATACGCTTAGGTATGCCATTGGCAGCGAAATTTTAAAAAAATTTTTTTTTTTTTTTTTTCTTCTACGATTTCGCGTACACGTAACCGATGTCTGGTTGAATGAAATAGCTGTGACACTTTACGTGTATCTAATCTTCACTGCAGTCTGCGATAACAGCTGTGTATACATCAGACATCGTGATGGATCATTTATCGAACTCTCGTGTCTTCTTACGTATGTATATATATACATATATAAGGATACACACACACACACACACACACACACACACACACACACACACACACACACACACACACACGCACGCACGCACGCACGCACACACACACACACACACACACACACACATATATATGTGTATAAGTATTATGTCATACGCATCGTTAACAATTCCGGTTTGCAAATATTATGTTTTTCGTAGTCAAATATACGGTTACATGTTCTGCACAGTGGTTCCGGAATATTATACATAGAATGTGTTATGGGTATTAGAATCGGATATGAATATAAGCCATTGGTTTTTTTTATTTTTTTTAAATTTTTTTTCTAGTAAGCAATTAGTCGTGTTCAGTTATGGCACGATTAGACTTACATCCGATCACGGTACAAAGTTATGCGATTTTCCAGATATTCAAAGGCTGTGTTGCGTGATCGCAGTTCGATCCTTGACCGAAGACGATGACCTTGTGGCGTTGACGCTTGTGGTATTAGCAATCGTTGCTTGGAAAATGTAATGCCTCATCGCTGCTTAGTCAATGAATTTACCGACGGAGTTTCCATCTTTTCTCGCGAAGATTGCAATACGTTATAACACGAATTGAAGTGACACAAAATTACATGTAAATGCGGAATGTTTGTGGGCGTGGTATGTGATCTGTTCCATGTTTTTATTATATTTCGATACACTCTTCTGTGTTAAGAAGGGTTGTTTTACTGACAATGAGAATGAAGTGACACCACGATTGCAATGTTTCATGATTACTTACATTTCATAGAGTGATTTATAATATTTCATATGATTTCGTAAGATCAAAAAAGACTTTACGGTAATCCTAAATGATTTCTCACGACTACCAATGATTACTAGTGCGTAATTTTATTTCAATATTACTGATTTCAGAGATTAAGGAATCATTTCGAATGTTATTCAAATCATGATTACTTGAGTGTAAGACTCATTTTGTATAAAATAAGTTAAAAAATACATCATGAACTCATAGTCACACCTTAAAATATTATACATAATATATACATGTTCGAAAAATTGAGAAAATTCATTGAAGTGAAATTTAATTAAATCCTCGCCGTAAAAACTGATATTTGTCTGGAATCCGACCCACCTCGATACATACTGAACCTGAATGAAATTCCACGGGTGAAAATAATATTTTTCTAACTCGGTCCATTATATTCTTTCGAAAGTTTATTATACCCACACGAATGGCGGAAGCCACGTTACATCCATACGTGCATTGTAAGACCGACGATTGCCCAAGGCTTGAACTTTCTTGGGAATTTATAAAACCGAGTATACGGCTAAGTAAGGTTCGAGTCGACATAATTACATACGGAGAGTCGTAACCCATGAAGGACGTTTCATTGTTAACGCACGTCGTCGTGGTACCGAAAGAGTGCCTCTTCGCTCTTTGCGACATACCGCGCGGTCTACGTAAAATGACGCATGTATGCGGTGCATAGATACATCATACATGCGTGATATACGCGCGGCAATACGTGTACCGGAAACGGTGCGCCATAGTGATGGGTTGTGCAGGGTATACACGAGGCGTGCTTCAATGCAGACGTGCGGACGTAGCGAGCGGAGTTGTAGGCCGTGTGTGTGATTGCCACGAAAGACCCAGGTTGACAGGAAATGGTTCGAGATAAGATAATGGCGTCCCTCGCCTCTCCTGCATCCGGCAGCTTTCTTTGCTTTCAGTAGAACCGCGTCGACGCCGTCGAAGCTGTGCCGCTGCACATAATCGGAGAACGGACGTGTTATTGCGATCAGCGAATAACGTGCTTAAAAATAAATTTGAAAGAAAAAGAAAAACGACAGTCAATTATTCGCCTTCCTTCTCTATCGTGCGTACCTCCCGCACCCTCGAATAATTCTTATTATACATATACGCCTCTGCGGTCATCCGCCGCATTAATTATTCGGTTAACATACGTCGTGTACATACGTAGGTACGTCGTGCACACCCACCGTTTCTAATTCTCTTATGGTCACACAAGAATCGAGAAATGTCTTTGAACAACCCACACGTACGTAACCATATACTGCGTCGGTTTGTTGGGAATGAGACAAATCTATTATCTCTTCCGGACAGGTTTTATATTTTACAAAACGTCGTACATCGGTATCGGTCGAATTCACCGAAACTACTACGTACAACCTTAATGCTGCAGCAAGATTCATTAATAGTCAATGATTGCTCGTGCCGTGCGTATGCTTAAAGCTCTTTCATAATAATATCATGTATATCCTGTCAGAAGTTAGCCAAACAATGACCCGATATCTCGGGCTAGAACAGACTGCACCCATTACAGCGAGGCACTGAATGGTTCTAAAAACCGGCCGCCGCGGCGTGCCCAAATTCTTTCTCTGTTCCACGCAACCTACGGGTGAAAAATTTGTTCATGCAGTCGCATTCTCGAACGAACCCGTCGCTACGAAGCGTGTGCGTGAGTTTTAACAGACCCGTGAGCACCCGGGGCATCTCTACAAACCCTGCATTCATCATAAACCTGTAGTATGTATAGATATGCACTCGGGTTCAGAGAAGTACGCATGCACGTAGGTACACACGAAACACGTACAGAGTCGCTACAACTCTGCCCGCTAAGGTGCGTGCACAGCACACCGTATACAGTGTATAATACGTTATAGGTATAGTCGCAGCTTCCCCTTCACGAACCTCGACGGGCCCGTCTCTTCTTCGATTCTCGCGACACAGGATGTGTACAGTGTACAGTCTATGCACGGTATAAGCATGCAATCAACGCCGAATATTCCGGCTATATACTACGTGGTAGTAGTTGGTGGGCGGGGGTAGGCGCTATTAAAGTAAAGTAATCAATGAACCAGCGAAAGGAAAGGCGGGGGCAGAGAGGCAGAGGAGGGTCGAACGACGGGGAATCATGCGCGCTCACGCCGGATTCTGTGCCTTATCGTAGCCGCGTTTTTATTTCGCACGCGTATCTTTACGCTGGCCGGTCCCGATGGCGGGCGGTGAGGCGGGGGGGGGGGGGGGGGGGGGAGGGCGTATGCGAGACCCGTGTCGTGTAAGAACTGCACGACTATAAGCACAGAGGACACCCAGAGACGCGGGCGCACGTCTAATTCTTGGATGCGTTTTAATAGGGTCAAGTATTGACCCTTACGCATCCAGCTCGTAAAAATTGATGCAACTCGCGACGGTTGTACATACATAAAGAGTACTTACAAGTATATTATATGTACCGCGTGTGTGTGTACAGACCCTTAGATTGATGCTGACGCGTTCAAAGTTAACACGGGACACGGCGAACCTACATACGACAGCCGTATACTGTGCCGGTTCAAGTTATAAAATTAAATTTGGAGCTAGGATATTTTTTCAAACGATTTTACGATTTTAACATTTTTACGACAAGCGGTTCCGTTCGCTGCTGTTGCTGCAACCTCAGAACTTGATCTATATATACTTAACAATACCAACGGCCCATTTTTTCTAAAAAGATTAAACGCTTTGATCCACATGCGTAATTGCGTAATTATAGGTGTAAGGTAGACGTAACGTGGATGGACGAAATTTTTCATTTGCATTTTAGCATGCTGCGAATATTACATACGGCTATGCGTATGTACGTGCATGCCTATAATAGCTGCAGCCGTACAACCGACAAATTACAACATTTTTGTTATAGCCTACGTAATATCTGTACGAGCGCAGAAGAAACTACTCCCGACGTGAATGGAATCGTCTGTTCATTCCGACAACCGCGGCATCTAATTTATGCGATACTTGTCTCGAAAAATCTTCACGTTATGCACACTTGAGACGCCGCGCTGCAGCACTGCAGTGCGCATTCTAAATAACGTATTAACTCAACAACCAGATGATATTTTTACTGCCAGATTATTGCCAACATTTCCCTTTTCACGTGGGTAGGCACGTAATAAGGGTGAATCGATAGAGTTTTTGCAAGACGACTTCGCTGCACAGTCGGAATTTATGATATTATGAGGGCTTATGAAACTACCTACCTTCTGGAGGAAGGCAGTCAGCAAGCCGTCATTTTATAAATTATAATCAGAATTCAAAGAATCCGTATCTTCAGTCGACGATGGAAGTAAATCCTTTTACGTGTTTTGTAAAGTCGCGGTAATACCTGGTAATCATTACCATCGATTTCAGAGTTAGTATAATCGGCCTTTAATGTGCATTGAGGTCATGCATTGATCTGATATTTTATTTCTCCTCAAATTACAGTATATTTGATATCAAATTTACCACGTTCCTATAGCGATTCGTTATTTTTTTTACCATACACACGTACGTGTTACCATCTGATGGCAACGTACAGTCAGGTGAACACAAATACACTTGTACATGTGCTTCGTACAGTAAATTTCTGAAAAATCAACCAACAAATTGTTTGGTCAGGTTTCATTCCTATAGATGTGGAGCAATATAAAAAATTATTTATAACTCGAAAAACATCCGAACTCCGAAAACAGTTCTTACCGACCTGTGTTGCAAAACTTCTTTACCGACGCTACAGGTGTATCACAGTAAACAAAAAGATTTTCTTTGACGGTAACAACAAATCAGTTGGGTGAAGATTGCGTATGAATGATGAATAAAAATTTAATTAATAATGTATCGGCAATGAACGAGGTGAGTAACCGATCACCATCAATTTTTTTATTCTTCCTATGAAAGTTTTCGAATCAAAAAACAAATATTTAAATTATACTATCTCGAATACAAGAATTTTACTTGTTACATTTGAGTAGAGAAATTAAGAATATCAGCAAGGGAAATGCATGAAAACAAACACTTTAATTCGAGAAAATGATTTTCATGTGTGGATTGGGGTGACCTGTTCTACTAAATCTAACTGCTAAACTATCACATATGCAGAGCAATTCTTACCTTTACGAAATTGCTATTCCTAAGGTTTGCCAATTCGCAAAACGCGCGGTAATCAATTTGCTGATAATCATGAATCTGAATATCTATTCAAATTGTGACATGATTGGTGGATTCATAATTTTCGGTTGAGACACCGCAACACACGATTTCCGGGATTATCATAAGCTGGCGCTGTTTTTTTTTTTTTCGTGACGTTCGGTATTTCGATTACATTGCGAAAACAAAAGTATGTGCCTCCTGATATAATCCGAAGCAGAGGAATACCGACGACTCTGCTGAGTTCGAACGTTTTAACGCAAAATTTGAATTGATCAGTGAATATTACAAATTAAAAGCTGTATGAAAACAAACGAGTCTACGGACTAGTATAATATATAGACACGTGAAACGAAGTACAACCAGAAGAAGGTATATTAGGCTGGATTGGGATTTGGGTTGGATTTAAGTCAAGTCAAGAAAGTTTGTGAGTATTAACGGCTATTTTTAAATCACTTCTTGTATTCCAGATTTTCTCGATCACGTGTAAATCGAATCGAAAAAGGTGAAGATTTTTGCAGAAACACAGGTAATTGGAAGCTCCTGGCAGCTGATAAGGAAATTTAATTCCACCTGGATATACTGAGATTAAGCAAAACGGATACTGCTAAAGATACAACTATGGAGGGCAAACCATTGACGGATCCTCTTGATTCATATTTTGTAATTCCGGGTAACAACCTGTCTCTCACAGGCAACGTGCTTGCGCAATATTTCACAGTCACTACAGACAGCTACATTTCTCTATGCTTTCACTTGTACGAGCTATTATGTGCTGAAAATTCAAGGTTCAAAGACGAAGTTTCTGAGTCAGCATTTCAATATTACGCCATTATGTTACTGTGGCAAAGACTACGACAGCTTTTGCCTCCCAGTGTGGTCAGATCATCACCATTTCTAGATAAGCTTTCTTACTTCGAAGAACATTTAATGATGATTCCCAGGCCGCTTGAAATATACTTGAAAGGTATTGGAAATTTTCGCCATCCCTACTTGGGTGAAATGCGATTTCAACTGCCTTCGGCTATCACTAGTCAAAAATTTGATTTGACTACCGGTGCCTTTGGAAAAATAACCGACAGGACACATTTTCTGTATGAAGCATTTCCTGCCCCCGGGGTTGCAGCTCTGCGCATTTTAGCAGATCTGAAGCATACTAATTCTCCTGGCGATCCCATTTGGGATTTACCCCAACATCTACGTCCTGATTACGAGGTTAAAACAAATCAGGTTCCTATGCCAACAATTAATCTTTTGGGTTGGTTTCCAGCCCAGAGTTTGACAGATGGTCAGCTGAGATTATTGAAAACTTTAGGGATACCGAATGATCACTCAGAAGACGATATGTCAATATTCTTCCTCAACAGCTGTAAATTGCTAAGAACGATCAGTGAATACTTTTGGTCACACAAAACTGTTGCGAGTCGTCTCACTTCGCCACTTACGTTCCAATTTGGAACATCTGCAATATCCACTACATCTAGCACAGACGAAGTGATCAAGAAAGTCAAACTGGAGGAATCATCCTCAAGTACCGTTATTGCGACTAAAGAAACCTCTACTAGCAAACCTGTATCATTCGAATTTGCACTTGCAGATTTACCTGCGAGCACTTCAAAAGAATTATCCTCCCAGCAATTCCCCGAAAATATCCCAGTAAATAACTTTTGTGGTGATAGCACAAGGTTTGGGTCGGTTAACAGTATGTCGACAACAGGATCCATAGTTCAGGGACTTTGCATAAAAAAAGTTAATGGTAATAAGCTCTTTGAGTTTGATAGGTACGCAATGTACTGTGAAGGAAAAATATCCGTGTTTTCGACAATGAAGGTCACCGATAACTTCGCAACAGGTGGTGCTGTTACTGCGTATCGAATGCCAAAGGAGCCAATCGATAATCAACACTGTTGGTCCTGCTATGATTATAACAGCTACAAAGAAGTTCCTGAATCCTGGATTCATACACGTAATGAAGTCTACAACCTGGGCAGTATCCACGAATTAAATCAATCTATGTGGTTTACGGGAGCTGCCGACAAGTGGCTGTTGCAACACTTATTCCTTGAGAAACATGCAACTGTAAAGTGAAGGAAGAGAAACACTGATGTTGATATTTGAAAGCAGAAAAAGAAGATGTACATACAAGTAAATTTTTCATATCACGCTTGTATCAAATGGCTGTTACGTTATTCACTAGAAAACCTGTGAGTCATCACTAGTATATCTAGTTTGTCTATTCATTACGAGTATACCTAAGTACATTCCTTACTACTGACATATAACTTCATCTCACATATATTCTTCAGGAACTACTAAGTTAAAAATCTCAAATACAACCAAAGATTCTTCCTCAATTCGATGTATTTTGAATTATATGTAAAATGCATTCCTGAACTACAAGCTATTGATTGCGTGCATTTTTGGTTACTTCTGCTCAGAGTCTTTAATTAATCTGTTAGAGCCTAATGCTTTCCACATGAGGTATAGAAATTAGATGGAAATTTCAAATTACTGATCTTGAAAAAAGTTGTATTTGATAAGACTGAAAAAAAATGTTATACTTATGTCATGTATTCTGTTAAAAAATTTGTAAAGTAATGATAATTCTGAAGTTTCCTCACATATATTAATTTTATGAAAGCAAAAAAAGTGTTTTCTTTTTAATCTTCAGCAAAATCTTCCGATACAAAGTATATTACTAAATTGTGTAATTCTTTAATTAAAATGTTTTGGATCGATAATTGAAAGTTTGTTGTTACCGAAAAATTTTTTGATAAAAAATAACTTTAATAGTAAAGAAAATTTCTGTTACAATTTTATTTTTGTTGATACCTAATCAGACTTAAAAAAGCATATTTGGCAACCTTCGTGCAGAAAAGTCTGAGTCATATAGAATCGTTACTGATTTTTACGCTATGGAATGCTAAAGCTAATAAGAGTGTTCTGATCTATTTTTTGCCTTACAAAAAATTGGAGAAGAACCTAGTTTGATTGGATTTGACATTAATAGTTAAAGGCTGTTCTTCCTCAACTTGCAACTTTATACTTTATAATTTATACAAGTACGATCCATTTTTGTGTTTTTATTGACTGGTAATGTGTGTCTTATCTACATCTATATTTATTTTTCTATTGTACGTGTATATTGTAGATGTATAGCTATGTGCATTCATGTATCTATTTATGGTCATTTGTTCTACCGTAGTTTGTGCTGAAGAGTATTTTTTCACAAGGATGATGCCTAACTCTCCAACAACATTTTATTATTTTATCCACGTTTATCTTTGTACTGTAAATATTTATATTTCACTTGGTTTGGATAAAACTTCAAAACAAATAAATCTGTTTATTTCGTAAGAATTTTGAAACCGACCTTTTTTTGCTACGGCCCACTATTTTAGCTCGTGCTTAAACTGAGTTAACTCTAATCATTGTTGAATTTCTCTAAAGTTTTGCTCTAATTGGTTGAACTGCAAAGTAAAGCAAAGTTTAGAGTTGAATTTTGAATATAATTTCGACCGAAGCTTTTGAAATGTATGGCACAGATGAATTTTGAAAATCTCAGAAAGGATCTATGTAAGAAATTGTAATGAACTCAAATTACTGAAAAAATTCCGCGATTGTTTGAATGATAATTAATCTGTGAGAAACAATTAACCAAAAACTTGGCAGATTTCTCATTATGTAAGCTCAGCAATTTTTTTTTTTAATGTTCAATCTATTTCGAAATAGTATTGACAATGAGAAACATATCTCTACTCGCCTGAGATCATCATGACGGTGAACATGATTTCTACAATAATTCAAAACTAACTATTAAAAATCTACATAAAATTGACAACATTTTATCTGCAAAGATCAGGAGAAGCAAGTCCAACAACATCCGCTGAAGAGTATTACATATATTGAGTTCAATAAAAGGTTAATTTGTCTTAATTGCTGTACAGAACAAGAGTTCAAAGGGCTAGAAGATTTGAAGTAATTTGCACCATTAAGAAGAGTATAGATGCTTATTAGGAAAATATTTGTACTGCATGAAATATGTTCTTTTAGCTGTTCACGCAACTATCCATGTATTTATAGCTACTGTGATAATCGAACAAACGTAAGTGTACAATGCCCTCCTCATATGTGATTAAAAATATCAATCGTTCCCTCGACCTGAACATATCTGGTAACGTTAATCACATAATTAGAAGACGGTTTGATTATTTCATTCAAGACACAGTTAACTGTGAAGTAATAGCAATACATGCGACATACATCATGGAACTTATTCATCAGCTGATAAGAATTACGATTTATCAAAAGTTAAAAGCCATTCATTCATCAGTAACGCATCTCAAAAATGGTGAGCTAAGCCTTGAAACATGATTAGATATGAAGAATTTCTCCTTTTTTCATTCTACTGATATCAAAGTAAATTGATATGTGTTTCACGCGAGTTATAAGTCAAGGCCAACAGTTGGAATTTATAAAGCAGATAACAACTTACAGTTTGCTGGTAGTTTTTTTTTTTGCAAAATATGTCCATTTCTAGTCTATTCTAATACGTTGTAATATCACTTAGGTGATGGACAAATTTTTTTTAGTCGAAGATCAGTGATGGACAAGTAGGTTCTGATATATCAAATGAAGTAATTATTATTCAAACTGATATTTATTGGAAGTGTTTTTATTTCAGAGAAAGTATATCATCCATTCTTTGTTTTATAACTGGTTTGCTCGATTCAGTAAACTTCATTGAAGTTTACAATAATTAATAACACATTTAATATAATTTCGAATCTATTAGATGTCTATTCTGCAAGTTTCTAAAGCTCTTGGCTTTAAAGAGTCACAGAAGCATAGACATCTCCAAGACAAGTTTGAAATAAAATGTATGCAAAAGTAAAAACTATATATTCTATACTACATGAGTTTGTCAATCACAGCATAAGTCATTCGACAGTAAATAGAGCAATACATGATTTCCATAACACTCGATACGCTGAGTATCGACGGAAATGCAGGATTTATGAATCTTGATCAGTAAATCGAACTAATTTGGTAAGGTGTAAAACTTGATGCTGTTTGTGAAAACTCATGTGAGAATCATTACCCGAAAGGTGTAAGTAAAAAAAACTTACGGTTTATTTGGCGCGCTTCTCGGCCGCTTCGGCGTTGCATATTTGAAGAATAAAAATCCTATTACAATTAGAATAACCAACACTGCTGTGGCTGTGCCCAGCCACAAAATAGAATGTGGCTTAATTTTATCCAGACCAACCTCTTGCAAAGTTACAAGGCCATCGGGCGTTTCACAAGTCGCTTGGAAGATGATATCTTGACGTAGAACTTGCTTCGCTTTGCAAGGTCCGTGAACTTCGGGAAGTAGTATCGACAGAACCCATTCCATGGGACTCCACTGTCTATACCACCACGGGAAATTTTCTAAATGTAAAGTTACACCTCCAGCTAAAGTCAATTCACCAATAACTAATCCCGAACAAAAGGCTGCCAAGCCAGGCCATTTACAAATATGAGCGAATAAGACACAAATTAAATGCTGGAACATCAAATACAGCAAGCCAATCGCCAGGTAATTCCACAGTGTTGATAAGTTTTCTTCCGGAGTTAAATGTAAGCCTGACATTGCAAATGCCGGTGCTAAATATATCAGAAAAATGACACACCATGTTGGTATACTGCACAGCAGCTGCAACAAAAAGAATCCCTTGTGAAAACACCTGCTAATCCCGTTTAGTAAAGTGAGCAGTCAAATGAAAACCGGACATACTCAGCTTCCAGTTGAAAAAACAAAATGAAGAATAGATATTTGTACACGGGTATATAAACGAAAAGTCCTTACCTCTACAAAAATGTAGACAAATCTTGCGTACAGTCCATCTCTGATGTCTCTTTCTACACTTAGTCTGGCCTTAGAAACATCAATGATAGCTATGAGATTGAGTGGCCAACACAGTATTCCAAAACTAGCGTAATGCAGTCCAATTCTGTCTCGTAAATATAAATTAGTATCACCAGATACATCCCAAAACACTGCACCCAGGATTATACTAAGGGAAGCAGCAAACAGAATTTTTTGTAAGATTCGAGCCAACGCTCCAGGTTGGCTGTATATCAAGGTCTTCAGTAACAGAACGTAGATTTGTACAAGTAAATTTGCACTTGATATTGAAGGAGGCAACGGTCCAGGAGGTCCGGGATCGCTTATGCCTGGTAATCTCACTCTTGCCAGTTCTGCCAGGTGATCTATTCTTTGCGATGATTCCAGCATTGCTTCCGCTGACAAGTCGTCCAATGTGACCAAGTCAACTTTATGAAAAAATGTTTCGATTTAGCTTTATGATCCGTAACTACAGCGTGAGTAGGTAAATGAAGTTTTATACTTCGACGATGCATCTCGGTCTTCGATGTTACTTACGATAATAGTCTGAAGGATTCTTGAACGGAGGGCAAGGAAATTCGGCGAGGGCAAAATAGGGCAGCATGTCTCTTCTAGGGCCGGTGTACATGATCCTACCCCCAGAAGTAAGTGCAACCCTTGATACCATAGTTAATATTTCGTACGTCGGTGGATGTAGGGTTAAAATGACGAGTCTTTGTCCTCGGCTAGCCCACTGCCTCAAGTATTCGACCAGAAAAAATGCATCGAAAATATCCAGACCATGCGTTGGTCTGTCCAAGGCAAGAATATGGGAATTTTGAAGCAATCGACACGCCAAGGCAAGCCTTCGGACCTCTGATGTCGTCAAAGTATTCACAAGACAGTGTTTTGTTGCTTCCAAGCCAAGCTCTTGGAGTATTGCATCTGATTCCATAGACGATGATCCCGATCCTCCTCTGAGTCTCAAATAAAAGCTGAGTGTTTGCTCCGCCGTAAGACCCGGACTGAGGGTACTCTCCGCAGATAGATAAGCGACACGAGACCTTTAAGATGAAAAAAACAAAGTTCCTACCTATGTGGTACACTTATCGCTGAGAAATGATTTTTATCGTAAGCAAAAATAATACCTCAGCAAAGAAGCAGACATGGACCTTCCATTCATCAAAATATCTCCACGTTTAATTCTCCTACGACCAGAAATAGTTTCCATAATGAGGGTTCCCTCCCTTTCTGTTGTGGCCATCACAGCCATCACTTCGTTAGCCCCCACCTCCAAAGATATGCCCCTCAACAAAGGTAATCCATTGGATCCAGAAGCCTCGACACCTCGAAATTGTAAGTGTGGATGCTGCATGGGTATCGCACTAGGTCTCATTTGCATTGGTAAATTTTCAAAGGCTATAGCACCGTGGTGGCTGTATCCAGGCTCGGTTGGCGCCATGCTGTGCCTTCGGCTTGGTCTATAAGTGTTCAATAGATTAGCCTCGCTGGCACTTCTGAGCCTCGCACTCTCTCTGACATTGAGTTGAGAGCTAGCCTGATCTCTGGGCACCGCGTGAACTTGTCTAAAATCTGGATCGCTCCTGGCTGATCGCATCGCACTCGCATGGGCCCCACTTCCATGGAGAGGCACTCTGCGACCCTCTTCGCTGGAATCATAGCCACTGGAGCCGTCGCGGATTCTGGAGGGTGGCAGTACCCTTGGCAATCCGAATTTCAAATACGTGAATGAGTTGTTGGCCAACGGACTCTTGGGCCCATATCGTGGATGCCTCAGTATGCTTTGGACCGTCGAATCTCTCAGTTGAAAATTCCCGTATGGTAACGGTGATTTCTCGGCTGAACCCAACGCAGAGTCAGTGAAGTCAGAATTGAGGTTTTGACTGTAAAATGAATTGATTCCAGGTCGGTAGAATTAGCAAATGAGTAATATTACCATAATCGAGGATAATGCATGAAATACTACTTAGTATTTCGGTTAAATCGTATAAACATGTCTGTGAATCATAACACGAGTAGAATTTATTAGAGAAATCGTTTTATGGAATTGATACACCGCTATTTAGAAATATGTCAAGTTCCGGAGGTTCAATGACGGTTTTCAAAATTTCTCTGACCCACCTTATCACTTTTGACTTTGACAAAATCTGAAGTTTTAACATTAATGAGAACGTTTCAATAGTTTTAGGCGAAATTTCAATTTACCGGTAAATGGACCAAGCATGAAGATCTTCGCTTGCTGGTGGTTCCAGACCCCGGGTGTCCAATGCTCCAGGAACGGAATATCTCCTTTCCAATTCCCAAGCCTCAGAGCCCATTTTAATGTTACCTAGAAACAGAAATGACAATTTATATATCAGTGAAACCTGATGATATAATCAGTAATATATCGATATAAACAGGTCTAATAGGGTGCAGAGGTCAAAATTCAGATTGACCGCGACATCGAATATTGTGTCATTAGTTCGAATTGAAATTTAAAAATAGGAAGCAATTAGGGAATATCATATTCAGAAGTGTCGAAGATCCGGAAAGGACGATGATTAACTATTAGAAATTTTGATTACTCTGAGTATCGACCAGTAGGAATGTTGACGTACGACGTAACGGTTGATCTGAATTTTGACAACTCGGAATTTTTACCCGTACCCCGAGGTATACACACTGAGATCTGCACACTGTCCTAAAATAATGTAGGATACCGTCGAGTGTATGTGCCTACATACATACATTAACTGATCTTTCCGCGCCGAAGGTAGAAAACGTCGAAGTAAAAAACGGGACTTTGAAATATAATTACTGCTGTAGAAGAACGTAGATTTGAAATCTAACTGACTCGGCGAACAGCGTAAAATATGTACGGATGAAACATATTGCGATTTGGCAGGCGAAAGAGATGGAGAAGGAAGAGCTATATACGTAGAACTCAGCAGGGAAACAGGTAGAAAGATAATGAGTATGATGTTAATAACGTTGCTTCGCACCTTTAGGAATGTCTGAAATTTAGTAAACTATGAAAAAGAAAACATATTCTTATTTTGAAAAACCGACTCCTTGAAAATTATTCTAAAAAACTATCGTTTATGATGAAAAACAAAATCCTTAAAAATTCGAGCTCGATCGGATAAGATGAAGAGGTCTCGCTTTCGAGTTTCTGTTTTTTCATTGGAATAACACGTAGAAAAATGCTTACTTTAAGTTATCGGCGATTTCGCGTGACAATACAGAAGAAAATGAAAAGTATCAAGAGATCTTTTTGCGGAGGCAACAATATTTAGTACAAAAAAGGTATCCAGATATTTTATTCAATTTTGCATATTTTGAGAATTATTGTGACTTGAAACTGTAAAAATTGAATAATCAAAAATAATCGCAATAAATTCAGAAAAAATAAAATCTTTTATTATTTTTGTATTTGCGGTATATAATGAATAGATGCTCGTAAGTTTACACAGATTCTGCGAGAAAAACATGGCTGCAGCGCCGATCGCAGTATTTGGCTTCTCAGCACGGACATCAGATGACAATATATAACGGTATTCATGATTCCTCTCGTAAAAGTGAAAGAACGGAACTCGACTTTATGTATCTACACGTATACCGATTCGTTCTTCGCAGTAATGATCTGACCGCAGATGGCTCATCGTTGGCTAATTTAAGGGAAGACGTCATCTTGAAGGACGTTCAAATGTGGGTAACACTCGATGCGGAATTCCCGCCGTCGAAGTGACAAATTAACCAACAAAACGTTCCGAGACTGGAATTCTTAATGTACTTGAAAGCAAGGAGACGAATTAAATTTCTATTGTAGAAGATATCTGGCCGAGAGTCAACAGCCGATATACATTATAATTAATTTTCGCGATTTGTGCAGTTAAAATGCGGTTGAAATGCGTTTCCACATATATTGTACATATATACATTCGGAAATTCGTCGGTTTATTTGTAGATAAAAGAAATTTCTGAAATGATCGACGCGACGATTTTCGCCGTTCGAAGTAGAACTGTAAAAATTCAATCTTTCTTATGCATGGTCACTGTGCCCCCGTTTTCCCCTCAACACACCAGTTTCGAAATAATTTCGAAATATTATGCAGCTCAAGGTCGTTACTCGGCGATTTCTTATGCAGGATTTTATACTTTTGCCCAACTTTTGTAACCGGGTGTTTTTGCTCAATCAGTTCACTGCCAACTACTCATAGGTAATCTAAACACAATCGCAAATAATCATAATGGAACTTGAAGAATAAACGAATAAGGAAGATAAAAATGTCTTCGCAGTTATGTGATAATCGAAACAGCAAATTGAACATGAAAAATATTTATATACCTCTCGCGTTTCGAACGGATGCAATAACAGACAAATAGACGTTAAATAAATAAAAAAAATATCTATCCGGTGGATATCTGTAGCAATGTTTGTACAGAGTATCTCGTACAAATCCTCTTCCACGTCGTTACCTACAGTACGTATAGCTTCAACGCATCCGCAGCTGTATTACAAACCCCCTAGCAATTGCTTGCCCGCATATGTTGTGTGTTTTGCTAAGATTTCCAGCTCATTACCTGTCGTTGCATCTGTTTTTGTTTTGCTACCTGCATACCTGCGTTATAGTGCGTTTACATACCCGCATATGTGAAGAGAATCCGTAGTATGTACCGCTAATCTGCTTCACCCGCGACAAAGATGAATATAATATAAACGAGCGGCTTTTGACTGGCCATGAACGAGCCCTCGAACTTCCCGTTCTCACACTGCAGGTTCCAAGTTTATAGAGAAAAAAAGAATAATATCCAATTTGAATTTCGAACTAGAAATTCAGGGTCGTGATCACCGCTTTGGAAGCCCTCGGATATCCAGTTATATGGAAATATGACAACTTTTTTTATTTAGCGTCACTATAATGGACCCATCATTACAAATTTTGGAAGTCTGACCTTGGGTTCGTTATGAGTGACACAAAAAACCTCCGCCTACCAATTTCTACAAAATCGGAATATTTTTGGATTTTTTTCCACCATATTGCATCGCCGTTTTGGATTTCGCAATCTGACTTCAGATTCGTGATCAGCCACCCAACAAACTGACGAATAGAAATTTTCATCAAAATTCAAATGTTTTTAATTCTTTTTCAGTTTATTGAATACGGCAAATTTAAATTTCGCAAATCTAACCTTAGATTCGTGATTACCGATCCAAAAAACCTAACGGCACCAATTTTCATTCAAATCCATTCATCCATTCTAAAGATATCATAATTTTTATTTGATTTTTGGAATTTTGTTATTTGAATAATTGAAAAAGTACCAGACCGATCAAAGCCAAAATCTGGTCAATTCTAAATTTGGAAAGCCGCGTCGATTGAGACCAAAATCAATGAAATCCGGTAATTCGTTCTCGAAATATCGTCGGACAAAAAAATTATCACACGCGCTCACAGACGTTCATCTGAAAATGATCGAAGGTGATTCTCTAAACTTCAAAACGTGGTGATGTATGGAAAACTGGACTGTTCATTTTCGAGATGACTACAATAACTTCGTTTTTTCTCTGAAACGGGAATTTAAAAACGTGAAACACATTTGCATGGTGAATTATACATCGTGGCGTTATAAGCGACAAAATTTGGTCTCTTCCGAAAGAGCAGAGCTTCGCCTCGTCGATAATTCACCAATTTTTAACCATCGCGTATGTGTGTCACCCATTTTTTCAGGTAGATGCAATTTAGTACAACTTATAGTAAACGGGCAGGTTGAAGACCGGTTCTCGTATAGTAATAATTAGGCGTTCCACGGTTTCACCACCGGTTTAATTATCGTACTCGCAACACGCGTGCAGTTATTATATTATTTTACGCTTATTAGCCCGGATCTTGTGTTTTCAGGTGACACATTCCGCAAGCATCCCGCGGCGTACCCATTGCGTATCCTACAAAGAGCCATCGCAGAGGGGGAGGAAACACCTTTTAAATTTCCACCCACACACCGAGGCCTAACGCTGTTGAAATACACGTTCTGGCACACCCATGCCACCAACAAGAGATGGACATCAGGTATGCAGACACTGGAACAGCTCCTCACGCCTAACCGAGGCCTTGAATTCACGATGAATCTATGCTGAATCCGCCGCCAGTTCCGTTGTACTTACTTACACGGTACATAAGGGGCATTCCAGGTCAATTCGACAAGGGTCTGACCCTCACCCTCTCCAATCCGAGTCTTAATGACCGGAGGTGTTTCGTTAGCCTAAAATAACATCTCCAAATTTTTCTCAGATTTTTGACCAACCCCCCTGATGCCCCCCGACCCCTTAAGTGATGATATTTTCGAAAACGGTCAATCGGACATTTTTGAAAGTTATGAAAAAAATTACATAAATTCTGTAGCCAAAAAGAAAAATATCCCAACCAAAATCTGAGTGGGCAGGCAAAACGGTAATTTTTTATCAATTTTTTTACCGGATAATTATTTTTTTTTCAGTAATTTTGATTTTTTTCGCGTTTTTCAGGATTCAATATATTTTCCTAAATGCAACACCATCGGAAAAGTAATATTTATATTACTTATATAAGAGTAATATAAATATTAATTCCAGAAAAATGAAATCCTGAAAAATGCGAAAAAAATCAAAATTACTGAAAAAAAAAATAATTATTCGGCAAAAAAATTGATAAAAAATTACCGTTTTGCCTCTCCACTTAGATTTTGGTTGGGATATTTTTCTTTTTGGCTACAGAATTTATGTAAATTTTTTCATTACTCTCAAAAATGTCCGATTGACCGTTTTCGAAAATATCATCACTTAAGGGGTCGGGGGGGCGTCAGGGGGGTTGGTCAAAAATCTGAGAAAAATTTGGAGATGTTATTTTAGGCTAACGAAACACCTCCGGTCATTAAGACTCGGATTGGAGAGGGTGAGGGTCAGACCCTTGTCGAATTGACCTGGAATGCCCCATAAGTATTATACCTTTGCACATGTACACTCGTGGACAATGAATCTAAGCGGCTAATTTTTTTACACTAGACAGTTATGTTGGCAACACAGAGAAACCTACAGCGCCATAGTCGGCCGAGCTCGAAACAAACTCAATCTCAATAAACGTAACATAACCCATGACCGTCGAATCTAACCTTAAAATACCGCGGGGATGATAACTTGCTAGATTGACACCACTGAATAAGGTTAGTTTCGATGGCCATGTGTTATATTATGTTTATTGAGACCAAGTTTGTTCGCGTTTGGCCGACTGTGGCGTTGCAGGTTTCTCTGTGTTGCCAACATAACTGTCTAGTGTCAAGAATTAGCCGTCTCAAATTCATTGTCCCCAGGTGTACATGCATACCTATACATACATACACAGACACCTGTATGTCACTAACGGGACACTTTCCATTGTTGTAATATTTGACTAATTGCATATGTATAGGTACATACATACGTATCATACGTTCATACTGTTTATTTATGCAGACGTACGGAAGATCTCCGCATCACGTGTAATACGGCAAACCATGGAACGAAGGTGTGCAAATACCCAGGTATTATAATCCTGCCAAAGAGATGTCGGGTATGCTTGCATCCGTTGTGGAGGGATGTGCCGCATGTGAATATGACCGTACATAAAAATATCGATATACCTGTACCTACATTTAGATATGTACGAGTTTTATTATTTGACACATTGCTTTCTTACTCCGGGATAAAGATTGTTACACTGTTCACCGTGCAGAGGGATTTCTCTCGTAGTCTAAGAGAGAAAAACTTTGCCATGCGTATGCGGTTCTCACTGCACCGGCAGATTTATAATATTATAGGTCCCAGTCCCACGCGCTATATTAGGTTTTTATTTACGGATCCGGATGTATGTGCCTATTACAGTTACTGCCGAGCCGGGGCTTCGTGTCTATTTTTTCTAAAACCGGCTTTAATTACCCTGGGTATAAATTTTTTTTAAATGTACGTCAGGGATTTGGTATTTATTATTTATAGATTAATTATTATGGATAAATTGTACTCTCAGTTACTATTACACATACATCCCATCGTTATTTTCACCTGTGTCGAACAACGTATAACGAATGTTCCTACACGCGGATACTTATTTACACTGAATCAATGTTGATACAGCTAATTATTTTGAAACACCTTATTATTGCATAATTACAACGTAATCTTCAATGCGTGTCGAATGCTTGACGATAACTTTCAATTTGCACGTATATCGATGTAATATACGTATATAAAATAGTCTGTGCTTCAAGTGCAGGTTTATAATGTTATACGTGCATTGTATATAACATATAAATGATCTTTTATCTGCAAACACGAGTGTGTACAAGTCAGATGAGAAATTAACGAAAGTTTTTGCCAACAGTTGCAGGATATAGTACAGTATGCCTGTGTAATAAGTTGATTAGCGGTTAAATTACCGATCAAATCCATTACTTATCCGTGGCCCTGGGTATATACAAATATATCCGGCTTTAGAAAAAAATGCAAAAAACGACAAATAAAAAATAGAATTTAAAAAATCACCTTCCACGATTACAGAAATGCGGATTTGGCGGGACATATTGGCCTCTTAAACTATCAACACATATTCGGTTATGGCCATAGGTTATACCTGGAACTACATGATATTTTATATACAGAAAGAAAGCTGTTATACCTGTCGTTTTAATCGACGGACCCGCTATTTAGCGAACATTTATTAGTGTAATTTATATATCGAGCGCATGGCGTATATATAATAAATGTGGAACACTATAATATGAGTGAGGGATATATTTTAGTCTGTAACGACAAAATTGAGCGGAATCGTTAAAACTAACCTCGACTATCCGATAACACTTGGCGTATAGAGAAGGTAGGCATACAAGTCGGTAGGATAGTTGTAACGTACACGACATCATGTGTGTGTACACATACGACTGAAGTTTGTCCTTCAATAATTATTACGTAGGTATACAGTTGGCGACATACCTTAGGGTACATTATGCGATTCACGTGGAGGTAAACTAGAAAAATTTATTGCTTCAACGCAACGTGCAATAAACTTCGGTACTGCGCGAAAAATAACAACGACATTTTTCCGTTGTTACTCACGTATTTGAGCATTTTTCTGATTATACCTGTTCACATATCATATTTCTGCCTAACAGAATAACAAAAATGAATGATATGCCGAGGAGTCAGAGAATTATGCTGGAAAACGAAAAAGTGTCTGCAAAAATTCCTGCAGTAGGTACAATGCCGTGCGACATGCAATCTAGAATTTGACGTAATTTGCGACCTAGGTGCTAAATAATTACGTGTATTAATTTATGAACGGATATTCAAGGTGCAGTACATCGCCCGGCGTGCAAGTAATAATGCATGTTGGGATTTGCCGCTTTTGCACGCAAGGCTCTTTGAAATTCCGATCTGTGTGAATGATTCACTGCAGCATGCGCGCGATGTTTATGGGCTGCAGGTATACACGTATACAGTATAGAGAAACGGGATCTTGAAATGACTCAACGAAGCTCTATCCGCATTTGTAATATACAGACGCATGTAAAATACAGCTTTATACACGTAAGGACAGGCATTTGACCAATCGTTATTATTGGAGCCAATACTGAAAGCAGCATTTAATCGGGTTTCTCCAACTTTTCCAAGGAAGTGTAATTAGGTGTAATTCAACGCGATGGTATTCAATATAATATTCATTTAAGAATATAGCCGGAAGACTTTTTTCATTCATGAGTTTTTCGATAACTTTTGATTTCCGATACTTATTAATATAGTTAGAATAAAACATTTTTCACATCGTTCAATAAAATTGCACAAGTAGACAATTATTAATCGTAATATCTATATTACTCAAAGTTCATTCTTACGGTAAGTACACCACGCACGTGCAAAACAATAGATATCCTTGTTTATACACTAAATAGATGCGGTAACAGCATGTATAATACGTACACTTTTCGCAAAAGTCCCGTCGCAAAAGATTTCCGCAATTGTTTTACGAATGGGGTAATTATACGTGTACAAGCACATGTTTTACAAATTATGTTTTATATATACATTAAACGCGATGAGTCGAGCCATTCAAATTATACTATACAATACAAGCACAGGTATATTCACGACAATTTAAGCGTCATGCGCGCGCTACAAAATTACGCTATACATTGTTAAGTTAGGAAAGTTCACCAATCCTTATCTTTGTTCTGAATGTAAAGAATGACTGTAATTGAAATGAGGATAACACATTGTGGTAAAAGCATAAAATAAATAAAAGGCAATGTGTGGATCCAGTATCAACGATATACAGGGTGACCAAAAATTTTTGGGAAAAAAATGTCATGTCATTTCCAGGTTTTCCAAGACCTAAAACCCAGTTTTCCCTGACATTTTCCCAGTTCTAGTAAGTTACTAAAACCCAAATCGTTCAGCTTATTAACTCTATATTCGGTTCAAAAAATGATTTCTAATTCCCATGATAGAAAACTGATATTTTCAGTATTTTCCACTACCAGATTAAAAATTCCCTGACAATTCCAGGATTTCCAGGTATGTTGCCACCCTGGATATAGTAGTAGTATGCGTATAGTAAAAGTGGGAATTCGTAATGAAACTACTCACCGCGTTGCAGGTAGGTATATGTACCTAGTATCTCCAGGATACTCCACCGACGGTAACCGGATTGTCAAGTAAGTATTCTGCGGTGGAAGAGATCCTTAGTTTTCTATCTGCGCGTCGAAGTCTCCAAGAATCTCAGCTGCTCTTTTGAAAGCGCCATTTCGTTGTCCGTGATATTTCGCGAGTGATTATTACGGTACCATTAATAATGCACACACCGGTCTCGCGGCTCGTTCGAGACTCCATGTAACACGGACTACGTGTAGGCACCGCGACGTTCCGGCACTTCAAATAAAGGAGCACATTCTTCATTCAAAAAGGAGCTGACTCCTCGTTCTATTCGTTTTAAAGGAAAAGCACGCAGTCGAGACGCGGCTTTGGCGAGGCTGGACGAAGCTAGGAATTTCTTGCCTCGCTGTCAGGAGAGCCGAGCGAGGCCGAGGGACTCGCTGCTGGTACTCCTGTATCTATCTACCTTTTCCCCGTCCTCCTCGTCCCGTCCCCACCTCTTTCTTATGCCACATCAAACGTCCCCACCGTTCTCATTCGCGAGCGAAGACGTTCACCTCACCGAGCATGAAGCAGCCTCCCACCAGTTATTTGTACCTGGTACCCATCGTTGTCGGTGACTCGGTTGGGGGCAGTTGATGGTAGTCGGTAGTCACTGGTAGTCGGTTACAGCTATTAGCTAGTGCCTCAGTCACCGCTGCTTGGAGCGTTCATTGACTCGGTGTTGTTAGTTTTTTTTTCGATGGCAGAAATCTGTTACTCATCGTTGTGGCGAAGAGTATAGTTGTCTTCTATTTTCATCTTCGTTGTTTCAGAGAGAGGATAACAAGACTTCCCAGCCAATCCTTCGCAGTGAATGATCCAACGTAATACCATCCGTGCAAATAGGATGCGGCAGCATCCACAGTTGGGTAAAAAAAGAATTGGCGAATCTTCGTTGTGGTGCAGGATCGAATCGGACACATTTATACTTATCGTTAGCAAGTCTGTCTTCGCTTGAGTGCAATCTTAATTGGATCTTGTCACAAGATTTAAGAACAATCAAATGACGTCAAGGTTTCTAATGATGACCGAGCAACTATGGTGAAATTTCACAAATTGTAGACCGCTTTAACAAGGGGTGAGCAGCTTTAGGGTGAAAATGATGGCGGACTGCATTTTGGACATAGCTAATATTTTTCATTCCACAACGGTCGATCATGAAGGAAACTGTTTTGCTCGCACTGAGGCCACGACAGTACTCAGAGATGTTTCTGCTCGAGTTCATGGCGGAGAAGTTCTGGCTGTTTTGGGATCCAAGGGTTCGGGGAAGAGAGCGCTGCTCGATGTGATTGGTAAATCACCACTGTAACTGCATTGAGTATTTTTGAGCAATCGCTTATTTTACTTTTTGTAGCCGGACGAGCTGGGGGTGAGACTAGAGGACGAATCTCGTTGAATGGAAGTTTACTCACACCTGAGTTATTCAGACGCCATGGTGGATATGTTGCGCACAGATGTCATCTTCTGCCAGGCTTGACAGTGCGCCAAAGTTTGCTGTACGCGACATGGCTTGCAGGGTTGAGCAACAGGGATGCCAGGGTTCGTCAGACCTTGGCAGACTTAGCTTTGTCTCAAGTTGCAAACAGATCTGTCAGTGATTTGACCAGGCCAGAATATCGGCGCTTAATGTTGGGCGTGCAGCTCGCCAAGGATCCTGGCTTACTCTTGTTGGACGAACCGACGTGGGACACGGATCCTCTGAATACCTATTTAATTGTCTCCATGTTGTGGTCTTATGCGACCAGAAGGGGCTCTATAGTTGTCCTCACCATGGAAACTCCGAGGTCTGATGTATTACCCTTCGTCAGTCGAGTGGCGCTGCTCTGCTTGGGTGCTGTGGTCTATTCAGGGCCAACCAGAAGCATGCTAGATTATTTTGCTTACATTGGTTTTCCCTGTCCCGAATTAGAAAATCCTTTGATGTATTACTGTGAGTGATGTATATCTCGTTACTTCGTTCCATAATTACATTTTATTGTATATTATAATCAGCAACATGTTACGCATTTTAGTGTGTCTATCGACCGTAGATCGTCGTTCCAGAGATCGTTTCCTTGAGTCCAATCAGCAAATATCATTGCTGGTGGAAAAATTCAAAGTTGAAGGCGTTCTGTACATGAAGGAAGCTCCGCAAGGTGGAGTCAGCTTGAAAGACGCACCTTCGGGTGGACAGCACAAGGGCTTGGGTCGTGGCATAAAACCAGGATGTTTCTCGACGCTCTTGGCTCTGTATTTGTAAGTTTCAAAACTTAGAGACTAGCTCGGATCTGGTTATGGCAAAAATTGTAAAAACTGACCAACCGTAACTTTCAAAAGATTTGCTCATTTTGAAAGGTTACTCTAATATGGAAAATTTCTAGGAGAGGAGTTGCAGCAACTTGCGCCTTCAACAGATGTGGCCTTGGACATTTAACTGCGAGGATTTTATTGCTACCATTTTGTATCGCTCTTTTGAGTATCCTTTACGCTTACTCCAGTCCAGTTCAGGCCAAAGTACTCTCTCAAACCGGAGGACTGATTTTTAACATGATTATTCTGTTTTACATTGCTGGTACAGCGGTGACGGCACTTCTTTGTAAGTGGTTCAAATAATTTTCTTCCACATTCCGCAATTATGTCATTGAAAAATTTTGCTGTGCACAGTTCCAGGTGTGAGAGCGAGGTATTACCAAGAGAGGAGAGAAGGACTGTATGGCGGTGCGATGTTCTTGAGTGCTTACGCTTTGTTAAGTCTGCCGCTGAGTTTTATCTCCACACTCGCAGCTGTTGGAATTTTGGTCCCGATTCTTGAGCTGGATGTATCCTCATGGGCTTACATTTCTGGTGTACTTTGGGCCAGTTACATTGCAGCGGAGCAAGTTATGATTGCGATATTAATGGTAGTCGGAAATCCTATGATGGGGGCGTTGGCTGTTGTTTATGCATTGTTAGTATCAGTTGTAATAGGTTCGGGCGGGGTTCGAAGTCTCAGAAACTTACCAGACTGGTTAGCAGCTGTTTCAACAGCCTTACCTTCTAGGTATGCATCTCTGGCACTGAATCACCGAGTACTTAACGTTTCTACTTTTTCAAACTTGCCATATAATGAAACTTTCCCTTGTCCTGGAGACCCAAACTTTTGTCGATATCCGGATGGTAAAACGTATTTGGTGGAACGTTTTACTCGGGAAGGTGAAAATATTTCGGAAGTATTGAACATGGATTTGAATTTACTTGTATCGCTAGCATTTGCCTTTGGTCTTGTGATACTAAACAGTGTTTTATACTTGTTGCCTTTGCCTGCTAGTATTAAAGCAAAATTTAGGGAATGACCATTTCATCACTATGTATACGCAGTATTCACGAAGTTCGATGGACTACCCTTAGATTTATTTCCATAATCTATTATTTTACAATTGATATATCTATATTTATTATACAATCATATATATATAGGTATCATAATTATTAGATATGTGAAATTAAAAAAAACCCAACCATATATCGCAAAATATACTATGTACACATTATATTTTAGGGCAGTTTTTGCAACTTATACAATCAAAGTACTTTTTCTAATTGTCGAAACAAATCTAGCACTATCACAAAATTGCAGTGCAAATTAACGGTTGGCAATTTCTTCGTAATAAAGAATGCAATTATTCAAGAAATAGGTAGTGAATTCTGAGTTGTATTTTTATTTTTGTATATTTGACTCACCCCTATATATTTGCCCATCATAAAAATAAAGTATTACTGAAAATTACTAATGAATTCATAATGGTCTGTGATTCTCAATGAAAATTACTATTACAACTGCCAGCGATTATCTCTACAGTTATATTATTTTAGCGTAAAAAATCTTACCTGATATTACATCATATTGATATATTAACACTTTACATGTATGTTAAGCGTCATCATCGACCTCCACTTGACCCATTACTTTCAGATCGTCAGCAACATGAAACTCACATCCTGTAGAGCTAATAACCTCTGTGATATCGACGTTTGGCGCTAGTTCAATGAGTCTTAAACCTTCGCCTGGTATAACTTCGAACACGGCAAGGTCAGTGATGATAAGGTTGACGCATCCTTGACCTGTAACGTTTATTATTATTATCGTTATTATCGGGTGCTATTACCGATTGTAGAAATGATTGATTGTTGTCAATTTTACCTGTAACTGGTAGAGTACAGTTAGCCAATATTTTAGGGCGTCCATCACGTGACTTGTGTTCCATAGTTACTACAACTTTTGTATTAGATGCAGCAACAAGATCCATCGCTCCACCCATTCCCTTCACCATCGTTCCCGGAATCATCCAATTTGCCAAGTCTCCGTTTTGGGATACTTGCATTCCACCAAGGATTGTTAAATCGATGTGACCACTAAAAGACAATGAAGAATATAACTCATTGTCAGAGAAATGTCATAGCTCTCAAACGTTTACAAAAATTCCACCATACTTTTATTGTTTATATGCGAACATTAAGACAAGTAGAAATCCTCGCATTTTTCAATAAATACGTACCCTCTAATCATGGCAAAACTTTCATCGCTTCCGAAATAAGAAGCGCCTGGCAAGACTGTGACGGTTTCTTTGCCAGCATTGATTAAATCAGCATCTACATCGTCTTCGCTAGGGAATGGGCCTAGACCAAGAATCCCGTTTTCTGATTGGAGAGTGACCTTGATTCCTTTAGGAATATAGTTGCTAGCTAGCATAGGGATACCAATTCCCAAATTTGCTAGAGAATAAAAAGGAAATGATAGAATGAGTCCAAGATACAGAAGCTTAAGGGATTCGTTTTATAATTTTACTTCATTCAACATACCATACATTCCATTTTTGAATTCGAGCGCCGCCCGTCTTATGATCCTTTCCCTGGCTTTACCAGCAGGAGTTACTTTCTTTGGTTTAGCAGCCTTCTTCGTTGTAATTTTCTATAAATTACAGATAATGGAAAATGACTATCAAAACTAAAGAAGTTATCTTTGTTCATGCAGACTTTTCACAGAGATTAAACTTAATAAATACTTTTTGAAAAAAATTTCTTGTCACTAATTTACTGCCGCATATGATAGAAGTTATAATAGGTATAAATATTTATGCTGACCTCAATCCGTTTCTCATACGAAGGACCTTTGATTATTCTGTTGACGTATATTCCAGGTACATGTATGTTGTCTGGGTCCAATTCCCCAACATCTAAAATTTCCTCCACTTCAGCTATTGTTACCTTCGCGGCTTTGCACATAACAGGATTGAAATTCCTGGCTGACTTTCTGAATATCAGGTTTCCCGCCTTGTCCGCCTTCCAGGCCTTCACCAGAGAAAAATCACCGGTGATTGCAGTTTCCAGAACATAATTCTGTCCGTTAAATTGACCATCTTGCTTCGGCTCTCCCGATATCTCAGCTCCACCGTTAGAATCATACTTGATAACTGCGCTTCCATCTTGCACCATGGTCCCGAAGCCGGTGGCTGTGTAGAAGGCAGGTATGCCAGCCCCACCGGCTCGAATTCGCTCAGCCAAAGTGCCCTATGAGTAAAATGCTACAGGTCGTATAAACTCAAATTTTTATTGCAATAATTCAGTGTCTGAGCTTTACGCTCAGTGTTTAGCTACCTGTGGTGTTAGTTCGACTTCCAGTTCTCCGGAGAGATACTGTTTCTCAAATTCTGCATTCTCTCCAACGTAGGAAGCGATGATACGTTTTATTCTATTCTGCTTCAGCAATAAGCCTAACCCAAAGTTATCTACACCAGCGTTATTTGAAACTACCGTCAGTTCGGTGGATCCCCTTTTGAGAAGCGCTGCGATGAGATTTTCAGGGATACCACAGAGGCCAAAGCCACCGACCAGCAGCTTGGCTCCATTTGGTATGTCAGAGATGACCTCCTCCGCTGATTTGAATATTTTCCCGTCTCCGACGGGGGGTTTCAGTGACTCAGATTCTTCACTCTTTGCGTCAGCTTCGGTGGAAAACCGCGCGATGCAAACCTAACGTAAATTAATAAAACTAGGTACATTTCGTGTAGCCTGAAAGGTAGTTTCATCAACGATTTAGAGGTTATACGATTTACATCATATTTTAACAATTTTTACTAACCCTCGTTAACTTTACTTGCTTACAACCAAATTTACATCGTCTTGTAAAAATTCCGACGATATTGCTAGTCAAAAATGCCATTATCTTCAACACGAGGTATATTTATATACAGTGTGAGAATCTAGGTTAGATCAATCGTAACGGCGTTCGCACATCACCCGAATAACGAATACTGCCTAGAATTCGTGAATAATTATTAACTAAGCAACTATATACATGTATTATGGAACGGTAAGTATTCGGTGACCCTTGACTTTAATCAGTTTTTTTGTTTTACATTCTTAATTGCCAAGGAACAGACCCGCCTGATATCAAGGCTGCTCCAGCATTTCGTTTTGATTGGCTGCTGGTTGATCACTCCTCATCCTCCTTATCAACCATTATCTGCAATACGTTCCGTATCGCTTGAAAGCTGTTTTCATGTTATGCAAATTATATTGCGTAAATTTATAAAAGTGATGAATAAAAATCTTATCTCGATCCTTCGCGAATAGTTGCTGAATTTTTATGAAATTCGTTCTGCGAAACTTTTTTTTTCATTTGTTAGAAGATGACCCTAAAAAAATGTTAAAATAATATTAATAATAATATTCCATAAAAATTATGTTATGCTTCAGTTTCATTTTCGAGTAATCTACTCTATTGTTTGGTATTGACACCGGAAAGTTAATTCCAAAGAAGCACATATCTCCACACTCAAGACCCGTTAATTCATTACAATATCAGTATCCTCAGATATGTGGATAGAATATTATCGTTATTAATATTTCCCCGCCGGCATGTTTGATTTCTTCTGAATTACGTATCTAATCCTGACATGGTACGAAAAAATAAAGTGCAACACCAAATGTAACCGAGCTTTTCGTACTGATTACAATTAGTACACATTAAATTTTGTAATGTCGTTCTTATCAAGAATGTTTTTGCACAGACGATATAGCCTGTCTTTCAAACTCAACAATGATTGCAAAATGTAGAAATGCCAGTACATATATTCTTATCCAATCTTAATAACTTAAGTGATGATCGAACAACGATTAGTAATAAATTAATTTTTATTCTACATATGACTTTTAAAGAACTGAATTTAATATATCTGATTATGATTTGGTGGTATACTTGTAGGAATATTTATACATATAAATGATTGGGTCTCACCACACAGGTGTAAGTTATTTATATCATCAACGAAACTGTTTATCATGCATTTGATATATCAAGTACATGCTTTTCTTCGATGTACTCATTCAACAAGTTACATAGTGTTATGTATTATTATACATAATATTTGCGCAGATGAAACAGTTATCAATAATGATAATAAGCTCTTACAGTATTTTGTATAATTAATTGTAGTTTAACAAGAATGGACATCGTCATATTGAACTCGGGATCGAAGAAATTGGCCAGAAAAAATGTTATATCATTATATTAATCTTTCTTACATCGCTGTCTTTAATATAAACTTAACAATATTTAGTCATGCAAGGAAGTTCATCGCATTGTATTATCAGTATAATTACTTGTTTACCCTTAACGCTCAATCTATCTTATAATGAAGTCTAGTTCAACTTGTTTGTATTGTCAATGTTTAACCAGATCGATTAGTAAATAGTGTAGCGATGTGTACATTGACATTAACGTATGACTACTACTTGAATTTTAGATTACATAAATATACGCCTTAGTGGATATAAAGATTGAAAGAAAATTGTAATCTCACCATTGACGTATTCGCTATTTATCAAAACATTGTAATAATTTCTTATTTGATATTAGAGTAGCACTTTTTTGGCTTTATACATGTTTCAGCTGTTGGTCCAGCCCGACAATTGTATTTTGTCTAAAATACAATAATCCTCATGGATGTGTAACATTTAGACATTGAAATTGAATAGCTTATACCTATTTAGAAATGAGCTGCAAGTGTGAGAATTTTGATCGAAATCTTGATCGGCGGTAATATTAATCATATAAACAAAACGTTGAATGCAAACTTAACTACAACAAGGTAACAATTTAAAACTTCTATGCTCGTATCATTTTGCTTCTTATTTTTTTCTGTTCACTTTCAACTTTGTATAAAATCATATTCGCTAAAGAAAATGAAAAAAAAAATAACAAGATACAAAACTATACATCTTTTTATAGTGTATGCATGTACGACTATTAAACAAACAGGAATAATAAATCGAAAACAATATTTAAAATATAAAAAGGGCCTATTTTAATGGTGTAATACCCTGTGATAATTGATGTCTGCATTATTATGGCAATACTGACCTATCTATGATTGCGTTTATATGAACAAGCAATAAAATTCTTCGTTTACTCCTTTGCAAATAATAATCATCGTAGACGTCCAGCTCTTGCATCAGTTACAGCACCCCATAATTCGATAACAAAATCATCAGTGAAGCCAAATACTTCCAAGTCGGAATTGTCAATAGCTTCGGCAAAGTCCATGCTATTCTGTTTACCCTCGGCTAATTCCCAAATTTGTGTAGCTGAAGAACGTATCAAAATATAAATATGCTTGTAGAGAAGAAAATAACTCCTCCAGAATGTTTTTGCTTTACTTACCTAATTCGTTATCATTTATACCCATAAAACTTTCCAGTAGCCCATTAATTTTTTCAACTCCGTTTGTTGCATAATCATCCGGCTGGACAGAAAAGAAAACATTTATAAAATCGTCCAAATACATATATTTTTCATAAAATACTTTAGTGATTTTGAGATACAATATTAGCTCCCATTCTTTTATTGAACAATTGAGCAAACGATGAATGGACAAGTCTTTTTTTCCACTTACTTCGTTTTCAATTTGTGCACTCCCGTCAGCCCTAAACCTGAGAGTTCCTTTGCCATTGCCATAGCCTTGTTTCTTGCCCTTTCTGGGATCCCCTCTCGGACCGATGCTTCCAAATCCATTTTTCTGCGGTTCGACCAGTCTCAGTGTGAACGTGCTTCCTCTAGGTATATCTTTGAGCAGTTTTGCTACCTCGAAGTGCCTTTTGCCTACCAAAGATTCCCCATTTATCTTCTCGATATGATCGCCGACCTGAATCACCTTTGCTCTATCAATAACTGATTCCTCTCTTATGCGCTTTATAAAGGCATACCCTGCACCATTGTCTGTGATGGTAAGACCCAACGCGTCATCATTTTTAACGAGTTCAACTTCTTTTGGT
Source organism: Neodiprion pinetum (assembly GCF_021155775.2). Lineage (NCBI taxonomy): Eukaryota > Metazoa > Arthropoda > Insecta > Hymenoptera > Diprionidae > Neodiprion > Neodiprion pinetum. Next base: position 39,778,567 of record NC_060235.2, on the reverse strand, counting down.
CTACCTATGAAAAGAATTTCCCATTATGTATATGTAGGTATATATGATATAATCTTACGCGTATCAATGAGAATTCTTCTTAACGATTTATCATTATTTATGCACCTTTAACTCAGATTATTCGGCTGGAAAACATTTCTAACAAAAGATTAATGGCATTAAGCACACAATTAAATAGTCTTATTTGGACCTTCATTCTTTTCATTGTTACATAATAATATAATCAACCGTACTTTATTTGAATAAAATTTCGTATTCATCCGAAATCAACGTCGACATGAATTCAGTTAATAAAATCAAAACCATTACTGGACACCAAATTAATAAATATCCTTAGCTTTGTCATTTTGATATGCATATGCACGTGCATTGGAGATCGTTGCATAACCGTACATTTTGATAACCTAATGGTTACAAATCTTTAAATAACGGTAATCCGTTAGCGACGAAATTGAAGTAACTTCTACTTTTTCTTGATTCAACGTGAGTAGAAAAAAGGAACGCATGGGTTTTACCAGCACTATCTGTAATATGATACGAATGTAAGTACTGATAACATGCAATTGGACACGAAAGTGTTGATTATATACCTGTTTAGGCTATAGCACAATTAATTTATAATTGGATAAGATGTGCCCACGCACATCGGATGTGATACATTAATTAATAACATTTGAATATACTTGCCCTTCTTGTGAGCGAAAATAAAGTCATCCAAGCCAATTTGACCCCCTAATAATTTCAGCATATCGACCTTGTGCGTATTGAGGGTGCAAAAAAGTATCTGAAAAGACATTTAAATCCATTTGTTAAACCACACAAGATAATCGACATCGATTTAATGCTTATCATTTAATTACAATAATATCAATCATCATTACAGTATCGCGCCGAGTGAGGAAATATCTGGAAAAATGTGCATGATGCGATTTCGGGTAGATTCAAAAAGTTCTCCCACATGTTCCCGCTTATTCGATTAAAATTGCGAATAGAGACGCAACAGTAAACATAGATGAGGCTGAAGTTAGTAACGTTACTGTGATAATTAACGTTTCGGCAAATCGTTATTTTACGAAAATCATAAATTTTGAAAACCTAACTACTTCAAAGTCACTATAAACTTGCGAAATATTCATTTCTACCCCCCAACGTTTCGTTACGTTAACGTTACTAACTTCAGGCTTATAATTGTAGCTTATATGGGAGACGTTCGAAAACTATTCCATTCCGAATGATAAAACCTCTACAGTGATAAAAGTAAAATGACAACCCTGGGATGTGAAATTAAAACAAATAGGATGTCGGTGAATGTATCCGCCCGGATTATTGAGGGGAAAGGGGCTTTGGCCCGTGACCAGCGTACTTCCTGTGTCCGGTCCGTAAGGTCGTACTATAAATATGATTCATACGCATACGTGTGTGAGAGCTGTATAATAAATCTAGTGTAAATCGGTCTACAAACATCGCAGCGTGCTCAATTTGAGATGAAATAACGTATGCACATAATATATATATATATATATATATATATATTTATATATGATATAGAAGTTACCTCGCTCGCCGGCAATTCGTAACATTCTGCAATTTTTTGATACAACTCCCTGACGTTACTGAATCCGGATATCAATCCCGTAGGACTTCCGTGGGCCAGTTGACAGTGGAATACCAACTGAGGTCTTCCGACGGGACTCGTCGGCGTATCTTGAGGATTTGTTCTTGTTCCATTTCCGGCGGTAGTTGAATTTCCGTTACTGTTAGGGTGACCGCCGTCATGATTAGAGGAAGAATTATTGCTATTCTTTTCGTACGCTGTTGCGGTCCTCGTAGAATTTTTCGGTTTAAACAGTGGCATTTCTCAAGAGAATTATCTCACCGACGGTCACAATTTTTTTTTTTTTTTTTTATCTGATTGAACGTATTATTATTCTTGTCTTGTAGTAATTATACGATATTTATTTTTACGTTAAAATTTTTTTCTTTCTTTAATGCAACTCGTATTCCGCGGCGTAATCCACAAGGTTCAGATCGATGATACGTTACTGTGCGTTATTTTATCGGGTATATACAAGCATACACACAATCACAAGACAGTGACTGTGCTAACGCAACTTTATCCGGCACCTGGAGTTTAATTACGCAATTGCCGCTGCTAACTCGGTCAGGTTTAAATATCTGTTAAAATTATGTTTATTTTTTATCCCTTATTTTCGTTTGTTTTTCACAATTTTCTATTCGGTGGGAATTTGAAAAATTTAATATCATATAGCGCACTCCGGGGATATCGTGCCTTTCGCTTGAGTATCGTAAAACGGGACTAGGCCTTTTTATCTCGCCAGTTCTCTTTATCGTTCTCAGATTAGGAGAAATATGTCCGAGGCTTATCTAAATTTAATATTATCATTGTAGAATCTTGATTGTGACTGATGTATTTTATCAGAATTACAAACACTTGACAATTTTCTACTTATTCATGTTTTGTTCCCTTCTTTTTGTTGTTTGTTTGTTGCTCTTTTTTCTCTCCTCTTTTTTAACAAGTATATTTAGCGATCGAAAATACCTACGGATGCATGAAAATGCATATGTCGCATTTGTGTTCTCATATGTCAGCACGACTCATTACATTCCATACACATGCATATACATGTATAATATGCCTAAGTACGGGCATTCGATTGTTGTTTATAACAGTATCCGTGGTATTATGCGTACGTACAAGTCGATTCGTCCTCGCGCACGTGATGATTATACAAGCTTATTCTGAACTTTAATCTCTTCGATTACATTGTAGAAATTGAATTAAAATAACACTTGTTGAGCTTCTGGCGCGTAAAACAGCGCACCTTGTGAAACAGAATATCACTTGCCATCGTGGCCCTCAGGAGCGTAACACCTGACTGTATTCGCCCCACCACTAAAACTGATTCTGCCCCCTCTCCGAGCCGAATTCCACCGTTCCCAATTAGCACATTTTAACGGTCTGTTACCCTCATTTTTGCACTCGGGCTTACAAATTCTGTCAATTTTTAAACGCCCGTTTTACTACGGGTTTCAGAACAAAAAAGAAACCTTTTAAAAGCACCGCTATGACTTTGAATATGAAAATTTACGTAAAAATGTTGATATTTCGTAACTCAAGTAGATATGCCTACGTATGTATAATGTGCATACTTTCGCAGAGGTGAACGTGCAGTAAACAGTTGGCTGGAGGAGTATAATGTATATAAAGGGAAAGCATAATCGTGCATTGATTGCAATTTCATAATTTTAAACGCTCTTGCGTAATGCTAATTATTACGATAATAGTTTATTGTGAAGATTTGCTAATTAAATTATCTCTTACGCTATCTTACTTGTATTCATGTATACATAACAAGTATAATTATGTATATTTATACAATTATAGTACGATATACGATGTATAAAAAATTGGCTGTAAAAATTTTAACTTTGCGTTTCGTTAAATACTGGGTCCCCGTACCCTAAAAAACGTTACCAACAATCGAAACAATTGTTTTGAAACAATCTAATCGATGCATATAAATACTTTTTTAACTAACTAAATTTCCAATAATATTGTAATAACTATTGGCAAGTATACATTACGAGATTCTTGTAAAATCACATTATAAAAGGGGTCGATTTTCTTTCGGAAACGGGACAATGAAAGTTCTACAAGTTCAAAATCGATTTCGAGATAAAGTCTTCGCAAATAAAACGAAGACATAAACATGGAGTGTTAAACAGTTCTGAAATTACAGTACCTAATACGAGTTTCACTCGCGTTTCGCTTTTGGGCAACAATCGTCTCTTTTGCATTGTGACATTTGAAAAGAGATAGAAGGTTTGATAAACCGAAATCAATTCGGCGTCCTTGATCTAGAATCGAGATGAAATTCTGGCTGAAGAACAAAGACCTTCCATACTCTTCCACAATTTGATTTATCGTCGGTATTAAGATAATTTTTCATTGGTATTAAAAAATTATCAAACGGATCAGTGTTCAATTGATACTCTTCCATAGCACGGAAAACGGCTTTGAACGGCGGCTGTTTTTGCGAATGAAACGTTCCTCTGGAACCATGTAAAACTAAGGCACCATCTTTTTCCGCCTCCGTACAAACGGACATGTACATGCAATGGTCGGGCCTGTAATTATAGCGGCATGGATAAATGTAAAGACGTTCTGGATGGTAGTAAAATATTATGTTTATGATATCCTGGTCTCCCCAAGTTATTTTCAAACGGTACTCTTTGTGGATCGGAATCACGTAGTCTGTCCACCGAAATTCTCTCATTCTAGTCAGATTCATTAGCATCACACCAGAGTTTACTCCCAATTTTCCATAGTAAGGATGTTTAGCGAATCTGTTGTACCAGCCAGTGTTGGGATCTTCGTGCTCAGGACTTAAGCCAGCCAACTGGCTGGAATTCATCTTCTTGAATTCATCCCAGATAACTTCTGGAGGTGCAAGAAATAAAGTGTCCGTGTCCACATACAAAACTGCATCAATGTCAATCAGCATAGTCTGAAATAGAAATTTATATAATAAATATCATCAGTTAATTGCTTCGATTGAATGAAAACAAATCCAATCTTTCGATGAGATTCTTCTCAACTTTTCAAACAGCAAATATAGAAAACATTAATTCACTACTCTAATTGGAACGATACAAGAATTGGTTGCTTCCCTACATTTATTCCTCAATGCTGGGGAGGCTAATAAAATGTAAGTAAAACACCACATATGGTACAGAGCTCTTTTTTCATTCCACTCTACAAAGATTACCAATATATTTGGATTGAAAGAAAAGATTATGAATTATATGTGTTTAAAAAATTATACAAAAAGATTTGGATAACTTACAGGTAAAAATAATCTCTGGGCTGCGCAAGGCTTGAAAAGTTTCCTCCACATTCTGACGTCGCTTCGTTCTGGGAATTTTATTTGCTTGACTACAAAGTCAAATGTCTTGTTTGACATTAACTTCCATACCGTTAATTTTTCATTGAAAGCAGGTATCAAATCAGTGTCGGATATGACGATAAATTTGAGGGGTTTTTTGGTAAAAACTAAGGCCGATTTCATCATGGTCAGAGATTCACTCAAGCGATCTCCGCAGGCTACAACGCATATCACTACTTCCTGCTCCGATAGCGAGTTGGCAGTAGGACTGGGCTCGACACTTCGTGAGCCAATTTTGTTGGGTTTAAAACGATCATCGGACAGCTTTTTCGATGAATTTGTTGTAAAATTGAGCAGCAATATCAAACCAGCAAAGGCAAGGCACAAGACAGCTAACCTGTACACAGACTTCATTGTAATATTTGAATTATCATACTTTTGGCAACATATCTTTTCTTTTTTGGTGTAGCTAAAAATTCTATACGAAAATATGTTCGAGTATGCGGCATTTTTCTATCATCGTATAGCTGGTAACTCAATATTACCGACACCGAAGCTAATCGTGCACGAAAAGTGACGGATTGCCATTCCTAACCTCGTTAACTTAGAATTTACTCCCATCTGTCAGCCATCCGTCAAATGTTTGTTGTCGGCATTCGAATGTTTTCATTTGTTTTGCACCCCATCAGAGTGAAGTATGTAGCAAAAGCTGCCGTTTTTCGAACTTGTTTTCGACATTTGAAGTACATACTGGATTACTAGCGCCCTCTAACACTGACATAAATAAGTTTATACAGTCTTATCCGTAAACACGATATGCGGATATTATGTTTTATTTCGATATTATTCGGGATCCACTTGGTGCGTCATATTTCAAGGTTATCAGTTGCTTCTGTATTTTTTCCGTCAGTTTGCGATCGACATCTTGATGAAATAAATGTTCAAAGTCACTATGGGTCATCAAAAGCTTCACCAAGCTTCGTGCATTCGCTCTGAAAAATCGGATGAGTGACAAAGATTTTTCATTCAAGTACAGATATCCCCAAACTTGGACAATTCTTGATCTCACGAATGATGAGAAAGAAGCTTATTTGTTAATTACCTTGTTTCACAATTACCGTCAACCAAGAACTTGGCGCACATGATAAATACCCTACCCCGCGTATCCTTTGTAGCTGTTGTTGAGAAGAGGGTATCAACCCCTTTCAAAGTAACAATATAATTTAGTAGGCGACTGACCGTTGCACGAACCAACGGATTTTTATGCCTGAAATAATCCAATCCACACAAATTCACTTATCAGTATTGTGAATTACATAAGTTGAAAGAATATGGTTTGATTAAATTATGTAGCCTTACCCTGCACCTCGACTAGTAGACATTACTCTGACACAATGTGACGCTGGTATGAAATCAGCCATTGTGTCCAAGGCACTGTTAGCGTCTTGGCGTATGCACCTGTTCATATCTCCAGTCTTTTGTAACAGCATACCGACCAACTCATCAAATTCAGGTCTTTGGGTACATTGCATCGTTCTGAACAATTCGGCGGCTACTTGGCAGGCAGTCCTTACTACATTTGACCTTATATTTCGCAATAAGCTATAAATCGTAATAAAGTAACTAAAGTTAATTACGTCCACGTGATAATCACGAATGAATGATGACGTCACCTGCATATGCTTCTATTTACGATTGGCATAATCGAATCTATCAGTTCTGGTTGAAGCCTTGATATATGCACAATGTCAATGAGTGCTTGCATGGTATTATCCCATTGATTTTCCTTCAACTTCAGTAACGCTAGCTTCAGCGCATCTTGTGGTCTTTCAAAGTTTAGAGCTGCTGTCGCATAATTTTTCTCCTGTAGCTTCATATTATCTCCACCAGGATAAAGCACGCTTTTTTGATTTAAACTGGTTCTGCTGCATTCGGTATACACGGAATTGCTGTGTTCAAAGGAGGTATACAAACAAGCTAGCATTGTTGCTAAGAACTTTGCAACTTGTCCAAAGCTTCAATCTTCATTAATTAAGGGGAGTCTTTGGTGAAACTTTGACCAAAACACGGGTTTTTAATTCTTGACTGATTAAATAAAGTCGATTAAGAAAAATCTTCTACCAATTTTTAGATTATGGTAGTATAGGCATTGAAAAAAAAAATTCATTCTCCTGCGATCAAAATGTACGTACGTACATACAAGGAACCTCTCCAAGGAGATTCTGCTCACCGCTACCCAAAATTCTTTGCGCATACACTTTCATCACAGGAGACTGTAATTTTCTCTAAAAGCCAACACTACCATAATTTGAAAATTGGTGGACGAATTGTTTTTATATGACAATTTTCAACCGATAATCAAAATTGAACCGAATTCTCTCCGTAATGAATATAATATCTGTAGTACCTATGAAGTATTTTTGGTAAGTGTACATCCCCGATACCCTCTGTGGCAGAAAAATTAGAGCTGTAACTCGAAGAATGCCTCTTTAGCTTTGTATTTTCAGAATTTATAGCTGGTAGTCGTAGTGAACGCTTAGGATGAACAAGTGTGGACTTTTCTTGACTGAAAGAGAGCCTTGACTTATCTTCATTGCAATACCCTAAAGTTAAATAAAATTGAATTTGACTGTTAATAAACTTTTACTGATATTTCAAGTTGACATAAGTTTTTTCATTACCTTTTCCTAGACACATAGGACAGGTAGTCGGTTGATTTTGACACTCCAGTGGCAACATGTTTAATCGCAGATTTGTGTTTTTTTAAATTTTTTTTAATTTTACAGAAATTATTCAATATTTAATGGGACTAGTTTCATCTGGAATTTGAAAAGTTAGTTCTAGGTCTTGAACGTGCATTTTGATAAACAATGGAAATACAAAATGACTGCCTTCACCTTGCAATATTATACTATGTGGAGTAAACTCCTTTGATATTTGCGAAAAAATCATCAACATTTCAATTTATTCTTGTCTTTTTAGTCCTTGTGACAGGTACTGATATTAAAAAGTATTACCAATTAACGAATATCTCATGGTTTTTCCAATCACAAATTATACTATTAATTAGGTGTTTGTATAGTTACTAAAATAATGTACAACAATCAGTTGCGTAAACAGAATGAAGAGAATTATAGAAAATAGATCATTCGCCCTATAGTAAATATGGGTACATCGTTTTGTTACTGATTGAGTGATCTTTGGAATTGCTTTCTGCTTCTAGTTTGTATCACTAAGATTGTCCCACTTGCCTATTTTAATTTTTCACTTACCAAAGATATCTAGGTGAAGATATGAAATCGAGTCAAACTTGTTTTGTAGTCTGTTTGAAGGAACTTGTGCACAGTTCACTTTTCTCAATTTATGTAAGCACTTTCTAGGCAACTCAGAATTCAAAAATATCCTCTGCATAGCTTCACTACCTGCTTGATTAAGATCAATCTCAATATAGTCTTATCTCCTTATACTATCGTTACACTATATTATTATACTACACGTCATTTACAAATAAATAAGTTAAATCGCGTCATCAGGTCACAGAATTCGACATAGGGTGTCAAGATGTGCGTTTCGTTGATCGGTTTTCACTAGAAACAATGTGATGTTCCAAGTGATCACAATGCAACGGACATTGGTGATAAGAAACCGCACTCGCGTGACCTGATCTACCCGAAGTCATAGGCACTCCTGGTTCCCATTGATCCTTGGCTGGATCGTATATTTCTACTATACTTAAAAAGGTCTGTCCGTCATACCCTCCTGTAACGGAAAAGAACAATAAAACTTATACATGAAATGAGAGAATTCAAATTGTCATTAAAAAAAAAAAAAAAAAAAAAAAAAAAAAAACACGTGTCAATTACGATATATACACAAGACACTAACCCATTGCATAAAGTTTTCCATCTAGAACAGTTACGCTCAAAGCACTTCGCGCAACTGAAACATTGCTCACAAACTCCCATGAATCATGTTCCGTATCGTAACGTTCTACTGTGCTCAACTGACGGGATCCGTCATAGCCTCCTACCACATAGATGTACTGCCCAAGACTTGCTACACCAGATCCTGACCGACAACACCGCATGGGAGAGACCATGGTCCATTCGTCATTTTCTGGATGATAACATTCTACTGAACTCAATCTATGCATTCCATTAAATCCACCAATTGCGTAGAGCAATCTATAAATACGAAATTTCAGAGTCAAGGTTTTTTTTAAGTGCCCGAGAAAGATTGCTTAGTGGAATCTTGAAAAGCATTCGTCATACCTATTTACTACAGCAACTCCGACTCCTAATCGTTTTGTGTGCATAGGTTTAACATTTGTCCAGGTATCCTGATCCGGGTCATAACATTCAACGCTGTTGTGATATTCTGCACCTGCGCTGCCACCTACCGCATACAATACACCATCCATTACAGCAACTCCCACTCTGTTCCTTGGCACTGACATGGGATTACAGGGTCTCCACTGGTCAAGAACTGGATTGTACCTGTCCACCCAATCACTGTCGTATCTTGAAGATGAGTAAAAAAAACTGTTTGTTAACGATTACTTGAACTAAGCAGGTGAACCAATATCTACATGTTATTAATCTCACCTGTTTCCTGGCGAATTGTTCCTTCCACCGATGGCGTAAAACATGCCTTTTAAAAATGCTCCTCCAAGTCCGGAACGAGGCACTGTTAACTTAGCATGTTGACTCCAAACTTTGTCGTCGGCATTATACCCTTCAAGAACATCCAACGAATGTCTAAGAAATCCACCTGCTATGTAAATGACTCTTGGTGTGTTGGGTGTCCTCTCTTTGACGACTGGTTTCTTATGCAATGTTAGGTCTTTAAAAATTTGCGCTAGATACTCGCGGCAGGCTGGCACTTTTTTTAAAACATCGCAATTTTTCATTTGTTCCCTAAGAAAGCTCGGAGTCAAATACTGACACCGAACTGCGTGCAATATATGTTCCATTTTAATACCGCGAGATTCCTCGTTGTATTTCACCCATTTTAACACTGCATTATAAACTTCTCTTTCTTCCTGTACATTAAGTTCATCTTTTCTAATTAAATTAATTAATTGTATGGCCGTAAGTTGAAGGAATTCTTCTTCTTGACAAATTCTGCTAAAGTGTTGCACGATAAATTGATTTGCTTTGTGATGTAAATCGTGACAACCATGCTGTTCAGCAAAATTTGCAATTCCGATAGCATTTGTTGGGTCCAATTGCCTCTCGAGAAATACGCAGCATGCATCTATTACATTGCCAACCTGCAATTCGAATGTCAAATATTTCGACACATAGCTAACAATAAGAACGATCGTGTATTTTATTCAATACATATCAGCTATGGAATACTTTTGAACATTTCTCAGCTTATAACCTATGACAATTACCTAGGAATACTGTACCTGAAACATTGTCGCCGCAGGTAATAACGAACAGACTGTTACTTCAGTTACTCTTATTTGTCCCGTGTACATGAAATACATGAGCCGAGCCATCGCTGTTGGACAAACCCCTTGCAATTTGACTCTGGTCATTTCACATTCTTTAAGACCTCCCGTGAACATTGCCTAGAATTTAGAGTAAGAAAATTTTTATTATAAACAGACACGAGGTATTGACAGTATCACTGACTACGAAGCAGTAATTGAATGAACGCTTTCTGTAACTCAGCAGTGTTAAATTATTCCTGACCACCGGGATGTTGTACTATCAACACTTCAAGTATTATGAAAAAATCAGGACTTACAAAGTGAGGCATTGATTGATATAAATGAAAATCAGACGAATTTGAATAAAGTATGTTAAATTATTTGAAGTGATTGTTTTTTAAACAATATACACGTAGTAACTGAAAGTTAAAAGATGTTTATTTCATGATTCTAGACTGAAAGTAATATTAGCTGGGAATAACTAGATGTGGATGAGGTGTAAAAAAATAAAATGATACCTTAAAATAAGGACTTGCCGCAGCCAAAATGACTTTGTGTGCATGGAACAGTTCTTGTCCAACTTCTAAGATAACGTCGGTAAGCATGTGATGACTTCGCATCATAAACATCATTTTCATAGCTTCTTTTATATAATTAGCCATGCAAAATGTCATATCGCCAAGGTCTCCATGTTTCTCATTACCCGGACTAAGGTTCTGGTCCTTTTCTTCACTGGTATCAACTGCTGCATCACTTCTACCGAATGATGTGAAATTACACCGACTTCCTTCCATCTGCGAATAATCCTCTTCACCATCCATGATGATCTATCATAAGCTAGGTAGAAATTGAGTAAAATTACTTTTACTGTTATCAATCTGTTATCACACGTTCTGGTTGTTTTGAGGGACTAAATAGTTTTTCAATCATGTCGTTATCTCAGATTTGAATACAACGTAAAATGTAATTGACAATATTAAGTCTATTTGACAAAAGAAAATAATTCCATTCAAACAAGTACAATTTTCCATACAGTATGTGACAAAAGTCTAGATCGAAAATGATAATGAATAAATGATAAGAAAAAATGGAGTTAAGTGAAATCATAAGATATTAGATAAAAGAGTATATCGTTTTTATTTGTGGAATTAATAGTTTCATTGATGAACGTCTTAGCATTGTTATACATCTGGTCATTCTGTTGGAATCTAAATATAATTAACTTTAGTATTACAAGTGCAGTTATTGCATATTGCGTATGAAAAGTAAATTTGCGTACAATCAGATAGGTGTACCAAAATAGGCATGTTCTGGCAAGCACCGGTATAGCAAACAAGGTGTACCAGAACAATATTGTGTGTGACGTAAACTATATTTTGGTTCATTTTGGTAGCTGTACCAGCGGCTTGCCAAAAAATGCCTCATATGGTTTTTAACACATGATACCGAGCATGGAGTATCGATGATGAAGAAATGCAACACATGCACGGGAGCAGCAAGGGTTTCGGAAATTTAAGCGGCCCATAATATTTATTAGGTATTTCTATAATAACTTAATGTGTGTATGTACCTTGTGTCCGTAGCGTTGAACAGATCCGAATCAGATTAACTTTGAGGTTATAAACCACACAAGTAACGATTTTGACTATGTATCTCCAGAAAATGACACCATTTACCAATTTTACATCCTGAAGAGTTTTCTGTTTATCATGATTCCCGCATGACAATGAGTGTTTCAAAGAAATTTGTAACGACTACACTTGGGCGAAACACAACAATACGGTATGCAAATTAGCGCACAGTAAGTTGACGGTGTTAAACGTCAGTTGTGTATTATTTTATTTTCACGAGTACTTAATTTTCCACCGCCCAACGTGTGACAAAGTGGCAGAAATGTCAAAACTGAAATTTACTATTTACGCAACGTGTCACTTTAAAACGCGCGAAAAAACCTGCACGTTGATATCCACGAGAAAAAGAAAAAGGATCGGCAAGAGGACAAACGTTTTTCCAAATATGCGATTTTAACATCTCGATTAGTTGTTGGCCATTGAGTATAAGCTCTATATCACCTGGAGGGGTCAAATTTCGGCTAGAATGACTTGCTGATTCAAATATGTAGTTATCTCCGATCATGCGAGCTTTCAGCCTTTGGCACGTAACTTACTGGCAGCGCATTCATACGATATGCATGTGTGTATGTACGTAAGTACGTCATGTAGGCCTCTGGAGAAGGCACTCGTATAAAATATACACACATATAAGTCTATTGTTGATTGAATAGTTGTCGGACACTCGCGACCAGATATCCGTTGATGAATGGAATTAAAATGAAATAACCGCAAGGGGTGTTCACTATGCAGTTGTCAAGGAATCAAAACTGCCGTCGCAATATTTTGATAAAATAATTCGAGTAATATGACCTATACATGTCCACACATTCACGCCTGCAGGTCAGCTTAGCTAGCTATTAGCCTTGCTTATTTTCCGAAAGTCATTATGACTATGCGATTCACGGAACGTACCCAGGAGACCGAGTAAAAAAAATTTTCGTACATCACGTAGACAGCTGTTTTTTTTATCACAACTATACTCAATGTTTTCTTTCGTCTTGTTCTTTGCACACCCAGGGGACCTACAACTGTATAACGATGTGCAACACTGATGCACCTTTATAAGATCATTTTCATTCAGTTTACGAGTGGTAGATTACTATTGGACCCGCGGGCCTTGAGGTAATAAACGCAAGTCTCGAATAACAATTGACATTGGTATTTTCTAATCGAAGCAACGTTCGGTTACGTATCGTTCATTTGACGAAGAATTTGGTGGAGAGGACAAAGCAGTCTCTTCATTTTAACATCGTTTCATACGGTTTACCGCAAAGGACAATTCACACTGTGACCTCTCTCACAATAAATCTTTGGAGACAGAGCATGACTGGCTTAAAGCCACCGCAGCATGAGATTGCTTTTTCCTTTGTACTTTACACTTTATCTGTACATTATTTATAAATCTATCGTTCACGCATACGTGTTACGTATCGCGGCTATTATACAGGAATATGATTTAGGGAATTCCAGAGATAGATACAAGATGTAACATAAGGATCGAATGGGATGATTTAATATATAGTCTCAAACCTGAGACAATATAATATTTATTTTATAATAATATGGAGTTTTCATCAACAATAACAGTGTAGTAGTAGGCGTAACAAGAGAGACGAGGTAGGTCACGAGGAACCTAACCTAGCTTACAACCGTGCGCTACCAGGTCGCGAGTTAAAATACCGAAATGCTTTGATTTAAATAACTGAAAAATGATAAAATTTCAGCCGGATATGATCGCGATTCTTTATACTGTTTATACGGTTATCTTCGTTACAGAGTTAAGCCTCCGTTATTAAAATTCTTTCAGAATTGTATACTACAAAGGCAGACTGGGCAGCGCATGATTAAGTCAGCCGGGAGACCAACCTTTGATTCAGACTTTATTCAGCGTGAGAAATAAGATGATTTTCGTTTTGTGAAAGATGGCCCAAAACAAGATAAAGATAAGTAACAGAAAAATCTTCCACGTGACTCACTGAAATATAGTACGCATTATTATATTTCAGCGACGTGTCTAGATAGAAAACAAAGGACAGTATAGCGACTCAACTAAATCACAGATTGATCCCACCTGTTTAAATATTACAGCTAAAATTAGTTTAGTAAGTCTATGTTTGATTTCCTTAGGCTCGGGTGACTCTAGACTGGCCCCCTATTATTTGTATTTTGATCACTCTTTAATAAATTGCAATATCAATTAGTTATTCCTCATCATCTACTGTAAGAATTCAATTTATTAGAGTTCGACATTGTAGTATATTATTATGTTATATATTATTTATTTGTTTATTTATTTACTTTTATTTATGTGTTTATTTTATTGAATTTTATTTTATACTTTTACTTTACTTCGATCTCCTTCCTCGACATTTTCTTTCGATATATATCTCATTAAATTTATGCTGCTTTAGAGATTTCAGTACTGATAGCAAACCTTTACCGAGCAAATTTTTTGTAAAACGCATATGTGGAAGCCTCATACTGGTAATATAAAATGACAAACTGAGTGCGAGATTCTGTACCATTTTATATTTGATACGTATACTCCTATCACTCCTCACTGGCAATTCCGTTAATTATATTCTATCTTCAGTCGGCAACCCATATTTCGTTTATATTGCATGTGAGAAAATTTGCATCGGTATTAATATCCATAGGAACCTACTGATTACGACTTTCGAGAGTTTAATAATAAGTATAATTATAGTCTTTCTAACGATAAACAGTCCAACTAAATATCTAAATATTCTCTAATATAATATAGTGAAATTTCCAAATACAATAATACTAGTAAGTAAAGTATTGGGCGGATACGACTACTCCTAAGGCCTCGCTTATGAATCATTTAAAATTAATTCTTTAATTTAGTCCCATGCATTCACTCTAATAGTCTAACGTTAGATAGTAGGAGTAAATAAATTTTTTTTTTTTCTTCATTAGATCACAAAGCGATTCTTTATCGGATAGTGGAGATAGATTTTTTTACTTATTATTTTTTATAAATTTATAACGAATCAGGTTTTGACGAGCTTCGGTCGTCAAAAATTTTAATACTTTGATCACTTGCAGAGATATATCTATGTTTGCTAGTTTCTATAAATTTTTTTATGCTAGATATATGTTATATATATCCATCACCAAGACAAAGGTATAACTTCGCCCGTGGTTTATGATCTTCTTTTATTTTTCTTTGCTTTTTCCTTTTCAATAATTATTCGCCACTCCATTTACGAGGAATGTGTGCATGTGTGCTTTGTGGTTGTTATATTCCAAGAGCCTGAAACGCGAGCCCCTCCTTCCACAATCACAAGTTTAATTAAAGTGGCAGTATTTAGTTCAATTCATTAAAATCCGTAGATCAGTGTCTCTCAACTTCTGGATTCATGGTAGAATTACAAATTTGTCTATATCAATTAATCATCATGGTGTTATTAGGTATCGTATAACTTTATTTTTGAATCCAGTGTCAAGTTGAGAAATACCGCAGTAGACAATATTATTTATTTCCATTGCAATTGAAAGAGAGACTCACCCGGGCCAGCGGTAAATTTAATAGAGTTAAAACGCCAACAAGAAAATATCTTAATATTAATATATCGTGTTACTTCACTTAATAGGACATTTCTACTAAGATTTTTTTTCTTTTTTTCTTTTATAGCACTTTTTAATGTAATGTAACCTAAGTTATCAATGTACATAACAACGAATGAACAAACAGAGGCAATCCCCATCATTGAGTCGCCTCCTGGTTATAAGGTCCACCAAGGCTGTCTATTTCTTATGAAGAATTCTCGTAAATTTTTTTTTTTTTTTCCAGTTTCCTCTACAAATTGACCTATTATTCTGATATTGCTTAAATCAATCGAAGCCCCTCAAAGGCAGGAAGCTTCTAAGCTTTGTGCATTCAAGTACGCATGACCAGATCTACAGATCTATCAAGGAGGATGTAAGTCACGGTGATGTGCGCGGGCGCTCAAAATTGCTTTTAATTCAGACTCAAGTTGTTTTTTGGTTCGTTCACTTACCGATCGGCCCCCTACCACAGGCTGAACGTTCATTCTTGGTGATGGCAAATCTATCGAGTGTTTGGCGCTCTCTCGGGTCTCATGACTTCGTGCGCGTCTGACGGGTTTTTTTGCCACTTGTATTTCCTCCTGCTTTAGCTCTGGAACCGAACGCTCTATGATTAGTGTAGTTTCCTGCTCTGGACCAGTCCCAATCACAGGTTCAGTCTCTGCAACGGATGAGATCCTGAGGTCAATGTTGCTGGCTCCCCATTCCCTGGATAACTTTCGTCCGATAGCATTAGTCAGCTCGCTGTTCGGTGACAGTAACGGACTTTTGGACCGTGGAACACCGCTGGAATGTGGTGGACGAAGAGTAGCAAATACAGGGAATGATTGACCCCTCTTTGCCGGACTTCTCGAGGGTCGCGGAGTGGTTGCTCCACCTCCAAGGGAGTCTCCTCTCACCGGTACTTGCGGCCTCAAATTTGCACTCCCTCCAAAATGCGATCCGAGTCTGGGGGGCGGTGATCCCCCGTCACCGTGACTCAGTCTCCGACCCACTGTTTCTAGTGGGCTTCTTGCACGTAGATTCGTGTTACTTAACGTGAATTCGATCGGCCGCATTGGCTCTTCAAGACTAATGGGAGACAGTCCTAATCGCGAGCCCGACAAGTTCGTTGAACTTCTACTTTTTTCAGTTCGTTTCGGACTTCTGGGCATCAAAGGGCTTTTGCTACGGCTCCGTTCTCTACCTTTTGATGTTTTATCGTCTTTCTTTGCTACTCGACGTGATTCTGCATCTTTCGAGACGGTCTCAGTTTTTTCCTCCTGTTGTACCCTTTGTCGAATGAAAATACAGTAACAACGTTAATTTATGAACACTGTTGTATTTAAGACACCATTGTTGATAATTGTTCTAGTCTATCGCCTGTTGACCCCATTACTTTCCAACTTAGTTGGAAGATCAGGCAAAAGGTAATAAAATATTAATAAAATTTTAATCAATTTATTAATGGTCAAGTATGGAGACAGTTCTGATATTTACCTCCGAATTTCCTGTATCATCTCAAAGAATTGGGCTTTACTTTTTCGTCTGCGACGTTGCTCGTGTTCCTTCTGGAACATGGGAACCTTGTACATTGCCCAATAATCATAAGGATTCAAAAAAAGAAATACTCACCCGCTTTACACTTTTTTGGAAGAGAGAGGTAATTTGTCCTTGTCTCAGAGTATGTACTAATTCTCTTGCAGCATGGTGAGGCGATACTAATTCAACGCAGTTGATAAATCTATATAACTTTTGGGAAAAGAACATTACGTTCCTGCTCCGCCAAATAGAGCTTCGTGGTCTGTGCCTTAGTCTGGGCAAGGTATATCTATAAAACAGGTGTTCTCCGGCTAAAATTACAGCACCAAGAACAACTCCTAGCCCAAGGAGACAAAAGACTCCCGCAACGGATGCTACGCCGAGTGGTCGGGGTTGCCCTCCAGTTTCAGGGTCAAGCCCAGTATCCATTCCTTCTCGTCCGCGAATGCAGGGCAAACCTCCGTACCACTTCTCCTGTAAAATGTCAAGTAGACCGTTGCTAGTGTAATTGGCTATGGCTCTAGAAATACTCTCCTTTAAGGGATGGCCTTTAGCTAGTGCCACCGCGTAGGTGTCCTCGTTAATAGTATCCCCAATTTTTTGCAATATGCAACCATTATCAGTAGCTCGATAATAATCCAAGATTGGTGTGTCCGCTATAAGAATATCCAATGTACCGTTCCTCAGTTTCTCTACTCCTTCCTCAACATTGGCTAACGAATACCGAGACATGTGTGACCATAATTGGCGATTGGCACGCTGTACGTAATATTCTGCTGCCGATGCTTTGGGAGCTCCTACTCTTTGCGACAGTAACTGTAATCAGAGATAGTGACAGGTCATGAAATTTCAAAAATTGGAACCTGCCAAGTGCTCTGCATACATTCCGCTACTCACACTGCGGTCATGGTAGTTGCTCACAGCCGAATGAAAGAACAGACCTGCGATGAGTGCCGCAATGTTAGCTGTGTACGAAGCAACGAATATAACAGAAAATCCTCCCCAAACATTGATTAAAAATTTGTTTGGCCATGATTTTGGAGCTTTGAATGCAACAAGGTGTCCACAAAGAAGACCCCACATTACCCACAAGGCAGAAGCTATGGAAAAGTTTTTGCTGCGTTGTCGGCCCCACGGATTGAGCCCAAAAGGGCTGAACCACTCATAAACTGCCACTGCCATTGCAGTGATATTGAGGGAAGTAAAAACTGCTATCCATAGTTCTGTACTAAAGGGCAGTAAAAATGCCAGCAACGGTATTTCAGATTTACGTTGTGGCGCAGCAAGGAAACTGACCCCACTGAAGAAGTAGGGAGTAGTAAAATCTACCACCTCAGCTCTTCTCGCCGAAACACTGAGGGGTGCAAATGCCAACTGAGCTTTGCCAGATGTGAGCTCACCCACAATTCCATTCCATTTACCACTTATTCCAATTCGCCTGCCAAACAAACCGTCTTGTGCAACGTACAACTCAAAGCGGAATCTAAGTTCCCGGGCAATGAGAGATAATAGATCCATACTAAGTCCGTAACAACATACGATCTCGTCACCTTGGCGGCAAGCTATACCTCTTAGGCATAGACCTTCTTGTAAACTTGTCGCCATTACAAAAGGCGGGGAGAGCGCAGTCACGATGCGATATGCTGGAATCCCATCTCCGGCTCCCATCTGATCAAGGTAGGCAGGTATAATTCCTCCACCAGGCCAGATTATCGTTTCAAGTCGAACATCTCTTCCTCCTCCTTTGATTGTGCCTACCTTCGTCCATTTCAATTGAGTCTTATTACCAGGGACAGTCATAGGCTGCAAGTTCAAAAGATGAAATTCTGATTTGTCCCTAGAAAGTTGTCGTGTGAATTTCCTTAGTCTACTCGTTAGCAGCTGTGAAACGTTTTCTCTCTCCTCGTTGGATAAAAATTTTGCATCTGGACGGGCAAAGCATGAGGGAACGAAGTAATCTTTCCATTGAGCATCTCGGAGGCGTGCCAATTTTGGCCGAGTTTCAAAAATTGTTTGGTCCAATGCCTCTGAAGTGTCCCTCAACATTCTTGTCAGCGTTATATCACCGCTGTTTATTTTCATACTACCAGACCTCAGTACAAGCATTCCTATAGGCATCACCATCTTTGAATTCAATTCTTTATCGTCGGCTTTCGTGTCTTCGTGTTCCTTCATTTTGATACTTCTTTCAGCTCGACTTGTAAGATGTAGATCTTCTTTCCATCTAAATTCTTGCAGTCGATGTACGTCATTGGCCAAGTTTGGCAGCGTATGCAAATGAATATCATCTTCTAATCTAAAATTTGTGTGGATATCGATGTGCTTTATGTCATCGGTATTCAATTTCACTGTAGAGCGTGCATTGTGTGTACTACTTGAAATAGGTAAACTTGGTTCATTAGGTTTCAATTCCATTTTAAGGTCCAACCAGAGCCATAAGAACCTTCCTGCAAGCATCCCGTATTTGTTACCTGCAGCAATAATTCGGCGTGCAGTACTCAAATCACAAGCCATTACAAGAACACCTCCAGTACTTCCACCCTCCGCAACGCGGCGAAGTCTTTTACGTAAAGTTTGATCATCAGCTGGAAGATGAATCACAGATCTTGGTGTCAAAATGGACAAATCAGCCAAAAGTAGCTGATTTATTGGAAGCAATGTTACGTCAATTAAAAGCGTGAATGCATGCCAGTTTGCTTTATGCATTAAGGCTGCTGCCGCTGCACCCATTTCCTCTGCCCCAGTACCTAATCGACTTTCGAATTTCTCTTTCTTTCCCTGTAACGAAATCATTTGATTATCAGAAGCAATGTGCGAATACATTATTTTTCAGTTTATTTTAATTTTTAACTAAAAATGATTATATAAAATAAATCAGACTTACTAATTATTCAGCAATTAACAGCAATGGTCAAAATGTAGGATCTTAATTTTGATAACATGATTCTTAATTGTATGTACAAACCTGACGGAGAAAGTCTCGATGTGAGGACGGTAGCCATAGCGTTGGAACATTTAAAAATGTTGCAGTTGTGATGAGAAATCTGGCTGCAGGTCCTCCTCCGATGACTATGCTCAAAATTGTTCGGCCACCCTCGACAGCTGTGCAGAACTTATCCAAAAGTGCCAATGGGTATGAAAGAGAATCGGTTGTTGTAGGTGCTGTTGTTTCGACGTAAGAAACTTCCATTTTGCCTTGCGTTGATTCCAGCCTCGCATCTTCCCATATCTTTTGAATATCCATTTTCAAAGGGTTCTGGGGTTGCGTAAGGCAAATGACCAGCCTCCATGGTAAATACGGTGCCCTGAGTCTTACTTTATTGCCACTCCCCAATTTTTCAGCATCTGATGTGCATGCAACATGCCTGTTGCCAAAAGCAGCGAATAAAAGAAGAAAGAAAATCCTCGAAAAGGAGGGATGCATCTTTTCTTGTTTACGACGTCGCTGTGTTGCCTTTTTTATTCCCTCTAGTCTATCCAACTGACGTCAATATCACGAGGCTTTTGTTTAGCCGTACAAAAGATTATTGGGTTTAACATTCTCTTGGTGTGTTAACGGAACACGCAATTCCTTGTAAAAAAATGTACTATTTTACATTTGGATTTCACTATTTTAGTAAATCTACCTTTGAGCACAGTTCAGTGATGCCAGATCTGGGGGTGGTCTCAACAAAGCACTGGGATTGCCTCTCAACAATAACATATTAATTATTGATTGGCTCACTGTTACTGTTAATATACTGTTACTACTGTGTCCATTTCTTCAGCTGGAAGACTGTGGTCAGTCAATTGTCTTCTTTTAGACGTCTTACTCTGTGTGTGACAGCCATTTTTGGCCAGCCCCTCCCTTTACAGATTTCCACCCTTATTCCACACACCACTAGCGCACAAATATTCACCACTACTTGTGCGATCCACTTCACACGTATACATGCATACCTATGTGTATATACACATATATATAGATATATGCACTTCCAGTTGCATGTACATCATACAAAGTGGGTAAAATTCAACCCCAATTGTATCTAAACCAGTGATGGTCAATTTATAAAAAGAAAACGAGGAGGGAGATCGACCTAGTATGTTTACATTTGGATTTAAGTTTAATTTACACTGTCATATATACACGTTACGTAATAGTTTCATCTTGTCTCTTCTTTTAGTCAGGAATTACATCTGTTATCATTATTCAGGATTTGAATAATGAAGTCGCTTAGGCAATGTATGTTTGAGTAGATATTTTCTTGTGATTCGCTGTTATACATTACGATTAATTGTAAGACTACGATATCGGAATGCAATAAAGACGAGAATATCTTACAAGTAGCAGAATATCATTAATCTAGTTGATTATTAAAGTATCGTAGTTGAAGAAGATACGGTCTAATTATTAACAATTAATATCAATTGCTATAATTAACTAAACAGATTTTGTTGCGCAGCGTCATTTTCAAACGTACTCCAAGCGTTATTCAACTCCATGAAGATCAGCTTTGCTATATTCTCATTCGCTGTTCCAGCTTGCTGCAAAATAAATACAACATAATTTATTTTAGACATCTACAGAAGGTATTTCTACGAAATTGAATTTTAAATTCTGCATTCGAAACTTGTATTGATTCATATGAATTCCGTTATTGTTATACAAATCATTTTCTTGATTCCATATTTCAAAGTCAGAAAGCAAGTATGGTTTAAAAAGTATAAGTTTCAATTTCGAAGTCGAATTCTGTAAAGGTATTAGTACCTTATCAGGATGCACTGCAAGACAAGCTCGGCGATATGATTTCTTAACATCTGCAGCAGTAACAAGCTGATGCATTTCACAACGCTGCCATCTCTCTGCTTCTGGCCATAGAACAGTATGCAAAGAGCAGAGAAGGGCTCTTAGATTTCCTTTCTTGCCTTCTGTCCATTCAGCAATTTTTAGTCTATCAGGATCCATCGTCTTTGCAGCTTCAACTTTACGCATTTCATTTATTGTCTTCGGACTTTCCTTCTCTGAACGTCTCGTGCTGAAGAAATTATACCCCTGACTACCCAACAAATCTCCAAAAGCATCTCCAGCAGCTTTTGCAGGCTTAGTGCTGAATACACCAGTATCATTTCCTCCTGAATCACTCGGCGGTGGGGGCTTTTGAATTCGAGGGCTAGAATGTACGGGCGTGCTACCTGCAGCTGGACTTGCTGATTGTGGTGTGCTTGAATCTCGCGGTGTGCCACTCCAGCTGGAGTTTAATCCTGCACCTAATGATCCAGCTAAATTGGCAAACGGATCTTTGGTCTGCGCTGCAAAATTTGGTGTACTCGCATTCCGTGGAAAATTTTCTTCAATACTTGGACTAGTTGCTCCTGAGCCAACCCATCCACCTAAAAGATCAGCATTTCCACTACCTTGGAGTGGATCGAATAGTAGATCACTTGTAGATGATTTACCCTGCTGATTTTGTTCAAACAGTAAATTACTTCCTGTAGAAGAATTGGTAAGAGCCTCAGTATTTATTATTTCCGCTTGGCTGAAGTCAGCAAAGCCTCCGAGTAAATCGCCAGTTCCTTTACCGTCGCTGGAAAATATGTTCAAATCGGGATTCACTATAGTAGGAGCAGACGCTGGTGCCGGCGGTGCAGGTACACTAGTATCTGGCATGCCTAAATTTAATAAATCTGCTTCAAAGAATTTAGGTTCTTCGGTTTGAACTTCCTCTTGAGGTAGAGCCTCGTAGCACTCACTCTCATTAGGATTCTCAACTGATAATTGAGCTGCAGGGATTTGTTGAGAGATTTCCGCCGCGGGTACATTTGTTCGGAAATTTTCGAGAGTTTCTTCCATTTCAAGAGTGGAACCAAACAGCGGGTCAGGGATAGGTTTTGAAGATGAATCTTCATCCCACGGAGCAGGAGCAGCAATAGATTTTACAGGACCATCGATTACGCTTATGTTCAGGGTGACTTTGAATCTTCCCCCGAGATCCGGGACGTCATCAAGGTCCGGTTTTTCGAAAATCATGACACTTTCTTCCGATGATATGTATCCCGTATGAAATTGAATGGATGCAATTTTGATACCCATAATTCGTCCCAACTGTTGTCGAGCGTGAAAAACGGCGACAGTGACATCTCCTTTCACCATTGCATCTCCCAATACTAGAACTACTTTTCCTTCCATGACACCAAATAATTTCATATCCTCATAATCAGGTCGTCGGGTCGAAAATACCAATGTCCCTCCACTGTAAATTTCTACATAAGGGCGGCAACCATCTCGTGCCCGAGTAAAAAGAGGCACTGGCTGCAGCAGGAGAGATCGTAGTGAAATTGGTTTGGTATGTGGACAGATTCCTTGAGCGAGTGATTTCATGTAGTATAGACTTCGAAGTTCTGATGGTTGCATCAATGGAGCCTGACAACGACGAGTCGTAAATAATGCTATAGCTTCTTCGCATGTTGCCAATGCTCCGGAATAGAGAAGCAGAGCACATGCAACTGTAGCACTTGCACGATAGCCATCCTGCAGGGAAAAACAATTTTCATTAAAATGAATTGTTACATAATCGAAAAGTCTATGTAGAATTCGGAGAAAGAGGTAGATATGAATGCAAAAATATTGAAAGCTACACTTACTGTGCAATATATAACGACAACGTGATTAAAATCAGCATCTAAATATCGATATATGTCTTGGCATAGTTGGTAGAGAGCTGATAGAAGCGGAGTGTTTGATTCGGGAGCAGCAAAGACAAAAGAGCAATCGATGTGCTTCCCTGGTAGTCTAGCTGAGTTTGGTCGTCCCCTGGATAAGTTGTACAATTGTATTTTAGCCGGGGGTGGATGTCTAGCTTGAAGAAAAGCTCTAACATCTTCGACGTGGTTAGATCGATATGCAGATTCAATTCCATCTGCCGGGTATGGCATGATCAATATGCGAGACGTCAAGTAGCTCGCATCTAGCTCGGTCCTTGCCATACTCTGCTGAACCGTTTGCATCACCTTATTTGAAGTATCCTTTAAATTTCGAAGAATACTTCCTGCTCCTCCTCGTAATGAGCTAAACAAACCAGAAGGTGGGGCAGCTGCTGACCTGGAAGGCAAAGGTTGAGCTGGAGGAGGTCTCGACGGAGGGACTGCTGGAGGTGGAGAGGGCCTAGGTGGAGGAACGACTGGCAGGGGCATGGGTCTCGGAGGTGGCGAAGGTTTGGCTGCAGTAAGGGGCTCAATGTTGGCTGATTCCCGCGGGTCAAAAGAATTGGACTCGGCAATAGCAGCAAGACGTTCCAGCAATGTAGCAGTTGTCATTCGTTGAACAGGTGAAGACTGCAGGCACCCTTTTATGAGATCATGAAAACAGGCCAGACGTGGGTTGGGCGGAAGCGGAGGATACCTTGCATTCACTATAGCCAGTTTGTTACTATCTGGAAATGGATGTCGCAGAGTAACAAGAGCATAAAGTACACATCCAAGGGCCCAACAGTCGACTGGGGGACCTATGGGCTCATTATTCCATGTATCCATAATCTCAGGAGCTCTATACATTGGCGTTGTAAACTTTGCCATTTGCTCTTCAAGCATAGAACGTCTCTGCGCGCTCCAAGAGACGTCGGGTAATATTTGCTGAGTAGTAACGCTTCCAAAGTCACATAATTTTATCAGGCCATTAGCTCCAATTAAAAAATTTTCTAGTTTTATGTCTCTATGTATAATCGGCTCTGGTTGAGCATGCATGTGGTGAATGGCTCTTGTCGCTTGGTAAGCTATACGACATATTTGAGGCAGAGTCAGAGTATTCGCAGGAACATTTCGCAGAAGATCGGCTGTCGTTCCTCCGTTGCATAATTCTGTTACCAATAAGTATTCACAGCTTTTTTGATCCTCTCGCTGAACTCGCTGAGCGCATAAGTATTGTATAATATTTTGATGGCCTGATAATTTTTTCAGGGTATCTATTTCTTGAATGATTATGCGATTAGCCTCATCATCAACAGCGATGAGTTTCTACCAAGCCAAACAATAAAAAAACAGGTCATAAATGGTACCCGTAACTCTGACTTGAATGTGCAAACTTCTTTTATGTGAAAAAAATTAGACAACTTTTTGACTAATTTTACATAGTGTAATTTGACAAGTCAAGATTTAGTGATAATGCAATATCAATGAACTTCTTACCGAATGTAAGACATAAATTTGTAAACACGGATTTAGCGGAGTAGTAGTAAGTGATATTCAAGGATAATACAATAATAGCCCAAAAAAAATAAAGCTGAATAAAACTATCTCTTACCTTTAGAGCATATTCTTTTCCCGTTGCCACATCCTCTACAGCATAGACCATTGCCCATCCACCTGTCAAACCGACATTTGACAGATGTCAACAAGTAGATATAGCCATTGATTTATTTAGACAAAAAAGATGAGATTTAAAAGTAGATAATAAGCATTAAGTTCGGTTGAATCCGATATAACAGGTAGTTATTGAAAGGATGAACTGTTTTATGTGGGATTATTAATTCAGGCGAATCAAAAAAAAAGATGTGAACGATACGTGTACAACTATGTGAAAAAGTAGGCGGATTTGACAGGGAGATTTGCTCACCCTCGGCAAGCAGTCGCGTCACCCGTAGCTTTACATTGTTGATTTCAATTGTCTGGCCAACGTATTCGTCGGAATTTGTTCCTCCGTTTAAATAGCCAAGGGCAGATCTGAAATAATCTGACATAGTTGCCCCTCAGCCCTTCTGCCCACTTCAGATCACAGTGGTGCAGGCAGCTAATCGTAAGTGTGGTTCTGCCATATTGGCTTTATGACGTCACGGGACAAGTATCGATACTTCTCTACCGACAGATCGAAACAGAGGCGCCACAATACACGACCGATTCATAGACTTTGACCGATTGTAGGTTTGCTTGCTTCATCGGCTCACACGGTCACGTCAAGAATAATCTTTGGATGACACGTGGAGGGCGTTTTGAATATAAATTTTTCTAGCCAGTTGATTAGTTTTCCATTCCACGTCATTAATTATATGATGTAAAGAAATGTTACATCGTGATCTATATGATGTTTATCCATAGAGATATAAGAATAGAGTACGTGAGCCACAGGAGCGCACATAAGTGAAAACCAGCACGTGATAGAAAGAGAGAGAGCAACTAGGGTGTCTGGTTGTCTTTGTCTAATCACGCATGTCTGGCGTGCCGAAGGTTGTTGACACAAACATAACCTGCTTCGTACTCTATTTGAACATGATTATACCAAAAAAGAAGGTTGGTGTTCCACAGAATATATCGATGAAGTAGTCAAACATATTAGCGGTTCTATAGTATTTTCATTAAATAATAAAATTCATTGTAAACAGTGCGTTGCTATGATAGAAAAGAATACGGATAATAGCAGCAATTCCAAATTAACTCAACTAAAAAATCGTGGAGGCTTGCACTTTGCATCTGACGACGTAAACTTTATTTGTATTAGTGCTGGAAAAATTTTACGTCAAAATCGACATTTAAAATTTTCTTCAAATATTATGGATTGAGTTGTCTCGGAAACTCTGAAAATATTACCAAACACGATATTAGATGGTGGTAAACATTCTTTGTAACAAGATCCCTTGAGTGACCACAGACATAAATTGATTTCACTTATATTGTATATTAGTTGATTTAAATTATACTAATACTACTATTCATAGTCTTACTACTGTTTACATTATTTTTTTATATACTTATGTTTTCGTATTGAGTGCGGCCGAGACTCGCCTGCTGCGCATTCATGATTAGACAAAGACAACCAGACTACCTAGTTGCCCTCTCTCTTTCTATTGCGTGCTGGTCGTATCGGCTGACTCACGTACTCTATTCTTATATCTCTATGTGTTTATCGCGTATATGCCAACATCTTTGTGTATTAAGTCTATGGTCAACCACATCTATATATGCGACTGTATTCAATTCAGCCTCGATTCAGTTGATGTCAGTTGATTCAGTTCAACTTTTAATTATAGGGTGTCCATGTCGATGTCGACGTTGACGTATACATCTCAAAATATCCTCAAATGCGAAGAGAGCTCAACAGTCCCATTCTATACGCAATTCTAAAGAAACACACTCCAATAACTTATTGTTTAACGCAGAAATAAAGAAATAGCATGAATTCTATGAATCTAATATTGCGATTTCGTAGAATCCGTGCCATTTGTTTACTTCTACGTTAAGTGAAACTTTATTGGAATTTTGTTGTTCAGAATTGCGTATAGATTGGGTCTATTTAGCCCTTTTTTGCGTTCGAGATGCGTGGACTCCGATATTTGAAGATTAATACGTCACGTCGAAATCGACCGGGATACACCCTTAACATTTGTATTCGTTGTGTGTTTAAATTTTAATTTCAGTTTACTATTTTCGTTCACACGTGGTGAACGCGCACAATTATCGTTTGATACATTGTTGTTGATAATTATACTTAGAGATTTGCCTACTGGCAACTGTCTATTTTCTTTTTTCCCAACGTCAAACAAAATACAGAAAATTAAATATTATATGCATCCCAAATACTAGCAAAATTCCAAAAATTATTCTTATTTATTTTCAAATAACAACATATCCACTTATCAACTATATTTACGTGGATTTTGAGCTAAAAACACTCATTCTATCAGACAAGTTATAATTTCTGCGTATATATGTATATATATACACCTTGTCATTTATTTTATTTACAAGCCCACTTGCTGATGATTTGTTCAATAATCAGTCATATTCTGCATCCTGCAACGGAAGAACGAAAAAAATAAAGAATGAAAATAAAGCGAAAAGTGCGAAAAAGTTGGGAGAAAATACGGTAAATTATTAAACAAATATACAGCGCGAATTCAATGATTTCCAAGATTAATGGAATATATCAGCTTGTCTAGCTACTATTTATCCTCTTTTCCACAGTGATGTGATGATTGATCTACTTACGTATCTTATGTACGATAAAAATGTATCGTAGATCATAGTCATTAGATTTGTATAGATCACACGATACTGTATAGGAACCAGTAGGAAATTAATAAATTGTACAGGAGGCCAGAAGCACCAGTCGATCTGGAAGAATATAATATCCACACATTATAAGTTTTAGTTCATCAATAACACTTAAATACTGGCAGAGCAAATTTGAAAATTTACTATCAGTGTTTATTCATTTTTAAGCTTAACAGACTTTGATTTGATGTTTGCAAATAATGATCACTGTTTACCTTCCAGGTATCCAAAAACTTAAGCGCAACTTCATTTTGGATACTTCCTATTTCATTATGTTCCAGAGCTCCAAGACCACAGAAAAAAATTGCGAGACATGCAGGACTGGCGATGAATTGGTCTGCGAGTATTTTCTTGACTAAGGAAACTGCATCTTTTTTGGGAATCGTTCGTTCTAATATTGCATAAAAGTAGTGATGAAATGGACCCTGTATACTGCCGACTATAATCATATTTTTTGTTCGTATATAATCGTGGACATATTTTTTATCATTATCGTCAATATTAGGTAGAGTTATTGAGTTTATTTCATTATCTATTTTAGTTTCTGAATCGAGCTTTAACAATTTTCCGCTCTGCAAGGAAACACTCTCGTTTCTGCTGCATTGTTTCCAATGCTCATGTCCCTGCTGGAAAAGATCACCGAATCCCATCATTAAGCCGCAACTCACAGTATTTGTCACTAACAGGTACTTTCCTAAAGAACAAAGTTTGTCATATCAGCAGATTTCGATTTCTTAAGAGAAATAGAAATATTGATTGAGCCAAGTCCAACTATTACTCAAATATACATTCGAACGTGTCGTGTTAAATTTCTGTTTATAGTCAAATAGATTCACCCTCATTGTCAATTATAATCTTTGAAACTTTTTCCTTCATATGATTGAAATTTCTAAGAATATATCAATCCTAATTTTACTTTTTAGAATACCATTACACATTCGGTTATTGTAACTAAATCCTTGTGGCCTTGACTCAGATTTGGACGAGTTGTTGATTGCCAAAAAAAAAAAGATTCAAGGCTACTGTTTGTATTAGGTAACAAACTAACAGACAACTGCTAACAATACAACTCATTATACTTACCAAACAACTTTCCAAGTATACCCATTTACCTAGCTGTCCAGTGAAATATTGAATAATTGGTAAATCTTTCAATACTATCTGATGGACTGCATAATTTTTTATTTGTAAAGGGATGGGGTAGCTGATGTCAGTGGGAATGGATTAAAATTTTGTTGGATTAGCTGAATATACAAGGGTAGAAATAAGTGTAACAAGGATTATTCTTATTTTATAAGCCTGTGTTATCTGATATGATTCTTAATTTTTTGGTGCTTGCGTAGAGAGAAAATTAGTTGAATTCGGTGTGGCATAACGTTTTGAAATTGATCAATTTAGGTTATTGAATTTTTACGTTATATGATTATGTAATACACAGGATAACTCATATGTTCCATCTCGCGCCAAAAACTGAATCTTACTAAGATATTTCGACAAGAGTGCGTTGATAAATAGACTCTGAATCGCTGTCAAAAACGCCGCGTTTGCGCGCTCGCGCCAAGGTCGATCATCATTATTTCGAACACCTACTAAAACCTGTAGTTCTTGGCGTGACAGGTGCATCCACAAATTAT
The DNA here is from genome assembly GCF_021155775.2 of Neodiprion pinetum. NCBI lineage: Eukaryota > Metazoa > Arthropoda > Insecta > Hymenoptera > Diprionidae > Neodiprion > Neodiprion pinetum. The sequence goes on along the minus strand of NC_060235.2, from coordinate 39,748,857 downwards.
TACTTTTGGACTGTGATCTCAATTCTTGTCGATTGTGCGTCAAGAGAGGGGAAATTGCAGTTTTGTACGGAAATCCGACGTTTTATCTGTTTTCTTTGAACTACTGATACAATATTACTGTTCTGATACGTTTATTCGAGGATTCTGAATTATATACCTTGTTTTAATAAAACAGGAATTAGCATTAGTTACTATCGTATTCTAAAACTGATGTTTAATAAACTGTGTCAAATTTCCCGAAACATTGATTGACTCGTCAACATGGTATCAAATGTTGAGTTATTTTTTTAAGTTTAAATTGATGTGCAATGTTTGACAAACTCTTTTCATGAACCGCATTGTGTCGAATATGAGCAGAGGTTTTTTGTAGTTGACAACACCGTCAAAATATCCATTTGATGTGCGGTTACCTAAGAAAAACACCCTGAAATACTGTCTCAGAATGGGGGGCTGGTTTATACTCTGATATAATACAGTATTTATCGACAATGGGACTTTCTTGTTCATTGTTACAGGAAATATGTCATGTACTTGCATCACCCTATTTTTCTAAAGGAACAAACTTTTATATAAAGTTCAAGCTGTTTATTAGGTCTTAGAGTTTTCGAAGTTTGCACAAATCTTAAATAAAGTTTTTGTAAATTACTTCGCAGCAACAGCCTTGGGCTTGGGTACACCTTCCCTGAAGCCGTTCCTGCAATAAAAAATAAGATATTGTAACAATAAAATCTGAGAATAAGAAACTCATCACATCAATTGCAATGCATTCATGAATTTGTTTTAAATATGATGGATTCAAGTTTTTCCACGTCGTTACTTGCATTTTGAGTACGGTAAATCAAGTTCCATTTATGAACAAAAAAAAAAAAAAAGAAACAAACAAAAAATAACTATTATTTGTCAAAGAAAAGGTATAAACTCACTTGAACTTGCGTCGAACGATCTTAAGGTGACGCATGCGGCCAGTCCCAGTCGTCTTCCTCCTTTTCGCCTTGATCGACCAGTTATCTTCAAAAAAAAAAGGACATAAGTAAATAGAGATGGTATTATTACAAATTAAGATAAAAACATTACATCAAATAAAAACAAATGGAACTACCTGATAGATTATAAAACACATTAATTACTGCTAAAAAAGCAACGGTTACATCGTAACTGTCTACAATATTACTTGTGAGTAATAATCAGTTACATAAAATAAAAGTTCTGAATATTGAAGCATCCAATTCTGAAGACAAAAAAATAATAAAAATGTAAATGTGAATATAAATAAAGTGATCATTCAAATTACCAGTAATTCACCTAAATAATATTAATGAGGAAGGTTACGAGTTCAGAGTATGATTACTTTTTCTAGAACTGTGTGAATCAGGGGAAAAACGAGTGGTCAGAAACTTACATGACCGCATCTTTCTCTGAGGATATCCACACTGAGCGCATTGCGACTTTTGGATGTGGTATGAGCTACGTCCACATCTCCTGCACAGAGTGTGTGTCTTGTTACGCCTTTTACCAAAGCTGGACGTTCCCTTCGTCTGTAAAGAAAATTATGAAACGTAAACAGACGTAGTATTTGTGCATAACTACCGTATGACGATTCTGAATAATTCTGTCAGAAGAAAATACCGCATGTAACTGCACACAATAAGGATCCTAACCTCCCCTACTAAGGAGAGTTAAACAATCTCTCATTTACGGAAATTTAACAGTAAAACTACAAAATTATTTTCGAGCAACAGAGCATTTAAGAGTTGTAGAGACTTATTTGTCACTCATTGAATTGTGGATTGCTTTTAAATAATTGGATTTGAATTTATAAATTACACGCTTACCATCTTGCACGAAGGCTTCCGTGACTGTCCGTGACGAAGGCTCACTTGAAAAGAGGAGATGTGCGTGTTCCTGAATCGTGAGCCGCCGCTTGGAGGGGAGCTGCGAAACGATCGCAGCGCGCGGGGTGGCGAGTAGTGAGTTGAGCCAGCGTGTGTTGTGATAGCATTTTGTATGAGAAACAATAGACGGTATGTGGAATTACACTTGTTGTGTTGTTAACTGCAAAAATAACGGTAAAACTAGTGATTGTATATTTTACAAGTTTCCAACTGCATCACATAAAATAGTTCAAGGGCAAAAATGGATTGCTGCTGTGAAAAGAAAAAAGTAAGTAACATAACTTTACTTTCGATGCCTTAGTTTTCTATATTTTTAAAATCAAGCCAACTATATCAATAGGTGAACTGTTATGCTATCTGCATGAAACACTATATAAATACATAAGTATTATTGTTTTTTACTGTCCTGATGGTTCAAAGTGGAGTCCAAAAACTCATCATGTAATATGTAATGCTCATTTCATTGGCAAGAAAAAATCAGATGATCCTGCGAGTCCAAGCTACGCGCCAACTCTATTCCCTCCAGTTTATCATGCAAAGCAAGTAAATGAAAGAGCTGTTTTGAGCAGGTAAATGTATAAGAAGTAAAAAAATAATTATAAAATCGAATAATATATACATCGATATTTATATAGTAACCTATGTATCTATTAATTATAGGTACAATCGACTCATGAACCGAAGAAAGACTCTTCACAAGCGTAACATCGGAGTGAATTGTGATACTGGAAATCAAGTTAATAACGACCCCAACAATGTTGTCAATAATAGTGGACGTGAACCTATGGATATAAGCAGTGCCGAAGTAATTTTAAAAAGTGATCAAGAGTGTCTAGTAGATTTTGTAAGTTCTGCTGGTATCGAACAAACAAAAGCTTTCACTTGTAACAGATATATTTACATGACTAACTACTGCGATGCTGAAGTTCAAACTGAAATACCGGAAATTGCCACTCTCAAAACTATTGTGAATAGGAAAAAAATGAAAGATGAAGAGGTACAATGCGGTACATCGTTAACAGATAGAGTAGATAAGTCGGTTGGTTTTAACGAGGCTGTAGTTGAACAAAATAGGAAACAGCGTAGTTTCTGTGGTTTTCCATCTATTAAGACCGATGAAGATTTATTAGATATTGCTGGAGTGAACTTCCAGAACTTTAATTTTTTATTATCTAAAACTGAAAACCCATCGGAAAGATCTACAATAACAAGAGAACAGAGGCTTTTAATTTTTTTAGTGAAAATAAAAACTGGACTGACATTTTCAGCCATAGCAATTTTCTTTGGTTTACATCGGTCAACTATCTCCAAGATATTCTTTTCAACTTTACAATATTTGAATTCGTCAACTGCAAATTTAGTGTTTTGGCCAAGTAGAGCTGCCGTACAGAAAACTATGCCGGAATGTTTTAAACCTCAGTACTCTAATACTCGGGTTATCATAGACTGCACTGAATTCAAGATAGATGTTCCGTCAAGTGTTGACGACCGTATTTACTGTTACTTTCATTATAAGAAAGGTTTTACAGCAAAAGTACTGATTGGAATCATACCATCTGGGTTCATCTGTTTCAAATCGAAAGTTGCTGGCGGTAGAAAAGGTGATTCCCAATTAACTATTGAATCGAATTTGGTAGATTCATTGGAAGATGGTGATGTGGTTTTAGCAGATAAAGGTTTTCCTGAAATCAGATCTATCATTGATGCAAGTGGTAAACGAGTATTACTTATTATGCCACCATTTTTGGAAAAAAAATCAGAATTTCTGAAAGAAGAAACAGATCTGACTTACAACATCGCAAGAGTTCGAATTCATGTAGAAAGAATTATGCAACGACTTAAAACATATCAAATTTTGTATAAAATTCCAGAACATTTGTTCTTTTGCATCGATAATATTATTCATGTTATCTGCGGCTTAGTAAATTTACAGCCACCAATTTTTTCTAATAAAACAAAAACTATCAAGTAGAATAATAAAAACCTTTATTCGTAAAAGGTAGTGGTTTTCATTGTGTATTTATTAATATTATATTGCTACATACTACTGGAGTTTCAACTCGTTATTATTTTCAACTTTTCACTTCACTGTTACAATGGAAATATCACTTATTTGATAATATTTTGCTGATTTGGATATTTATCAGTATGCCTCTAATGTAAATTAACACGCTGGCTATTTAGCTTTTGAAACCGCTAGGTGACGGCACGAGCGAGGCTCACAGCGAATTTCCATCTCTGACATCCGCTGCCTGCAGTTGTCTCAAGATGCCCACATTGAAAATATTTTATCAAGGTCCGAGTTCGTAGTCTGGGTATAATTTCAAAGCCTATGCCACATAAAGCCCGCGTAAATTTAAAATTTCCCACGATCGTGGACAGTACAATTTACATGTTCAGTCAACGGTGTATTTATCTACTTATATTAGTTTTTTTACCATTTGAGTTATTTTTTTCTACCAGAATGTCGGATGCTAAGCACTAGAAGAACAATTCATGTTTCCGGGGGAATATAGTGCCCACATCATACTACAATATTCGAATAATCAACTAGCAATAACGTATAATTAGAAGTAAACAAATTATTTATTTCGTAGTATTTGACATCATTAAAATACAGAGTTGCGAATAACGTTACTTTCTCAAATCTTTAAATTTCCATTAGATTACCAATATCGGTCAAAACTTCATCAGAATGCCGACTACCAGCTGGTACCGTATGATTGGCTCCTACTATACAATGATTTAGCTCGCAGCCTTCTTCGACTACACTGTCATTGCATAATATGCAATTGTTAATTACGCATCTGAAAAACAGACAAAATAGTGAGTGATTTATTTGGGTTTACTTTGTTATTCAAAAAAATGTTTTATATTACCCTTCTTTGACCGTAACGTTTTCCATTACAACGGAGTTTAAAACCCTTGTTTTCGTTTCTATAACTGCACTTGTACCAATGTGACTGAGCTTCAGTGATGTCTTTTCACTGATTGATGCATTATAACCAATTGTGCAATTTTCAACTTGGTTGGTTTTGATCATTGAATCATCAAAAAATATCGTTGGCGCCGCTGACAGAATAGCCCACTTTTCATGAATCTGAAAATATAATCAACTTAAGGCGTAATATAATTAGTAGGCTAATATTACTTCAGCCCATGTTTCTGAGATTTATGTTTTATGACACAGCCCCTCAGAGGTCACGAAGAGTGGGAACTGTCGGCACAAAAATTATTGTGCAAAAACCAACAAGCCATAACAGAGCAAATTCTGGATAACCAACTTATATTAATTTCTCAATTATGTAATGTAGAATGCAAATTTCCATAACAGAACAACCTACTACTGTGTTTGCCAGTGCGTACATATGTATGTTATTTGCTCTAAATCCAAATTTGGTATTTTGAATAAAAGCATAACATTTTATCAAATCTTCGTTATAAGCATTCTCCAAATTTGTCGAGTGGTCATTGAAGGGCGACATTTCACTGATCAAAACATCTAGACGTTTTTTCCGTTTGCTCAGAGCTTTTTCCGTTACCAATTTAAATATATCTCTGTCAGTGTTTTGTTTCATGATAAATGTACTTTTTTCTATTTTATTGGGGTTGTGTGTCTGCGCTGATTGTTTCTTGATAACATATGGCAATAATTCACCTTTAATAGAGCTGATGCTTCTGTAAAAAATAAACAAAAATTAATCAGTACTTCGGTAGTAAGGTAAAAATACACTTGTGGCGTTAACTGATCGTTACTCTTTTACTAAAAGACATACTTGTCAATTAGTAGACAATCCAAAATCCATTTATGGATGATATATAAGTGTATATCCAAAAGATTTGAGTTAATATTGAAGTTTGTATGTTTCTTGTACAGTTTTCGTGATATATTTATCTTTTCTTCAAAATCTGATGCAGAGGCGAAAAAAATTAATCGATTAGTTTCATTGTCTATTCCAATCAAATCTCTCTCTGGTTTTGGTTTGCTCTTTGGTCCAGGATTAATCAATTTGTCAGAAAATGTTGGAAGTTGGATCAGCATAGAAATAATGATTGCTGAATGTCTTCTATAAGAATTGAAAATGCCACTTAAATCGATATTCATGATCAAGTCGCAAGGGAGAACAATGATGTCTGTGTAGAACTTCTCATGGATTAATCGGAGGACGTCAGCAGTTCCTAGATCGTCCCCACCTGGGATTCCAACGAAATCACATCTGAGTCTAATATTCAATTTGTCTATAGCTAACGCTATTTCATTTTTCCATTCTTCTTGTACCACAACAATGACTTCCATGAACCCGTTACGTGCTAAAAGTTTTAGGGGATAGTAGAGCATGGGATAGTTTCCAATAGGCAACAAGCACTTGGCTCGACTAGCTGTCAATTCTGTCATTCGGGATCCTTTGCCTGCAGCAAGGACTACAGCTTGAAATTCCATTTGGCGCCACATGTTGTGTCATGCGATTCCAGGTGCAAAGGGTCTGCAATGTATAGGGTTAGATAAATTTTAGTGTTGCCGAGAATTTTACTATCATTAGACAGTACTTCCTGACTTTTCTGTGTTACTTATTAGCTGGCACAAATATAAACACTTATGACACAACCATGTGAGATATTACCTATTACAATTTAATGTGGTCAAAGTAGCAGTTATATTAGCCACTTCATCTGTAGATTAATTTTCTTGGATGTTAATGGAATCGAGCTTAAGAATTCAAAGTTATACGTATCATAAATAACATTGTAGTAAAAGAAAATGTATATCAATTATAAGTACTAACAAAGAGCATCACTTTGGTGTCCCCCTCTGATTTTGTTGCCACTCATGTATGTTGTAGAATACTGAAAACTATGAAATGTATTTTTTTTTTCAAGTGGAAAAACGTTTTGATCTAAATAAAATGTTACCAATTAAAATCAATTTAATTGCCAAAACCACTCTTGTTTGATCGCTATTACAAAATATTACATTTATATTATATTATATTCTTATGTTGTATTCTTATGATTAATATTACATATATTAACAATCATGGAATGAAAAAATTTTCAAAGGTTACGAGCTTTTAAAGCAGGTATATCAGAAAAATAATATATTATCTGACCACCCCATAGTTAATAATATTCTTATATTGCACCAACATCCTTATCATTTACCAACACATTCAATTTTAACATGTCTTGTATACCATACGATATGTGATTAAAGAATACGAATCTCTGTTTTATTGTCTACGTGCGTGCGTAAAAACAAGACCCTTAACATGAAAATATTATAAAATAAATTAAATCATATGTATTGAATCCGACTACAAATATTTTGAACGGAAGAATGGATTTTTACATATCATTCATATAGACATAATGCTAATGAATTTGTTCATATGGATCGTTGTTTAAAAACAAGGAACTGACAGTGAATGAGCCCATTTAAAAATTATGCTCTTACCTAGCGTATAAAAAAAGCACGGAAATTTCTCTAACGTACAAATATAAGTATTGATACCCACCCTCACTTGAGGGGTAGTCTAACCTCTTTGCAGAGGTAGTTTTTAAGTATGCAAGAGTGCGCATACACAACGTTCGTGTTTGCAATCTAATGGCATCAGCCTTATCAAAATAAATTGGCACATGTTTGATGCCGCGAGTGAAAAGGAAAATGGAGAGGGTGGTTCACCCTCCCACATGCCTAATAATTTTGTAATGTGATGAAACTTCAACTATGAGCTGACAAATATATTTTGAATCAGCAGAGACATTTTAAACAGATGGAAGATGGCATGTGAAGTAAATTTATGCAGCGGGCAGTTTACTCCCTTGACTTTGCGTTTTTGAAAAATGCAAAAATACATGAACTTCCATTTTGTTTTCTCTATAAAATGGCATTGGTTTCATTCAATTAGGTCCACGATTTTTGAATGGCGAGTGCAAAAAAAATTGAGGGACGGTTCACCCCTCAACTTTATTTATTTTGTTTCAATATGTATGGTAGTCGTCACAATGATTAACATGAAAAACATTTTCAATTTTGGTTCATTGAAATCAGCCGATTGCTTGCGGGTGAAACTGTCAAATCGCCCCTTGAAATGCCTTACTTTGGAGGGTTGTTTCACCCTTTTAAACCGTTTTTCCGCCGATAAATTAAATACACTTCTTTTAATTTTCAAGGTTCAACATCATACATGCGTTGCAACGAAATCAGATGGGGAAACCAGAGTGATGTTCCTTCTAAGTACAAGTATCGATTCTAAGAATTGTGGATGTTCATACAATTTCTATTTCTATCATTTTCAGAAAAACTTACTAAATATGGAGAATTGATATTTTCTTGACAGACAGGTTAACTCATACTATTATTGACATCACCGAACAATTACCATCTATTTATACTTTATTCTTCCGTGTGACGCTTCCCTGATCGGAAATATGGTGGAAATATGCCAATCCTGATGCCTCTGGTGCCAATGAATTAGTCCATCTGTCTTCGTTTGTTTATACCCGTGGCTGAGGCATTGAAGATAGGTGAAGCCATGGTATTTTTGTGTAATATCACAGGTGGTATTATATAGTCACCATCTTTATCATTTGTAGGTTAGTAAACAATACTGGTAACGAATGTGTGCTTTCTTTGTAATTTTTGTACGCTACAGCCATATACATACATCGTTTGGGGTTCTTTTTATATCAATTATAGCACGTTTTTTATTTATCATCACATATTATATCAAATACTTGTTCAACAATATTTTGCTTCACAAATTTCTACCCTATCGAACTGGATCTTCGCCGTACGTTGATATGAATTGTTTTCGCTCACCACGTCAGGCATAAATTTGAACTTCACTAGCAATCACAAGCGAGATCGGCTGGCTGTGATTTGTATTTCGGCCTACTTTGGCAGAGAAAATCACAGGATCGAATTAAGTAACAGAAGTCCTACGTCAATATTGATTGTAATAAAAATTTCAGGAATTTTGGAGTCACTCGATTTAGAATAAATTGGTGCAACAGTGCCAATCTAGATAGCGCTGCACTCTGTGTGAAGTTTCCACGAAATACCCTTGTAGTTGCTTTTTACAATAACAGATCGCAGTGTAGCGAAAAGCTTCGATTGTTTTCCCATCTTACTCTGGCACCTATACGTGCCTATGTAGAATTTTTTTTTAGATTCTACACAATCGAAAGTACACTATGTCGAGTTCAACGTCCGTACGTGTGTCACTTGAATCAAATCACACTTGATTCATCAATAATTAAAGCCGTGATAGTACTTCGGTGTTTTAAGAATGAAATATCCTTTGTTTAAAGATACTATTAAATGGACGAAAGTATTAAATGTCCCTGTGGATAGCGGCCGGCAGTGAATAGCAATGGCTAGTTGGATGATTCGTGGAAGGAGTTCACGGTCTAATAGATCTCATAAAAGTATGCTCATTTTTCACATATTTTGAATGAACTCATTATCGAAAACTAATTCATTTGTTGCCGCAGGTCATCTTGATGGCGAAGACAATTCCGTGCAACTGGATCTGTCAAAAGGTTAGTAACCTAGCCCTAACCTGTCAATCTTACTTTCGAATGTTATACAACAGTATGTCTAATAATCACAGCAATTAAAATACCAATAATAACAATAACAGTTGAATATCTCCAACAATAACAATTCCCCAGTGTCAAACTAATCTGGAAATTTATTTTCCAACTGTAACGTGAAAACCATAGCACTGGGCATCTCAAACTTACTTTCTTATCACATTCATCTCGAATTTCTTTGCTTTTCAAAGTCAGATGTGAATATATTATGAACCCTTCAATGCCGGTACTAATTGAAAGTTTATATCCATACTCTTACTTATAGCAATAAGTAAATATCTGGAAAAAAGTAAAAATATCTTGCTCGTCACAATTCTAAACACTAACTTTACCTCTCTTTCTATTATCACAAATGCCTCTTGATACGAATGATTTGTTTTGTAGATATAAAAGAAAATGTACAAGAGGTATTAACGAATCTATGTCAACGCCAAGGAATATCCAACGTAAGAAAATTAGCTTATCTAAATGCCATTGTGAAATTCATCAGCGAGAATGATCTTGTGGAATATGGGTACTGTAATAAGGAATTATTTTGTTGGTGAGATATTGATTTATGTTATTTGTACTTTATTATTAAATATATAGCATGAGGTATTCTGTAAATTCGTCAACTATCATCCTTTAAAAGTTTTACTTAATTTCACATATGTTATATCTTTTACCTTTTAAATATCCAAAAATACAATCGTAATGTGAGAACTGATGTTGAAATATACCTTATGATGTAGACTAGTTCCTAGTAGTAAGATGGTTGGCCTTCCTGACTCTCAAAATCTAGTGTTAACAATGTTTTGTTTTCTTAAAAATCGTCATTTTTTCTTTACAGTCTTCGTATTGGACTTATCAATGAAGCCACACAAGTCCGTGCAGCAGCTTTACGTGCAGTGCGATATATGCTTAAAAAAGAGCAGGATGTTATTATGCTGAATAAACTACAATATCCATACTTGGTTGCGCGAAGTATGGATTTAAATTTAAGGAATGAAATTGAAAGGATACAGGCGCTAAGACTAGTCAGACGAATCTTACTATTAGCCCCTAAGCACTTCAGCCCCGGACTTGCCAGGTCTTTAATAAGTTTGACAAATGGGGGCGTAGAAGAAAAGGATCCAATATTTCGTGCCTTTCTGGCAGCTGTGTGCGAACTAGGGGTATTAAACTCAGATTTATTAATAAGTTGTGGTGGTGTTGGAGCCCTAACCAGAGCTGCTATGACTGGACAGAGTCCAGCGATTACAGAGTCTGTTGTCGGTGTTCTTTTAAAACTATTGGGAAACCCAGAGACGAGAAACGGAGTTTCTTTACTGTGTCTTGCTGCACCTTATTGCGAACTCCATTCAACCGGTATTGAGAGAACAAAGGAAGAACGAGAACAAAGATTTGCAGCGAGCAAGCTGGCCTTGTTAAGTGTCCTACGTTCATATACTGGTATAATACACTTCTGTCATCCAAATGATAGTTCTGGTCTTAAAGCAATTGCTGGTATTCTGTATGTGGAGCAACTGGAAGTGCGTGGTGCTGTTCTTGAGCTTCTCTACGAATTACTTGGGCTCCCACTGCCTGCATGGACAGATGAACCAGATGTCGCGTTAGCCGCAGTTGACCCAAGTCGTACACGAGATTCTTGGAAGCTCTCTGAAGGATTTGTGGCAGCCGAAGGGAAATCTATACTACCACCACTTTCCAGGCATAGACCTAATATTGTCGAGTTGCACTTGGCACTGTTGGTATATGCCCTGCTTGAGTGCGGCCTTCACAAAGCTCTTGCAGAGACTATTGTGACTTCGGATACCTTCATATCTGTACGAGCTGCTGTGCTCTTAGGAGCATTACTACATTTAGCTCACGCACTGCTTCCTCCAGAAGCTTGCGATCTTACTCCACCTTTGCCAAATTTACTGGAACATGCTAGCGCGGGTAGACATCAAGCTTTAGCGGCTGTTGCAATCCTGGGAAGAATGCATACAGTTATGAGACGGAGACCGGCACCTGCTAGTCTCTTTCTCGATCGCGTATTACAAGCAGGCACTTGGTTGAGGCCCACTTTGCCTCGGCGGCAAAGACCTACTAGTCGACATTGGCTGCGAAGGGAATCCCCTACGACACCCCTTCTGAGAGATGCTCATGTAATCACTTTCAAGGATGCACTGGCATGGAATTGGCCTGTTGTACGGTCCATATTACGCTCTAGAGATGACGCCCTGCGCAAGCTCCAAGACTCTGATCACAGACTATTTGTGAAGCGTTTGGTGCGGTACTTCAAACCTTCGTGTAATCAATACAGTCGAGTAGAATTGGGAACGAATGCCGTTTTGGCAAGAGAAGCTACGTTGGCAGGATGTGACTTGATCAATTGTCTACTTGAACTCCATGAGCCTGAGGGTAACCATTTACTGGCCGAACTTGTTGGCGATGTCGCAGAGCAAGTAACAGCTATTACATCAATGCAATCTGCTCATGACTGCTTATTTTCACCAAGACACATGTCAACGACCTGTTGTCAAAAGTATTTTCTATTCCTTGGTCAATTAAGTCATTCTGCCAAGGGAACAGTCGTCTTAAATCGGTTTAATTTACTTGAAAAACTGCAAAACCTTGCACTTGCAACAAACCACGACTGTTACGTAAAATTGATAACGTCCAGTCTGGATTATTCTAACGAAGGTATTCCGCGTAAGGTATTTAATAAAATAATTGTTGAAGCACAGCTTGAAAGTACAAGGCTCTATGCAACACACTTTTTGCGTGTAATATTAAGAGCTCCACTGTTAGATGCTCATCAATGGGCAATCGGACTTCTCTGGGGTAGATTGAAAGATGCAAGTAAAATTGTGGCTTTAGCTGCATTGGAGGTGTTACATGAAGCTTGTGACGAAGTCGAAAATTTGGAAGTACTTTTTCGTCAACGACAAACCAACACGAATTGGGCTAATTGGATGGATCATTTGGGAGACCGGGGATATTTATTGAAGATCCGGCTTTACTCATTGCATTCCATCTTTGGTAGTCTATCTTCACCAACTGATGAATTGGAAAAGTGGATAAATCCTGGTGGGTTTTCTGAAAGATACGTTGGGCTAGTTGACGGGGAGATACATGATTCCCTTACACGCCGCCAAAGAGGAGAAAATGGTACTTATCATAGGAGATCTAGTCAAAATCTCCCTCAGACACATGATGTCTTTATTCCACCCCATTTAATTGGCCAACTGGTACAGCATGATGCAGGAATAGAGTTGCTGTTGCGCCGCAATGTGATTCAACGACTCATTCATATAATGATGGTATTTCATATGGAATGTGGTAACATGAAACTTGATTTGGATTCAAAAAATAACAAAGGAAACCGTTTGATCCTTGACGATGGGCACATACTGTCAACTGAGTCAGGTACAGATGACACATTGGAATCGAGTCGTTTGGAAACGATCATTGATTCGGAGGATGTAGAACAGATAGATCTGCCTTGGAGAACATCGTCCCCGTGCAAATCTTGGAAGGCAGAGTCTTTGGTCGAGTTTAGGCGAAAGTCAAGTTACGATGAGTCGTTGCGAAGCACTCCTGAACAAAGCTGGAAAGGAGATACTGAAACTCGGGATGATCCTTCAGCTGACATTGATAGTAGGATAATGAAAGTGAAATCGGCATTGTGGTCTCTGGGACATGCAGGAACGTCTGTGATGGGTGTTCAATTATTGAACAATTTGGGAATTATAGGTGTAATCGTGTCAATGGCGGAGTCCTGCCCCTATTATTCGGTTCGTGCGACAGCGATGTACACTCTCAGCTTAATTGCAATAACACACTCTGGTGCAGATATATTATTAACTTATAATTGGCCTTGTGTTAGACACAAGCGCGGAGAACAATGGCCAATCGTTCCTCCTCGTAGTCCTTATCCTATGCCAAGTCCTCCCCCGGTACACCGGCACCACCGAAGTCTAAGTGATGGAAAACCAGAATTACCAGAGCCCTTAGTCCACAGGAGTAGGAATCGCTCGGAAAGTGCTGCTACAGACCTTGAGGCTCGACGCTACCCATTCCTGTAAGTAGTTTTGTATAGCTTGCATAAAAGATATATTGTGTGATTTTTAAGGTTTCGTTAGTCATCATTGAAACTACCATTATGTTATTTTGCGATCTCTCGAGTAGAAATTTACACTTTCTAATTACTTTACTCTACCTTTACTTGCTGAAGCTTCTCATCAGAAATGTGATTCGATTGAAAGAATAATTTTTAAATATATAAACTTTATATTCAAAACATTGAATTCAGGGACCGAGGCGATACACCAAGTCCCATTGCAAGTACAGCACGATTTAGTCAGCAAGATGCAGATGGTTATGCTCGTATTCGAAGTTTTCAACGTCACCATAGACCGAGCTACTCTCGAAGCAGCCTTGAGGTAATTTATTTAGATTCAGTTCAATTTATTGGCCTATTTAATTTATATCGGACTCCTTACTTCAAAGCAATTTATAGATATAAAATTATTTTCATTGCTACTTAACTTTAGTGCTCCACTTTTGCTATAGATGTACAGTTTGGATGAACGCTTATCACAACTTAGTATTGCTGATTCGGAGCCTCCTCGAAGTTGGGTACCAGATCATGCAGTAACCCAAACACCACCTCCTGAGAATGGATTAATGAATCAGTGTTACATGGGAATTTGTTTACCAAGAACATTGACAGCCATATTTCCAGACCCTCCTAAACCAGTTCCTTCAACATTTTCCGAAGATATTTCTAAACAAGAAGATGACATACCAAGAACTAGTGATGAATCAGCCTCTGGTAATCAAACAGAAGGAGAACATAGTCGTATATGTTTAGTTTGCAATAGTAAAATGAATTTAAAAAGCCAGGAAAGTGAAGAGGGTGAAACAAAATTGAACAGGTTTGTAAGCTAAATTGGAAATAAATTTGTTTGCACCAGTTTGGCTAATTAGATTCCCACATTGGTTGCTTATGTTTGGCTATACGGAATCTTTATAAATATTCATTACATTTCAGTGAAATTAATAATTTGGAGAACATTGTATACCATCATTATTTAAAGAAATCTACTTTTGTGCAGGGAAATTTTGAGGCACGTCGAACGTCTCGCGAATCCTGTTTGGTATAGGAACAGTCGGCAAGCACTGCTCAGACTGAGGCAGCAATGTCCTGAAAAGTTCCAGGTAAAAAGAATAGTTGCATTATTCCATACTAAGTACCATACAGCACTAAAAAAATTACATTTGTGTTGCGGAGGTCATACAGATCTAATTGAGCCTATAGGCTAAATAATGGCTTAAGTCGAGTTAAGTGTAGACAAGAAAAGGGGAAGTAAAGATTCAGCAGTACGGTATTTCAGTATGGTGTGCACGCCACTTATTATGGTCACTGCAGCATTAAGAGTTGACAGAAACATCCAGAATTTATAGTGAATGTAGACTATACCTCAGACCGAGATCAGTGTATTTGAAAAAATAACTCAAGTTGACTTGAGCTGTTTTCTTACCCATAGGCTCAATTATTTCAGGCAAAGTTGAAGTAAAAGCAAGTGAAAATAAATTGTTCGTGAATTATTATTGAAATTTCTTGGATGATCTCCAATTCACATAACAGCTAATTGTATTCATGTCCTTCTGTCAGGGTACCTGCCTCTTCTCAGAGGTTGGAGCACGTTTAGCTAGTGGTACCTACAGATTGCAAGCTCGACAATTTCTTCAAGAATTATTTCTCGATTCCTCTTTTGACGCTGTAAGTTGTGATCATATTCTGATAAATGAAAATTACAATTTTTATACACAGCTATGTGTTTGAGATTACTGAGTAAAAACTGCAAAGTCTTTTCCTTGTTCGAAGGCTTGAACTTTTTCTTCACGTATTTACAGCTTTACACTGAACCATTGAGTATACTGAAAATTCCAATTGGTACTGAAGAGAATCCAGTCCATTCAATAAAATCGCAATTGCCTGTTGAAAATGTCCACAAGAAACCAGTGTCGGTATCACTGGAAAACAGAGTCAACGGTCGGTCGCATTACCCGGATTCACAATTGGAGACTCTTTCGATTGTGACTGAAGAAACGAACGCCGATTCACAAACATCATTACCAGGTGGGAGAAGTAAGAATACATCTAGCCGAATAGACTTGTGTAGTGATGAAAAAATCATTGCTGAGATTTTGAAACCAGAGGAGAGGATACGAGTATCTAAAAGTTCCGACAAGTTATTAAAAATCACAAATACCAGTACTGCCTTCAGCCTCGATTAATATTCCTCGTTTTGTAAACAACTGTACATATTTTGTATCAAAGTATCCATGTAAAAAAAAGAAGAAACAAAGAAAGAACAATTAAAGAGACACTGCCAGTATTACATCCATTTTGTCGCCCTATCCTTACAATTAAAGCTGATTGACATTACGTGTATTCCAGTGGTGCATAATGAAATTGGATGAGGTATTACTTGAAAATTATGAAACTCTGTAGGCTGATGATAAGTATTGCATGCTGTATTTCACCTAAAAGAAGTATTACATAACATTACGACTTCTCTGTGTCATTTAAAAATTATTTACATTCCAGTGTGTACATGGAAAAGTAAAAGTTCCGGCATTTTAATGATTTGCAATAACTAACAGAATATTTCTTCATTTGTTCCGATACAATTCAAGTGTATGGAATCTTGTATTCTGCGTATAGATAGGGCCCAACTCAGTCAGATTACTGCCAGATTAGTATCGTATGTCGATCATCAATTCAAGTATAAGCCTCTCACGACAGGTTGATGTTATTATTTTCATAAAGAGATATACTAACTCATGCTATAAAACTGGGTGAAGTTTTATGTGCCTCTGTATTTATTCTCTACCAAGTGATATACTTACTGTATTAGATAGATCGGTTCCAACTTTTCAACAGTAATTTTCACAGACAATGGTGATCACCAAGAAATATGTGTTGACAAAACATTTTGAAGGCGAGCCCAAGCGGTCAGATTTGACTTTGGTGGAGGAGAAGTTACCTGCTCTGAAGCCTGGAGGTAAATGTAGAAATTTTTCACTGGTCACAAATAAGATAAAGTCGTTGTTTCTGTGGTTCCTCATTGATATTTAGAGTAGCTCCTTTCATCCATCAGACAAAATAACAGTGTTTACGTTGACAGAAATATTGGTGCACACAGATACAGGTACATTTCTCTAAGATTACGACTATGGCATGACTTGTCATTGGTTGATGATTTAGCTAAAAACTAACTGAATTGTGTAACAATTGCAACACTGCAGACTATCAGTGTCGAGTTCCTGATTGGAGTACAAGTAATCAAATTTGCTTGTAACTATTAGTTCTATCAACGGTTGTATCATATATAGATATGTTAGCAGGTGTAGAAATTTATTATGGTATTTCATTTCTGAAGGCCATGATGTGGAAAATCTCTCCTTTGATGACTCACTAGATACAATGATATATCAAATACAACTTAATTAAGTAAATGAGAATGTTTTCAGAATTTCTTATCAGAGCAGAGTTTTTATCCGTTGATCCGGGCGTGAGAGCATATGAACCTAGACTTCCACTGGGTGCCACGATTATCGGATTTCAGATTGCTGAAATTGTAACGTCTAAAAACAGGGCTTATCCAGTTGGAAAACGTGTTGTTGCCAGTGTTGGCTGGCAAACGTACACTGTGATCGATGGGAATTTCAGTAGCAACAATGATCAATTTCTTTACATGCTGCCAGATTTCGATGGATTACCCATATCCTTGGGTCTGGGAGTGCTGGGTATGCCAGGGTAACGATGGTTGATTTGTTCCTCCTGAATGTTTCTATGAACTAGAAATATTTGATTACAATATTTCACCATTTTTATAGAAACTCTGCCTATTTCCCAATCATCGAAATTTTGCGACCAAAAGCTGGTGAAACTCTAGTTGTAAGTGGTGCAGCGGGAGCAGTCGGATCTCATGTTGGTCAGATCGGCAAGATTCGTGGATTGAAAATAATCGGAATTGCCGGATCGGATGCAAAATGTAAATGGCTCACAGAAGAACTCGGATTTGACCATGCTATCAATTACAAAACTCAAAATGTCGCCGAGGTTTTGAGAGAAGTTGCGCCAAACAAAATTGATTGCTATTTTGACAATGTATGTGGTTCTAAAATTTATTACATATCATTGATTTTGATACCGAATTTGATTCTCACGTATTACAGGTTGGAGGAGATATATCTAGCATTGTACTTAATCAAATGAATGTTGGCGGTCGCGTCGCGGTTTGTGGTAGTATTTCCACATACAATGCAGACATTGAAGCGTTACCCAAAACTGATATCATTCAGCCCGCTGTACTCACTTCCCAATTAAAACTGGAAGGATTTATAGTGCTGCGTTGGAGGGATCGATGGATGGAGGGTATTGAACAGAATCTTAAATGGATAAAAGAAGATAAACTGAAATATCGCGAAACAGTTACAAATGGATTTGAAAACACGTTTGATGCATTTGTTGGGGTTTTGCGAGGAGATAATATTGGAAAAGCTATTGTCAAAGTGTAAAAACTTAGTTAGAATACGAAATTTTTGAAAGACATTCAAAAGAATCGATTATTGATGTTTGTATCATACTCAGAACATCTCATCGTTGATAAGAAATAAAAAAATAATATACGAGACGTAACGTTTCACTGATTGAACTTTCTGTAGATTATTATGTGTAATGTAACACATAATAGCATAAATATTATTCTTGTTTTAATTTGGTATTATAACTACATGTCTCTAGCTTTGAAATAGAAGAAAAAAAACCGCCAAGTCATCAGTACCATAGTTGGTGGCAGATGATGAGATTGGATAATGTAATGAAATACTTTCCGGCATAAGTGGCTAAACTTTCAAGGGCAATGTACAGTAAATGTTTATACACAAATGTATCTATACATTGGTAAAACAGCCTAGTGAAGAGCAAATTTTTCGTCATGCCAGGTGCTGATCTCGTGTCAATGTCATAGCAATATTCTGTGTCGCTTGTGTGCACAATCTTGACTGAAAAAAATAGACAATTAATACAAAGCGATAAATATAATTTTACCATATTATAATACACTTCCAAATTTTCGAACAATGGCATCACGATTATTACAATGACTAGTAGAAATCGGCAGTATGGAAAATCAAGTTTTGTATTGAGTATTATGTAACGTACATAGCGCATGATATTCAATTCCATTGATATGTCATTACTCAATCAATATTTCAATATCATGTTAAACAACTAACATGTGTTGAAGAGAATGTGGTATGTTTTCATTTTAGTTATAAATATGGATGAAAAAACCGTTTCGAATTGAGCATCGCTGAGTGCAAAGATCGAGTGTATAGGTATCCCCATTGAGATGGCACCACTCTCCATTTATCAGACAATTGAGTGTAATCACCTACCAAAAGACTGTTGTACTTCAGTTTGTCTAAGACCAAACTAAGGTGCAGTTTGATAAACTGGAGAGGTCTACGATAAACACTTTGCTACAACACTGCCAAGAGTTAAATTAATTAATTCCAGTTTAACAGCATTAATCAAGGTTGTGCAATAATGGTTATTGCAAAAAAATACGTGTTGACGAATCACTTCAAGGGAGAGCCAAAAGCATCAGACTTGACGATCGTCGATGAAGAATTACCTGCTCTAAAAGATGGAGGTCTGTGTAGCAACGTTTGAATAAATATAAGATAAAGTGTATGCAGTGGCAAGTGGAATAATTTATTGACTATTCAACTCTGAAATTTGAATATGCTATTTAACTCATTTGAATCATTGACTCATTGAACATGCTTGTCAATATATTTGAAATTACCTAAGATCATTTGTTGCCTCGTGCATACAAATTTCATGGTTTAGTATTACAATTCACATAAAAATCATTTTTAGAATATCTCATCCAAGCTGAGTACTTATCTGTTGATCCGTACATGAGGGTGTACGCACAACGGTACCCAGTGGGAATTACGATGATTGGACGTCAAATTGGTAAGATAATTGCGTCTAAAAATAAAGACTATCCAGTTGGTAAACGAGTTGTTGCTAATGTGGGCTGGCGTACACACACCATCATTGATCCAAATTTGAAGGAGCACCTTGGTCAGCCACCATATATATTGCCTGATCTTGATACTCTACCCGCGTCTTTAGGTCTCGGAGTATTGGGCAGGCCAGGGTAAGATTGATATCGACCTCTATCTAAAATGAACATTTGGTCATATTGTAAATTTGATGTTACTGTGTGAAGATTTGCGCTGGTATTATTTTTACGTTTACTATTTGTATTCGATATTCTCAATGCGCTATTAAGTGCAATCTAAGAGAATTCAGAGTAGAATAGTTTCATTTATGTATTCAGTATTGTGTTGTCATGACTATTGATAAACTAGTTTATTCTAATCATCTGATCTAACGAATATTTTCCCAAAGTCAAACCTGCGACATGTAACATTAACAGAAGTATTATATAATGTTTTTAGCAACACAGCCTACTTTGGATTAGTCGAAATCTGTCAGCCCAAAGCTGGGGAAACACTTGTAGTAAGTGGCGCAGCTGGTGCAGTTGGCTCTCATGTGGGACAGATTGGTAAGATTCTTGGATTGAAGGTGATTGGGATTGCGGGCTCTGATGCAAAGTGCAAATGGCTCAAGGAAGAACTTGGATTCGATCATGCTATCAATTACAAAACCCAAGATGTTACGGCAACTCTGAAGGAAGCCGCTCCTAACAAAGTTGACTGTTATTTTGACAATGTATGAATCTTCCTTATGATTACTTTAAAAAATGATTGCTTGGTGAAGTGCAACTTTCTCATTGCCTTCGATCCAATTGTTATGAACAGAGAATATTTTCACTTTCTCAGGTAGGAGGAGAGATCTCTAATATTGTAATGAATCAAATGAACACTTTTGGTCGTGTATCAATATGTGGAAGTATTTCCTCATACAATGCTCAGGTTGACGCTCTCCCAAAGTGTTCTATTGTTCAGCGAATAGTAGTCGGCTTACAATTGAGAATAGAAGGATTTATAGTGAGTCGTTGGGATCATCGTCTGATGGAGGGTATTGAGAAGAATCATCAATGGGTGAAGGAGGGAAAGTTGAAGTACCGTGAAACAGTCACTAAAGGATTTATAAATATGTTTGAAGCTTTCGTTGGTATGTTGCAAGGAAAGAACACTGGAAAAGCTATTGTTGAAGTTTGAGATTCATGTCCACTTCCGCCCATTTTTACTCATGCAATAATATGAGGCTAACTTTAAGGAGATGTATAAAAGTAAAGGATTTTATATGTACCATATGATGATTCTATAATATATTTGGAATGAATTGTATGTTAGAAAGAAAAAATACCGTAAAGACTCTCATTAAAGTTTGATCTCTCTATTTTCTTCATCATCGATATTCCATAGAACAATATATTTTTGGCGTTTTCATCTATCAAATTTTACCCTAGAAAAGAATGAATTATATATCGAAAGTACAGCGATGTGTTTGAACACCAGTTGCAGAACAGAATTTGTTTGTATGTTGACAAAATTTTATTCACTTTGGAGTTAGAGCGTTGAGCATCTCTCTATTTCTATCTTAAGGGTATTGAAAAAAATGTAGCCATAAAGTTTGTTCACGAAAACGAGTAGTGGAATATCACATTTCTTTATCTGGAAGAATCTACATACAATGCAATGTTGATTTATTACCCAAATGTTCTATCATTCAGCTTGCTGTGATATTTAGACAATTGAAGATTGAGGGATTCATTTGTGAATCGGACTAATCGATGGATGGAGGGTAAAGAGAAGAATCTTCAGTGGCTGAAGTAGAATGAGCTGAAGTATAGTGAGACTGTCATTGAAAGATTTGAAAATATATTTGATGTATTTGTCAACATGTTAGAAGGAAAATATACTGGTAAGACTGTAGTTAAAGTTTAATTCTCTACTTCGTTGTTTGTCACTGTAAAAATGCCATGGAATAATAATTTTTTTGCATTTGCAACCACCAATTATTATATCAAAACAAGTGGGCGTGAAGTACAATGAAAATACAGCAACTGATTTGAGCCTACGTCATGAACCTAGAAGCTTCATTTCTCGGCAAAACTTCAGTACCTCTGGAATATGCTCCAGGGTAGTGACTAACAAAAAATAAACTGTGTGTTTCTGTTGAAAACAAACTTCAAGGCTGCTGTCAACTTTATTTCCTAGACCATTGCCCTGAGGCATTAGTGTAATGCCTCAAAATTTAACTGAAATTACAGGAATTGTATTTAGATTAAATGAGCTGCCGGCATTTGAAATAGTTAAGCTAGAGATGGAGTTAGTTCCCAACCAATACAACAGTACAAAAGAGTCACGTGCGGATGCTGATGGTAAAGATCTATTTTTAGAACTTGGTCCTAGTAGGCCTGAGAATGTGTTTGAGCATCTCTCTGTCTCTATCTGACGTACAACAAGTAACGTCCCAGTATGAAACCTGTTACATAAATACGAGATAAATTTGTAATTATATAATATAATTATATTTTTATGTGGCGTATGTATAGCATAATTATCAATGCCTATGGATTTTTTTTGTTTATCATCAAGTTATCTGTGGCATGTCAACCGAAAATTTGCACTACTTCAAAAATATTCCACTGATCGTGTAAAAATCGTGAATGTGTGCAAGTATTGTGTGTTTCTCATTGGTTACGGAGAGGGACTCTAGACGGTTAGTGGTATAAATTTGCTTGGGTCTGGACACCGGGATATTTATTCACTTCGTAGCGGTTGAATAGGTTCTTTCGACAAGTCGGTTTGAAATATCAGTTCAATATACACAATGGTTGTTGCTAAAAAATTTGTGATTAATAAATACTTTGAAGGAGAGCCCAAGCGATCAGATTTAAGTCTGGTTGAGGAAGAACTACCTGCACTGCAAGATGGAGGTATTGTATATATATTATCGACTGAATTTAATTATTGAAACATGTTTCAAAGAGTTTTCATTATCGCGGATGTGTTTGCAATTAAAATTATGAATCTGTAGATTTACATATAAAGTTGTGTGTCTACAATTTATTATTGTACTGACATAATAATATATTTAGAAATAAATCATTTATTCTTTCATTTTGAATGTATGTTTCGCACTAAAATTATTACATTTATGTTATAATAAAATCTGTGAATTATTTTAATCAGTCAAGATGGGACATTTTACGTCAACACGACTAGTCCTGACCTTCACCCTCTTGGATTTGCTCCACGATTTTTTGTATTGTTGTTCTAACTCTGAAAAGCATTCCAATTTTTTTCAGATTTTTCCCATACCCCTCCACGCCTCTAGAGCTCTTTAAATGATTATATTTTGACAGTGATTGCGACATTTTTGATGATTTCGAAAAAAATTACGTATATTCTGTAGCTATAACTGTATAAGAATGTTCCTACCAAAATTAAAGTGGGCAGGTAAATGGAAATTTATAATAAATCTTAATACATCTTTCCTAATACAACAACTATCTGCACATTTATATTAAAATTCGAAAAAAAATTAAAAATTCGAAATAATTTTTTTTTCAGTCACATTGATGTTTGTATTTTATAAAAAATTTTGTAATAGTTTTACTAGGGAAGCTATATTGAACCCTGAAAATTCGGAAGTAAATTGAATTACCTAAGAAAAAATAATTAACTGGTTGAAAGATTAATAAAAAATTATTATTTTACCGGCCCGCTTTGATTTTGGTTGGGATATTTTTGGGTTTGGCTATAAAATTTATGTAATTTGTTTCATAATTTTTAAAAATTTCGCACTCTCTGATAAAATATTATCAATTAAGAAGCTCTGGGAGCATCAAGGGAGGTAGTAAAAATGTGATAAAATAATTGGAAGGCTTTTCAAAGTCTAAAGAACAATATATAAAATCGCGGACCAAATCCAAGAAAGTAAGGGTCAGACCCTTGTCGAATTGACGTGGAATACCTCATATGTATATGATATTGTGTTCATGTCTATTACACAATACCAAGTGCTGAATAAGGAATGTTAATTTAATTTCAGAATATCTCATTGAAGCAAAGTTCTTATCTGTTGACCCATACATGAGGCCGTACGTATATCGCGTACCCTTGGGAAGCACAATGATTGGATCTCAAGTTGCTGAAATAATAGAAACAAAAAATCCATGTTTTCCTGTGGGTAAACATGTCATGGCCAATGTTGGATGGCGGACACACACTGTGGTTCGTGAAGACGACAGAGGAGTCTTCGAACAGGCTCCCTACATCTTGCCTGATTTTGATGGCCTACCCCTGTCTGTTGGCTTAGGGGTACTGGGCATGCCAGGGTGAAAATGCACTAGATATTCTCAATCGAGACAAATTTCTAATTATGTTACGTAATTATGTTATATGGAGGTAAGAAATATCATACATGTTGTGACTTCAGAAACACCGCGTATTTCGGATTTCTCGAAATTTGTAAGCCAATGGCTAGGGAAACATTGGTCATAAGCGGTGCAGCTGGTGCGGTAGGATCCCATGTGGGGCAGATAGGCAAAATATATGGTTTGAAAGTAATTGGAATTGCGGGCTCTGACGCAAAGTGTAAATGGCTTAAAGAGGAACTTGGATTTGATCATGCTATCAATTACAAAACCCAAGATGTTGCTGCAGCTCTAAAGGAAGCTGCTCCAAACAAAGTTGATTGCTACTTTGACAATGTGCGTATGAATATTTTTAAGTACATTTACTACAGCGTTAAGTTTATAGTTTATTAACAATTTATAGGGGTTCTGTAGATTAATTGGAAAACAAGTAACCTCTGCAAATTCTGAAATATTATCTTTGTTCTTAAAGGTCGGAGGAGAAATTTCTACCATCGTGCTCGGTCAAATGAAACAGTACGGCCGAATTTCGGTATGCGGCTGTATTTCCAGTTACAATGCGGATCCCAATGCATTGCCTAAGGTTACTATCATTCAACCACTAATCCTATTCTCTCAATTGAGAATGGAGGGATTTATAGTGATGCGTTGGTTGAACCGATGGGAAGAGGGTATTAATCACAATCTTAAATGGATAAAGCAGAAGAAATTAAAGTATCAAGAAACTGTCACAGAAGGGTTTGATAATATGTTTGATGCATTCATTGGAATGTTGCAAGGAAAAAACACTGGAAAGGCTATTGTCAAAGTTTAAGATCTATTTCCATTTCCATTTATTTTGTCACATGCTTTTATTTTATAAGTATCATATGATGTTTGTACAATATATTTAAAATAAATGGATTGTACTATTCAATAATTTTTTATTCAATTAATATCTTTATATATTTTAAGTACTTGTCATAGGTATATTTAAACGATATAGTATCATAGTTATAACCATACAGGTACGAGGTCAAATTTTATGTGCGAGTTTCATTACAGAAAAAATTTGACATTGATGTCAATTATATACAATACGAATAAACATATTGAACAAGCATGAAAATCCATAGTTCAAGTGCTCATAGATATTTCTACAATTGAGAAATACATATTGGTGACTCACTATTTTGATGTAGCCTTGTGTAGGTGTGTACTTGATCCCTACCTATTTGAAAATAGATAAAGGCTGACATGTGGTATAAAAAGACCTGAGCAAAAATAAGTCCCTCATTTTGATGTGGCCGCGTGATTAATTAAGTCGTATTTCTGTAATTAAACTGTTTTGAACCCAACAGTCTGTTTAAAACATTTGATACAATGGTTATTGCAAAGAAATATGTGTTGGCCAAACATTTTGAAGGAGAGCCCAAACGTTCAGATTTACCAATTGTTGAGGAAGAATTACCTCCTCTGAAAGATGGAGGTACGTATAACAATATTCAATAACATGTTTTCTACTGTCCAAAACCGTTCTGAATAATGTTTTACATTCTGTAAAATGATATTGATTTTATTGGATATGACCCAATCCATTTGGATGTGAACAGGAAACCCGGTGGCCCTTTCCGATTGATCTCAAACTATTTTTTGGCTAAACCCTGAAACGCGTATCTCGTTAAATTGGTCCAAGAATGGCTTTCTATAGTTTGAGATCG
The DNA here is from genome assembly GCF_021155775.2 of Neodiprion pinetum. Lineage (NCBI taxonomy): Eukaryota > Metazoa > Arthropoda > Insecta > Hymenoptera > Diprionidae > Neodiprion > Neodiprion pinetum. Next base: position 39,723,258 of record NC_060235.2, on the reverse strand, counting down.
ATCGGAGAGTGTCACTGGATCTCCTGTTCGAATCCACAAGGATTGGGTCATATGCAACTCACCTAAAGATATTCTACAACAAAATTCAATCCTTGATACATAGTGATATGTGTGTTATATTTCATTGTTCAGTCATTAAAATTTAACCCATGTTTTTCAGAATATCTCATCCAAGCAGAATATTTGTCCGTTGATCCGTACATGCGAGTGTACGCACAGCGATACCCAGTGGGAATCACAATGATTGGAATTCAAGTTGGTAAAATTATAGAATCCAAACATAAGGACTTTCCAGTCGGCAAGCATGTTGTCGCTACAGTAGGTTGGCGTTCACACACTATAATTAATGGAAATGCAGGGTTATCAAGTCTTCGCATACCTGATTATATATTGCCTGATCTCGGCAGTCTCCCCGTATCTTTGGGTGTGGGAGTGCTGGGCATGCCAGGGTAGGTACAATTTCTATAATTGATCGATTTCTGATTAAATTGGAATGCCGATAGTGCTGTGTTGCCTGTTGTGTATGTGCCGTTGTAGAAGAGATTTTTGTCAAGTGATAAGATTACTTAAAAATAAAATCAGTGTAAGATTATCGAATATCACATAGTATATAGTACGTATTATGCAATATTAAGGTAAAGATTTGCGAATCATTGTACTTGCACCAGGTTTCGTTATTCAGAGATCGCTTAAATAATTTCAGAAACACTGCATATTTCGGGCTTATTGAGCTCTGTCAGCCAAAGGCCGGTGAAACACTTGTAGTGAGCGGTGCAGCCGGTGGAGTTGGCTCTCATGTCGGGCAAATTGGAAAGATTCTCGGTATGAAAGTTATTGGGATTGCTGGTTCAGATGCGAAGTGCAAATGGCTAAAAGAAGAATTAGGGTTTGACTATGCTATTAATTATAAAACTCAAGACGTTGCTGTAGCTTTAAAAGAAGCTGCTCCGAATAAGGTTGACTGCTACTTCGACAATGTATGTGAAAATTTTCAATATTGGTACACAGTACCGATGTAATATTTCTATCACAATGTTATCAGTTAATAATTGATATTTTAGATTGGAGGAGAGATTTCTAGTATCGTTATGAATCACATGAATTTATTTGGCCGCGTCTCAGCATGTGGAAGTATTTCCTCCTATAATGCAGATGTTAAAGCATTGCCCAAGTGTTCCATCGTTCAACCCGCTGTCGTATTTTCGCAATTGAAGGTTGAAGGATTTATAGTAAATCGCTGGGCTGATCGATGGATGGAGGGTATAGAGAAGAATCTTCAATGGCTGAAAGAGAATAAGCTGAAGTATCGCGAAACCGTCACAGAAGGATTTGAAAATATGTTCGATGCATTTGTTGAGATGATGAGAGGAGACAATGTTGGAAAGGCTGTTATTAAAGTTTAATTTCTCCACTCCTTTACCTGTTGGACTCCTTTATCAGTGCTCTATCTACACCTATACCAAATTATAACATGAAAAAAAAATCAATTCTGATATTATATTTCACCTATATACTTATGTGTAAATATAACATGTGGTTAGATAAACGAAAGATAAACAATCATTTGGATCGTAGTTTAGTCAGCTAGAGTAGGCTTTACTTGCTGTTGGTAAGTTGACTTTCAACTTCTGTGATCTTGGATATATCTTTCAATCCATTATAGTAATTTGTTACTCTTTGAAAATAATATTGATAATATATTACATTCATGCAGTTTAGTCTCAGTCACAGCAACATAAATTACATGTTTTGCTACACAAACGCATAATATTTTCACTTCTATACACATGTTAATACACAACTGCGAACATAACCAGATTGCTCAATTGCCTGGAACTGTGTAACTCCAGGGTCCAAAGTTCAAGTATGAAGATAATCCCAAGCTAAGCATGACTTTGCATTATATTTTTAATTACTGTGTGGCTGTACCTATAATCTGGACAGTCTTCCTCCATCATAGATATATAATACGTACATAATGTTGTTATCCCTTTCCAATGAGTAACGGAGTTATAAAACCAACAGGTATAAAATTGGATGAGCTATGATGAGCTCATTATTCTCTCGCGGGCAGGTGCTCCTGCCGAAAAGTTTCCAACCAAGAAGGATCAATTCAATACGTACAATGGTTATTGCAAAGAAATATGTTATTGGTAAATACTTCCAAGGAGAGCCAAAGCGTTCAGACTTACCACTTGTCGAGGAAGAGTTACCGCCTTTGAAAGATGGAGGTGAATATATGAGTTTTTAAAAAATATTAAGATCATCTCTGACACCTTTAAGAAAATTTTCATAAAGTAGATACGCGAGTGGTATTAAAAGCACGAAACTATAAAGTGGTTCTTTCAATATACTTTATATAATGACAGAGTTTGGACAAATGAAGATTGTTATATAATTTGGAATACTTTGAGCTTGACAAAATTCGTCAGAGGGTGAAAATTCAGTATTTATTCATTGACAAAGTTTAACATTATTTTCCTTATTTATCGTCCACAAAATAATAATAGCAAAGCAAATGATTTTAACAAATCTGTACACTGATTTCTGCGAGACTCTTAATGCACGATATATCGTGTCATTCGTAAAGCAAGCTAATGAATCAATAACAAAGTAAATTGAAAATTATTTCAGAATATCTTATCCAAGCAGAGTATTTATCGGTCGACCCGTACATGAGACCTTATGTATATCGAGTACCACTTGGACGTACAATGATCGGTTCTCAAGTTGCAAAAATCATAGAGTCAAAAAATGCAAATTTCCCTGTCGGTCAACGTGTTTTTGCTAATATTGGCTGGCGGACACATACCGTAATTCGTGAAGATGCAGGTGGAGTCTTTGATCAGCCTCCCTACGTACTGCCTGATTTTGATGGCCTTCCTGCATCTCTTGGCTTGGGAGTACTGGGCATGCCAGGGTAGGAATGGTATCAATTTTTATTTACAGTAAATATTTGACCGAATACTTTTTGCATTAGCAAATCGCATGTTTATCGAATGGTCAAATGAGTATAATTTTGGTAAATTACGTTTTTGTAGTATATTCAACGGTATACTGTACACTGTATACTGTGCATTACAGGAATACCAGTTATTTCGGATTTTTGGAAATATGTCAGCCAAAAGCCGGAGAAACATTGGTTGTAAGTGGTGCAGCAGGAGCGGTCGGATCCCACGTTGGACAAATTGGAAAGATTCTAGGATTAAATGTTATTGGAATTGCTGGTTCCGATGCAAAGTGCAAATGGCTCAAGGAAGAACTTGGCTTTGATCATGCTATCAACTACAAAACTCAAAATGTTGCCACAGCTCTGCGTGAAGCTGCTCCGAACAAAGTTGATTGTTACTTTGATAATGTATGTATGAGTTGTAGGCTCTTTAAAATCTCATTAAAAAATCTAAACGTAAATAAGCACCACATCTTGGCAAGGATCATTTAATTGCTGTTAGCATTTGAACATTGCAGTGCATACATATTAAAATATAACTTTCATACTTACAGGTTGGAGGGGATATATCAGGAATTGTACTTAACCAGATGAATGTATTTGGTCGCATCTCAGTATGTGGAAGTATTTCTTCATACAACGCTGACATCAATGCAATGCCCAAGACGGCTATCATTCAGCCCGCGTTGGTCTTTGCACAATTGAAGATGGAAGGTTTCATAGTGATGCGTTGGAAGAATCGCTGGATGGAAGGCATTGAGCAAAACCTTAAATGGATAAAAGAGGGAAAATTGAAGTACCGCGAAACATTTACGGATGGATTTGAAAATATGTTCGATGCATTTGTTGGCCTGCTGCAAGGGGAAAACACTGGAAAAGCAGTTGTCAAAGTTTAATTTTCAAGTACACAATATTACAGCGTTTCTACCTATGTCTATATATAAAACCTGTTAGCTTGAAACTATTATACTTTGTATATCTATATATGTATTCACATACACACACAGACACACACTACACCATACACTAGTATCATATAAATCGTTTCCTGTATAGCAAGCCTAACTAAGAGCACGTTTATTTATCTATCCCAAAAATCCATGCAATCTGTCTGACAATAAAACCACATCCCGCTGAGTATAATTCACGAACTGTACATATCACTGTAAAAAATTATCATGTGATGTCCATTTTTTGCAAACGCATTTCCTGTCAATTTTTGCATTTGTATGTATGATGGTTTTAAGATTATACCGGTATTCTTTAAATACTTGTTTGTACTTTATATTGTTGTACTTTATTATTGTCTGAGGACCAGCAAAAAAGCGTACAAAATGATCAGAGCAGATTGGATCTGCCTGTAAGTAGTTTAGTATCTGTCTCTGGAATAAGCATAGGTAGTCCGCATTTCTCAACGTGTTACATTTATTAGTGTCTCGTAAACGCCTAAGTTTGGCATGTTTTCGAACACCAACGTATTGTGTGTTGCCTATTAATCAGGGGTCACCAGCTCGTTACTGGGTCACTCTTTAGAGATAATTCCAAAACCTAAAGAGTAATTCAAAAAGTACACATTTTCGGTGCAAATATTCGTTCAAAAGTTATTCATCGATCTGATCCGTTGATTTTTAACCAATCAAAACATGGGAATATCAGTCACATTTTGTCGCACATTCAGACAAGATTTATGGTGACATATTTATTTATCTAGATAAATGGAGGATATTTAGATGACGCGGACTGTCGTTCAGACCACTATGGCTGTTCGTGGCATTTAACAAGGTGACGTGTCATAACAATTCTTACAGCGAGTTACTTGAATTGAGGAAATATGAACTCCTTTAAGCGTGATAAAAAGGAAGAAGAAGATGGTGAGTTAAATTTCGTTTCGCGTGAATCCGTGAAGCGTTGAAATCCGCATCGTAACTGTCAATCAGACACACGGCTGGCCGCCGATTGTTTGCTCGACTATTTGACAGTTCCCCACATCTTTACTAGTTTTCTCTCTTGTTTGCAATCAGTAAATTATGCATTGAATTACACCTAAAATCTCCTTGAAGGAATTTTCACGAGCGATTGATTTCAGCTCACTCAACTGTACAAATTTAGAAATTATTATAGGTTATATTGCAATTAACTTTTCTGCCACTGCTCGCTAGTTTTCTTTTTAACGAGAGTATAATTGTGCATTCGAAATTTTACTCTAGGAGGAGGTAACCCGTTTCAGAACATGGAGAAGACGACCGTTCTGCAGGAAGCTCGGACGTTCAACGACACCCCAGTGAATCCCCGAAAATGTGCCCATATCCTTACAAAAATACTTTACTTGATAAATCAGGGCGAACAGTTGGGAACAACCGAGGCCACCGAAGCTTTCTTTGCTATGACTAAGTTGTTTCAGTCACGTGATGTGATTCTACGTCGATTAGTTTACTTGGGCATAAAAGAGCTCAGCCCTATAGCAGAGGATGTTATCATCGTCACATCCAGTCTCACTAAAGACATGACTGGCAAAGAAGATCTGTACAGAGCTGCGGCAATCCGGGCTCTGTGCACGATCACCGATGGTGCAATGCTGCAGGCTATTGAACGCTACATGAAACAAGCGATCGTTGATCGATCTCCCGCAGTCTCAAGCGCCGCTCTGGTGTCTTCACTTCATTTGACCAGTATATCTGGAGACATCGCAAGGCGGTGGGCCAACGAGGCACAGGAAGCGCTCAACTCTGATAATGTGATGGTTCAGTATCACGCTCTTGGAGTATTGTATCAGGCAAGAAAGACGGACAAGCACGCAGTCACCAAGCTAGTCTCAAAGCTGACTAGAACAAGCATGACGAGTCCTTATGCTGCTTGTATGCTGATCAGAATGGCATGTAAGCTCCTTGAAGAGGAAGATGGTAACGGAGAACTACTCGATTTTGTCGCATCATGTCTGCGCCATAAATCAGAAATGGTTGTGTACGAAGCTGCACATGCTCTGGTCAACATGGGCAAAAGCAGCACTAGGGAGCTTGCACCAGCTATAAGTGTGTTACAGCTGTTTTGTGGCTCCCTAAAACCAGCACTGAGATTTGCTGCAGTTAGAACTTTGAACAAAGTAGCTATGTCTCACCCAGCTGCAGTAACTGCTTGCAACTTGGACTTGGAAAACTTGATCGCTGATCCCAATAGATCTATCGCTACCTTGGCCATTACAACACTTCTAAAAACTGGAGCTGAGAGTTCTGTTGATCGTCTTATGAAGCAAATCGCTACCTTTGTATCTGAAATTTCAGATGAATTCAAAGTTGTAGTCGTTCAAGCCATCAGGTACCTTTCCTTCAGGAAGATATCCTGTGTAATAATATGTTTAGTTAAATTCAGTAAATTTTTTTGTGTCAAACTTCAAGAATGAACCAATTTCGATTGAATCTTTGAACAAAATTAATCAAAATCATTGTTATTTTTTGATCAGCGTAAAGCTGGGCAATTGAAATCAACCTGTTCTGTATTACCTGTGGAGTCAAAGAAACGTTTTTATTTTGGTTGAGCGCTTACTTAGCTTTCAGTATTTTTTTTATAGTTCATAAATATTGCGATTTCATATTTTCTGTCATGTTTTCAGAGCCCTATGTCAGAAATTTCCTCGGAAACACGCTGTGCTCATGAACTTCTTGTCGGCGATGCTTCGGGATGAGGGAGGCTTGGAGTACAAAGCAGCCATTGCAGACACAATAATAGCAGTTATGGAGGGTAACTCAGAAGCAAAGGAGGCAGGGCTCGCACATCTTTGCGAGTTCATTGAGGACTGTGAACACATTTCCCTTGCAGTTCGCATACTTCATTTGCTTGGTCAAGAGGGTCCAACTTCCAAACAGCCGTCTCGCTACATTCGTTTCATCTACAATCGTGTTATTTTAGAATGCGCAAGTGTACGTGCTGCTGCAGTTACAGCATTGGCACGTTTCGCTGCCGCGTGTCCTCCGCTTCTTCCCAATATACTTGTTTTGCTATCACGCTGCCAACTGGATTCAGACGATGAAGTTCGTGATCGTGCTGCATATTATTGTGCCATTCTCCAGCAGCAGTTTGATCCTACGACTCTTTCTCTAGTACAGCCACCGCTTCTCTCCATTCCCAGTTTAGAGAGAGCATTGAATAATTATGTGTCTTCTCCGATGGAAGAACCATTCGATATTTCCCAGGTAACTAATACCTCAGGAAACTCTAGTTCAACTGTGGATGAAATATTGCAAGCTTAACCACAATCAGTCACTTTGGGTAAATTTCACCTCAGACATTTTTGAAACTCTTCGTAAAGTCCTTTAGTTGTGGAAATGGGCCTCGTGGCACCAGTCTTCATGCGAAATCAAGGCCTTTCTTTCGATATTTTAGACTCTTTAACTTTGCCGATGTTTTAAAATATTTAAACAATCAACTTTGGTTAGGAAAACTGAGCTAACTTTTTCTGCGATCCTTATACAATACCTAGATATTTGTTACGATTTTTAGAACTCATTTTTGAAGCAAAAAATCGCTTTTCAGGTGAATTTCACCCAGTGTGACCATTGTGCAATTCTACTGAGGCGTGACCGACGAGTTCATTATTAAAAAAAATTCTTATTCACAGATACCGCCGGCTCAAACAATAGAGGAGCCTACGCAACCAGAAATACTTGCAACTGCAAAACAACAACAATCGAGGTTGTCCCGCGAAGAGACATTCATGGAGAAACTTGCACAGGTTCCGCAACTGGCCCTTGTTATGTCAAAGTCTCCACTTTTCAAATCCTCTCCTGTTGTTGAGTTGACCGAGTCGGAAACTGAGTATAACGTGAAATGCGTCAAACACTCCTTCTCTAATCATCTCGTTCTTCAGTTCGATTGCCTCAATACCCTTTCTGACCAATTACTCGAAGATGTCAGAGTTGCTATCGAACCACCTGAAGGGTAAGCAGAGTTGTATGTATTTGGGGTTGATACAAACAGTACATTGCAGTTTCCAATTTCCTAATTCACCTTGTATTGCCAAATTACATGAGTAAGTTAATTGATTTGTTCATACGAGATGAGCGAGATTTATTTAATAGTTGAAGTCGGTTGCTCAAAAGTGATAGTGTACGGAAATAAAAAATATTTGCTTGACACAGTTACAGAGTAGTCTACGAAATTCCGTGTCTCCGATTGGCATACAACGAGCCTGGAACAACTTATACAGTATTGGAATTCCCTGAGGATGTTCACGCCAGTATAGCTACCATTCCAACAACCTTGCGATTCATGGCACGTGACTGTGATCCAACGACAGGTGTTCCGGATGCCGAGCAAGGATATCGTGACGAGTACATGGTATGGCGATTTTTTTTTCTTTCGTTTACAGAACTTCAGATTTTGGGTACCACACTAACGAATATCGAATGTAATTTCTTAAAAACAAATTTTAATTTGTTCATAGCTTGAAGATCTTGAGGTAACTTTAGCTGATCAAATGCGCGGAGTAGGAAAGCAAGGTGTTGATTTTAATGCTGCGTGGGATGCCGGAGCTACTCGTGGATTCTCCGAACTGGAAGAAACGTTTGTTTTGGGAGCATCGGTGACTACCCTCGAGGGAGCAGTACAAAGTCTTGTTGGTTTCTTGGGTCTGGAAGCCGTCGAGCGAAGTCATAGAGTAGCAACAGACGCTGTTGGGCATACTTTATTGTTAGGAGGTATATTCAGAGGAGGAAAGGAGGTTTTGGCTCGCGCAAGATTAGCTTTGGCTGATAGCCAAGTTACAATGCAGTTGTCAGTTAGATCTTCCGATCCGGATGTGGCGGAACTTGTTACTTCCTCGGTAGGATAAATTGAACTCCATTCTTATAAATAGTACCGGTTGACAAAAAAGTTGTACTGCAACAGTGTAACAACTAGTGCCGTTATTTGAGACCTTGTCACAAGTTTGTCAAGACAACTTATACAATACATTTCAATACGTGCCCTACCTTAAAGTGCCACTTCGTTATATCGCTGTCTTTGGGGTTGTAGAGGAGGAGAACCGTGATATAAATAGTTTCCCTACTTTGCGCTGCGCTACCTCCATAGGCTCGTCCACTGTTTACTCACGTATAGTGATGTTGCACACGTGGGACCGTATAGTAATTAAGTGAACGAGATAGCTTAATGCGGACGGCCGGCTGGTGGGGGAATTAGCTTCGAGGAGAAATTTACCAACTGCAATATATCGAGGTGGCACTGTATTAGAAATTTGTTATTTACGACGATGGAAACACTATACATATACAATACTGTCAGATGATTAAAATCTGCTGCTATGTAACGTGTATACGTATGAGTATATTATTAGAGCGAAAAGAAACCTTGTATTAATTTTTAAAAACACTGTTTTTTTTGTGGAACAGGTACTGTCGTTGGTAAGAAAATATATACAAGAAATTATATTACAATCATACTTATGAACGTAATGTTTATTTTTTAGCTCCCAACAAATAGTGGTTTACCTCCCCTTACAGATTATTGCGTACCAGTATTCGTAATAATGTTTACTTGGGTTTGAAGTCAGTTTCGAAGTTGTAGTCATCTGAGGCTGTGATCTGTATATCTTCTAATACTTGAGCGAGTCCTGTTGCTGCTTTTTCTAAAATTTCATTGAAGCGAATAGTTAATACATTAGGTAATGCGAAATGAATGTAAAAATTCTGGGAATTTGATGCACATCAAGTTACCCACCTCCTCTTGCTCGTTCTTTTTTGAGTTTTTTAAACTGTATCTTATTTAGTTTATTCAATTTTTGATTTCCTTCGATTTCAAAGAGTGGTTCAACTTTTTTTTTTCGTCCTTCTATTGCAGTGGATTTAGGGTCACCTTTTTTAGCTTTCTTTTTGTCGACTCCAAGTACGGCCACCTTCTTTTGCTGCAATAAAAAAAACATAGAAAATTAAAACTACTTTCAGCACTTGATTGATCAATCTTTGAAACTTATGTACTTCCTACGACCCTGAATCAGATTAGACTTTTTACCGTGCGCTTTTCTTGAATTTCAATTTCCATAGCCGCATCAACAGGACCTGAACTGTCACAAACAAGGCTTTCAGCTGTATTTGCCTTTGCTGATTCTGCTCCAACGTGATCCAACATCATAGCTTCTTCAGTTGCGAAACTATCAATGTCGAATTCTTTTGCAAACTGCTGTACAATTTCAGCAGATAGTTGCGAAGCTGAATCTTCTGGAGGCAGCGTATAGTATCTGAGGTAGAAATCAGAGTGAAAATATTTATTCAGACAAACTGAGAGAAATGGAAAAATTAGAACATACACGATATAGCTTACCGAATTTTTCCCGAATTCCAATCAGCTAAGACTCCTCGGGCTGCTGCTGTAGCATCTGGTATTCCACCTTTTTTGAATTTGCCCATCCTTGCGGCTTTCATGGCAAAAAATTCGTCGGGAGAAGAATATTCAAGAATATCATACAATTCCATCATGTACTTCTTGGACACACGCTTCAATATCGCTGAGGCTGGTGTAAATGGGTCTTGCAGGGCTTCTATTCGTACAGCATTTTTGAGGGCAACTGAGGAGTCATCAGGACCATCTTTATCCTGTTGGGGATTGGCGAATACTATTCCAGGAGAATCTAATAACTTGATTTTTGAATCCAGTTGCACCATTTGGACACATTTTGTGACTCCTGTAAGGAATATCAATAGAAAATTGGTCAACAGGCTTATCAATGTTGATAACTTCTCCAAAACTTTATATAATTTGAAGAATCGATGATGCTATGTGAAATAAACAAGCAAAATATCAACTCACCTGGAGTGTTTCCAACATCGCATGCTCTACTTCTTTTCAGAGAATTAATAACGCTAGATTTTCCAACATTTGGCAAGCCAACCACACCGACGCGAATGCTGGTCTTCACTGTTCCACTGTTTCTACAGTAATTAGCCAACAAGGATAGCAGTAATTCGGCTCCAAAGCATACGCCTCCTTGTATCAAATCCTCTGTTTTTTTACCAAGTTTCTTTCTGCCCAATCGCTTAGATTGATCTTGTGTTGATGATTTAAAAGCTACTGCCGGTAAACTGCGACGCAAATATTTAAGCCAGTTGTCCAAATTTTCCCTAGGTACTAAATCCGCTTTATTTAAGACCAGCACGAGCCTTTTATTTCCTTTTGCAGTTTGCACCGCCTCCTCGACCTGTCGATTAATTATTACTTCAGTTCTCAGTAACACCAAATGATTACTTTGATTTGATATTAATTAACTACACGAAAATCTTCTAAAATTTTTTGTGAAAATATAAAATTCTCAAAGATGAATTAATATCAAGGGAACGTGTGATTTCTCATTATTATAAACCTGTTTGCATCTTGTTCCCAAAGGATCTCTTGCATCGACAACTTCAAGGATCACGTCAGCAGAGTCCAAAACTTTTTTAAATTCTTTGTAATGTGCTTTTAAAGAGTTTTCTTCTCGCTTGACTGGTTTTTTCTCTGTCTCATGGGCAGAGGATTTTACTATTGAAGAATCATGTTGAATTTGTTTATTCTGAGCCTGAGTCACGAGCCCCTCTAGATTTCCGCTCAACTGTTCACGCTTTCTCTCACGAGCTGCTTCACGTTGTTTCTGCTTTTCTTCTTCTCGCTGTTTCTTAAGTACTTCCACCTCTTTCAATATGTCTTCCTTGAATGGACACGAATTTGGCACTTGGACGGTATTTGCTTTTTCTGAGTAACAGAGGATAAAGTTTCACAGAAAAATAACGAAGAATGTAAACCGATTTGTCAATCGATATGTTAAACTCGTTTGAATATTATCATTGTATGTTCCAATACTTACTCTTGCTCTTCGGATTTTTCTTTGCCTCTCTCCTGACCTTGCGATTGTGCTCGCGCACTTTTTTCTCAATCTTGTACCTTTTTCGTGCGGAAACTCTTTTGCTTCCCTTTTCTGTGAAAGTTTATACAAATTTAGTGACAATATTCTTACTCCTAACCTCTCAGTAATTTCGAATACGATTGCAGAGTTCTATGCGATTTATGATACTCACTTAAACAGAATTTTGCCATTTTACGTTCACAATCGTTTTACTAGGGGCTAATCAATTAAGACAATTATATATTTTCCTAAAAAATACACATAATCACAGACTCGACACGTGCTAGTTTAGTTCACACGTAATAAGAAACTCTGAGCTCTGCACTAACTGATAGGTAGGTCAGGTCAGGTTGGGACATTATTGTACGGTGTGTTCGAAGTTGCGAGTCATCAGGCGGTGAGTGTATGTCGAGTTGCAGAATTCAGGCGATCCGGCATAGCCAAGGTTGAACAGTAGGGGTGAAAAGTTTTGATTACTGATTATCACAATCAATGACATCGTAAAAATATACCATTCGCCAATCTTATGCGATTACTTCTTTTGCAAGACACTATTCATTACTCGATAAAACTAATTTTTTTTAATAGTATCACCGGAATCACCGCATTGCTAAATGGTGTTGCCATCTTGCGGTGTTCGGCGGAGCGGGTCGTACTGGACGTAGTCTGCTATTGCAGAAGCAAAGTGCTTACAGATTAGTTATTTTCCGACAATATCACTGAAGTTTTAATTAACAGACATATTCCGGGTGTTTATGGTAATTGGTTCCGAATTTGCTGGACTAGATTGCGGCGAATGAATACATTCAGTAGTTTAAAATCTCATTTAACGAAGACATAACCTGAAAAGTCAGTACATAACCATAACCTTGGTCATAATAGTTACTTTACAGGTTTGTGCTATTACTACATATTCTGCAATCACGTAAAACCGACCTGTGGGATGTCGAAGTTACTGATCCGTAGGTGGACGACACTCCAACGAAATTACAGGGAATTGGTGAGACGATAGGTTTTTGATGTGAGAAACCGATCTCTTAGACTGCTGAGAATATCTTTTTTATTTCTAACTCTATACTTTTACATTGGCTTCAAGTGTTTTGGATTCATTTTAGTTTCATGGTAAACCAGATCTCTTTATTTCACGTATGATGATTTTTGTGTTATGTCACAAAGGATAACAATCGGCTCAAATACTTATCTTCATTTCAGTGCGAGGTATCTCTCCAAAAGTCAGTCAACCAATTTTTAAATCTGTTTAACATAGAAATAAAATCATGCATCACACTTCTTGTGCCGTCTTACAAATGTAACTCTGTAATAGCAACCATAAAATGAACAGTTTTTACATGTGTAAATTTATTTTACATAAGGAAAAATCTATACACACATCCAGTGTCAAGTATGATAAATTAGAGTTACCGAAGAGGTTGCCTTTTTGGAAAAACAAAGGGCCAATTAATTGGAAGAGTTTTGGAATAACTTGCGGGATTGGCGCTGGTTTGCTGACATATGTGGCGTACCTGAAACATGTGAAAAACCTGCGGATTGACCAAGAGCGAAAGCGTGCACTTGGAAAGGCTTCGCTTGGTGGTAGTTTCGAGCTGGTGAATTCTGAAGGAAAGACAGTAAAGTCTGACGACTTTTTAGGACACTGGACCATGATTTATTTCGGGTTTACGCACTGTCCAGACATTTGTCCAGATGAGTTGGAAAAAATGGCTGCCGTCATTGATGAACTTGGTAAATTGATTCTACTTTTCGATGTTTGCCTTTAGAACTGACTGAAATAATCAAAGGATATTCAAAATCATTTTTCTGTTGTTTTCTAACATCAAATAGTAAATAACAAACTTTCGTTTTTCAGAGAACAAACATGAACTAATTGTAAAACCAATCTTCATCTCCGTCGATCCAGACAGAGATACGCCGACAGTAGTTGGTAAATACGTAAAAGAATTTTCGGACAAATTCATTGGGCTTACCGGAACAAAGGAACAGGTTGCACAGGCCTGCAAGGCATACAGAGTCTACTTCAGCAGTGGACCAAAAGACGAAGACAACGATTATATTGTTAGTAGCTGAAAATATGATGGAATAAGTTTTAGGCTTTCCTAACACGACGTCATTATTTACGATGGAAATGTGTGATTTGCTCTAAAAAGGTGTTATTTTTTAAGAACCGCACAAATCACGCATTTATATCGTTGTCTTGGCAATCATTAGTCACTGAAATTGCACACTGAGTGATATCTGTTCATCTGCAAATCATAAATAATTATGGAACACTCGTGTACATAAATATTTGCGATGAATTTAGTATAAATTGTGACTTTACAGTTACTTGTATGTTACAGGTTGACCACACCATTATTATGTACCTAGTCGGTCCAGATGGAGCATTTATTGATTACTACGGTCAAACTGCAAACGTTGAACAAATAGCGGCGAGTATCTTGTTCCACACAGAAAAACAAAAGGCTTTAAATAATCCTGGTTGGTTTTCATCGCTATTACCATCAAAACCTGCTATTGTTTCGGCCTGAACCATATCATCGCTCTGTAAATACCTTCTGTCATTTTATAAATCGTTCCAAATGTTGTAATAAAGTAGTTTGTATAATTACGAGGGTAATTTTTTGCTACATCAACACAATGAAACGGATTTTTCAGCAGTCTTTCGAATTTTCCCGCAACTTGTAGCCTAATTAGCTTACAAAATTTCTTGCAAGACAAGTTATAGGATTAGACGAATATAAAATTATATTATCATGTCTTTCACGATATCTAGAATACTTATCAAAGTTCAAGATCAAGATAAATCGACATGGTAAATTAATAAACAGTGACTCACTTATGTAACAAAATTTAGTAGAGCTTTGAAGCTTATGTTACTTCCTAGTCAAAGTAATGCAATAAAATAAATTGAGATACGAACTTACGTTTCGAAAAGATGATCTATCTACGCACAACAATGAAAAAATCCTTTCCGATTTTGATTTACTTTAATGATAACCATCCGCTAGAGTTATTAATAATGTGAATTAATCATCTATTGATAAGTGATTCATGTAAAAAGTTGATTGATACGATTCAGACATGTTGCACATGCGGTTCGTATAAGTAACGTTTATTAAGACATAGAGAGCGGTTGAGGTATACAACATTCCAATAATTTTTCTTCACATCAATATTTCCTATCTTTGTATTACAATATAATAATTTTTATACATTAGTATTGTTGCAGTATTATCATTTCTGACTAACCTTTTTAAATGAATATTCTGTAACGTTTGTATAGATAGTCTATTTTATGATTTTAAACAATTTTACACTGCACGTCCCCCTTTTGGGAATGGAAGATAATTGGAATACCATATGCTTGTACAGTATGTAGGGAACGCGTATGTGCTTTTTCTTAAAATTATGACAAGTATCGTAAGGTAGGTGCCCTTTATATTATAAACCGAGCGCTTTTCATTCCTAATTACCTCAGTAAAATTTTTCAGCGCATATATCACACACTCGATTATGTCAATCCATATTAACTATTTGTAACTATTCAGTCAATATCAAAATACTGCCCTCTAATTATACATATAAAACTTAAAATAACTTACTCAGTTAACAATCAGAAGAATCTTCAAAGGTACGTTCGTATGCGGTGTATATGTGGCTGTGTGTGTTTTTTTTTTTAATAATTATAAATCGCAAAATATATTAGTACTATATGTATATTATAATGTATACCTTTAAACCTGTATTTAAAATCTAATCCATGACACGCTTTTACGAATACATATTCACAAATTAATATTTGACTGCCTGGAGTAATTTTATGACACACTGTTATTATCCTATATTAGGTTATTATTAATTCATTATTACTCTTATTCATTATTTCGTTATTTCTTATTGAGAATAGGAAACAAATAACCGAAATACATGCGGTGCAGATATCTGGTGAGAAACCAACAGCAATTTCTGCTTAATATCTTAGGTAAATAAAACTGTTCACTGGAGTCACGGTGCGCTGAACATTCACGAGGTAAGATACTGCAAATCGAGTAAAAATGTTGTTTTTGGTTTTGACTTTTTCTTTTTCTTTCATCACAATACTAAATACATCATTTCTGGTACATGTATTCCTACTGAAAATATTTATGTGTCAAATCATAAAATGTTTTGAAAGAATTCAGTGTGTAATTTATTAGATGATTTATCTTGCAAATTCGATAAAAATATATAATAAATTACAAAAGCACGAATCATCGGACATATTAGATAAAAAATTATACAAGTCAACTATACCTATAGTGATTTATCTTGTAATATCGAAACGTGCTGAATTCTCTCGAAACGTTTTACAATTTAACATATAAATCACATTTTCAGTAGAGGAACACAACGCACGGGCGATACACATACAGGTTTACTTACATCGTTGGTGTGTATGGATATGTTGTAAATGATTAACCAGCCAACGAGATATTTTTGGTATTGAATATATCAGCGTTGCTGCAATTTCTCACTTAAGATTTACATGTAGTTACAGTATACTTAAATTAAAACTAAGGATGCGAGTGATTTTGTAAGCTGTGCAATTCGTAAGCGAGATGACAGCATTCCGAATCGCTCCATCGATGTTGGTCTCGTATTTTATCGCATTTTTCTATTTGAGGTGCCGTACCGCATCCAGACATGTCAGATAGCTGTTGAAAAATGAAGAGTCCACGATTACTTCCTGAACGAAATTGCATTCTATAGTATCAGCACTTCGATGCAGTTTTGTAATCCTTGATGATTTGAAAAATTAACTACAGACATTTTGAGAAGTGTAAAAGAATGGTACTCACGTTGGAGCAAAATGACAAGAGCGATTGCCCCGTGTATTTGCTACACATCGGAGACACATGGTTCACTTGTATGCGATTTACAGCACCTGTACCAGCAACTTCGAGGTAACCACGACTACTAGCCAAACTCTCTCCTTGCGTCTCTATATCTAATTATATAATAAAGAAATTTTTTTTTTAAAATACACAAATGTCAATAATTTGACAATTATTGTGGGAAATTTAATGTAAAAATTATACGTAACTACGGGAATTCTTGAATGCGTCTAGATGGAGATTTTCAGAAGATTTCGTAGAATTTGAAATTTATACCGATCAACTTTCACGTTTATGGAGATATTATGTGAACAGATATTATGAAAAACGTGTAAAGTATAAAATTGTGAGAAACGATTAGTATTCATTTCGTTTTTATGTGAAGTATATGCTATCGTAATTGTGCTCTTAGGTACTTGTCGCTAGATAATAATTTTTAAAAATCTACCAAAAAAAAAAATCAATACTTTTCAACCATTTGAAAAACTAATCGTCGAGTATGACGATAAGATAATCACATGCGACATCCTTGCAGCATTGCTATTATACATGGAAACTCTTTGATGAGGAATTAATTTAAATAATAACACAGGTCTGCGATAAAAAAGTTTTCTGAATTGTACATGATATATAAATTTATAGATTTTGGTCAGCTGATTCAGAATATCAACTCCGTTTTTGCGTATCACATCATGATTTTTTGCTGTTCATATATATATACACGGAGAGATACTCTTCTCAGATTAACCCTATTAAAATCAATATTTTTATCAGTTTCAAAGGAGTAGTCTAGTAAATTCATGTTTACTTCATTGATATGAAGATGTAGATTTTGAGAATGTCATGCTTACAAGCACAGAAAAAAATGTCTAGAATTAGTTCAAAACTGTTGTTGGTAAATTGTTAGGCTGCGTAAAAGATCCTAGTTAGAAAGTGTTGTCTAAGAAATTGGTTTCTAATATAATCCTGATATTAGTCCTAAATTCTACGTTCTCAAACACTAAAATTTATGGAAAACATCAGGGTAAAAAAAAAAAATTTTGTTTCGGTGAGCTGCGTAATATTTTCTTGACAATCTTCAGATATTGAAAAAAAAATAGAATTTTTTATTTAAATTTTGCTTTTTGAAGTCATATGTGAAAATGTTGATAAAATAAATAACTAGAGCCAATTTCGAAAAACTATGCTTGCTCCTAGGGTCACTGATATCAAATCTTACTAATGGTAAGGCTATTCAAATGTCAAGAGCAACAAAACCACTGTTGACCAGTGTAATCAAAACTTTGGTAGTTTTATTAATAAATCTGCCGAATGTGACGTGGTGTATATCATATGAATGTCGTTTTTGTATGACATTTGGGACTACTTTCACGAATATTAACACTTCAGTAAAAGACTATAAGGAAAAAAAAAAAGAAACGCAGACCTGTGTTATTGGCGTGCTTATTGGTCAGTGCAGTGTACAGGGTGGGATTAGTAGAGCAATATAGAGGGACGAACGGACACCTTGCGTACTCGCCATGCTGTGCGTCGATCGGTTGACATTCACCCTACGGCACCAGCATGTCCACGGTTTGTTCCACCACGTCGTATCCTCAGGTTTCTTGTTAAGCTTAATCGCGTTGCAGCTACATGTGCTGCAAGAGTGAGTCGAAGCCCTCGGACCCCAACGGCCGCGTCGAAATCGATGGCAATTTCTTGTTCGCCATGCCCGCGAAACTTCGGCGCGTACTTCGCCATTCAAAAAGCAGTAAAGTACCGCGACGAAAAATCCCTGAAACGAAAAACGTATGGCTGATTTGGCAATGAAACTTATGAAAAGTTGTTACGTATTTTTAATTCAATTCTTGGGAGTCGATCGGAGATGATATGATTGTACTTGACAGTTGAGCAGCGATCTTATCGTTATTTTATTTCAAATTGCTCGGGTTTGATTCCAATATGGCCGCCGTTCTCATGCCGGTTGTTCCGATTACTTCCGGCGATCGCCGTTTGTCATGCGGATGTATCGTTTAATTATACCTATGCATACGTACCTGAAAGGACGCGAAAAGTTGATCTCCCAAGAGCCACACCAGTTCAACCGTTTCGTTTTTAACCAGGCCATATTGCATTCCAGAAAATATGGTGTAGTGGATACCGAACAGCGGAACAAGGACCAAGGTACTCCTAGCCCATCTTCTGTTATTCAAAATCGAGAAGCGTTTGCGTTAGAATTAGTACGTTAGATGCAGCCGGCTGGTAGAGAGCTTAATTATTAATTGTAAGTTAATTAGAAATAAAAGATTCGCTCACTTGTATCTCTGAGTCTCCTCGGATACGGTAGATTTCAGCTTTAACATCAGCACCCGGACTATGTTGATAAACAGCACGAAGTTTATCTAAAGCGTTAACGGGGAATTATTTCAAATTTTAGGTAGAGGGCGTCCTTTCGTCCGCAGTAGAAGTTTTCGAATAGTTTATAAATTCGTTAGAGCGACATCGTAGACTCACCAAAATTGAGAGCATCGTGGGCACGCGAATGATTAGAAACAGCAGGGAGTTCTTGTGCGTTGTCCAACAATACGTGTCCTCTAAAGCCGCTCTAACCGCAACCCAAGGAAGGACGAATATGGCCGGTAAACCTAGGAAGATTGGCACCAAGGTATGAAGTATAGTTTAGACGGTGAACGTGATATATGTCTCGGATAAAATGCGTAAAAAGTGAGCATGAGTGATATACTGCAGGGTGCCAGTTCGTGGTCTCGTGCATGAGTAATGAGATTTATCCGTTTCGTATACATCGACGAAGCAATAACGATGCGACAAAATTGGCTCACGCACCCATATTTCAGGCATACCTATACTTTTTTATGGATTCGAAATTTGAAAATTCAAAATGGCCGCCGGAAATGTAAAAAATCATTTAAGTCAGACAAAACAGTTGGTGCTCGATCGTTTCTGATTAGGTCACTGATTGCGAAAATGATGTGGAAATTAAATAATTCAAAATGGCTGACCATTCAGATCTGCTGTTCAGAAGATGTACGTTAGAATTTTGAGTTCAGGCGCGTAGCCAGCATTTTCAAACCCTCTGGGTACCAATTACCTTTATTCGAATAAAGTAATTTCTTGTAGTTTCAACCGCCATATTGGAACTGCTATTTCGAATTATGACATTTTAAGCTGAGGTTGTCGATCGGTAACCGTAAGAACCCCAGATTTATGAATACCGAATCAATAAGAGGTAGAGAAAATCTAATGTGTGCGGTAGAGAAATTTAATTGCGCTATATTATGTAGATAAGCCAATTTATTACAACGGGTTTCACGCGTATAATAACATTGCGAACACACTCACGCGTATCGTATACATAGATAGCATAAAATTTTTCCATGAATATAGTATAAAACCACCGTCAGCATTTCTACAGAAAAATTTGATTTATTTTCTCGCCTTTGTTACACGGTATATCGTGTGGATTCTGATGAGCAGCTACTGGAACCTACTTTACGTCCAGCCAACAATAAGACATGCATTTGGTTATTTTAGAGTTCGTACACGACGATTATGCACTTACGTGCTACTACTCCCAATGCAGGAACTGAGTCGAGGTGAAAGGAATTGATATAAAAATTTAAAAATATTTGGGAATTATTTTCTAATTATGTGACGCCGATTTGAAATGATGTTTTTAAGGTCCACCCTAGTGTACACATACACCTATATTACGTGTCCAGTTTGATGGACGAGTATGGATTAGGTGGAGAAGCTTTCAAGCGTTTGAAACTCCACCAAGTTTCAAGGTTTGTACGACTCACCCCAGCCGAGAACGACGTAGCCCGTGATGCTCGACTTTGAATCAGTAAAGAGAGCCAGAAAGATCAAGTTGTGAAGGTAGAGGCCCTCCATCAGTATCCAGCAATAGTTCGCGAGGATGAAATACTGCCAGACACTGGTGAACGCCTTGCAGTGCCAATTGCTCTCGTTAGGATCCGACAGCCAGTAACTTTCGCCTCCGCCTAGTACCAAAACGTCGGAGGACAAGCCGAGGCCGTCGACGAATATCGAGTGCTTGAGGAGGGCGATGAAGGCCCGCATCATGAACGAGGCGAAGAGGTGCATGTGCAGCATGTTCCTCGGGCATCTTAGTTTTCTGTAACAAAGAATCCGCGAAGCGTCAGAAAACTCCACAAACTCGAGTCCGAGGTCGCGGAGACTCGTGGGTAAAGAGATTTCCTAGTTTCAAGATGTATAGTCGTATATACATATAAGATTCACGGATGCTCAGAAGTTAGACTTTTCTGTACTTTTCCAGTGTATCGCGGTATCTTCGTCGCGGTTCGCTGCGGAATAATCCACTCTGTTATTTCGGCGATGAAATATTTTTTTATCGATTTACTAACATTTATTTCTATACATATAAGTAGGTACAGCAGAAACTTTTACGACCGGTTCATTTGTCAACGCTCTTTCCCTCTTTATAAACATTATGTGTTGTACTTCACGGTCTCTAAAGCGCAAACACATATTTGTGTTCACTTATAAAAACAGAACTGATCTATTCAACATATAAACAAAGTTTAGAATATAATCTCGCTATTATCTCGGATCCTGATCACCTCGACGATTTTTCTCTTCTTTTCAGCATCAATTACTGCAGTAAAAACGGGATTCATCATTCGGTATGTGTAAAACAAGGATTATGCACTTACTTTATGGCTGCCAGTATGCAGAATGCAACTATCAGGGTTGACAGGGAGACGGAATACCCGGTCAGTGAAATCGTCTTGACGATCGGTATGTACTTCTGAAATATCCAAACAATATAAAAATTGTGAACGAAGGTTTTCAGTGCTGAAAAGTCGGACGAAAGCGAGGTGTAACACAAGTTTCGCTTCAAAGGGGGAAAGATTTATGGGCTCCACAGCTTTTATCGTTCAAGAATCGTTCATTCAAAGCTTGACACGGTTACGATATTAATGGGGTGAGAATTTTTCTTCTCTTTGGCCAATTTTTGTGGCAGCGAATTCTTTCGGTTGTGTGTTCTGTAACACGTTACTGGAAAAAATTTCTAGAGGCGTGTAACAGATTTCAGTGGTCTGAAATTGAGATGCAAAGTGCGTACGTGTATAATCGATTATGCTTATACGTAAATATATTTCATTATTTTCGTTTTCATATTCGTGCTTTTTTCACGTACCCATACTACGCAGAAATATTTTCCTCTTTCCATCAATTCTCGTCAACTTTTATTATACATATTGTGACGATGCGAAGAAGTATATTTTTGTTATGGAGATGTGCGAGGGAAGTAGTTCGAGTTTTTAACGTTCCAAATTCCTTACGATCGTTTAGAAAATTTTGTTTTGACCGTTGTACGAATTGGTAGAAAAAGAACGAACGAAAATATCTTGTGCCGTGATTTTCCGTTTGCTTCGAAGTAACGTGTAACCGTGAC
Source organism: Neodiprion pinetum (assembly GCF_021155775.2). NCBI lineage: Eukaryota > Metazoa > Arthropoda > Insecta > Hymenoptera > Diprionidae > Neodiprion > Neodiprion pinetum. The sequence goes on along the minus strand of NC_060235.2, from coordinate 39,701,113 downwards.
CCGTGATAACCAAATGAACCAATGTTAACTTTTAATTGGTATTGAGTATGTTTATTAGGTTTAGAAACACCGCTGATCCTCAATGTAATTGAAATTCCAAAGGACCGATTTGCCCTTCGTTTAAACCATCCAATTTCGAAAGCCGATCGCACCCATTCTCCGAAATGAATATTGCCTCCGCCATTTTACTAGCCACCGGATGCAAACTGGATGGACCGCATCTCTTCTCCCTCATTCAATATTGCTTACACCCAAAAAGTTAGCAGGGACGATGTTTTTCCCGGTATGAAGAACTGTACATCGAGGTGAATGTATCTTGGAAAAAGTGATGGAACACAAGTTGAAATTCAGAAAATTTTTGTGGAATTTGGAAATTAGCGATGGGCGAACAATGTGAGAATTTGGTGCAGCAAAAATGAACCCACTGGTTATACGTTGGACCAGCTCGTATTATTCTTTCCCCCGGTATAAGAGTATAATTGAAGGTGCAGACTGCGAGGGGTTTTGTCGTTACTGTTATTTTTATCTGAGATCTCACTGCACGATTATCGTTGTCATTACATTATACCAGCTCAGTTAGTGGGGTAGAAATTTTTGTGGAAAAGATACCGGAACGTGTCGCGGATTTCCGGCCCTGGAAAGGCATCAAGGAAATTACACTTCTTGGGAATAAAGTTGACGGTCTCTTTATAAACGAATGAAACATGAAGAATAAACCATTATCGTGGGTATAAACGATCAGTGACATTTATTAGATTTAGAAGGTGAAGTAAAAAATGCGAAGGGGAAAAAATTGAAAAACAAACTTCATTTTTCGATTTTACTCGCTGGCATCTTCACAATATAATTTCAGCCGGAATACGCGGATATTGAATATGTAATATTAAAGAAGCTTAAACCACCTTGCAGAAGTCCGATTGCCCCTCGGTGAAAGAGGCGTTCGGTTCAGTGCGAATAGAATTTGGACCGAATTGCGAATTGAGAAACTGGGGAACCTTAGAAACGTTTCGTAGCTCTGGGAATATCAAAGTCGCGAAATTGGGGACTAAAGCGCGATTCAACGTCTAGTCGCAGTGTGATTCCATTTGGCTGATCCAATCATCAAGTGTTTCTTTAGACGCTAAGGTACTGCTTTGGTTAGCAGAGAGGTGGTTCTTTAGTGATTCCGGCGTCAGTAGAACATCCTTTTGGAGAATTGTATAATTTACATTGATGTTGCTGAAATAATGCACGAGAATAAAATTCACGAATTTCAAGAACATTTTGGATGATAGTTTATTATAATTTTATTAATAAAGTTATGTCGATAGGTTTTCATTTAATTACAGTTATCATCAGATAGAATTAATACGGAGTGTATAGCTCCATTATTTTCATACATCTCAATGTACAGTTTCATTTTGTTATTATTAGTAATACGTAAATCCAGGTTATGTGAAAATACAATTCACGATATTCAAATTATGCCATATAATCGGATCCGGGACGCGAGATTTTCAACCTATACACCGTCGTGTTTATCATTAAAAATCTTTTCGAAACGATCGGCAACGTCTCCTTTTCAACGTATCGTTGGAAAGATCTATATTCCAACAACCATTCTTCACTTTTTTGTCAAGGTCCACGGATTTTATGAAACAATTGTGACAGCATTTCCGTTGAAAAAACTTGAAACGGCCATATGCGCTATGTTAAAAGTTCAATTTCCAAAAAGCTCGTTTTCGCGTTTTCGGCCAGTAATCTGGTCTGATATCCAACAAGAGGATTCACTTTATTTCCATTACCAATCAGTCCAATTCTCATATACAGCTAAGGACTTTGGATTGACTAAAGAACCACCTTAAGTACACTTAACGCAGTCACTGCGGTGTCAGCGGAAGTGCGACTTGGACACACAAAGGCTTTGTGAGAACTGAAAACGTCCATATAGTCTGTACCGGATCAGATCGCGGTTCGTTTGCAGCAGTTTGAACAGTTCCGGAGCTTTCATTAAAGTTTCAATACGTAAATTGCCCGGTGATTAAGGGGAGAAATCCCTTTAGAATTTTCAAAAAATCGATTTTTTTTTTTTTTTACATATTTCGAAAGTATAATACCCAAAGAATATACTGACCAAAGGAAAACCTGAAATAATGAATATTTGCGGAGTTATCGCATATAGTGTAGAGCGGAGCGACAGCGTGCGGTCAGGTAGCGAATCGGGCGCTCGGACCGTTAGAGGCGGAGCAACCTTCACATCACAATGCTCCCTTATTTACCTTTTTTTTTTGACCAGGTAGATGTTCCGAGAAATTTTATAGAGGGGACATGATAGATATATCCATATAGCGTGAAACGGTAGGTATACGGAACGAAACGTTGCCCGAAAAACAGATTCAGTTTCGTTTGAAATTTTGTCACGAACGGTCGTGTTTACCAAAGTAAAATGCCAAACTATCCGAAAGGAACGCGAGGCAACATAGCCCGAAAATGTGTGAGCAAAAAAAGAAGATTTCAAGGAAATCAATTTACTGATGCGAGCGGGGAGAATTTCGGGCCGAGTACAAGTGACGAAATGAGTGCAAGTGCTAAAAAACTCAAGTCTGCGTGCATAGACGATGTACGTACGAATCCTTTGCACGCATACAGAATTATTGAGTTTTTAACAGTTTTTACGGCTCTATCAGACATTTTAATTTGTTCCGTGTGCAAGCAAAGAGTACATTTTAATGAGTCAGGCCGTAGAGGTCTCGGTTTCAAAATTGTCGTTACGTGTCGGTGTGGCAATCGAGAAATTAAGTCAGGACCTTTGATTCACACTGGTTACGAAATTAATCGAAGGCTTGTGCTAGTTATGAGATTTTTGGGGGTCGCGAGACGAGGAATCAATACCTTTTGCAATCTCATGGACCTGTGCACTGGATTTAATCAAAGCAGCTACACCAAAATCATCGAGCATATTTATGTAGCTGCCAAGTCCTCATTCGATTTTTCAACGCAGAATGCTGTCAAAGAAGAGGTGAAAAAAAATATCGAGCATGAAAGAGGAGAAAAAATTCTCAAAGTCTCGGGTGACGGTACGTGGAAAAAGCGTGGGTCACTGTATGGTGTAACTACGCTCATCGGCTACTACTCTGGTAAAGTGGTCGATTTAGTTGTCAAAAGCAGTTACTGCCAAGACTGTACGTTCTGGAAAAATAAGACTCGTACGAAAAAATATGAGGAATGGTTCGAAGATCACGAAGAAAATTGCATGAAGAATCACGAGGGCTCCGCGGGAAAAATGGAGGTTGATTCTATGATAGAAATGTTTTCCAGATCTGAAGAGAAATTTGGCGTAAAGTATGGCAATTATATAGGTGATGGCGATTCGAAAACTTTTAAGGCCATTCTAGAACTAAGTCCTTATGGTGACGAGTTGACTGTTGTAAAAAGTGAATGCATTGGCCACGTAGAGAAGAGAATGGGCACCAGACTCCGAAACGTAAGAAAAGAAAAAAAACTTTCCGGAAGAGGCAAGTTAACGGATAAAGTTGTCAAAAAACTAACGAAATATTATGGTTTGAGCATTCAAAGAAATGTAAATAGTGTTGAAAATATGAAAAAAGAGATTATGGCTAGTTTCTATCACATTTTTTCAACAAAAAAAAAGCCAAATCACAAATACTGCCCGACTGGACCCGAAAGCTGGTGTAAATGGCAAAAAGCAATCGCCTTGGGTAAAAATCCAAAATTGGAAGATCTTTCACCGTTACTTCCCGAAAATATCCAAGAGCATCTCCTGCCAATTTATCAAGATCTGTCCAGAGATGATTTGCTAAAAAGGTGCTTGGGAGGCCATACCCAAAATGCAAACGAAAGCTTCAACTCGACGATCTGGCGATTGGCTCCAAAACATTTGCATTGCGGCTTAAAAATTGTTGAAATTTCGGCCTACATCGCTGCTGGTATGTTCAATAATGGCTTCTCTTCGATCTTGAGGATTATGAATGCGTTGGACATAGTTGTTGGCACCAACTGCAGAATTTTCGCTGAAACTTCGGATGAGGAGCGAATTGTACGGCAAAACAGAGTGAGTCTTTCTGAGACGAAAGAAGCTCGTACTGCCCGGAAAAAACAGCTGGCGGAAGAAAATGAGCTTTTCGAGGAAGAAGAAGGTCTGCTGTATGCGCCTGGCATCGCTGATTAATCGGTAAGTCACTACAATCACTAGTTTTCACATGTTGAAACTTTAAACGCGATTATCTCGAAACAACATTTTCAAAAACTGCTCGTGTTGTAGCTCCAAAAGTTATCGACCGATTTCGATGAAATTTTGGGGGATCACGCTCAGTAATATTATCGGAAGGATGTACCTAAGGTTCGAAAGGTAGCGCGTAAATAAATACCTTTTTAGGGGTCAAGTATGTCGAAAAAAAGGTCGAAAATTCGACCTTTAGAATAAAAGGGCTCCGAAATTTTCAATTTTGCACTTTGTCATCATTTTTTAGGTACATCCTTCCCCTTAATATGTCAATAAACGAATAACACTTGTTAAATCTTATTCAGATCAACAGCAAAAGAGTGACAACTGCAGCACTTTTCGATGTCACGGAAAACAGGCGTCCCAAGACCCTTAATAACGCCGCCATTTTGTGTATGATCGCAACAAAAAAAATTGTTTCTCACCTTGAATGCTTCAATAAAATTATGTTAAAATTGAAAATTATTACATAATGTTTATCCCCTCTAAAAAAATTCTCGAAAAATACCTATTTTTCACGCTTCCAAAGGGATTTCTCCCCATTGGCCTGGAAGATGAGGCGAGGGTTTGATTTTCGTTTAACAGTTCACGGAGAAAACGTTTCCGTTAAATAAACGCAAAATTGTAACAGATCTATAGAACAATGCTTGAATAACTTTCAAGACGAGTTTCCAAATTCTCCAGTTATGTAAGTTATACTCCAATTGTGGAGGTGATTTTCCCGTTGAGCGAGCTGTTACGCTTGACTAGTTGTCCAAAGATTCGTTAAAATGTATCACATTACACAATTTCAGCCTGTAATCCCCGAAAATGACGGGTAATTCATCACGTCTCGTGTGTATTCACTTCAGAGCTCTTCCCGCTTGCTTTTAATTCTTTGGTTCTTACAGTTTACTGGACAAAATTTGATTAAAAATTTTGTTTATCCGCTTGGTATAAATATGAATATGAACGAATGAATATCCTACGCGAATGTCGCCTCGTTTTCTACGGACGAGAATGTTTATCTCGTCCACTGAATCACCAGGCCACCAGGGGTATACTTCGTCCTAAATTTACATTTGCCAACTAATTGTCAAACTACTATTATACCGCTCTCGTCGCGCACTCGGAATGTGGAAAATCTGAGTTTAGTTTTAGCCGCGGCTCGCCTCTTCTCGAACGCACCTTTACATTCGGGGATAATTGGGTCGCTACCCAGATCCTTCAATTATGATTATTCGCGAATTTTAATGCTGATTTGGTGTTAATTGGAGTTTTCTTCGTGGATTTCCAAGGGCTGAAATTGTTTGCTATTACGTAATTTGAAAGCGTGTTAAAAACCTCCGACTTGTCTTACAATGCAAGGAAAATCCTTATATATAATATCCAAGGTGTACCTCACAGATTTCTTTATTCTTAGATGTATTGTATCAAATCAAGAATCGCGTTTAACCTTTAGAGGGCCGGCATTTTTCCCGGGAAATTTGATATTTTTCAGAGGTATGATTTGGGTGTATAATAGTCAACACGTCCGGTGGAGTTTCAGAGTTACCTGCTGGCTCTTGTTTGGGACACTCCGGCCCTCTAAAGGTTAAAGGGTGAAAACTACCCCTAAAGTTGACCCTCATAAACAGAGCATGCAACCCCTAAGAGCGAAAGTACTGCGCATATTATTGTCCATTTATAGGGAATAACGTCCAATTGATTTCAATGACAAATTTTGTGTCATTTTCGAGAGATCCGAAAAGATCAATTTTGTGGGGTATGCTTTAGGAGTGGTTTTAGTAATACATGCTTGATATTTTTTTCTCTACTAACTTTTCTCTACTCGAACGTTGATGATTGAAAATTAAAATATCCCCAAAAATTTACACAACTATTTTCAATATAGTGAGGAGAAATTCTCACCGCAAGCGAAGCGTTCGGGGTTTCCAGCTGCATGACGACCTTGACGAATGGTGTTTTGAAGCACTGCGAGTAGTTGCTCCATGTGCTGTTAGTTGTGACGTTCCAATACCAGCTGCCGTTGGACATGCAAGACCGAGTGGCGTTTTCCTGTGAAGAAGAAAAATGAAAAAAAAAAAAAAAAATGCGACTGAATCAAAAACAAGCAAACAAACGGTCGAACAACATAAGTCAGAAGAACGAGATTATCAATATCCCTTACGCTGCAGGCTGGGGTACAAAATCACCCCACTTCATGTTCACCGTAAATTTCATGTGGGAAAGATCCGAAATAAATAATGTAATATCGCAAAAATCGTTAATTCATTCCTTTTCCAAAAATACAACTTCGCTTACTAAAATAAATGCCTACTGTCTTCTAATCGAGCCCTGTGTCCATAAGTTTTTTCTCAAATGTCATGTGTCTTGAGAGTAACTCGGTTAATTTTCAGCTGAAAATAAATTTCATTGTTTCGTGAACGTCACAATGACGCCAACTGTGCGAGTTACACGGTGCTTACACCTAAAATAAATTAAAGACAAACAGCTCAGGGTAATACTCAAGCGTTACGTGACAGCATAACATGCGCGAAATGCGAAACGCGAGGTGCAATTTGAGGGTGGTCAGTAATCAGCGTTCGACATTACTTGGGGTGATTTAGTTTTCTCGTAAAGGGCTTCGCACTGCTCCCAAAAGGAGATCATGTCCGATTATCACGCAGCGCCCTAGCCTTTGCGAACCTTTTTCCAACCTTTTTCTCCCATTTACCAACCCCTGTCCCAGCATGCTGACCTCGTCTTCTGTTTATAGCCGTGTAACTGGGCGCAGTCCACCATCTGTTTAATTAGTATTCAGACTTCGATCAGTTTAACGAGAACAATTCCGCGCAATGAGTTCTCACCGAGTCTAGACTCTGGACACTTTGTGAACTTCTGCAATCCTATGGCGGGGGGTTATTTCTCAGGCGTGAAAGTTTGAACGACAACTGACTGCCGTTGAATTTTTCTCCTAAGATCGTAATTGACAGTCACAAACATTTGCAAACTGATCGCATTCCAAAATTAACTGTCGTATTAGATCTCGCTATGCAGATAATTATCGTTTCGTTGAAACAAATTGGTTTATAATCGCGTAGAACTGTAGGTTCCCTTGACGATTGGCCCGATACAGGTCAAACTGCGATGTCTGTACGCCGGTTGTAGTGCAGATGGTCAAACATCACGCGAGATCTTCCCCAAGGAAGACCCTGATGGACTCTTAAAGTCAAGCGGCGAGCATTTCTGTTAACTCATTTAAGAGTTTTTTGTTTTAAAGAGAATGAAAACACTTAGAAAAACTTCAGTTTGAGGGCTTTATTACTCATAGTTTTGAAAAGATTTCACAATTTTTTCATCAAAATCAATAACGAAATAGCGGCATGGCGCCTCCCCACAACCCTTAAGTAGTTAAGTGGTGTAGGTATGACAGGACAAAGTTTAGGTATCTAGTGCATAGAAAACGAAATTTTTTCTTTTTTTCTTTTTGAAACAACTGTCTCCGAGCTCCACTGATATTTTACTGACCGATTGTTATATTAACCTACTAATGTGAATATTTCATGAGGAATGAACCTCGCAATGAATTTCATCAGACACGGTTCAGTTGAAAGTAAACTTGAACGAAGCAAAGCAGCTTGATGAAACCGCTTTTATGCGGGGGTTGAAAATTGACGTTTTAAAAACACTTTTATAATGATGTACTGATACAAATTCACCGCGAGGTTTCTTCTCTTCTTCGCGCTTCGTGCCTGCGCACATCAACTTGGAATATACGCATTACTTATTTTCCCCATTACGTGTGAAGTATGAAGTAAAAGCCGATTTCTGCGAAGGGACGTTGGAAAAAAAAAAAAATTCGAAACCTTCGAGACGCATGAAGAGAAGAAATGAAATGCTCTCGAGGCTTATGTCAATTGACTTTCCGTTTGATCTACTTAAGGAGATTGCTGATGAAAATTGGAATGTAGTCACGCGACTCAAGTATTTACACAACCTTGATTGATATGAATTATTAAAAGTTACTATGCAAAACTTCGGATGGTTGTGAAATTGCTTATGGTACTGAGGATAAGAAGGTGCTTATAGTGAAATATCCTTTACCGTCAAAATCACAGACAAAAAATGTAGGCACGTCGATACAACAACTATCTTATTAGTAAAAGCTACTCTTAAGAAGGTATTCGTAAAGTATGAAGATCTTTTTACGTATTGTTCGCTAATAACAGTAAAACATATGAAGTGTCTCATAAAATATTTTGTCGGAATTTTGTAACAGTGAAATATAATTCAGTTCATTCGGAAAAAGTGATTAGATGACAAAACCTTTAAAAAAATTAACTATTACATTTCAAGAAAAATTAGTTATTTTGAGCAAAATGAAATTTTGAACAGGAATAAAATAATTCAGAAAGAAACAAAATACCAGAAAATATATCATTTTATTCAAAAAATCATAATTCACTGAATTTTTAATATTTTGAGCTGAAAATTGACCGAGTCAACTCTTCACACACAGATGTTTTTCAATTGAAATTTAAAGTGAACGTCGCGGGGTCGTTTTCACCCCGGTATGGAGCGCAAGGGTGAAAAATGATATTGAACGTTTATACGCGCGTTGAAGATAAACCGAACTTCGATTATATGACGTACTAACTTCGCGTGAGGATTTCATAAAAGCTCACGATTCGCGATGAGGGAAACTTACCTTGTCGTTGAAACCAGCGATGTAATCCGGGCAGGCGACAGTCGCCACTGCGCCAGGGGATGTGGATGGCCAACAGAGGATGCCGTCCCAAAGCTTCGGACAAAAGCCTGCAGAATTGAAAACAAAGTCACACGGTAGTCGGATGAATCAAAATACTCCTGAAAACCGAAGCCAGAAAGCTTCTCGTTACTGCGTGAGAACTTGGACTCAGCTTTATGATTAGTAAGGTAAGCGTACCAGTTACTGACCCTGTCCCAATTATTGACCTTTTTTGGTTCTTAGTTCTAAAATTACTAAGAAAACAAATTTGTACCGTGTAACCCTCTAGCGATTGGTTTTAGTCATCGAGAAGTTCACAATATGTGCCGTCAGCTTATAATTTTGCAAAATACATGGGTCAATGATTGGGTCTAAACGTGTCAATAACTGGTATACACTTACCTTATGTTGAGTTTTCGGTCACGGCACGATGCGGAAACGCTTTTGGTGGCTAATAGTCCTTGACCGTAATCTTATCCTGTACGTAATTCTACACAGTACGGTTCTCTCAAAGCATGATTTATTTCATCAGTGCTTGAGAGAAGGATTTAGCCGTCCTGGGGTCAGAGTTACGAGTCGACTCGGTGCACGGAGAGAGAGAGAGAGAGAGAGAGAGAGAGAGAGAGAGAGAGAGAGAGAGAGAGAGAGAGAGAGAGAGAGAGAGAGGGAGGGAGGGAGGGAGGGAGGGAGGGAGGGAGGGAGGGAGGGAGGGAGGGAGGGAGGGAGGGAGGGAGGGAGGGAGGGAGGGAGAGAGAGAGAGAGAGAGAGAGAGAGAGAGAGAGAGAGAGAGAGAGAGAGAGAGAGAGAGAGAGAGAGAGAGAGAGAGAGAGAGAGAGAGAGAGAGATGTATCACCAAGACTATAATATATAGAGAGAGATAGTAACCCAATGGAATAATAAGAAAAAGTGGCTAATATGACTGAAAGAACCGATGAAGGAACGACTGATTCAAAGGAGAAAGAAGATTACTCGTACGGTAGAGAGTATTAATAATGCTCTTTCATTGAGTATTGAACCTGTGTGTGTTGGACTTGTTCGGAAAGTGGAATTCCAAGTATTGTACGAAAATTGGGATCAGAAGTTTCGAACTTAATGGAACACGTCACGACTAACGACCATGGATGAAATTTCATCCAGCAACGGTGGAAGGAGGAGAAATTATAACGATATGCCTCGTTGTAGCGTGTACACTTTATATATATATACATGTGTCGAACATAGGTAATGTGTAGGTGACGAAAAACCACTTCCAGAGGGTCGTAAACTGTCTAAACGGAGATGCGACTCGCTCTCTGCTTCCTGAACGCTTCCGAAAGTCGGAGAAATTCTCTCGTGACATGGTCGCATTAATTTGTTTAATATATACCGCGACATATACATGACAGAAAATACGCGTATCATATAAGCGTTCCGGAAATTGTGAAATGGAAAAGCGTGACCCGCGTATTTGTAAACACCATGAACCTCTGTAGATGTGAAGCGGAGGACGAGGAGTGATTATAACATCCTTTTTTGGATAAGTGTATAATTTGTATTAAAGTTGTTGGATCAGTGCACGAGAATAAAATTCATGAATTTCAAGAAAATTTTGGATGATAGTTTATTGTAATTTTATTAATAAAGTTATGTCGATAGGTTTTCATTTGACTACAGTTATCATCAGATAGAATTAATAGGGAGTGTACAGTTCCATTATTTTCATACATCTCAATGTACAAGAAATTTTTTTCGATAATTAATGAACGTTTTAATTTCCTTTTTGTTATTATTAGTAATACGTCAATCCAGGTTATGTGAAAATACAACTCGCGATATTCAAATTTCGCGCCATATAATCGGATCCGGGACGCGAGATTTTCAACCTATACACCGTCGTGTTTATCATTAAAAATCTTTTCGAAACGGTCGGCAACGTCTCCTTTTCAACGTATCGTTGGAAAGATCTATATTCCAACAACCATTCTTCACTTTTTTGTCAAGGTCTACGGATTTTATGAAACAATTGTGACAGCATTTCCGTTGAAAAAACTTGAAACGGCCACAAGCGCTATGTTAAAAGTTCAATTTTCAAAAAGCTCGTTTTCGCGTTTCCGGCCAGTAATCTGGTCTGATATCCAACAAGAGGATTCACTTCATTTCCATTACCAGTCAGTCCAAGTTTCATATACAGCTAAGGACTTTGGAATGATTAAAGAACCACCTTAACGGTTCACCACTATCGAACTCAAATTGATCATTACAGTGTCGCGTACAATTACGCAACCCGCATTACACGTGTGTGGGTATCTATAAATGAGCCATCGGCCTGCACCCTGCGTTGTTGGCTAAAGGCGTTGCTTCACGAGAACCAACTGAGCTGCACTCCTTTCCAGGGTGTGTAAATTTCGGTCTCGCAAATTCTTACGAGGTTATACGATTCTCGTGAAAATGGTTCATGCAGCAAAGTACCGAATAGCATTCCCAAATCGTTGACGCGAAAAGACTCATGATCATTCGGTCCTGTTGTAGCATTTGTCCCATTACGGACCAGTAAGATTCGTTAAATGTTCTATAGCATTTTTACCGAATTGTATACAAGAGTGAGAACTGAACCCTTGTCAATGTCGACCTCAATCATCATGCTATTACTTCTGTTAAACAGTACGGGAATGGTTGACTTTTTCAATATACGAAGCTGGGTCAAACAATTTGCGAGTAGATTGAACGAGGAATCTTCTGGATTACTCGGAATCCTTTGTTATTTCCATATTTTTATCATATTTATCTCTCCGCATGCCTCCGTTGATTCGTTCGATTCGTGTCCGGACACCGAAGTATTAAAGACTTGTCACGTGCACTCGAGACGATCATTTTGGATTGGAAACGATCCGTCATCTCTCCGTGCAAAAGATCCTCCAGTACTCGTTTTACGCTTTGCCGTTCATCCTGGTAATCTAAAACTCGATTAGCACCATGGAAGCATCACGAATCTTGTCTGCGATGGAATCTCATCATAAAATTAGGTGGAAAAAAACTAAGGATTATAAAGAAAAGTCTCGAGATCAGAGTTCGCCGAATGGTCGAGTCGATTATGAGGAGTAGAAGAAGTGCATAAAATTTCGTTTCAACAAACACGAGCTTGCGCAAACTCTTCATGTGCGAAGTTCGTCGCTCTTGGTGTTGTATAAATTGATCTTGGTACGTGTGTACTCCACTACGGTGAAATCGAAATGCAACCAATGGACCGAACGCGTATTGACGAATAGTGAACAATATTCACGTTCCACGTAATTTGATTTCGAGACACCTAAAAGCATGTATTGGAGAATTCAGGGTCGTGTGTAATTGGGCGTCCTTTGGGGGGTGAATAGTCATCGTGCTAAGTGACCCGACGTCACGTCTTCAATGAGGTTGGATTAAGGCGGTTTGATGGGAAAATATCGTCACTTTTTAGCCGTTTTATTATTAGGAGAAACTGGGATGGTCGATTCTTTTATTAAACCTTACGCTGCGCACCTCCTGTGTATGTGACATTGGTGTCGCTGGAGATTCCACATGGAAAATCATTGCGTAGAAACGGAGGTATTGAGTCGAATAACTTGAAAAAATTCTGGGTTACTCTTTAGATATTACATTTCAAGGCAAAGTAGTTATCTTTGGCAATATGAAATTTTGAATATGAAAAGAAGAAAAAAATTTATGAAACAATGAAATACCGGAAAATGGATCGTTATACTAAAAAAGTTACAAGTCGCTGAATTTTTGATATTTTGAGCTGAAAATTAACTGAGTTACTTGCAAAATACAGATATTTGAGAAAGTGAGAAAAAAAAACGGACATACCGTGTGATGAAAAAAATGGATTTATTTAAATGCGTGATGTTGTATTTTTGAGAAAAGAATGAATTAACGATTTTTACGATATTTCAGTATTTATCTTGGATCAAATCAGATTATTCTGGATATATTGCCATGCGGTCATTTTGACCCCGGTGTGTAAGCCTAAGAGTTAAAAACATGAAAATAGAAAATAAGTTCTGGATTTACCTACAAGATTAAAGTCGATTCAGACAGGTACCGATTTTTCTATTCAAATCTTTTCAAGACTGTTGAAAATCTGGTAGATTCGTTTCACTTCACTCGAGGCAAGAGTTACTCGCTTTATAATTCAGATAAATGTTTTCTTATAATTTGATAAACACTCGATGAAGTTTTCAACGAACGAGAGCAGACTTTATAAGCGAAGCCGTGCCCCCCCCCCCCTCCCCCCATTTTGAACTTCTGTTAATCAAGTCAGTCGAATTTAGTTACAAGGTTCTGTAACCCTTGCAGACAGAATACCCGGTAATTCATCATCTCGTCTTCAGACTCGAGTCGTTGTAAACGTCGCCTGCAACGTGTCAAGATGGGAAATACCGGGTAACTTGGACATTTCCTCTCTCTACCATGTATGCAAATTAATTTAATACGTGGGAAGAGATGGTTCATGGTTCACATCGTAAGCCAGATATGGGGGTTAGTATCCTCATCCTCATTAGAGGCTTTTATAATTCATAATTATGCTAAGGTGGTGAAAACCACATCATGAGGCGGATTTTCACGCGCTTTTTTTTTTTACCCATTTTTTTTCAGTGGTAAAAATTAATTGAAATTTAATCCCAAATTTGTCGTTATTTTATTCATATTTTGAGTTACGCGTAAAAATTTTTTCAACACATTTGTGGCGAAAATTTAGAAGGTTTAGAAGTCCGAGTTCGTTGTTCGCGGAAAATATGGACGTCGCAATTTTTATCTGAAAGTGAAATGGTTTTTTGTTTTTCTTTCGTTTTACAGTATTAGCATGTTTTCTAAGACTATGAGCCAACATTTCGCGTCGTATCATAATTTCGATGGTGTTTTTTTTATTGCTAAATAAGTGGAAAAAAAAAAAATAAATAAATAAAATTGTGAAAATCGAGATATTTTTTTCAAACACCGATTTTGACCCGCAATGAGGTTCATATTCTTAGAATACATGTTAATATGATGTAAAAAAAATAAAAAAATTTGTAAACGTAATTCGAAATATCAATAAAATAATGTTATTTAAGCTAGATCAAGTTCCAATAAAAATTTCCTACTCTGAAAAATTCATAAAAAAACGTCTGAAAATCAGTATCTTGATGTGGTTTCTCCCTTTTCACGTGTGCAATGAAGATCGTTCGTTTGATCGATTGTAATTTTTTTTTTTTTTCTTTTCTTTTTATATTTTTATTTTCTCACCCCCTGAAGCGTTTCGTCGTAATTATATCAATGTCATGCTCCTTATAACAAAGTGTTGCTCTCAAAATTCTCGGTCCCCCATAATTTGACAGGTGGATAAAAACAAAACTCTTGACAAGAGCTTAAGTGCTCGGGACAAGAGGGGCAAGTTTAAAGGCTCTTTTCGCGCTATGGGGTGAAAAAAGAAGTGTCGTACGGATAAAAAAAAAAAAAAAAACAAAACGGTTTGCAAAACAACGCTCGATCGATTATCGACGAAACGGGAGCAGCTGGTTTCGGTAAACGTTTTAAAACCATGGATTGAAACGTGCCGTATTAACCTGGCGAATTTTTTCCGGCGAAAGGGATTCTCTGCAAACGATATATTTTTTCCCACTTTTGCCACTTCGTCGTTTCGCGGGTAAAATATTGCCGACGAATGATCAGCGTCGTAAAATGAGACGAGGTGGAAAGCACTTTTTTTGAAGGAAAGTTAACGATCGTCGATGATCCGAGAGACACAAAATGGACGGTTAGTGCAACTACGTCTGTGGATGTAAAAGGTGTTCCAGGGACCGGGATAAAGTTCATCCGTGTTTCCACTTATTTTGCAATAAAAAAAACACCATCGAAATTATGATACGACACGAAATGTTGGCTCATAGTCTTAGAAAACATGCTAATACTGTAAAACGAAAGAAAAACAAAAAACCATTTCACTTTCAGATAAAAATTGCGACGTCCATATTTTCCGCGAACAACGAACTCGGACTTCTAAAGCTTCTAAATTTTCGCCACAAATGTGTTGAAAAAATTTTTACGCGTAACTCAAAATATGAATAAAATAACGACATAGTTGGGATTAAATTTCAATTAATTTTTACCCCTGAAAAAAAAATGGGTAAAAAAAAAAAAGCGCGTGAAAATCCGCCTCATGATGTGGTTTTCACCATCTTAGCATAATTATGAATTATAAAAGCCTCTAATAAGGATGAGGATACTAACCCCCATATCTGGCTTACGATGTGAACCATGAACCATCTCTTCCCACGTATTAAATTAATTTGAATACATGGTAGAGAGAGGAAATGTCCAAGTTACCCGGTATTTCCCAACTTGACACGTTGCAGGCGACGTGTGAAATGAATGTCCGTGTCTTTATTCGGTGTCGAGCAAAGATTTCTGTCACGCTCTTTTTTTGCATGCGACGATGGTCCATGTCCGAACAGTCGAGAGCGATGAGTTTGCGAATTTGGAATTGCACGCATCGAAGTGCGAGGGGAGGAAACGGTGGGCAATAAATCAACCCCTCGATTCTTTATAGAATTTCTTTTATACCGTGGTCAGCGAGCCTCAAGATTCGTATTTATTTGGCAGTCCTTAGGCTTATTGTCGGGTAGGAGTAATCCTTGAAGAGGAATCCGCCCGAAGATGCATTAGAATTGGGAATGAGTGGAATATTTCGCTATGGGATCGCCGGATATGGGTCACCTGTGTATAATATTATATTGGGGGATTATTGCGGGGATCGATTCGAAGAGATATTTCCATTCGGCTCAAATTTCCCAAATTTTATCACGCCCTTGGGTACAACATTTCCCAAATTTTGTTAACCCCCCTCCCCTCCCCTCCCCTCCCGTAAGTCAATAATGACAGAGGAATTTCGTCCGGTTCTTCTCGCTGTTTTTTTTTTTTTTTTCTTTTTTTGTTTTTATCTTCCTCACTTTTTTTTTTCACTTCCCGTTTTTCTGCGCTCAGTGAACAAAGGAGGTTATTGCAATCCACCCGAAAATGAAAAGTTGAGTTTTTACTAGATCTCGACCATTCAAGATCTTAAGAATCAGATCCGACAATTTTCGGACGAATGCGGTGGATAGAAAAAAAAAAAAAACTAAAAATATTCGGATTTTGGTTGAAATTAGTTGGCGCGGGTTTTTTGGGTCACCGACAACGAATCCAAGGTCGGACATCAAAAATTTGTAATATTGGATCCATTATAGTGGTTGAAAATAAAAAAAAATCGTCATAATTTCATGTAATCCGGTATCCCAAGGCTTTGAAATCGTTAATCACGGATCCAAATTTGTAGTTCGATATTCGAACTGGATATCATTTTATTTTTTTTCTCTCAACTTTGAAGCTGCAGTGCGAAAACTGGAAGTTCGAAGGCTGGCTCACGGTCAGCTTAATGCCATTTTTTCTCTCTGTGTATACACACTTCGAAAAATCGAGGGTTTTATGTAAGCTCAACTCCTCTTTACTTGTCCGCTGTAATTACTCCGCGTTTTAAGCGCGGTCATTTGTTTATGTACAATTATATCCCCTAAATTTTCACTTCAGATTAATTATCGCGGCGAAAATGGGTTGAAATTTATAAAGTAATACTAGATGACGTGTGAGAAAGATGACGAGAGAAAATCGTTCTGAAAGTAAATGCAAAGAAAGGATTTGTTGAATTTACCAATTACGACGACAGAAATCTTTGACCAGTAGAAACAAACGTTAATTAATCCAGTAAAATAATGAAAGAGAAAACGAGCAATTTTTGAGAGTTTTGTTTCTTCTCGATAATCAGTCACGAGGATTCTTCGGCTTCCACTTGTACACGGCTTGAATACTAATTAGAGAATTTATTTAACAAGCAATTATCACTGCCCGTCTCGCAACTCAACATTTGCACGCGCTACAAGGCCAAACTTAACGATGATTTTTTTTTTTGTCTTCTCTTTCTGTCCTCTCATTTTTCCTCAAGAGTTACGCGATGTTTACACACATAGATTTGTCTACAGTAACGAGCTACGGCTATTTATCGCTTAAGATTTCATAAGTTAAATAATTTCCTCTCTTAAATTCCTAATTAAACATGCACGCTGTTTGCATGCTTGAAAATCAATCCGCCGTCATGGATAAGGAAATGATTTCCGGGTTGAACAGTCGCCAATCGCGACGTTTTTTTGATCCCAAATCTTTTTTATCCCACGTCGAGTGGTGGTGATGGCACAAAGAATCTATCATCGAATCCTGCGCGATATTTTCTAAGCAATAACGTTTTTATATTTATTCGTATATTATACAAATAAGAGCTACACGGACAATGAGAGAAATTTTTAGTTCCGGTTACCGCTCAGTCCTTAACTATTTTCATTTCTTACCACAATCGAAAAATATAGTTCCAGGTAGAAAATGAAAATTAGTTTTCTAGCTGTTACCGGAAAGTCTGGTATCCGTTACTATTTTTTCTCATCACGATCACTCTTACTATATTTTCTTGTCACTGTTGCGAAAATTTAACGCTTGTGCAAGAATAAATTGACCTTAAAGCCTTGTTTGATTAAAAAAAGTATAGTAAACCGAAGAAACTGATTTTGTGTTTCAATTATCACAAAAGGATCGACGATGGAGCAAAATGGTTAGGCGTACCTCGTTTTTCGTCATTCCAACAATATTCAAACGGTTTTTTTAACGATACCTGTTTTACTGAATTTTTCTAGTCACTGTAACAAATGAAATTTTTCTCAGTGTACTTAATAGTGCGCAGTAATAAATTGTGAAAACCACGTAAGCTAGATGAATAATTATATTACACAGCTGTAACTATTTACGCGTTACTTTCCGGTGTATTTCAAAAAGTGCGGTTTCTCAAAGTTAGTCACCGTTCCCAACCGCTTACATTCGTATCCGGCATAACGACGCGTATCTCTAATCGTATAATAACGGACTTGCACTGTCATTGCATGATCGCTTTTTCGAGAAAAACTCACCGGCCATGTCCATCGTTCCGTTTTGACACAACCCAGCTTGCAGCTGCATGATCTTTTTCTGTATGCTCGGACTTGTGTAGCCCGAATCCTGAAATGATAAAAGAAAAAATTTGGTTACGTATTTTCGGATCAGTTTTATTTTTCCATATAAACAGTCGCGGCACGTCAAAAACTGTTAAAATTACTGCTCGAAACTCGCGAGCCTAGAGCTTAAAGATCGAGTTTTGAATGCGCGCCATTATCGAAGTTAGGTTAACCTTAAATCAGGTTAAACGCACGGAATAATCACGTGACAAAAATGGCGCGCAATACAAATCGCAGTTCCAAACGCCTCGGATTGTTTTGTAGATTTCTTTTTTAATTCTATTGATTTACGAATAGAGTTGACGTTTCGAAGTTATTGGCAGGCCGAATTTACGCGTAACCGCTTGATACGGTATTACGTAGAATTCAATGGGCTTAGAATTGGCAATGCACGTTTGTCTTGTCGCATCATTATTATAGAGAATTGAAATTCAAATTGAACGCTATTTGGTACTGTGAATTCTGCTCCATTGTTTAATCATGCTGTTATTCTGAGCCTGAATAATCCGCTTCTCGAATTGCGCTTTCGTTTTGGTGAACAAAAATTTTGAGCTTTCGAGGCAATTTGTGGTTGTTTCTGTACAACCGAACGACTCACCACTAAAAAAAGATGATGTGATAAATCGCAATACGTTTTGTAAGAATTCAGTGTGTAATTTATTACATGATTTATCTCGTAAATTTGATAAAATATTTAAAAAACACAAATTATCAGATACACTACATCAAAAATCATATAGTTGACTGTATAGTTGATATTGTGATTTCGTGTTTTTGCAATTTATTACGTTATTTCTTGTATATTTTATCCAATTTACAAGATAAATTATGTAGTAAATTACACGGTGAATTCTTTCAAAACATCTTGTGATTTATCACATCAACTTTTTCAATAGGATTGTACCTGTAGGCATTATACAGATACGTAAGAAGCTCAAGTATTCTCAGGTCACAACGATTGTGAAGCGGCTCAAATAGTGCAAATCCGCTTACATAATTCACAATTCATCCCTCTTTCTTGATTTTCGTTCTGTTATTCTATATTACGGGCACTTCTGGTTAAAATGCTTCAATAGATCGATATCAATTGAAAAATGTAAAATGTATTGAAAAACATAATTTAAATTCATAAATGTAAATAGTTAATTGGAGATCATTTAAAATGTTGAATGCAAAATGCCGTTTAAATTTTAAATGCCTATTTTAAATGAAAACCATTTCAAATATATTACCCAGCAGTGATTACGGGGAAAACAACCCTTGCGAAGCAAACTCCTTTGCGTATGCTTATGAGGTTGATTTGATCAGCTTTGAAACGCGAATGTGATTTTAAATTCTCTTTCAAAATCCCCTTTCGTATGTACATACATAGTACCTGCGCTGAGACTTGTTTCTCATAGATCTATTCGCGTTATATCTGGTGTAAGGGAATCGTTCGGTTAGGTTTCACGAAGTTATCAAAGGATCCTCCCTTCTCGATCCCCTCCAACCCCCGTAGTTCTTAGAAAAGAAAGTGGAAAGCTTTCAGGTTCTTTTGTTTGCGCTTATTACCACGAAAGAATGAAACGGAAAAAAAGAAGCAAAGAGAGAAAGAGAGAGAGAAAACACAAGTAAGTGTTCGTACGAATTATAGAATTGCATTTGGTAATCGGAAATTACGATTGTCAATCACCGAGAATAGCGAGTGAACGAGAGTCTTACTTTCCATCAGTTCGAAAGTTGTAACCATTGATCATCCTCTTCGCCACTTTTTACAATACATCATAATCACAGTTTTTTTTTATTCTCTTTTTATTTTTTTTTATCTCGAATCACCTCCTCGGATTATTTGCTGCACGTTTGCATAATATAGCGAAATTATGATGCGCACGATTTATGTTATACAAAATGGTCGTTTTATATACCGGGACAATCTGTTGAAACTTGAAAATCAACCCCGCATGCGCGAGTTTTATCGGCTGTTCGCGCAGGCTGGCCAATCCGAGTTTTCAGCTGTCGAACTCTTTCTGCCGGCGATGCGGTTGATACGAATTTTCGAGGTTAGAATCTCAAATAATCGAGGCAGCGACTCGGAAAGGTTTCGGAAGCGTTTGTTGTCGGGTCGGAAAGTTGATTCTTCGAAGAACGCTCGGAATTCGATGCTTACGCTCTTTGAAAATTCAAACGTAGACATTTTGCGTAGGTTGGCCCGCCTGCATCGCGGACTAAAATATCGCTGCGGGAAGATTTGGCCGACCAATGAGATTTAATTATTTGGCGCATGCGCGGTTCAGACGCGTATTATAAAGTATTTTTATTATTGTTTTTGTTATTATCGTCATCAGAGGTACAATAATGCACATACTACGAATTTGTGTAAACAATTTTACTACACACCTTCTATTCATACGATACGAATATTTCTTTACCCCAATTTATTCGTAACTATATCCGTATATTAAATATGTCTCGAGTTATATGACGCGTTATGCAGAGTTTTGTTGTTGTTGTTGTTGTTGTTGCAGAGTAACTCATCTATAATAACGAGAAAACTGTGTACGCTGGTCGTTTTTTCACTTCGCGGAATATATGTCTAGGCGATAATAATATATTTGACCTATGGAAACGAATTGTATGATTATATATTATACCGTAGGTGTAATATTTGTGTGTAAATCGTATATTTCCCCGAATCGCTTAATTTTCTTAATTTTCTGACGCTGAGTAAACCCTCGTGAACGCGAAGCAATTCCATTTTTGCATGTTTGACTTACTCCGAACTTCCGTAATTTTCGCTCCCGAACTTCTTGCGCTGCAGGATTTATTTAATCCTTGAGGAAGATCGGCAAGCACGAGGCTGCAATCTGCGGCGATGCGGAATTATCAGCTTATAAGCTCGCTCGGGCGAAACTTTCGCTTCTTGCAGACAACAATATTAAACATTACCCATATTAAGCTTCGGATATAATTTCATCCTTCAGTACCGAATCTTGTTTCTATGTTTGTTCTTCAACGCCGATTAGGATACAAATCTTCAAGGAAATGGGTGCGTAATTAAGGATTCCTCGTTCAGTGTAAACGGGTTTAAGGACGAATGGATGTACAGTCAGGTCAATAAGTGCCGGAAAAGAAGCAAAAGTCTCTTGAATTGAAATTTGCAGACTTGAAAAATTAAAGTTCGTTTATGTATGTAATAAGATTTGCTATTGTCACAAAATTAATCTACCTTTCGATTTTTATTATCCAATTACATATGCGTGCGGTTTGAAATAATTTATATATTATTTTTCGTCGCTTTGAAAAATTAAGGAAAAAAAAAAAATAAAAATTGGTCCCGAAGACAAAGATGAATAAGGAGATACGATTCGCCGAGGAAATGATTTGGATTTTTTTTTGGCCAGAAAGCTTTCATCCTTTTTAGCATATGACTGAAGCAGAGAAATAAATATATTTCCTAATTTTTCTTTTTTTTTTTCCCTTCCATTCTACAACATCAATAATCGGACAAAATTGGCTATTTTTCTTTTATACGAGACACGAAACCCTTATGGCAACGATCAATTTTCTCTCTTGACGAGCTTTCATCACCAGCCTCGTAAAGAAA
The DNA here is from genome assembly GCF_021155775.2 of Neodiprion pinetum. NCBI lineage: Eukaryota > Metazoa > Arthropoda > Insecta > Hymenoptera > Diprionidae > Neodiprion > Neodiprion pinetum. The sequence goes on along the minus strand of NC_060235.2, from coordinate 39,679,535 downwards.
TAAAGTAAAAGCCGAGGAAATCTTTTTTCCCGGAAAAAACCGAACGTTGTACGCATTGTTGTTAAGAGTATGATTGTTGTGTGATAAAAAAAAAAAAATCGCCAAGAACGGTTAAACCGAAGGAGAAAGAGACGAAGAAGATACGCTATCAATAAATTATAATCAATAAACGGATTTGTTTCTCCATCGTCGGTTGTTTTATTCTGTTTTCAAATCCCTGTATTATTCATTACGAAACAGCTGCCGCCGCCCGCCTTTGGATTACACCCGTCGCTTCCCGAATAATAATAATCATATCTCGAGAACAAAAAAGTAGAAAGATGAATTAAAAGAAGTAAAAAGATTAAAAAAACAAAAAAGAAGAAGAAAGAAAAAAAAATACAAGAAAATAACGAACGTGCCGATGAACGATAAAAAAAAAAAAAAAAAAAAAATGAAAAAGCGGAAAACGAAGGGAAAATTAATTAATTAATAAACGCCGACCATAATCCATTTGGTAATTACATTCGAACACCCACACTGTACGATATATTAAGGCGGAGGCTTATACTTCTCGAGGGTAAATTTATGGGGCTGCTATCTTTGGATCAGACTTGATTTTCACCACCGAGAAACGCGGCGAACGAGGCATTGATGAATTTCTTGCGTGACGGCGCCGCCTGGTTTTCGGGTGGAAATAAAAATTCTCGTAGGATAGGCGAGATTGTATAGAATATTTTCCATGCCGATATGCATACGTCGAAGGCGGGATTCATCCCGTCAAAGAAAGAATTTTCCCTCGAGTGGCAAATATTTTTTTTTTAAGTATCATGGCAGAATGTTGATTTTAATTAGACTTGTGCAAAATTTTATAACGTTATACAAGTTATTTTCTCTTCACCGTTTTGATCTCATCGCGATTGAATGATTCACCGAATTTCGGCTTCGTCTCTAATTGCCTCGCTTTCCGATCCGCGGGTAGATGAAAAGGGGGGACAAAAAATTCGATCAGAATTAAAGGGTTAAAAACTGTGACACGAACTAAATTAAATAGCGTGTGCGTGTGTTTCTTTTTTTATCACACTCCCGGAATGTATCTGATCGAGGAGAGGACGAATAGTTGATCAAAAAAAAAAAAAAAAAAAAAATCAGTCTAGTCGCTTTTTTGTCTCTATAATGATATAATTTTTTTCGATGGTAAAAAGGCGTCTTCTTCCGATTGTGCAGTTAATAATTTAATGCAAAAAGCTTCGTAGTTGCAACGATGTCAATTTTTACTCTCGTTGTTGTTCTTGAATGGTTTTTTGGTTGTTATCTTTCAACAATCGATCATTGCGATTATATTTGAAAATATAACTTACAACTTTTGCATTTCGCAACGGTCTAAAATTACTCGACTCCAAATGGCGAAAAGAGACATAATGAAATATACAGCGAGAGAGAGAGAGAGCTTCGTGTGTCACGGACAGAAGTAAAAGGTCGATAATAACGGGGTCGAATAAACGCAGTTGAATCAAAACAACATAGTTTGTGCCCACAAATTGTAATAAAAAAAAAATTTGCAACATCCTATTTTCAGTCTAAAGAATAACACATTGTCGCGAATTCTGGGAATGTAATAAATTGAAAAAAAGAAAAAAACAAATAAATAAGTAAATAAACAATCGGCGATGTTGTTCTTCGGCTGAACCGCAAGGGTGCGGTTTTTTCATATCACTTTTGAAACCCGATATCCGTCTTGTTGATTTCTCGCGTTAACCGTCAACGTTTCCGTTTCTTTTTCTCTCTTTCTTAGCTTCACACACGATCATTGACATTTCTGTCCTTTGCGTGCAGAATCCTGAAACTAGGATTTTCCTCCTTTTATCGGACTTTGTTGAAAAATATTTGATGTATTATCAAGCATCGCAGCTTTTATACCGTCAATATATATATATATACATATCCTGCGTGGAAAACGGAAGCGTGCCGAGTAACGTTTTCCAAAAAATTCGAATCAAAAATTCCGTTCAAATTGTTTCACGGAAATGGAACGCCGGGAAAATAAAGAATGACACGTGACAAAAATCGCGAATCTATGTATATTTGTAAAAAAGCTGCGTGCGTTTTTCACGGTGTCTGAAATCGAAAAGAAAATCGGCTAAAATTGAACTCACAATCTGTAAGTCAATGTTCTTAACACTGTCAAAAAAAAAAAAAACAGAAAAAAAAAAACGTTCATTATTCGTGAGATGAACGGAATAGGAACGGATGTAATGATAATGATAATAATAATAATAATATACGCGCCGTATTGTATTCATGTAAAGCAACGGTTCGCCTTCAGATATCTATAGAAAAAGAAGAATAAGAGTGATAAGAAGAAGAAGAAGAAGAAGAAGAAGAAGAAGAAGGCTTTGCCGAGTTGCTGAGCCATTTGCATTCCAAAGCAGCAAATGCTTCGCCGATGATCAACGTCTGCTTTCTGCATAGTGCATCACATGCTGTCAAATAAATTCTCATCCCACTTTCCGTTGAATAATTTTATTGTATCATCACGTATTTTCAGTTGAACTTTTTACCTGACGCAGCACGATGTATGTTAAGCTAGTTTATATTTAATGCGGGGTCATATATTCGTGCGAGATATTATCTGCAGAATTTTCCGCAGTATCGTTTTAATATGTATATTAGGGTTAGTCGGAAAAAAAATAATACGCGATTTTCCATCGTTGAACCTACTAAAAAGTTTGCCCCGGTTAAAAGAAAGGCTACGGCAAACGAGATGAGCGTTCTACGTTATGTGAAATATTACGCCGCTCGGTTGATTGTTCAATTTTTTTTAACACATTTCTTTCAAATTTATGAAGAATCGTGAATGAAATTTTTTCGTCATCGCTCACATCAATCGTAATATCAATTTACGTCGCAAAGAACACCCACACTTGTAATATCAAGTCTCCGGTTGATATTTGAGAAGCTATCCCATGACTTTATCGTTATTAATTCAATCTCGTGAAATAGTTGTAATTTAATATGAATTTTTAATTTAGGAGAACAAGATTTCCGGATCATATATCGTTGTGTTTCGGATCGTGATCTTTTGGTTGAATATAAATGTCAGGAAAGAAATAATAATTGAAATGCTACGACGGGTTTCTTCACAAATTAAAAAAAAATTTGAAAAATACGAAATATCAAACGAGCGCAATCTTCCACATAACGTAAAACGCTCATCTTTTTAAAAAATCTTTCTCTTGGTCTAAGCAAACCTTTTAGGGTGTGCCACGGTGGAAATTCGCAAGTTATTTTTTTCTAAAACACACTAATGTATATGAATACACGGTTACAACGCATCAAATTTCCAGTGCACAATATTCTGCTTTACGAGATAAAACGAGACGGATTTTATCTAACCTCCTATTACAGATTCGTTTTAATTTCTCCTAAATTCTGCGCCGCCGGAGGGGATGAATTTTTTTCTCTCTTTCATTTGTTTTCGTTATATTTTCTCGTGCAGAGGTTGAAACGTTAGCAACGAAGAAGGGAACGCCTCGAGGTGTTATATTACTTATACTCTGGTAAAAATTTATCATAGAACCGTGTTACCCCTCTCTTTTCCCCATTTCTTCTTCGAGCAGGGAAAACTCACGGTGAGATTGTCGGTGTATTTACGTACAATGCACGTATGCCCGTATACATCTAAAGTATAAGTTCGTGATATTTTCTGAGCTCCCGCACGACTCCTTGAGAAAAGAAAACGAAACAAAACGAAAAACAAAAATAACCGCAGAATTGCTAACCATGCATTATTCGAACGGAAGTTACATACCTATATATTATTTTCTAGGTATTATATAGGTCATATTTTCTCGCATCTAAATTATGTTCCATTCATGTTATACAATTTCAGTTGCAGGTATATTTTCAATCATCGTATGATTCGTTTCGTTACAACTCGACAGAATCTTAAAGCATTTAAAATTCCTCGGTGAACATGTTTTTTCAAGATAAGGGTGCACTCGAAATGCGTTCAACTTGTTTCACATTAGGAAAATGTGTGTATAAGTATAAATGTAATACATTATAAGTACAAGATGCCAAGTACCGAATGGACGATGGAACGACTTGGTGGCTGCAAAGAGCTGAAAGCACATCCCCTCGTAAGATACGAACGAAGGTCTCGCTTGTATTTTCGTTACGTTTAAACTCGCCACCGAAGTGAAATCAATTTAGCACATCGGATCCATCTCGTCTGAAGCACGCTCGGCGAAAGCTGCATATACCTACTTTCTAGTTCTTCTCGACGGAGAGCGAAGTAAACATACAAATAGAATAGCAGGCTACTGGCTGCACGGCAAATAAAACGGAAGTCCCGACTCCCTGCAGGATATCTTCGACTAGAGTCTGAAATTACACAGCTGTGCCACAAGCGAGCGGCACGTTCTTTCCTTCCTCGGTTCAAATTCGTTTTCCTCGTTCCTGTCCGCGTGCAAAAACACACAGACAGACTGGCAGAATCATCCCGACCTTTTTTCCATCGGCAATATACAGAGCGAGCAGCGAATGGTGGAATGATCGAACGCGCATGCGCTAAAATCCTGTAGCAACAGCAGTTGTTTTGCCAGGGTGACCAACGTTATCGAGGTTTTACACACATCGCGGCGATCTGTTGTCTGAACTTGTGACGGTTGGTCAACCTGACGAAACAACTCTGCTTGTACTCTAGAATTTCAGCGCATGCGCGTTTGATCATTCGTCGAAGATAAAGGTGTCAAGGACCGATGGTTGAAGTCCGATCCACGATCGATTCCGCGCTTTTAATTACCGTACAAAGATCTCCTTCTTCGTCTTCGGTTTTTTCTCCATAATCCTTTGCACCTGCACACGCCATTTTTATTACTACCTTAGTAAAGTTGTGTAAAAATGATTGGAGAAAAACTTTACTACGATCGTCTTGAAAGTTTAACGATTTTATTAACGCCTTGCTCGCCTATTGATCGCGGTATAATGATCGACTGTAGTCTTATATTGGTAATAAAGGTTCGCATGACCGACAAATTGACTTCCGAGTCTCTTCTAGGTGGGCGTATAAAAGACACGTGGCAATTGGTTACAGCTATATACACACACAAATGAGCAATTGTAACGTGCTTTGCCACCCAGGGAGCTGGAGAATCGGACGTCTGTGCAGCCGTTGACAACCAGGCAGTTGTGTATTTGGCCTCGTTAAAACGGTCGTTATCGAATTATTGCGGTTGACGATGCCACGGAATATTGCATTATACACGGTATATAAACAGTGAGTCATGTGGGGAATTTTTTCAGGCTTCACACAGTCGCCTGTATTTATATGTTCGCGGTTACTCTACGTATATTTTACAATACCTGTCATGACCATCACCCCGTCTTTGTATCGTAATGGCAAGTTACGCAGGTTGTATCGGTAACTGTATAAACATTGGTTCGTATACGTTGACCTACCCGGAACGGGCTCGGTGATCCGGAAGGAAAAAGCAACTATTTTCTTATTACGTATTAGTCATTCTAACTTTGAGTTTTATTTCATTGAGTTTGCCATTATACTTTGTTGTAGTTGCTAGGAAATCACTGCGGTCACAGGAATAACGTTGTACGGCGATGTTTAAATGTTGATGCGAGTATCAGGATATTTTGTGGAATTAGTAGATATCCAGTGTAACTATACAATGTAATGTAATGGTCTTAACATCTATAATTTATTGTTGTAACAGTAGCAAGAATGTATATTACTAGTGACACTAGATATAATTGAAAAAGAATAGTACACTGAGTTATCTTGTTACAATTGCAAAACTCATTTACGTTCTGTGCCTGCAGGACTGTAGTTTTCGGTTAAAGTAAATAAATAATAATAGTTGTAATCGTTCTCGTTGTAAAATAATACACCGATTCATACTCGTGCAATTGGTAGGTATCATTTTCGAGAACTTGGCGGAAGACTTCGAAGCTGAGAACGTTAAGAAAGACGACAAAGACTGGACTGTAGAAGTGGATATCCCGATCGAAGAGCCTCGAAGATATCAGTTCCGAATACGCATTGAAGAAGTTCTTGCAAAAGCATTTCAAGTCAGTACATACTTGAGGATGGCAAATAAGCCTTCGCTCAAATTACGGTTCAACAGGTATTCGCGCGTACCTAACTGAGAATGAATCAAGGGATAACTTTACGTGTAAGAATTGCACGGTAGTGACTTCAAGTCTTCAAAACCTTTAGTAATACGTACCAAAGGTGCGTGCGGATGAGCATCGGATGAACTAACGGTTCATAAACGAGCCCTTACACGTATACGTAACACGCAAAATACGCGTGTAATCGAGGAAATAAAGGGTGATGAATGTTGGGGGCTCTGGAGAGACTCTCCTTTGTTTGTTGTTCCATTAGCAGTTGATTATACGCACACTTTGACGCCGTTGGCTGGGTGACACAGGTACATACCTATAAACGTATTCCATGGTATGTTGCGTGCGCGAATTCAGCCTCGATTTGCTATAGAACCCGGTCAGAATGACCGCGCCTAATTTTTTCCGCCCGAATTCAATAGGGTGGCATATCAGTCTCGATGTGTGCGTGCTTGTGACATCCGAAGAGGAAAAAACGAGCCGATGATGACCGGCACGCAATTAGTAATCCGATCCGGACTTCGAGCTGCTCGAATATTGCGCAAGGTCGGAAGGTCGAATCCTGATTCTAGGCCCAGCCGCTTGGCACATGGTTTCCATGGACGCAATTTGACCATCGAGTTTAGGGAGAAAACGAGTTGTGGACTTGTTGAGTTTCTGTGTAGATACTGATACAGTCCCGGCTCTGCGTACAGATTCCGTTACAGACATTTCATTCACAATTAGCCAAGACGCAAATCTTATCCTAGATTCCCACTTTGATTGACCGACCTTATCGATCGTCGGTTCATTTCGCTGCTCTGCCTTATCGGCAATTCGCTCTGCCTTACCTCGAGATTCATCATCCGTACGGTTTGCTAATCGATGTTCGCAGATTTGCAAGTTCGGAATAGTAATTCTTCGAGTGTCCAACGTCACTGATCACTCGCTTTCGACACTCTCTTCGATTCGGCGAGCAACAGGTGCCAGTGACTTTTCGATATGTCGCTTTTGTGCCAGCTAACGCACACATGTCCGTATATCTCGTTCAGCCGAAGTTATTTCAAGAGCTTCTTCAAGTGCCCGACATTCCAGACTTAATAAATATCACGTACGAGTGGTTTTTTGTAATATGGTTAGGTTTAAAAATACCAACTTCACGTTTTATAAATAACGCAGAGATAATCGAACCGTGGATCGTAGAGCTTGAAATAAATGCAAATTGTACGTGTTGAATTCAAGTGTCTGATATTATGTACGAGCCAGACTTTTTAATACAGTCTTCAGTGTGTACGGATTCGTATTCTACATCACACTCCTACCGAAACTAGATATTATAGACACTATGTATAAAGTGTTTGGGTCCAAAGTTTTCCTATTTGAATAACACGGGAAAGATCGTTTGGTTTTATCTCAATTCTTCGGTATATTGTGGAGAAGTAAATCGAATTCAATGAGCGAAACCCGTTGCTCAATGTTAAAAACTTGAAAGCACCTCGAGATTCAATATTGTGCAACAATTCATGTTTAAACGTCTTTTGTGGCTAAACTACAGCTGACTTTTCAACAAAACTTCAAACGATAAATTTTCCGGCAACTAGATTTCGTACAAAAATATCTCTACACAGCAAAGATGTAGCTTCGACTTTTCACAAGTTATGTCTTTTCACGTCAAAATTTATCTTCAAGGGTTTGATTTTGTGCTTGGACAAATTATTGACCGCGAAAAAAATTCAATTGACACTTTTGAAGAAAATTTAATTATAAGTAGCAATTTAAATTGAAAATGACTTTTCCATATTGTTTATAATAAAGTTCAAAATTACAAATTTTGACCGTGATAGCGTCTTGTATTTAAGAAATATCTTTCGTTGAGGATTTCTTTCTTGCTATTTGCAAATAGTTTTCGATCCGGGAGCGAAAAAAAGTGCATTTTCCAATCGAAACAAATCGTACGACAAGACACGTGCTGCAGAAATGTAGGGCTCGGTCAGTTTAAAAAACAAATCCGTATTTATTCTCTTCAAGAGCAGTTTATCGTCATGTGTACGAATCGAGGAGATTTCCGCTGCTTGAGTTTTGTGGTATTTCCTTCTGCCAAGAAAGCCGTAAGCCGCGCGTGTTCTTCGGAATTTTGTTTTTGCGAAAATCCCCAGCAAATATCGCGAATGTGTCGTATGTAAGTCGCTTTTCCATCGCGGATGGAGTAGAGAAAAAAAAAAAAAATTTTACCACGGTATATTTTTCATCCGAGTTTCCATCCCGCGATACGTTACCCTGTCAATATAGTATAATTTACATACAATGTTATTTCGATACATCAAATCTCTAATTCAATCTGTACGGGAAGAATTTTCAAGGCATTTTGCTATATCGACAACGGATTTATTAACGAGCATTCCACTAATGCAATAAAAATAGCGCAAGCGTGATACCATCGTCAAAAAGTTGTTTTTTTTTTTTTTAACCAATTTTTTTGTTGCCTTCCGCTTCACGGTTCGCGTAATATATAACAGAAATTTTATAACGCTTGTTTACAAAAATATATTCTCACAAAAAGCTCGCCGATTAACACGAAATTTATTATTATTACAGACGAGCAGGAACGACGGAAAATAAAAAGACTTGGTTTTTTTTTTTTTTTCTTACCTCTCTCTCAGTTTGGTAATACTTTATAGAAACCAATATAATATGCATTAAATTTGCTCATTTTCACGACGTATAGTTCTATTATTCGCGATCGAGGATCGATGGAAAACAAAAAAAAAAGAAAAAATATGATTCCAGTTCCATACTTATACCGAATAACTTACAGTTTCACACGACTAACAATAATCAAGTGAAATGAAACGAAATGGCGGAGTCTTAAGCTTCTTTAAGAAAATCCGATCGTAATGCGCGCTATTTCATTTATTTTCGCGTGCAAGGGTAAACCGCAACTGTATTGGATCGTGAAGGAGGAGAGGGTTGATCGAGAATGGCCTGGTTTGGTTTCCCGCCGTTTCCTAAGCCTCGACAAATCGAAGCCCCGGAACGCGTCGCGGCTTCGATAACGTTCTATATACATATAAAGTAGCACTCGTCTACGGTAGGTTTGCAGATGATATATTCACGTAACAAGTTCGGCCGTGAATCCGGCGTCGCCGATGTCGCAAGATCAAAGAAACACCCGCCATCTTCGAGCATCCGTCGGATGGATTTACGCCGGCACTTCTCCCGAGAGAAAGACAGAAAGACTCTTACGCGACTTTTTGCCATCCTCCGTGATCTCCTTTTCGCAATCACGAATCGAATCGATCATGCGCAATAAATCCATTCGCGCAATCTCGCCACGCTACAATTTTGGAAAAATGAGATTTGAAAATCCTGAATTTACTTGTCGGTAGTCTGCTTTGATAATTTGTATATTTTGTACAATTTGAATGAATAACGGTTTATTTTGGCGGGAAATAAAGAACTGTACAAATTCTAGACGTATTGGATTTTCTGACAAGACGAATCGTAATATTGCTCATACATGCATGAGGCATTCCATTCCAAGCCGACCTACGTCTTACCCTCGTCACCAATGATTTCGTTACTCTTTTTCAAGTATGCTGCAGAGTGTACAAAACAAGAACATCCTTCAACGAGTTTTTGATTCTTTTTGAATACGGGTTTCATTCCGACTGATTGAATCGATTGGCTTTAAATTTTTTTCACAAATTCTTTGTTGAAAAGCGCACTGCGAGAAATTTTTAGTTCCGGTTACCGCTCGGTCCTTAACTATTTTCATTTTTTAACACGATCTAAAAATATACTTCTAGGTAGAAAATGATAATTAGTTTTCTAGCTGTTACCGAAAAGTCTAGTATCCGTTACTATTCTTTCTCATTACGATCACTGTTGCTACATTTTCTTGTAAATATTGCGAAAATTTAATGCTTGTGCACAATAAATTTACGTTAAAGCCTAATTTAACTAAAAAAAAAGAGAGTCAACCGAAGAAACTGATTTTGTGTTGCAATTAGCAAAAAAGGATCGACGACGGCGCAAAATGGTTAGGCGTACCTCGTTTTTCCCAATTCCAACAATATTCAAACAGTTTTTTTTAACGATACCTGTTTTACTCAATTTTTCTAGTTACTGTAACAAATGAAATTTTTCTAAGTGCGAAAATTGCGAGACCAAGATAGAATTGGACAAGTTTTTGGTCTAGAAGCTACACGCGAAACGAGTATTTAAAATGCGAGAAAAATCGATTAAATATAAACTTAAAAAATGCCAATTTATATTTCAGCTCTTTTCTAAAAAAAAATCACCGATAGTGTGAGTCAGCCACTAATTTATTATACATACAGGTGCCTACATCGTAAACCGTACTTATTTTGCATACAAATTGTTTTTTCTATCACATAATTGAAAAACAGATTGAAAATGTGAGTTCAGTCGATCGGCAGATAATATAATCACGTTAAAGAGCGACACCGATTTTCCTGCACTCAAAAAACGTCAGATTAATAAGTTTAAAATTTTCTCTGCATTTCCGTTTTCGGTTTTCTTCGTATCTCTTATTTCTCTACACTTCTAGGGCGTTACTTTCGCCCAATTCAACTTGAAAACACGTAAACTGCACTTGTTCGATATTTATTTCGCGATACTTTCGCTTATGAAATATTTCAAGTTTACATTTCAAGTACCTACACCGATACATCCCTAAAGCCGGCAGATAGGAGGTCCTGTCACGTTACCAGCGCTCCTTCCCCGGGAGAAAAATCGCCCCTGGAAGTAATAGTTGATCCCTGACAAGGTTCGAAACACGATGGAGTCGTCCTCCCGCGGGAATCCTCATCTTTCACCGGAAACCCCGAATATAACGGGCACTCTGACGGATCGATCGCAAATTCTTGTCACGTCAGAAGAGAGACACTTACTTCGGATTAAAAAATAAAGAAGGAAATAAAAAAGGGGAAAAAAAAACGAATCGAAGAGATATCCAATCAACCGTCTCTCCCAATTCACGATCAGTTAACATAGTTTCCAATTATCAGATTTTAATATTCTCCACGACGATTCGATTCGTTCCAACTTCTATGGAATTTTTCACTGCCGCGTATACTTATTTCAGAGAACAACGAACAAGACTGTAATTAAAATTGTTCTTTTATTTGACAAAAAAATTTTCAAAACGTTAAACGAATCACAAAATATTATATAAAAATTGTTCAATTGTTCATTTATCGCGATTCGCTTCAAAGTGCATGACGAAAAATCTGGCATCTTATGAATTTCGTTTGATTGAAGTATGATTTTCAAGATATCTAAGCGGTTTTTTCCTATCGTAAAATTAAACGATTCATTTCGCCCCGTTTAACGCCATCTTACATCGCGTGTTTCCTGCATTCGTTTTAACGGATCGTACCGGCTCTGAATGTTTCATAATTAAAACTTAATCAACAAACGAACGAACGTAGGACGAATCGCATTAAAATTTTCACATGCCGTGCGGGGACAAAAGTTTCTGTACATGTATCACAGACGGGTAAACGGCGCTGAATAAGTCGTGCAGGTTATCGTATTGTTACATAGAAACAATTCGGAATTAACAGCTTTTGATTAAACCGAGCGTAAACAGCTGCCGTTGAGGTAGCTTTGGTTTTGACTTTCACATGTACGAACTTCGTACGCAAAATTCTCATTGTTCTGTCATTTCTATACCTTACGACCTCATCTCATTCCCCCCCATGTCTCGTTCAACGCAACGTAGGTAATCATATTTTCGTCTGCGTGCGTGGGTCGCTGGATTTCGAATATTATACACGTCAAAGTTTCATTGTACCGTGATCAGCATCAATTTTCGCTGCAGTTTACTCACGCACGATACATTTATGCATTAATATAGACAGATATATATATATATATATAATATATATACACAAATAGGTTTTATATCGAGTCGACTAACATCCGGATTCCCGATTGGAAAGAAGGAAGTAATCAGCAGTGTCCAGTAAAAAGAAAAAGAATAAGAAGAATGGAGAAGAGATGCCCGTTAAAAAGCTCTCGATATCAGGTTCTTCGCCTGATTGACCCAGATGATTTTTAAACAAAAACGGGATTGTTACAACGGGGATAATTTTTTGTTCTTTTATAACCCTGAAGCGAGGAAAAGAAAAAGTTCATCCGTTCTTTTTTCTCTCCCGCTACCTCTTCCCTGCGAAATATCTCAGAGATTACATAAGCGTATAATATATTGCAAAGTTGTACGTGTATATAATAACACTCGTTAACTGAGAGTGAAACAGTGTTTGTTATACACCGATTATTCTTTGCCAAGGTCGAGAGGCGCTTCATCCCTTGTACATGGAATTTAATGTCCTTCTCTTTTGAGGGATGCTTAATTGTACGAAGTCGTCTCGCGTGTGCCGAGAGCTTAAAGGCTTTGGTCTTGTTTTCGTCTCGCTGGATATTGTGATCGACTTCGGATCTGATACCGTAAACGCAAACATTCGAAACAGTTGCGGGACACGCGAATGTGTGACGAATTTTTTCTAATTCAACGAACAACGCAGCTTGTTTAGATTTAGTTAAAAAAAAAGTCGAGTTTATACTTTTTAGCCACGAATCTGCCTCGATACGAAAACATGACCGAACAGACGTTCGAAAAATGTAACTCGAGCTAATCAGATTAAATCTAATTGAAAAAGTCTACGCGCGATGAGGAGAAAAAAAAAAATTTAAAACACCGAATATTTTTTCATTGTCAAAGTCGTAGAGATCACGTTATTCAATCATTTTCTTTTTTTTTTTTATCAAAAAATCTTTAGAGTTAGTCCGATTCTGATGAAATATAATTCGACAAATTTATTCCGTGCACGAATGAATTCTCTACAAATCGTCGGAGACGGTTTTTTTTTTTTTTTTTTTTCTCGAGCTCGTCAAGCCGGCAAAACGAAACCCGACGTGTACAATCTTTATAACATTCACAGATGATAAACCTTACGATTCAGCCAGAGGTACATCATTTTTATACCTTACAAGATCTAACTTGGACGATTTGCGGTGGATATAGCGATAAAAATTACAAGCTACCGTTCAGCAAATTGTTCGGTGAAATAATAGCAGAAAAATCTGATTTCTTTGATCTAACAGAGTTGAGTTTCAGTATTTTGAAATTTTTTCCGTACGATTGTGCGAATATTTACTTTAGGTTATAGTTACGTAAGTTGTGTTTAGCAGTTTCAATATAAAGACTTCGAAAACCTTCGTTTAGACACATTTTTGACCCAACTGTACATCCAGCATGCCTTTAAATAAATATCGTTTCACTCGATAGCACAAATAGGCGTTCAGGTGAATTTTCCTTCGGTCGAAAAAAAAAAAAAAAAAAAAGAAAATAAAATAAACCGTTCCCTTCGCCATGTTCTCGGTGAATCGAGCAAATCTTTTATTATTACAGGGCGTAAGATTTTGTCGTCTGTAACTAAATTGCAGAACCCTTAAACGAATCGGATGCCGCGTTTTGCACCGAGGCGAGGATTTAGAAGTAAATTACACCGAGTGAGTGATAAAACTGTAGTATTACCGGATGAAGTTAACCCGATCCTTAACGGCCATTGGCCGCGGTGTAATTTACCCAGAGGTTAAACGTGGCGAGTGTATTTTCGTTGAAGCGAACCTTCATTCGACGCAGATTTTACGATCGCATCGATTACTCGTCGCTCTTCACGCCGTACAAGCTGGATTTAATTCTCCCCAGGACCGAGCCAAGTTCTAATGAATTACAATTTGTAACAAACTGTACACGCCGTGCAGCTTTTCGTGACTAACTACAGCTTGACTTGACGTAATCTCACCAGCGGCGTTTCGTCAGCCTCACGCTCAGCTTCTCGTCTTAATCTCCGGCTAATCGCGATGGTTAAATGCCTCAATACAAGCTGCTCAATCTCTAGCGTCAGCTGGAACGCGAGACTTTTTGCCTCTTCGTGCTGACTCAAAAGATGAGCTTTCGTCGTTGGCGAACTTTGGGGAAAGCTCCGTTTTTGCGGCACGGAAGAAATTTCCCTTCTAGGATTAATCTATTCTCACAGTTGCTTCTGTTTTGTCATCCGAAAAACGCATCTTTCACAGTTTTTATGCGGTATCGCCTCGTTTTGTGGAAGTCTTGCTTGACTGATTTAACGTACGGTGAAATCCGCCTTCGTTTATGCAATTCTGGTTACATTATGCTAAAATCCGCCTGACCATAGGCAATTTAGGATACATTTTTAACAGAATCCGCCTGCACTTAGGCAATCAGGTATTCGATCTCACCTGTTTCGCGTATTGAAATGCGGGTCACTTCTGGCAAAATGTACCCTGCATTGCCTAAATGGAGGCGGATTTCGGTAGAAACTACCTATAACATTATGTGAATATACGCGTGTAGGCAGGTTTGTACACGTATTTATCGATTCAAAGAGAAATCCTGACCGCAATCAACGATAAGGAAGAAAATCTCTAAAAATACACCTATCGGTTTGCCACTTGGCGTTTCTTATGGTATGCAGAAATAGTCTCGTTATCGGTAGCTTCTCCAACGAAGCAGCAGTCAGACGAAGCGAAGTGATGAAACGAGATGCATTCAAGAAGAAAGACGCAACGTTACGGGCGGAATTGATGGGAATAGAGAGAGTAAAAGTATAATAAAAAGCAATTTGACTCGCTCCTCTTCATCTCCATCATCCAATATATGCTTCATATGTTTTTCAAACGATTGTAAAAAATACCGAAGAGCCCTCTTGAATTGTTTACTGTTAATTTTAGCCGATTGCGTGGGCGTTCAAACCACGCGTTAAGCATTCATTCGTCTATATGTAACGATTCGTTTCTTGGTAAATGTACGAAGAAAAATACTTGTGTGGGCGTATTTTCACCCAACTCCCATCCCGAAAAATCCCCTCTAATTACGATGTATAATTTTACAAAACATCTCCAAGAAATTCTGATTACATGTAATTTATATACAGAGAAAAACAACCTTCTTCTCTTCTCAAAATATTGTTGCCAACGTGTTTTCGTTGTGCAAGTCTTCTTGTTTTTCATCGTTTTCTCTTCTCGTTATATATATTTTTTTTTACACTCTTCGTTATATCCCAATTTCGTCCCTTATACACATAATAGATTCCAAATTGATCGTACATTTCTTCGACGAGATGAGCCGTTCTCATCGATGTAATCGGATACCGATAACAACGGGCATAACCCTGCAGTCCAATTACCAATTGTTATAGTTCACCACTATCGATTGATCGCTTAAAGTACATATATATAAGCAGGTATACAATATATTTATACCACTCGATGCAGACAGAGCGTCGAGTCCTCGCCGTCGTCTGCAATCGCCCCTGAGGATATTCATGTACCGATCCGTGCAGTTGATTCTCATTTTATGCATTCTCCAGTACAAGGAAATAAATTTGATACATAGTCGAAAACATAATTCACCCATGAACGGGGAAGTTTAATGGGAAAAACATTTCCGTTTTTCATGCGCGCATTGAAGACAGAGTATCTTGAATTCATAGGATAGTATTTTTTCACTTACACACTGAGAAAAATTTCATTTGTTACAGTAACTAGAAAATTGAGTAAAACAGGTATCGTTAAAAAAAACTGTTTGAATATTGTTGGAATTACGAAAAACAAGGTACGCCTAACAATTTTGCGCTATCGTCGATCCTTTTTTGGTAATTGCAACGCAAAATCAGTTTCTGAGGTTTACTCTACTTTTTTAGCTAAACAAGGCTTTAACGTCAATTTATCGTTGCACGAGCGTTAAATTTTCGCAACAGTTGCAAGAAAATATAGCAACGGCGATCGTAATGAGAAAGAATAGTAACGGATACTAGAGTTTCCGGAAACAGCTAGAAAACTAATTATCATTTTCTACCTAGAACTGTATTTTTCGATTATGGTAAAAAATGAAAATAGTTAAGGACTGAGCGGTAACCGAAACTTAAAATTTCTCTCAGTGTACTTCCCAAGACGCGATATTTGTAAGAGTTATACGCAATTGTTGTTTAACTTATTTTCTCTTCTTTGTTTTTTATCAAGTGCGCGACGTTACATATATTATAAATAATCATACTTGCTGATAGTTAATTAGCTGCTTAATACCGAGATAAGACATCGGATAAAAATGTTTAAAAAATATACAGGGTCAAATCGAGATCTATGGAGAATGTTAAAACTGTGACGTATTAAAAATCACGTCACGTTGTACGTTGGTTCTTTTGAAAGGTACAGTAATAATCTACCGAGAAGATGATTGAGTTTATAGACCGCAGGATTTCCGCGTTATCGTGTCGCAAGCCGCAGTCCAGCTGCTTTATGATGGTTAAAGGAACTACTTCAGAAAGCAAAGTGAATCAGCAACGACCTGTTGCAATAGTACAAGTCTTGCAGCTTGATGATGTTTTAATTAATATAATATAATTTTATTTAAAATTCTCAAATTCGTTAGCCGAATTACATCGTACCGTGAAAAGATTACAAACTCCGTTCGTTCGTCGGTGTTTCTTTTACTCGGAAATTTTTTTTCACCATGTTTGTGTAATTGCCGATGGCCTCAATAAATCCGGAAATTGCGCTGACATTTGTTTATGATAAATAAATCTAGTTACCCACATGTTATTCATGATTTGAAGATTTTTAAAAACTGTGGTAATACGCGTTTTGTAGATGAGAAAAAATTGGGAAACAGGGATGTCTAGTTTCTCTTCTTTATTTATACTTATACGAGTATAACGTAGAAACTGCAATAATTCACGGAGTTTAATGAAAAGATAATTCTATGATTTTTCTATATCTTCTTTTAGTTTATCTATGCTCAGATGCACGAGGTTTTCTTGTCAATAACAAGAGTAGTATACAATCGATCATCAAGCTGGAATTATTCAGCATGCAGGAGAAAGTCTAATAATAACTTGTCGATAATTACGACCGCGTTCGTGGCGATTAAATGTAATTGAAAATAATACCGTTGTATCGTTGTTGTTATCTCGAATTTGGCAAGATAATAGGATTCATTTGCTACAGAAGCCGACAACCACGTGACGACTGTAATTAATACGTGTAATTTTCGATTTACAGAAAGTTACAATTAAAAACAAAATTGTTTAATCAGAGTCGGGATTATTTTCGCGCGTGTAATTAACCTATACAACGATAATTTTCAAAAATTGGTACACCTTGCACGTATGATTAACCGCATGGGTGTAGGTATATTTGATTACAGAGTCTGGCGTCGGGGTTTTAAAAATGGCGATGAATAAAAATAAAAATAAAAAAAAATTACACGTACCCAGTAAAAACTGAATTTATACTCCGCGAAGTAGGTGAGAAAAAATATTTCCGTGCTTTCTTCAAGTCGAACAAAAAAAAAAAAAAAAAAACAAAACACTCCATCAGGGGAATAACCCAAGCAGGTACATGAAAATTACTAATCAGCTCTTAGGTCTGGGGTAATAATTCTGTGTAAAATACAGACATAAAGTAAATTTAAGGGAAGGCAAACGGGTAAATGGTATTTACACCGTCTTTTTTTTCCAGCTTTTTCAAGCAGTATAATTTAAGCTCTGCGATATTTCCACGGTAGCTGGTTTGAACGCGCATTTTTCTTTTTCATTCTTTTTTTTTTTATCCTGCAAATTTCATCCATTCGCTAAGCTTGTGGGTTGATTTTTATTTACGACATGATCCGCACCATCGCGATTATAAATGCCTAATTTTACATATACCTATCCAGACGGGTTTTTTTTTTACGCGCGTGTCCGGCGATTGATTGCGAGTATCGAAATGGCGCTGATCAATCTTTCGTGAGAACAAATATTGCGCTTGAAATGAGGAGAGAAAGAAAAAAATAAAAAAAAAATAAAAAATCGCGTTACACCGTGAAAAAAGATTGGACAAATTGATGCCATACGCCAGCGGTTGAAATATCGCGTCGCGTTCGTTTTCACGAACTGTAGAATTAATAATGCTGATTGCAAACATTGAAGCGACGGACCAGCCGGCATGTGGCATTAATCCTAACGAGATTCAAAAAATTATACACATCTTTATTGTTTGTATATACCTAACGCGACATTGCTGAGATGATGTGTTTGCACTGGACGACGATTTATTATCGTCCCAGCAACGGGGAAAAATTGTGAATTCATGGAATTGACCAAAATGTGAAGGTTCCTCTCATAAATTATCGAGAGTCCAAAGAATGGCAAAGAAAAGGATAAAAAGAAACTGCAAATGATCGTTATACTTTTTTTTTATATTATTTTATTATTATTATTATAACCGCTGTTAGTTTTCTCACTTACCATGATCGTGCTGTTTCTTCTAGTCATTGCCACACTTCTTTATAATGATCTGGGAATCCCTGTTTATTCTAATCGTCGCATACCCGAGTTTCAGCGACACAGAGATCGATTTAAGATTCGAAAATTATTTCCTGTTCACAGCCGTTCCTAATGGTGTTTATGTAATCTCGCGCGACTTGTTTTCTTATCCGTCAATATATCATTATTATTATTATTATTATTATTATTATTATTATATCGTCATCTCGATTTACAGAAGATAAATCAGCACCGTCTATTCGACGACTATTATTTGTTCTCTACAGATAACCGCACCGTATCTTGTTGTTCGACTCGAATATATGGAAAACAGAAAAAAAGAAAAGAAACAAAGCGGACATTCAAGAACCGTGTATGAGAATCATTTGGTTTCTATTCCGATTTAATTTACTGTTAATCGTCCCTCGATTTATCAATCCGTGTATTTATTTCTAATTCCGTTTTTTTTTTTTTTTTTGTTTTTGTTTTTTTTCTCTCTCTATAGATTAACGTTCCGGGCTTATCCAATTTTTTTTTCACTCTAGTTACTCGGGCATTATATCTCTCGGTCCGCGATAACTCGCATCATTACAGTTGGAAAACATACAAGTTACATACTTTAACCGTAAACAATAACAAGATCATCTTCGAGTAATTTGTTGCGCAGGTGCGCTGCAATATAGTCTTTATCCTTACTTATTTTATCATCTGTTCTCCGTTGTTGTGTTTGAGAATAAACGCGACAAAAGGTAAAAAAAAAAAAATAAATAAATAAATAAAAAAAATTCAATCCTTATACTTTGTAAGAAATGTAAAAAAAAAAAAAAAAAACAGTTTCCACTAATAATCGTGCCTCGTATACGTTATAAATATATACATGTATGTTATTTTAAACACGCTTTGATTCACATATTTATGTGAATGTGAAATCGTGGTAAAAAAAATGAATGGAGAGAAGTAGCTTTCTTTTTTCTTTTCTTTTCTTTTTTTTTTTTTTTTCCTTGAAATTTAAATACTTTTTAACTCCTTTGCCTTTGTTAACCGGAGAACGTGGAAAAATTTGGTGTTACTCAGGCTCTGATCGACTATCTTTAGGCACTATTTGACTGGTTTTCGTATCATTTAGTCGCTGTGCAGAGGTTCCAAACAGCGCGTCCGAGTCAAAAGACGCGGTCTTACTGCATCCCTTGAACGGAAGGAATTCGCACGAGCCTTAACTTCTTGCACGCATGTCCAGAGGCGCCGCGAAGCTTTACGCAATAGGTCTCCTCCTCCTCCTCCTCCTCCTCCTCCTCCTCCTCCTCCTCCTCCTCCTCCTCCTCCTCCTCCTCCCCCCCCCCCCTCTCGTTTATACCCCCTCCTCGCAGCTCATTTTGTTCAATGCGATGGTAACGCCAACCGACAACTGTTGCTGCTTCGTAGGTTCGGATGCGATCTTATCGAGCGAATTTCGACCCCCAAAAACTTAAGTCGTTCGAGTTATTCAGGGTTTTCATTATACAACTTTGCCCAGATTGGCAGGATCGAACTTCAATGTGTCCCGAATGAAAATTCCAATTGTAGCATCATTCGGACTGTGAGGATCAAAATTCAGCTTCTAAGGTTCGAAGTTTTGATTTTCGTAACCCAAGACTTTCAGGATTAAAATTATGACGTTTAGGATCAAAATTCGGATCGTCAGATTCAAATTTCCTATAGTCAGGATTAAAATTCATAGTATCGAAACCAATTTTCGGATTGCTTAAAGCAAAATTCGGATTGTCGGAATAGAAATGCGGACTGTTCGGATCCAAATTCGGTTTTTTAAAATGTGAATTCGGATTATACAAAACTTCGGACTATCAGGATTAAAATTTCGATTTTTAGAACGGAAATTCGAATTTTGGCCATTGAAATTTCAAACAAAAATTCAAAATATCCGAACCAATCCTTGGAATGTTAGGAACAAAATTGGAATTGTTAAAATTAAAACACGAACTGTGAAGACAAATATTCGGATTATGTAATATTAAAACTTGGACCAACAGGACAAAAATTCGTATTATTAGGATAAAAATTGCTATTTACAATTTTTGACCACTAACGAATTTCGTCAAGTTAAATTGTAACGTACGTTCAAGACTTTGATAGTTGAATTGCCGCTCTATTACACAGCTCGATTTCGATCAGCAGTTAATTATATTCTATATATAGGCAAATACTATTCGATCGTCGCTATCTGATCTGTGGTTTTTAAATTCACGTCTCTTATCAGTCGAGTCGCAGAACAATACCACCAAGGATTAGGTTTCGTGTATGTAGATATTGTATTCAAGTCGTTTTCTCGCGACAGATGAACTTTTGTAGATAGATCCGAGATGCTGAAGCCGATTATCGCCCACTTCGATCTACCATTTACTCACACGTCGCTAATTGAGTCTTAATTAAACTTTGCACCTTTATATTCGGACTCGTTAATCCGAGATTACACGAAGACGATGTGTGCAGAGTACATCGCGATCGATGAACCAGGAGAAGTATTTTACGAAAACGTGACATCATAATCGCGTATAATGCAGATCAATCTCCAAATTTCACAAAACAAGACCTTTCTCTGTATAGAGATAAATTCCTAGTTGCGATTATTATACAGTCGTTAGCTATTTTCATTCCTAAATAGTTGATTTTATCGTATCTTCTTGTAATTCCATTAACATTCAAACCTTTATTGCGACGATACCCGTTTTAATAGAGTATTCCATAGTGATTAGAGTAATGTGTCCACTCCTTCGACATTTGTTGCCAATTATTCGACGACATCAGTCGATTCGTGGAATTAATTACTCAGTTGATTGAAAGGAGAAAAAAAAAAAAAAAACATTTGCTCATCGAGGAGTTCGACTATAGTTGCGTGAATCGTATAACAATAATTGGGCGTAAAATTTTACCTTGCAGAAGTATCGATATCGTGTTTCAATTTTTCATGCTTCTTTTATAATCGATCGGTTATCGATCATGGAGAGCTTTCATTCACAAGCGTTAATAATATAATGGCTCAGGTAATTATTGATAATGCTCATCCGACTCGGAGCTGTTATATCAGTCTGAATTTTATCGTTAGTTTGTTTACGAGCTGGATATTTAGTTGGAGGAAAATATCTGGATTAGATAGATACGATAGTCGTGAATTAGCGGGGCGTCTGAAGAGTATTTTCATCTTTGCGGTATGTATTTCAAATGTTTGTTTCGTTTTATCAGTTTCTTTGCAATGCTTGGAGTGGAAACTTTTTTACGATTTTTTTACGCTGCACGATCTCGGCTGATTGTTTGTCTTTTCCTTGTCTAAACATTTAAAGCGTATGCGGAAATTATGAGTTTCCTCACAGTTGGCGGAAAAATCTCTCGGGGAAAAAAAGTATCTCGAAATCATTCTACCTTGGCATAATTATTCCTGGCAAGTAATTTCTGATTTACATATCGCGTGTTTTTCAGTCACATCCTGTGTACTAAGAAGAACCTTAAACGTACTCTTTGTAAATTGATTTATCGCATGTTTCGGAACGTTGAACCGTTGGCAACAAGATGACGGTAAATATTTCAAGGATCTTCCTTATCGATTGATAACAAGAACGACTATTATGATTTGCGATGAAACTTAACAACCGCATGTTGTGAAATTAGATGTTTACTCGATACGCAATGCAGTCAGTTGATATCATTTATACCTGCTCTTCAACGTAGAGTGAATGATATATCGAAGATATCGACAGCAATTCATTATGTTCTCCTTTATCGTCCGAGTAAGCGGTCAGATTTCTTTGTTTGAAAATCGAAAATCTGTCCACGTCAAAACAAACCAAGAAATTGCATGAAATCGACTATATTTCATTATAATTTCGTTATAATACCCAAGTACAAAAGGACGAATACAAGAAAAATGTAATTAGACATCGAGTACAAATATATTATATACTTTAATTTACAAATGGGCTGTTCGAGGCAAATCCTGACGCTGGTAGTTTAGGTAAAAAATCACTTATCATTCTCGACCGCAGGAATTTTGTGGCGCAATTATATTAAGCTTTCCAGAAGCCAGAGTTAAAGAGAAGGATGGAGAGAGATAGAGAGGGAGGGGAAGAGAGAGAGAGAGAGAGAGAGAGAGAGAGAGAGAGAGAGAGAGAGAGAGAGAGAGAGAGAGAGAGAGAGAGAGAGAGAGAGAACGTGACAGGCAGGTGTAGGCATGACGGGGTATATAGAGTTACCTGATTTCCTGGCGATCTCAGACACGCCCTGCAACTATACCGCTATCACGTTTGCACTGAGCCAATATTAAGGGAGCTTATAGTCCTGATGAAAATGGCGGCTGCGAAAAGCGGCGCACCTCTGCAACGTCTGGCGAATGACCGACGAGAGACTCGAGTTTCCTTTCGGCATTATTACTAAAATGTTTGCCAAGAAAAAGGGTTCACCCAATTTAGGGTTACACGGTGAAACCTAAGCCTCTGCGATTCTAGCAGCTACAACAGAGACGAGCTGCAGACGCTTATCAGCGATTTTTGTATACATGTACATACCAGGAGTTTTCTGTGAAACACGTCAATTAACGCCGGCAAGTAGGCAACCGCAGATGCATATCTGTTATGCAGGAGTACGGTGTGCAGCTCCGGTTGCCTATCTGCCGGCTGAAAGTGGCGAGTTTCACCGAAAACAGTGGTAAATAAAGTTTCGCTCTTTTTTACTATCGATTGCATATCTTAAGTCCCGCCGATCGACGCGGTTCCTTCCTTATTGCTTTAGGATGACGTACATAATCGTCGTCAATTAACCTGAACTGCAGAAGTATACTTAAGCTTGTATAATTTTCGCTAATCCTTTTGTCGTGACGGTTTTTTTTTTTAACCTACATACTTGTAATATGGAAACACTGAGACTGTACCCTCATGCAAAGACAGTGTCCACATAATGCGATTATAGTCGCAAGCATCGAGTGTCGCGAGTTAAAAATACCCCAGGGAGAATTGGTTTTCAAAGGCGAAGTCGATCGGCTTCGCGACGATTGAAACATCACGCTGTAGTCCAGTTCTTTATCGACCATTCGGCAAGCCGTTCCAACTATCCATGCGGTCTCCTTAGATCTTTTTGTAACATCCGGACTTATTTTCGTTCGCCTTTCGTTCCAATTCATTCCCAGTTTAGCTTTTTGGCAAGAGCCGATACATCATAAGTACGAATTCGAGTCTAAGGTAGGAAAACTTGACTCGCAGGTGCGAAGAATATTCTGTAGAAGGAAGAGCTTTAAAAATTTGTTCGATAAAAGTATATATGTAGACGGTGAAAGACGAGAGCAAAAAAGAGAAGTATAAATTTATTGATTACTAATTCTTCCGTCGTATACCGATCGCAAGATTTAATACCTATGATATAAGAAAACCGGTTTTTGGTCAACGCTTAAGAGGCTGCAGGATTTGAGGACCCGATGTGGTGAGATGAGCCATGGTCTGAAGGTCGATTGTCCCGGTGAGGATCCCGAGGATATTCCCTACGTTCAGATGAGCTACAGAGGCGTTTATCCTCTGGGCGATGACTTCTTCAAGTTTAGGTTTCACCTCGGGCTTAACGACTTCCAAAAGCTGTGGTACCAGTTCGGAGATGATCTGAACAGATCGAGAAGCGCGATTAGTGAACTGGAAGTGAGGGATCTACTTACGTACACTTGGGGACAATGAATCTGAGACGGGTAATTTTTTACACTAGACAGTTACGTTGGCAACACAGAGAAACCTACAGCGCCATAGTCGGCCGAGCGGCGAACAAACTCAATCTCAATAAACGTAACATAACCCATGACCGTCGAATCTAACCTTAGAATACGTGTCAATCCAACAAGTCATTATCCCCGCGGTATGAAGGTTAGATTCGACGGTCATGGGTTATATTATGTTTATTGAGATTGAGTTTGTTTCGCGCTCGGCCGACTGTGGCGCTGTAGGTTTCTCTGTGCTGCCAACGTAACTGTCTATTGTAAAAAATTACCCGTCTCGGATTCATTGTCCCCAAGTGTACATGGGGCCTAACGCACCTCGTTCATCGTCTTGTCCGTCTCCGGATTCTTGAACAGGTGGTAGAATCGCGCCTTAACGGACCGGATGGAGAAATCGGTGTCCAGTGACTTGACGTACATCGATCCTGAGTAGCCCAGGACGACGTGGATGTAGAAGCGGATGTCCTGCGCCTCGAATTCAAAGGGTCCAGTGCTGTTCAGAGGAAACAACCGGCCGATGGATCCGTGCACTTCGTAGTCTCCATTTCCCCGGATTGCTGGCACGCTCAGGTTCAACGCGAGGCTCACACCTCCAATCACGGATATCTTTACCCGGTCGATTACGAAGGTCGACAAGCCGGAAATGGTCGCTTTGTCCAGGGTGCTCGAAATGCTTATTGGTACAGGGAAATCGATCATTTAAGTCATCAAATTATTCGTCACTACTTTGTCGAATCAAATGGTTACCATTTTTTCAATTGACGATACAATTTTAAGTTATCAGACGGAAGACCTTTACTTCAAGGGTGTATGGCATACGCTTGCATTGAGGGAAAAATATCCGTATAGTATTACGGTCTTATGAATTCACTTAAACAGAATCTTCTAGTTTTTATCGCCTGTTTACAGTCACGATGGCAGCTTTAATGGTCTATAACTTCAAGCTTAAAACAAGGTTAAGAACAATTTTAACTTTTCTTTGCCACCTCAGTGTGGAAACTGAATGAATTATTTCAATTCGTTGTATCCATCTAGAGTGGTTTCCGTGGTTACTCCTAATTTCCAATGGTTTTCCAGTAACTTACGGATTAGATAGAACCGCAGGAGGTCTATGGAAGTTGTCTTTAACGATGAGCAATTATTGGAAATCAATGAGACCGACTTGGGATACCTACACTTGAAATGAAGGCAAGTCACTTACAATTAGTGGGATGCAGAAATTGATTTAAATCACTTGAGACCGATAGTGGTGGGTTGATACCATCAAGCCATGATTTATGGCAGGCTTTTAAGGCCTTCGAGACTATCATGGAGTGATTTCCAACGATTTCGGGTACCTCAATTAAGTCGATTGATTCCCGATGGTTTGGAGAAACATTTGAGTCATCAGTGTCCTATGATTAGGAATTCAACTTCCAGCTTACGTCACTGGGATTTTAAGCGGGCCTCGCATTGTCGATTTCCTTAATTGAATGGCTACATCAGAATACTCACTTGCCGATATCCTTGTGGGACAGATCGTACGTCTCGTGTTCGATTTTGAGAGGATCTAGAGGAGGAATGTCAAGCGCGGGAATTCCGTAAGGCATTTTAACCCTGATGGTTTCCATTACCGCCCTGAACTTGACCTCCATACCCTTGGACGCCGTGCTGTCGACTATCCTTGTCAAATGTCAAAAATTAAAATACGTCATCAGGTCTGTCAGTTAGTCTTCGAGGCGACTTTACCGATATTGCATAATTCAACTTACTGTAGTTCTTGGTCGCGTTCTTGGCATTGATCAGCGCGTTCCTTGGCACTGCTACCGCATTCGTAACTGGAAGGTCAGAAGAAAGGAAGTGATCAAGTATCTGCTCTATAAAAATTATTTAAACATTGTTCGAGGTGCTCGGTGAGCCGAAATCCAATTCTTTGATTCATTTAATCACATGCTTCTTCAAGCTTGACTACCTATTTAGAAAATTGATCTATTCGTGAGTCAGAATGATTTTGATCAAAAAATATAAGATTGGGTATCGATTTGTTTAAATTGCAAATCATTTCAAGATCGTCAAAAGTCTAGTAAATATGTTCTATTTCACTCCACTATTAGCTTATTGATGTTGTTGCAATAACTATTTTTTGTAAATTCGCTTGAAACAGATGTTACATCTACTATTTTTTGATCGTAATCAATATCAATGCAATAAAAAATATGTTTGAATGGAATTTTAGTGAATATCATATAGTCAGCTTCTAACAAATAAAATCAGAGTAAAATCGAATAAATGCACTAGACTTTTGACTATCTAAAGTGATTTGAAATGCAAATCCGACATCTCATCTGTTGACAATAATAATTTTAGTATTATACTCTTTTCTCTCATTTTTTGAAAAATCGTCACAAGTTAGGAATAAATTATTTCTATAAATATTCAACACGTGGGACAATCTCGCGATAAAATTGAGGAAAAAGTATCGAGTTTAAAGTCACCAACCTCGATAATGATTCAATTTTTGTGCAATGCCTGAGTTAGTGGAATAAGAAGCCGAACTTCGAACTTACAAGTAACGCATTGTTGTTTCGAATAATAATTCCAGTGATTCAAGGTAAACACGAACATCGGGTGTGTATATCAACGTTACGTGTCGCTTGGCTGGTTAGAGAATCGAAAGGACAAAAAATTCATACATAAAGTCAAGAAACGAAGACGGAATTACGTACGTGAGCATTGAAGCGGCGCTGCGGAAGATCGTTGAAAAGAAAAAGTGTAACACGAGTATCGCGTGATTCGTCAAGTGTATCACGAATGAATTCTGTTACTCTGCACTTTCAGAATGGAGATGGATAATTGCGAGGTCCGCAAGATCATGGCCATTCATGGAATAAGCGCGTAATCAACAAACTACGTAATTAATCCGACGCTAGAACATTTCCTACAATGCTATAGTTGTTCATTGTGTATTTTAGATAATTGCCTGCATACTGCACAGCGATCTTTTGAGAAAATATTGGATAAGATCGAATCAATCATCACGAGGCAAAAAGTTACGAACGAGCGACTTCAGGCTGACCGTGATCCAGCCGTGATCGAACTTCTCTCTTTCACAATGTAGGTTCCAAGTTTACAGAAACAGTAAAATATTAATATCCAATTCGAAATTCTAGCTACTAATTCAGATTCGTGTTTAACGATTCAAAAGCCTTCGGATACTATATTATTTGAAAATATGACGATTTTTTCTATTTTGAACCACTATAATGGATTGATTTACTGTTACAAATTTTGGAAGTCTGACCTTGGATTCGTTATCGATGACCCGAGAAACCTCCGCCTACAAATTTGTACTAAAATCCGAAAGTTTTTAGATGTTTTTTTCCACAATATTGGATTCGTCATTTTGAATTTCGCAAATTTGACCTCAGATTCGTGATCAGCCATCCAACAAACCGACGAGTATCAATTTTCATCAAAATCCAAATGTTTTTAAATGTTTTTTCAGCTTATTGAATACGGCAAATTTCAATTCTGCTAATCAGACCTTAGATTCGTGAATAGCGACCCAAAAAGTCTCACGTTGTAAATTTTCATTCAAATCCATTCATCCATTCTCAAGATATCATCATCCACATTTGATTTTTTAGAATTTTGTTACTCGCTTCAGTGAAAAAGTAAACTTTTCACTTTCGGCGTGATTACAATAGCTTTATTTTTTCTCCGAAACCAGAGTAACGGGAAATTTGAACAGAGTTCAAGAATCGGTAAAATGAATAACATTTAACTCGATAAGTACGAAGGCGACGTTGTATCTTTTTTTTTTTTTCTTGATCGAAAAAATCTCGAACGTTTGTTAAATAACGTCTAGCCGAATAAGAAACGCCGACAAATTTGTTGTCTCCTGGTTAAAGACCCGTCGAAGCAGCGTCTGTGCAGGCTCTTAGATAAATAATTCATTCATTATAATATACCTGCTGTAGAGAAGGTCAAAAATCACGCATAAATTTCTACAATTGCGTATTTACCGACCGACTAGCCGACGCGTATAAATAATAATGTAACAATCGAACATGTATAGTCTTTAATCTCATATTCCAATTACTCGTTCCGAGTTGTTGTGTTCAGTGTACGCTTGCACTTGCACTTTCAGAATCGAATCAAGTTTCGATCCAATCTTTCATTTTTCGTCTCGTTCTCATCTCGTTTCGTATATCACTTTATTTACATTACGTTGTACAATTGTGACCGGAAATTTGTACCAGAACGCTGATGATAACTCGGGGTTGATAAGACGACCAGTTAGTTACCGCCCACCGTATCATGTGCATAATTATAACGATAATTAGGCACTGCGCGTTGCCCTTGTTACGATTACGTTACTTACATTTAACGCAAACATGTTTCGTTGCAAATACGTTGTGCGTATGTTTTTTTTAATTGTCTTTAGTTCTTTTTTTTTTTTTTTTACAGCAACGCGACGCTCTCGTTACGTCTTCCCGTTTTCGTGCACAAAAGCGAGGACGAATATCTAAAAGTGAAAAGTCGCTAGTTTTCGAATTTGAAAAAACTCGAAAACTTTCGTCGTTCGAAAATTTTTTTACGACAGTTCATCGTTTAATAAATAATCGATTATACGTGCGGTACAAATCGGAACAACATAATCGAGTCTGCGAATATATTTGCATGGAAATAACGACGATGATGATAAGGATGACGTTTTGCTCACCGTATTCACTAGCCGTGTTTTTCGCGTTAATGATCATCTCTTTCTGCTTCTGAATGCTGTCCGATACTGAAAAATTACGTGAGTTACGAGACGAACGACGAAGGTTTTGAAAAAAAAAAAAATATTTTCTCGAAAAGTAACAAAACTAAGCCAAAGGAACGAAAAAAGAAGAAAAAAAAAAAAACAACAACAGCAACAACATTAACTCTTCTGGATGTACTTACTGTAGTTTCCGGCTTTAAAGGTGGCATTTCGGAGGCTTCCAAATAGGTAACTTGTGTTCAGATCAAGGGGAAAAACTCCCTCTTGACAGAGCATAAGGCTCATAGCGGCGATAAGGAAAACGGCGGATTTCATGTTTCGAAATTGCGGAAAATGTGAGAAAGGAAAGAAAAAAAAAGAAAAAGAAAAAAAAAGAAACAAACACAAGAAGAAAAGAAAACACTCAAAGGGTGAGATCCGAATTACCTGACGATTTCAGGTCGCGATTCAGGGAGAAACACTGATATCAGGAGATAGAAGAGAGACTGCGTTTTATCACGCGGACGACGACAGTCGGAAACAGCTCCGACGATTCGCTGACTGAGAATAAAATGACTTTTGTGCCGAGCCTCGGCCACCCGTGACGTGTTCTTGGCCGCATAATGTACGGTAAATTCCGACATATGCTGGAGCAATTATCAAACGGTGGTGTGGGAGCGGATGGGTTTCTAATTTTTTTACTAACTTTTTATACTGTGGCCGGTTTTTTTTTTTTTTGCCATTTTCTTTTTACTCACGACTTGCGGTTATAAAAACCGCGGTTTTGTCCGCGGACGGATGACGGAAATTTAGAATTCAACGTGCGGCGCGATTTGTTCTGTTATCGAGAAAAACAATGTTTTATGTCTTAGAATTGCGATATAGTTTGCGCAAAGTTTTTTTACTCCAGGATTCATTCAGCCATGCGTTGCGTTCGCTTTTATTTTTAATTCTTCCTTTTCTCCTTCTTTTTTTTATTGTTGTTTCAGTTCGTTGCACGGTCTGGTTCTCTTGGATGTTTTTGTTATCAGGTATCGGGTTGCCTCCGTCATTACGTAATAACGATGTCTCTGGTTCGTCGTTTGAATTTCGCGCCACGGTGAAAATATTACGCGAAGATTTTAAAATGCTCAAAGGTTCAATAGTACATGGTTATTATATGAAGTAAATTTCCAATAAATAAATCATATGCATGTGATACAGAATTGCAATTGATCGTGTTTGCTATATAAATTGTATTATTAATAAATATTCACAATTTTAATTATATTTCGGTAAGTTGTTATCGTAATTACACTTAATATACTTAATTTCTGTAGTACTTTTACAGGAAATATGTTTTTTCGCTATCGCGAAAAAAAAAAAAAAAGAACTTTGGGAATGTTCGTCTCATCATTGCGGTCTTCGGGTCGTTGGTCTTGGATAAGGTCCTAGGTTTGACGCGTAAAAAGGCCTTTGTGGTATGGGAAATGCGAGAATGGCACCTGCCGGAACCGGGAGCGGAACAGCGCTTGCAACGGCTGTCAAAAGCGCGAACAATAACGAAAACAGTCCTTTGACGATCTGAAATGATTAATTTTATTTATAGTATTTCCACACTTTCGCAGTGTTGGTTCCATATAAATTTTGCCGCGAGTTTCCAGTAACGTGATTTTAATTATATAGCTTTGATGTTCAATTTTAATTACACTCGCAGGATTGATGATTAAATTTTTCCCGATTTTTATCCCACAACTGTTTCATTTTCAGGAAATATAATCAGAGAGACTAGTTAAAAAGGGCTGTAACTGACACTTTGAAAAAAAACAAAAAAAAAAAAAAAAAAATCTTGCCGACGAACGCAAGCGATAAATAGAATAACAAAAAGTTTTTCCCCGTTTTTTCACTTTGTGTTTGGTTGCAGGTATTTACAGCCTTTGTTAATTCTCCACTAAAATTTCCACTTATCGACAAAAAATATAATACAAATATATCATACACGTTGCAATCGAAGATAAATATTGCAAAGTTGCATATTGTTTTTTGTAAATTGATTCCATATGTTTTTCACGTACGTTTCGTACGCGATTCGTGTAATAATTGAGCAATCTGCGGGTTCTTAGATTCAACGAATTTCTTTGAACGATAAATACAGCAGCGCTCAGAAGTATTTTGACAAAGATAGCAATTGAGTTAATTACATGCAAGTATAAACTACAAAAATCAGTAATATTATTTGTTGAAAGAAATTCGATGTTCTACATAATTGTTAAAAATTAACTCTAGATTGCTCGAAAATAAAGCGAAAATAAAGAAACGTAAGAAAAACGATTGATCAAAGTAATTACGAATTTCGTATTATCAAAATACTTTTGAGCGGTGCTGTATTTCAATTTATCGTGAAAAAAATACTTTTCTTCGAAGCGTGGAAATTCGAGAAGTAACTGACAATGAGTTAAAGACAAAAATAAAAATAGTGATAAAAGAAGTTATAGCGTCGAGCGACAGGAGTTTGAAAAAAAGGCCAATTGAAGATGGCAAATTGACAACGATTGAATTACGGCAAAGTTTGACATTTTTAATGCAATTAACAGTGAGAAAGTAAGTAAAGTAAATTGAATTACCATGTTGAACGGAGATTTTGGGTCTCGTTCTTTGCACTCTCTGGAGCTCTTTTGCAGTTCAGACTGTGTCGAAAAGTTGCAAGTATTGTCTCTTTATAAGCGAAGAGAGCCTCGATGGGCGTTGGCTTATGGTGGGACTGAATTTGGGTCAGAATGGAATACGGCAAATATTCGAATTACAGTTACGTAGAAAATATGTATGATATAGCATATGCACTTTCGATTCTACAGGTATGAAAATTTCGCAAAGGTTCACCTCGTAAACAAGCCTTCAATTCCCGTTTGCCATCTATTTTACATTTTTTCCACGTATATTACACTTTCGATTTTCTGCCTTGACATTACGCGACGATGGTCATTTTTTCGTATTTTTAACGGAACTTCTTTCAAGAGTTTCGTTGTTATAGGTATGATATGTGTTGTCAGAAAAGTCGATTGTCGGATCTGAATGAAGAAGAAAAAAAAAAAACAAAAAATCAATCTACGACGATCGATTTCCATGTGAAATAAAAATTCAACGAGGAATAATTGATTCGCTGAATTAATCAGTTTAAAATAATCGTTTATCGAATCTAACCCGAACCGTATGTACCGAATGTTTTCTCTTTGCCTCGTTGTTCTATTACTAACGTAAATTCTTATTATATTGTAGAAAAATATTACAAATCGTACAAGAGTCTTTACTTTAAATTAACGCTTATCATTCTGAATAGATAAATCTTAAATTATACCATAAAGTTTATATTTACTTGAGGTAGAATTTTGAACTCTCTCAAAGTCTGTGACGAATCACGATAAAAATTCTGAAATGGTTAGCCAGAATTGCATGAAAAAGATGAAAAAAAAAAATTATTGCCGCTCAATTTTCTAGCGATAATTCAAAAAAAATTTGCGGGAAATTTGCGAACGATCTATATTTCCGATTAAAATAATCATCTCCGGCACTTTGTTGATTCTAAAAAAATCTGTGAACCCATGGAATCATTAATTCCTGCCATAACTAAATTAGAAACCGTTGAATTTTCCGCATTTTCTGCCATTCTTACATGGCTAAAATGAAAGTTTCTCAGAGCGGTTATTTCGATGAATTATCATCGGTATGTAGCGAGAAATTCGAATCATTTTACATGGTCGTTTGAACGGTATTTCGGATTTTATAATCTACCCGAGTACATAATGTAAACATAGTATACACATTACTTGCATCTATTTCAACTCGGTATTCCGCGATAATTTTTTGAAGCTCTCGTAATTATTTTCTTGCGTGAATTGTCCGTCATGCAAAGTATTTACGACAGTTCAGTTGAGTGTATAAATTTATACACACGGCGCGTGTTGGTTCATACATAAAACGAGCATAAGTTCTATACGAGATAAGCATCGCCGTTTGCGTGTTTATAAATCACACGAGATTCGATCTATACGCATAAAAAAGCTGCCGAAATCGCGCTGTAGTTTGAAAATTCACCACAAGTAATTCATTAATTTTTTATCCAAGTTTTTTGGATAGCGTGTAAAATTTCTGCAAGAACAACGGCTTGAACCAAGCGTAATCGAAAAGCGGTAAAACCGGTTATCGCTAAAAACTTTGCACACCCGCGATTAATTCGCGACTGCACTTCCTCATCAGCTGTTAAAGACCGCAAGTTTTCTGACGTTAAAAATTCGGCGTATCTTTTCAATAATATTGTTCAATTTTTACATCTACTTTGCCTTCAACGTATTACTACAACGTTTGAAGTTATATGATTAACTTATGAGAAATTTGCAACTTCGCGGTCCTTGACATCCTTCTACCAGCTGAATACAAATGAGGCCTTTACCGAAATATTCGCCGGTAGGAACTTGTTGGCTGTGTTAATTTTATTCGGACGCACGAGGCGAGGGTCGAGGACGTCCAGGTTCTTTTACCTGGAAAATATATCCGTTCCGACCCTCGTTCGTCTCCCGTTTCACAGCCTGAATTGCGATAATCAATCAGAGCCCTGATTCGTATAAATGGAGGCGACAAAAAAAAAAAAAAAAAAATTGGAGATTTTACACTTTCAAACTGGCAAATGTGTAACGCTAAAACTTTTTCTAATATCAATTTTTTCTGCAGAGCAATTTAGAAACAATGAATTTTGGAATTGAGAATTTTTAGAATTTAGTCATCGAAACAGTCGCAAATTCAAAATTCTGTCAAAAGTTGTTGAAAAAGTTATTGAGCGTTCAATTATGAGCGGAAAATGTTACCAGATAGCTTATGTCGGTCACAAAAATTCAATTCTTCGTTGTTGTCTTCGGTCTGATTTAAGACATAGTTAAGATTATCGTACGGCTACTGTGTATCAAATATTATAGTCGGGTCGATTCGAAATATATGTGACAACAGCTTATTGAACCCGTATAAATTTAAATATCACTGACAATTCTCGAGGTATGTAGCTGCTGATTCGAATATAATACCTGTGCACTAAATATGGCAGTCTACTATGGCAGTGTATAAATTAATAATTAACTATAATTCTAAATCATGTTTAAACGCGTATTTTCTCGCGGGTCAAGCAGCAGCGTTTTTTTTCTTCTCATACGATTCAAGCGATGGATCATTCTTGGTGAGTACCGGAAAACTGCAGATACTGTCGGTCTCTTCATTCACGGATTCCAACCGTCGGGATCCAAGGGACACGTGAATCACCCTTGAAGAACGGATGACAAATTAAACAGGTTGTTGATTAGCGATATAAAATAAAGATAACGAATATCTGCTTTCACCTCTGACTTAGAGAACTACGAAATTCAAACGATTCAAATGACATCACGGTTTCACAAGTTGCCGAAAAAAATTAAATAAATTTGAATGAATCAAAAGCAACTTGGGTTTCACTTTTAAGATCATTTCGAATGACATCAAGCGATTGAACGACTTGTATATTCTTCAATTGACTTGTGATCAGTAAAAAGATTTCTAGCACGGCTTTATGAAAGAAAATGAAGTCGAGTTAGTTTGTGCATGAGTTTAAAAAACCCCGAATGATCTCGAGTGACTTCGGAAGGCTTCAATGAACTTCTTTGCAAATGTATAACCACTTGCTCTTAACATGCTAGAAATCAGCTACCCGTTTTCAGGATTCCACTCCAATTTCGTTTCATACTCACATACTAAGTAGCAGAACTGCGATTTGAGTGCTGAACGTTAGCCAGTAAATCGAGCTTGGTGTCGTCTTCACAGTCGCGTTGTAAAGTTGAGAGTATAACACGGTGCTGACGAGTGGTACAGCATTGTCACACACAGACAGAAGAGCGAAAACTTTCCCTGAAAATGGTTTCTAACATGTATGTAATGCTAAGCATGTATGGACCGGTCGAATTTTATACCCTGTCGAATGAGGCAATGGAAAATGTACCTCTTTCCGACACTGGAACCACCTTTGACATCAT
Organism: Neodiprion pinetum; assembly: GCF_021155775.2. Taxonomy (NCBI): domain Eukaryota; kingdom Metazoa; phylum Arthropoda; class Insecta; order Hymenoptera; family Diprionidae; genus Neodiprion; species Neodiprion pinetum. Next base: position 39,644,588 of record NC_060235.2, on the reverse strand, counting down.
CGACCTGAGAACTGGTGCCACTACTGGCCCCAAAGCAGCGACCACCGCACCTGAAAACAAGTAATTCGGTTACTTGAAGTTCATTGTTTACCAGTGCAGTGATTTCAATGACTTATTATTCTATGGATGATTCCATTCTTAGATTCGTATAGGAGATCGAGAAAATGCCAAAACTACTCTCCACTTATGCGCAAAATATTTTGAAGCGAGTTTGACGTTCCTGATCCCTGGGATTGAGCCCAGCCTCGATTGACTGTGTAAGTAAATGGTCATTCTGATGCACCAACCTACGTAAAACAGAGATGGCTCAGTTGCGGTCGCGTAAAAGATTCGGCCACTCGCATGGGATATCGCTCCAACGGCTACAATCAAGGTGTCTCGCATCTTGAAGACCTTACTCATGATCGGAATGCCGAAGAGCATTGCTGAAACGAAACGTGATATCGAGTTGACGAATATGTTATGCATTGCGTTATTATAAATTGATCAGAATCGCTTACCTACGACGAATAAACTCGATTGGACAGTCCGGAATGTACTAAAAGTTCCAACGTCCCATGAGAATGTTTTTACGGTGTAAAGGTAGCTCTTCTCTCTCTCGTCTGAAAAATGCACGAACCACTTTTAAACAACGAGAAAGGAAAACACGAAGAAATTATACACGACACTACAGCGTCGACATCGTACTTGATCAAACGTGAAATCGAATTCATGGAAGGTTCAAGATAAACAAAACTCCTCGGAAAAGACGATCGACAATCTTTTCGTACACCGTTTTTGCCCGTCACTTTGCAACTCCAATTATCTTTCAAGTTTCATCGGGGAAATCGGTAAAAGGGTGAATTACTTCTTTGGAAGGTGTAAAGAGCCATGGCCAATAGCAGAGTCCACAAGTAGAGTCTCCTACGTTCGGGTCTCGGCTTGATCAAAGTGTTTATACTGGCGACGACGTGTTTCTTGTCAAAATAATCGAGGAGTATGTTGGTCCCCTTGTCTATCGGCATCTGCTGCGGTGTCGTTCTCATTTCTAGTCTCAACACGGAGTAGATAACGGCGACAATTAGGAGGGTGCCGTTGATGGCGAACATTATTGTGTAGGACTGATTGACCACTTTGTAAAACAAGAAGGAGCCCAGGCTGATTCCTGAAACGGGAAAAGGGACTGTTAGCGACTTCTTTTGGCCCATCTGACACACATTAAACCTCAAGTTCTGACCTACGGGCATGGTGCTCAAGTAAACCACGTCCAGGATGGCGACCCGAATTGTTCGATGGGTGACCGAAGACACGTCGGAAATGTAAGAGAAACAGCTGGCGAATATCGCGACGTCGCTGCCGAGTAAAGCCATCGGCAAGCTGGCCGTGTAGAGGATCATGTTCAAAGTCCAGGTGTCCAATACCGAGTTCACCACGATCATGAAGGAGAATATTACCTTTCCGATCAGCGCGATTACCAACGGAGCTTTTCTCCCTCGGCGATCGCTCCAATTCCCGTTAAAAAGGGCCAGGATTATCGGGAATGCGTAGCTCGCGATGTCGTTCCATTGATGAAAGGTCGATACCGTCACCTGGAAATATTGTGCCGTGAAAAAGTGTTTCATTCATAGGAATGGTGTTATTTTTTTCGCGCTGACGTACAAGAGTGTAACGTGTTAGTTATTACAATGTTTCATCTACCTTATCCAATTAATGAGTGTGAATTCTCGGTGTCTTAGATCCAATAAAAAAACGTCAGAAGGCCTTTCGCACGACCGAAGGTCGAACCACGAGTCTTCCCTATTTGATTACGTTTATTGGAGCTACATCTACCAGTTTGTAACTAATGTGGCAAAAAAAGAGTCTGCGATAAATCCTAAACGTACCCTAGAGTTCTATTTCAACGATGACCTTGTGCTGTTTCACTTTGATGTTTCAATTGGTTGTGATAATTTCTGGATATGTTACATCTAGGAATTTACTATTAACATGATTTTGACGTATTTCACGTATTTTATCTTCCGAGGAGGGCCCTCCTCAAAGGGCCGAAATGTCAAGTTGTTTGGCTTTTGTTCAGTGGACCTAAGATACCGAGAACTCGTACTTATAACGCGATAATCAACCAAGGCGTTAGAAATCGTGAAAAGGACAAGAAATAATACAACGAGATTAAAGTGTTGATGCAACTCTCTTATCGCTTGAATCTTGTAAAAACAGATGTTCAGGAACGGAAAGAGGAGAACGTGACATTGAAGAATCTGGTGGAAAAGTATTGACCGTCACTTCATGAAACAAGTAACGAGCTATCGTTCAGCTTACAGATCGTATCCAAGGGTTATCTGCAAAGCAAGATGTGACTGTAAGCCGATAAAGGCATTACAAGATGTCCGATCGATTTCGCAAGGACAAATCTAGATCGTCAAAGTGGCCGTCAAATCCATCGTCATGAATGAATCGATTGGCCGGAGCGAATTGTCAAGTGAATTTGGCGAGTTGCTTACTTGAACTTCTGTCTGCAGCGTATCGTTCTCGCTTAAATTGTCGCAAATCTCTTCTGATAGTCCGTGATCGACGCGGCAAGCTTTGTTCACGTAGAAGGCTTGCTCGACGACGGAAGTCGTCATGTAAGCCATCATGTAGAGCCACATGGTCGGCTCGATCGTCACGTAGCGAATCCATCCCAGATACTTCTTGCAAAGGTTCGGCTTCTGCACTTCCACACTGATGGAGACGGTCTGAAACATTCGTTGGAATGAATTATTCGTATAATTGAACGATCGCGAGTGACGTCGGTGTTTATCTCGAGTGCAACGAATGACCCGCAAACCCAGATCTCGTGTTGTAGATTTCTTCGCGCGTCTTTGCGTCGACCTATCACCTCAGCCGATCGTTGAAAGTAACGCGTTTGAACGTTTATCAACAAAGTGTTGCAAGTAAACAAATTCTGTGCCAGATTGATCGGAGGCTTGTATTTCACGGGAATAAATCTTTTTCAACGTCTTTACGGATATGGAAAGGATTATGAAATCTCATCGAGAATGTTTGACGGCTTACCTCGGAGTTCGACGAGCTCATTCTTATCTTGAACCAGTTCTTGACGCCGGGAATAAACGCTCTTCAAACTTTTCCTCTTCTCGCTTCGAAGTTGTTTCAGAATCCTCTGACTACGAAGCTGCTGCATAAGCAGGATTCATTTTTCTGCAACGGATCGTAATCGCGCGCTGTTTCAGTATTACAGGCAATTGCGCGCTCTGCTGGCAGCAGTCTCGTTTTATGAGTAAAAGTCGAACGTCGGTAGCTTATGAACCGGTTTTACTGGCCGTACGGTTTTATCCGGATCATTGAGTTTATCACCTATTAAAGTTATATCGGAAAGTGAAATCGTCCGATAAGAGGCAACCGATGTAAATCTTTCAACCACCTGACGAACATATCTGCAGATCACAAAAGTATTGGCGTTATTTTTTCAGATAACAATCAGCGATGCGGGTCGCCGTTGAATAACATCCGTAACGAAGGGACTGTTTTTGTTACAAAAATAGAATACGTATATATCGTATGAGAGCGAGAGTAGACACAAACACACACGTATGCTTTTACCAAAATTTCATTAGTTTTCTTTGAAAATGTTTCTCCAGGCCCCGAAAAAGAAGCCACCTGAGAACATGAAGTACAAACGAAAACTCCATTTTTTGACTGCACGGTTCAATGTGATTTCAGGTGCCGAGTATCGCGACGAATTTTTTCACCTGTCGTGCAAACTTTATTGCTACGTTGACACGTTTTTTTTTGCTTTTTTTTTTTATCTTTGCGTTGATCTTACCAGATCCAAACAATACTGTAAGTGGTATATTTTCGAAAGGGAGTTTAAGATATAGGAAATATGAATCTGGTCAATATCAATTCATGGGGGCCTATTTAGAAGGGATGGGAAAACGTTTTCACCAAGATGTGATGGATTTTACCGTTATTAACGTTATCAGAGGCAATACAATTAGAGAATGACGGTAGATCACGATCAGGGTTTGATACGAGAAAGTTCGTACGAAAATAGAAAAAGTACGAAAAATGTTAATTTTTAAACTTTGTTTATCGAATCTTTTACATTTGTAGATTATTGTTAATTATTATTTTCAATCAAAGTGATTTAAATGCAAAACTGAAGTTCGTTTAATTGTTATTTAAAATCAATGTTTGAGAAAATATGTAACTTTTCTTAAAATCCGAAATATCGTTCTGGTTTCTGCAAAAAGCAAACTTTATTACCCAATAAGACTATTTTTTCATTCGTTAGTTACTTCGAAGAAATCAAAATCTCACATCCAGAACCCAGACTCAAAATTCTTATCGACGCGGTGTAATATGTATTCATTTCAAAATCACCGTACCAGAATCGGGATTACGATGTGCCGAAGGGTCAGGAATCTCCTCCAATCAATTGGCGGGAAATTCAAATCTACAAGTGTCGCTTGAACAGCGGTGCAATTAAAGACTGGAAAGCAAAATGAATCGCGGTCTGTATCCCCGAGCCCAATCATCCCGCCAAATGCGAAACCATCTCACCCAATCAAGTGTCCTTCATGTGAAATTCACTGGATCCACAGTTGAAAATGACCGGTTTCCTCATTTTTCCCGCTGCTCATGCGCTCCGTCTGCGTCTCGTCTACCGCAGCGCTACTCAAAGCTGCATGCTAATCAGAGAACTGAACACGTGTGTCCGACCACGCGGTGGATCCATGGACATAGAAATGAATACTAGATGGATCGGAGCCGACCGAAAGATGCCCGGTTAGTTTGTCATACGCACGATTTGCCGAGTCGAAAGTCGCGTGACTCGGTCTTGGCCGAAGTTTCGAGCTCGTTAAAATTCACTCTAAGATATTTCATCGGCCTTATTTTTAATCGTCAGTCGCGACGGCAGACCGGCCGGCGTTCACTCCAAGTTGCCAATCGACTAAAGTGGGAACGGTCGTTTCTTGGCCTCGTCCGCGCAGTTTCGTTTCCTTCTGCGCAGGTGCCCGTGTCACGTGACTCGGAGCTATTGATTCCGATTGGACGGAGAATATGAAACGATAACTTTGAACACGGAGTTATAGAAGGCATTGTTCGTCACTTATGCTCGTTGTAAAAGTGGTAACTTTTTTCCCACGGTCACTAATCGAGTTCGAAAAACGTTCATTGATTAATTCTAGGTTTCCACCGGTGCAATGGTTGCGCGTTTCCATTTGCGTGCATCATTGACCTCGGAAATGAATAAGACTTTCAATAGGCAATTAATTAATCTCCCGGTCAACTTGCCCGGACTCAATTGCCCGGTTATTCAACCGTCCCGATGCTTGGGAATCATTTTTTTTTTTTATAAGGGCATTTAACAGACTCGCTTTGTTACGTAACCTGCATGCATGTCGTTTTTATCAGCTATATTGAAGCAGTTTGGTTGACTGAGAGTTGTTGAAATTTCAAGCAGTGACGTTTTTCTTGGTGGAAAAGTTTGTGAATAAAAAATAGAGACGATCGGTTATCACGGTTGTTGTGCCTATATGCTATGAGAAATACAATATTTACACTCGAGGATCATGTTTGATTCACCTTTGAAGAAATTTATTTTCTTTATTACTTTGATAAAAACGTATTTACTTTTCATTTGTAATTATGCTATTACAGTGAGAATTAATTATTCTCTCCTTATTACTGAATATCCTCACCGTCGTTCATTACACAGTGCATTCGTTTCAGGCCATTAAATATAATACACCAAGTTTGTCTTATTTACTTCATTACAATATAGCAACGCATTATTAGTTACAAACTATTTTCTCGATTCATTGTAGGTGAATCTAGTAGGCTTTGAATAAATACCGTCATAGATCACGAAGTTGAACAATTCGCCAATTCGTTAAATTGGTTGCGCAACGCGAGTCGGTCATCCTTGGAGAAAAATTATTGCCGCAATAATAATTGACGCCAAAAATATTTCAAACGGTTATAATATGTTAACCCATGATAAAACTTTATGTGTACACGTATTCAATATCTTGACGTTATCGTCTCGATATCGTTCAATCGTTTGACTTTTTACAACGAGGATTGATTCTACCTTGATATGGCGTCATATTTAATTTGAAATTCACTTTACTTATTACATATAGGTGCGATACGATATATTCGTACGATATACGGACGATTGATGCAATATTGCCGCTTTTCTACATTCTCCTTTTTATCAGTCGAGTATTTGAAATAAGTTTCGTAAATTGTTTACACGATGAAACAAGCGTATATACTAACGCATGCGGGTTCAAGGATACAGTTTTCTTCGTTTTACAATCTACAAGTAATATAATAAAATTGGATGAAATTTTTATAGTGGAAAAAAATGATTGATAGTATATATATATAATAAATATTATAAGTAGGTACATAAAGAAAGTCGTTGCACCGCGATTCAGTGAAACGCTCAGATCAACATTGCGCTTCTATCAATCTTTTCAGATAAGAGTATATAATGTATAATTTACGCAATATTGACGTCGATGAAATACTCGACTGATATTTTATGTACGGTACAATATACATATGCGTGTGTGTACATATATGATAAATATGATATATATATATATATGTATATATAACATACCAGCATATTACACAGTTCACATATTATTTATCACTTATCATACATATTAATTGGGTACACACATTTACAACCGTTAGGGTACTCGCCAGGTCAGACATCGACACATACGAGTACGTAATTAACATTATTCAATAGGTATATTAACTCTCTCCAAGCTATAAATTCTCTGCCTATACGCCCTCTTCGGCAATTCAAAATTTAAGAAATTTGTTTTTCATGGTGACGGGAGTTTCTTACGACAATATTCAACATCAATTTTTCATTTTTTTTTCTCGTCTCTTTCAGTCGTCGAAAAACGAGAAATCCAATTGAAAATTTCAATTCAAGTGTTAAATTTGAATAAATCTGAACTAAGCTTCTATATCTTTTCATTATTATAATCTCTTTTCAAGGAACGATAACACAGATTGGATCGATGGGGATTAAAAAAATAAGTGATATCCACAGTTTATTTCATTATTATTTTCTTATCATCCAAAAATCCTATTATTTACCTCTATGTATGTATCTATATATTGTATATACTTATAGTTCATATACGCACGATGTTTTATATTCGAATATAATAAATATTGTATGTATATTTACAGGACAATGACATATACGCTAAATAATAATATTAATAATAGTAATAATAATAATTATTATAATAATGGTAATAACAACAATGATCATATATACCTGTAATATGTTGCATTATATTATTTATAAGGTACAGCCAAGGATGAACTATATTTCGATTATTCGTTATTGTAAATTAATGGTTCTGATCTGATTTCTTTTACTTTCCGCGTATTTGTTTATTTTCTTGTTCTTCTTTCTTTTGTTGTTGTTGTTGTTTGTTTTTTATCCCGTTATTATTATATTATCTCTATCAATCGTTCCACGTGGTCCCGTTCGTATATACCATCATTTCTCTTTCTCAAAGTACAATATTCAATATAAATATGTATATATACACATAACATATTACTATACACATAATATACTTTTATTCACCTATTTTAAGCTACAGCTTCAATTCGCTTTTTCGAACCTTCGTAACTTTCGTCGTATTTCTTTACTCAACCTTTTCTTATTTTCGTTGTATTATGGTGACTTTAAATAACGACGATGAAATTTTTTTTTTTACCTACGATTACCTCTCGTTTCATCCTCTAGGTATATTGACTAGAAAGGTTTAAGTGCGTAATTTAGCGCCTGTAAGACTTCAACTCGCGTCGTTCAAACAGAACCGTCGCATCTTTTTCACTTATACACGTATATGTATATATATATATATATATTATTAATTGTTAAACACATATAATAACATGTTTTGCATATGTATAGAAAAGACGCAGCCCTATAATTTTTTATTTTTCAATGTTCGTAGTTATTCTCGACCATATTTTTTTTTTCGATTTTGCATTTTTGTTAATCCTAAAACTGTGCAGATCGTTCAATTAGCGATAATTAATGATAATATTTAGAGATTAATCGCTCTGAGAGAAGATTGGCACGTTAAATCTGCAGAAGACATTTTAGCTCTTTTGTCTAATTACTTACGTACAAAATATTACTAATTAAAATTATTCTTACGGACCTCAGCTGTGTCGTTTTGATTTGAATTTCCTCGCAACCTCAAACACTGTAAGATCTTCGGCGTGAGATATTAAAATTCTTGTCTACTAATTATTAACGGATAATATGTTTTCATTGCCTCTAATTATTGTTTGTCGGTGTTTTACTTCAAGCTTTAAAAGTAATTCAACTTCAAGTCAATTATATTATATTATCGTAAAGTTAAATCAGTTTCTCTGCTATCTGTTGTTTAAATTAATTGAAATAAGTAAAATGCTCAAAGATCAACTATCGGTATTTCGATCTACTTGTAAAATAATCAAACATAATAAAATTATGAATGCAAAAAATTGGTAATTTTACCTTCAGGTAATTACGACTTTGTTTCGAAATAATTGGTAATAATTAGTCAATTTCTATTAGGAAATTGGCAAAGGTGATTGATAAAATTTAATGAACTGGTTTGATTTCCACCGTGACGTGTGAAACGGAAGTGTTCATTTTTCTCTCTCTTTGTCAACAAGCAGCCCTTTATATTAAGCATCTAATCATCATTATACACGTATGGCTGTAACATTCACGTTAGACTTTTTCTATTTTGTATCCTTAAGATGAAAGTCTTTTCCAAAATAACTAGAATGTGAGAAAGTACACGCCGGAAGCAAAGGGACGCGAATATTTTCTCCAAAGCTATGCAAAATTCATCACTCAACAGGAATATATTGTGTAATATGCATATATTTCGGAGAGGATTAAAAAAGGACATTAGAGTGATCGAACATTGTCGTTTAATCTCTTACGGGATTTCCCGCGTATTTACTTCCTCCCTTGACGAAGTGTTCAAGTTATGTGTCTATTTTTATCGCCATCTTCCAACCTTAGCCTTTCCTTTAATCGATCGGAAAATTATAATCGGTATTATATCCACACCGCGAAGCCGGAAGCCATAAATTTTTCATGCAGTTAAATTCGTAGAGGACGATTCAAATTCGGTTGCTATTAATGCAAGCATCATCAAAGATTTCCTATTATAAGTAATCATTTTGACAATATAACAGTCGTATTGCGCAATTGGAATGTAAATTAATCGATTTGCGGTCATGGTCAATAATCTTAACGCTCCGTCGTCACATGTGACCTGAAAATTAACTCAACGTCCAAACTTGGAGCTTATAATGTCGGCAATTCTAATACATACACTCTTCAGAATTATTATTCACCTCAAAGTTGGACATATCTCAGGATTGTTGCCTTAAAATTTTCTCCTCAAGAAAAAAAAAAAATATTGTAATTCCTTTTAGCGCAGGAACAAATTTTTTTTCCAACTCCCATGTTCGAGAATTTTTTGAGACACGTTGTCGCTTGATACAACATAAATCAATGTATTTTGCAATTTGTATAATATCTTTCATATTTCATTCGATCGGGTAAGATGGATTACAGTTTAAAAATAGCAACCATTTGAAAACCGATGAGATCAATTTGCACGCACCAAGCGGAATTTTAATGAGAGTTCTAATAACGCGAGACGACTTTGCCAAGACACGAATTAAGCCTCGATTTTGAGACTTCCTGGCATTTGGTTAAGCGAGGGCCAACAGACTCTTCCCCACTGAACTTCAGCGTTACATCGAGTCTGCCGATTTGCACCAAACCTCGACGATAACCGATGTGAAAAAGCCCTGAAACCTCGTCAACTACCCTAAAGCGCCACGACGCCGTTTCTGGACGGGATCCGCTCGACGGCCCCCGAATTATTGTTGGAATTCGTCCGCTTTAGGGACTTGACCGAGTTCTGGTTCGCCTTGGAGAATGCGGAGTTGCTGTCCTCGCTCCTCGGCCCGTCGAGGAAGTATGTAACCATTGTCCCCTTCCCCTTGACCTGGATACTCCCCCTGCAGGTGAGCGGATAGCCCTTCTGATGCAGGACGTCGCGGACCTCCTGAGTCACCTGGATACCGTCCAAAACCCCCGTCGAGTCCATTCGCGAAGCAACGTTCACCGCGTTCCCCCAAATGTCGTACTGCGGTTTACGGGCTCCGATAACGCCCGCGACTACCGGACCGATGTTGATTCCAACCCGCATTCGAAAGTTGTTGAAACTGTGCTCGTTCACGTACGACAACTGGTCGCGAATCCTTAACGCGTAGTCGGCCATTGCCGTTATGTGCCTGTAGTCCTGCATGTCGCAGGTGCTCTTAGTCAGTCCTGCGAAATTCGTACAGACAATGTCAGATCATGCGAGATTTAAGTCGGTACTGGGATAAAGGACCCCGTAGAATCGTTATGGAAATTGAATTGGTTGGAATGGATTGGTATGCTGTAGTACGCATCCTCCCGGACAAAAGTTCTCATGGACAAGAGACCCAAGAATCATTAGTTTCCGAGATACAGGCTTCGGAAGAAAGGTGTACAGATTTTTTTTACATCAATGGATTTCGTGATGTTCATGAATGACAAAGCTTCACGGGGACTTGGAATCAAACGAATCTTTCAAAAACCTGCACGGTCGATTCCGAGAGATAAGCGGGGAGCTGTGATTGATTCCATCCATGAACTCGCTGGCTTAGTGGAAGGAGGTGAGAACTTTTGATCCGGAGGATATGTACTATAACATACCGAAAATCCAACAAATTTGACTGGGAGCCAATTTCCATAAGGGTTCTGCGCGGTCCTTTCAAATTAATGTAATGACTAGGACGCTGTAGTGAAACGAGTTTATTTTATAAAGTAACGCACAGATACTATAATACATATTCATGCAAAGACTGCGACAAGGAAGTTGATGCAAGGACTGTAACATTAACCTTCGACCATTCGATGATGATAGAATTTTAAGGAAAGACGAGACTAACCAGATGCCGCCATGTACGTGGCCCCGGTGCTCTTGATCTTCTCGATGTACTTGAAGTCCTCCTCGGCAAGTATTTCGTCAAAGTCAGCGATGATCTCGTTGAGGAGCCGAAGGCATTCGACACCCTCGTTATTGGCCTCGAGTTCGATGTAGAATTCGGAAAAATTCGGTATCGAGGCGAACATTATGCAGACAAAGGCGCACTGCTCGTGGTAGAGTTCCTGAAACATTGCAGTCATATTGTGAGTCCATTTCCGTTATCCCTTCCTCGAGGGTGTCCAAGAACTCACGTCAGAATTGACGGTGTAAAGAAAATGCTCGGCAACATGTTCGGGAAGGATGTTCGCCAGCAGTTTCTGGTTGTAGGCCTTGAGGTGCTCCATGTCTTCTTTTTCCTCCGTCGCTTGGAGCTTCCATAAAAAGTCCAGCCTGTAAGTGGCCTCGGTGTGCTGGGAGTGGGCGACCAGCGCTGCCATGAAGGAGACGACCAGAACACCGGCCAGCCACCGTCCTCCGGGTTCCGAGTCGACCTCCGTCGAGGCCTGGTAGATGCTGACGGCGAGGTAACACGCGACGACGACGCTAAGCACAGCGACCTTGAAGACGGATGTGAGGATCTGGTAGGCGGCACAGGTGACCATGACCAGCATTACGAGGACCGGAAACAGCTGGAAGAGAACGGTGGATGTTAACCGGGTTGGATCGAGAGATTCGAGACAAGAGGTTGTGAGCTGCTCTTACGTCGGCGAAGAGGACGTAGTAGCAGCTAGTAGAGATGCTCGAAATGCTCTTCATCACCGTCGAGTTGTCGAGTATTTCTGACGACGTGGTACTAGTCGCGTTGCTGCACTCTTCCTGCCCCTGGAGATCGATCTGAAATGGTAACCAGATAGGATGTAGAGTTTTTCTTTCTTCACTGACAAATTGCCGGTCGTTAGGACTCCTCGGAACTCCGTCGTCCCATTCCCATTACCTACGCCTCCTTCGGCCCTAAGATTAAGCTCCGAGAAGCAGAGAAAATTCTCCTTATTTTCTTTCCCCAGAGCTGCAATTAATTCTATCCTTAACGCGCCTTTTGCTCCACCCTGTACCCAATTTTGCGGACTACCATTGTCCAAATTATACCGCATTATTTAACCTGGTCTTATGTTTAATAATAGATTACAATCATTTCGTGAAACGATGTCTGGCGATTTATTCATCGGTCTATGAATCAGAAAGTTCCTGTCAACTACCCTTTTCTGAACACACCGTCGAAATCAAGTATAGGCATGCAAATGACCAGCACGTTGGTAGCTGAAAGTGCAATTATACTACTGTCGATGTTTTGTTCACCGAAGTAACCCCTCTAAGTTAATGCAAATGCTCATTAACATTCTCGCACAAATTATGTATGTACAGTCACTCAACAAATATTATACAGTGCGGAGCCTGTAAACATACTCCGTGGACTCAGTGCATGAATAGAATAGTACGTGAAAATTATTCAGCGGTTGCGAAATCTCCCGACTTTCTACCAACGAATCTCGCTCGAGGATAACTTACCAGAGGTGATAACACCGTTGTGAAAGTTAGGAAAACCACAATGGAAGCAATGCTTTGGGCCACTATACGCTTCTCGTAGATGTGGACAGATATGCTTCTCACCCAGTGCGGTACTACCTGTTGAATGATTGGTTAAAAAAGGGTTAGAGATTACCCTGCGGAAATATTTTGAGAAGGATTAGTCACCTCGTTCTTTTCGGCCAGTAGAATTCCGTTTACGAGGAAGATGACGAGGCCGCCAAACAAGCCCGAAACGTAGAAACTAATGCTCCTGTCAGGATGGATAGTCAAAGATTGATTATGAGCGTTCGAATACCTTATTGCCAAGCTGCGGTTACACGTGACTTATGACTCCAGGAAGCCTCTTTCTTACCCCGGTAAACTGATGGCAATCGCTGCTACGACGATTATATAGACGAATGCGGAGCAAAGGAAGTAGGCTGACAACATCCTGTCTCTCTCTCTGGAATACTGCAGAGTTAAGGATATCAGGTGTGAGTAGGTAAATTCAAGGTCAACGCGAAGTGTGATTCAGGGAGATGGAAGTGGCAGAGCTTTTTTCACCTTCTCCTCGATGTCTGGCCGCCGGAATGTCAGTATAAACGGGGTGCAGTGCTCCGCTCTCAGTCTGTCTATGCTTCTGGCGTCGATGGCCCTCATCAGGTACTCGTTAACCTCGTCATCGGGGTCTTTTTCGCATTCGACGGTATCGCCGAAGCCCAATCTGCAAGGAACGGAGGTTACGTGAGCTCGAAAGCACCGCGAGTCGTTGCTCTCTCACAGACGAGTTCGCTTTGCGAATGAAAAGAGGGGGGAGGAAATAGAGAGGGAAAAAATATCCACGTGGAGCGTATCAAAGCGTCGCTGCCATCCATCCTTTTTAAACGTGGGTATACCGGGAACCTTGAAGATGGCAGGAAGAATAATTTCTTGAGATTTAATGGAAACTCTTATACATTCATATAATTCACGTTTATACGCCCGGGGGGTAGAATTATTATACGTCTCGGAAAAGCGTTTCACGGAAAAAGTAGCATGTGTACACCCGAATACCGAGTTACGTCTTGTAACGTCTTTTTTTTTACCGTTAAACTTGACAACGTTCTTCCAAATTATACCGACCACATTCGTGTCACCTTTCATTTCGAAATATTATCGTCACGGTAATGAAGTTTCAGTGTCAAATTATTTGTACGAAAAACGCGAATCATCTAAAAGGGTAAAAAATGTTCAACATCACTTGGCGAGACGTTTCGTGGATATTTCAAACCTCGATGGTTCCTTGAACGGACGGTTCGATCTCCGTGTGAGAACTGTGTAAAAGTTGATCGTCCAGCTGGCGCACTTACTTTGTCTGCTTGCCGTGCTGAGAACCGTGACCCATGACCCTCATTTCCTTGGAAACGTTTCCGTTCACTGAAAAACCCTTTCTGAGTCCTGACCCTGGTGCCATGTTGTCACGAAACGTATCCCCGGGCACGATCAGGTATGTCTGAATGTTGTGCTCTCTGAGGTAGGGGTTTCTTTCACCACCGTGACCTTCCTCGACCTCGTAGTCACCTTCGAGGCAGGCCAGAGTCTCTTTGGTGATGTGTACACGTCTGGTAATTGAATTTGGAAACAGACTTTGAAACGTTAGAGAAGCTTCGCCCTCCCCGGTAGTGAATTAATTATATGAACATGTTGAGGGGTAATTACTCCAGACGTACGCAGGCAATGAATCAACTAATCAAATTGTCATTATCATTGCTCAACCTTTCCCCGCCTCCGGTCATCGCAATATCTCAAATTCAACGCAGAAGAAAATTGCTTGTTCCAAGGATACGTCAGCTGATGTACGTTAATCAGTGAAAATAATACCCAAATGAAAGAATTATGAAATAAAGATGGAAAGATACTTCATTTGGTTCTCGATTCTAAGACTCAGTTCGTCGATATCTTTTGATTCGACACTTTATCGCAGATATGCTGTACACCGTAAAAAATGACCAACGTGGACTACTATAGAACACCTCTTGTGATCAATTGGGTACATCGACTTCATACAATATTGGACTGACATCAGATTATATGGAGTTGAATTGGCATCGGAAGAGTGTAGTTAGATTGGCACCAAATTGAAGTCCATGCCAATCAAGACCACACTTTTCTCACAGCGTAAGCCCGATGCACCCGTAACGTTGAAACAAATCGTCAGATGTAAAACGCGAGAGTTTACTTTCCCAAATTCGTTTGGCATCCCTTTGGTTCAAACCTCGGCAATAAGCATCCTTCGAGGGTATTCGCGGTGGGTTTACTTACCCAGGTATACCGCCACTCTCCATGTAATTTGCCAGAGTTACGTCGTTACTCCATACGTCGAACTGCCACTTTCGAAGCCCCAAGACCCCGCAGTGTACCCTTCCGGTATGGATGCCAACCCTCATGTTGACGTTGACGGCCATTACCTCCCTTACCAGCCTGCGGAAACGTTCCTTGATTTACGAGCATGTCATAAAATTCGGGACACGGTCCGTCCCGATATTGCAGAGCTTTGCGGAATGACGACTGCAGTTTCAGTCTCAAGGCTCGGCCATTTGGCTTTGCAATTTTGACAGTCATCTTGTAGTTTAGAAAATTTCGCAACGTTTTTCATCCTTCAAAAATATTTCGCTGACCGGTGTTTGTCAGATTTTAAAGGGTCCAGGTTAATCCCGGAATTTTGAGCGTCGTTATTGGCCTATTAAAGTTAACGCGCCTAACTTGCGCGTAACTTTCGCAAAGATTTTGGATTTGTTGCGTTATGTGAAATCGAGAAACCATGTGACGATAAACCAGCAAACGGAGCTCGAGCGATTTTCGTTTCATCGAGTGAACTGCGGTCGGAAAAATCATTTGTGTGCGAATGTCGGGATTAAGAAGAGCGGAATTGGTTTTTACTTCGGAATATTTCGACTGATTTTTCCTTTGCCACGACAATTGAGATGCTCGTCGTGAAGTGGTTTGAGAGAAAAATATTCCAGCCACTTTGCGGAGCGTGGAAAGCGGGTCGAGCCGAATTCCACTTCTTTCAGGCACTCGCATCAGAAGAACAATAAAGGACTTGTTATTGTTCAGTTATTGCGTTTAAAAACGAGACGAACGGAGAATTGAAATTGCTGTTAAAACGTGGTTTCGGGTATCGAATCGAATCGTCATGCGCTCGACGATTTTTAGCCAATACAATTCTAGCTGCTGCAATTAAAGAACAACTCTACGCGAAAAAATTTCGGCACTAATAAGTAAACTGGATTCATTCGTCCGGAACTTCGCACGCTCGCAACAAAATTCCTTTGAAAAAATTCCCAATCTCGTCGGCTGGTTAATTTTCTCCCTTGTTTTCAAGCGTTCGCGAATTTTCAACACCTCGTAAAATTTCCCCAATTTGTACTTGTCTCACGTAACGATTTCGGTACGGGGAAAATATACTTCAAATTGAATCATCTCAATATTCGATATTGTTTTTTTTTTTAATTATTAACTAATTATTTTTATCTCGCTAATTGCAGATCGAGCTTGATTGCCGACTATATTCGGGCACAGAGCGTCATGCGTAGTTCGAGATTTTGAAGGAAAGTGAAAATTGCTTACCGGTACGTTTGATCGCATTGCACATTTTATTCTACCGTTTTCATGCAGCATTAGAATGCTTGTCGTTTAAGAATGTCTCAGGTGTATAGTCCGGTCAAAACAACGTCGTCCAATATATCAACAGAATTACGAAATAAATATTGAACAATCACAAACAGTATTCACAATAAAGACACCAACGGATTTGTATGTAAAGCTCCTTAGAAATCATATTATTCTAACGTTTTTCAAACGGCAAAATTGTGCCCTGTATCCAATTTACAAAAATCTTGGCTTGTTTTTTTTTTTTTTACCTAATTGAAATACATAAGCGCAAATCACCTGAACTCAAAAAACGTGTCTTAATATCCGGTTTTGACACTTTTTTACCGGCCTTTACACCTGATACATCCTTAAATTTTCGATGTTGTTGGTTTGTAAATATATTAAGCGTAAACAATTATGCTCCATCAATTCTTAGGCTGTTCCGTCGTTAATGCAACCGCGAAAATTAACCAGCAGTCATATCGTAACAACCCTTAGACGAGGGAATGGAACGGAGTCGAGTTTGTAAACAGTTGAGTTTGCGACGCGAAAGGGAATATATTCCCGTTTTGTCTTAGGTTTATTCAGCTGATCTCTCTCTCCATCTTGTTTCGCGAAAAGTGAAAGGATAAGAGACCGCTGGTTTGGCGTGAAAACCGCCCTTCCAATAACCGCGAGTCATAGAAGTAACGCTCTTTGTTCTCCTTCGTATTTCAACTGTATCTCTTCCATGCGGATTGGCGCCGGCATTCTTCGTTTGCAAATTCAGAGGAAAAACTCCCTCCTCTCCCCCCCCTCGCCGCCGGAATTTCACCGATATATTCGCATCTGTTGCCAAATTCACGGATCGCTGAACGCAACCGCTTTATCCTAATACCAAGATATAATACGGGTATCGACTTGATCCGATCACAGGCATGTACAAATGGGTAGGTAATACAGATACAGAGTATACACTCTGTGTCAGCCTTTTATCGGTATTGTTAAGCTTTACTTGAAAATTTCTCCTCGGTATATTATTTTCTGGCATTCATTTGTGTCAGCGTTTATTGGAATTGAAATTCTTCGAAACCGAGAATTGGGAATATTTCCTACGGGGTAATCAGAAGCTCCAAAGAGTTCTTTAGAGTCGATGTGTAGTATCGTCTTGAGGTGCTTATACATCGGTACACACGGTATACTTAATGAAATAAGTTCGATCCGAGCTTTCACGTCTGAATGGCGAGTAATTTAACGAGGCTGAGGTAAATCTGTCTCAGAAACTTGTCCTCGTGTTTCAGAAAGTTGCAAAAATTCGAACCCAATCGGTAATACATTGAACCAGAATACGTCAAATCTCATCCCGTCATTAACGATTCCTCAATTATCATCGTTTCAAGTTCTCGTTTCTGTAATCCCATCAAATTCTAATTGGAAACGAGGCGACGTGAGTTTGGGAATAATTGATATCTGTTCAATGCTGTGAAGCGTGGGAAATTATCCCGAGGTAATCAACCCTTGAACGAATGCCGAAAGGCTGAATCGCACGGGGTGAAAAAATGCTTGGTGTTAAGTGGTGTCAACTATAGTGATTACACGAGGCGGAAAGTTGACTGTCGTTGTAATCCGGTGAACAAAAAAAACTTTGCTGTTTTTTAAAATGCTTTTATACTGGCTATTCGAGCCGGCTGGAGATTAAGCTTCATCACTCGAGAGTCCGGCGAGCTTACGTTACAGTTGGACCGAGCGACAGACTCGGTGAAGATTATCAGGGCTTTTCGAAAAGCAGCTGAAAAGAGGAAGCCGATGGGCGGTCGAGCTCTTGGAGAATTATTGCAGTAACGCGTCTCTTGGCAGTTACCTCTTCGAGCTTGGCTTGGCTCGACTCGGCTAATGGCTATTCGAGAGTTTGAAAGCTTAGGAAAAGTCAGCGTAGTCGGATATCTGAAGCTTGGGTTTGTCAGGGAACTAAGGAGGGAAAAATATCGTGTATCGTATCGCGTATCCGAGACTCCGTAATCCCGCGCGCTCTTTCTTCCTCGTCTTCGTCTTATTTTCCATCATTTTTCTCGCCATTTTCCGACACGTATCACGTGCCTACCTTTACTCCCGTCAAAGCTCGAGCTTCGATACCCTTTCCACGTTCGTACATACGCACTGGAACGAGATTGCGGGTCGTATCAAAGTGCCGCGCGCTCCGCAAGCGCTTCGGGGAAGGATGAAATACATATTTCAGGATTTCACGTGACGTAATAAGCGACACACGGTATGCGAGTAGGTTTTTATTTATTAACTCAGTTTTTCGCTGAATTTTAGAATTTTAGTCGCAAGGCAGAAACTACGGTTGCAGTATTTCAGGGGATGTCGGATTTTCAATCTAACCTATTTCGGTTCCTATAACGAGCAACAAGTTCGCTAATTCAAACTTCGGTAAACGATTCGGTTTGTGATCGTTACTAAAATGAGTTGAAAAAATTGATGAAGTAATGGAAAAGTTATGAAATTCAGCCATTCGGCAGCATGAAATAACCTCGAAACGAGGCAGAAACTGAACACGCAAGTGCGCATGCGCCGAGTTTTTCGTCTCTTCGTACAGGCTGGCCAACTTCGTTTGGTTTTTCACCGATGCGAACTGTCATCACCCGTAAGCGTTTCGAGGTTATGTTCACTTGAATGCGTACCCGTTAAATTTTGGCTACCTCAAATTTTCAACCTAACGTAACCTCGAGATGCCTGCGAATTTCGATGGCAAATGTATGGCCGCAACTGAGTTGGTCAGTCTGACAAGCGGACAGAAAATCGGATGCCGATTAATCGAGGCTACCAATGAAATAACATCGTACAGCGCATGCGCATTTGGCATTTGATTTTAGACAATTTTTAGAGCTTTTCTCAACCACTGCACAAGCGTAGTTCTAAATTCTGTTATCGTTTCCCAAAATTTCAGACGAGTTTGTTTCTTGGGAATTTAAAAAATTGTGACATACGGCTCCATTACTCGGTCGGTATGTACTTGGTCCAATATTCAATTGAGGTGCTTCAGTTTCTCCAGGTTGTGCAATGTTTCCCGAGCACATGCCGGGAATTCGACTACTGAGTCATTAGCGGGGGTGCAAACTTCCACATATTGTTATAACGACTAACACCGCCGCTCCGTATGCAGTTGCATGTAAGTAGTGCAGTTTCGCTACGAACTTTACTGTCTGGCAGTTCAAGTCTGCGGCAAATTGCGTATAGTGTAACGCATGTCGGGAATGAGAAGCTCAGTAATTATTCACGGCGAAACATTGCTGCGAGTTGGTCATCAAAGCAGCCATTGTGTTCAGTCGAAGCTTAAACCGCAAAAGCTCGCTAATACCACGAATTTCAATCGTAACATCGCTCGGTCAATCAGTCAGCTATAAATTTCAAATATACCAAACATCAAAGCAGGTGTACTCATCTTGATTTTGAGTCCTGAAAATTTCGGTCTTACAAAGCAATGCGCAACAGAGCAGGGAGTGCAATTATAATTCCAACGACATACCGCCGATCGGAGTTCTCCGCATAATGAAATTGCGCGTCGTCGCTTGCAAGCTTTCACGTCGGTGTCTCTGGGTCCGGCAGTGTGTATAACAGCTTACTTACACGTTGTCGCTGTTAAACGCTGAACATTAGACGCGACCGTGTGACATCGTCAACTTATAATTGGCGTATATCAGTTAATAGCCTTCGAGGTGGGGTGAAACCCTTGAAATCTGCACAAGGCTCGACGCTCACCGAAGTGCCGAGGTGCTTTTTGACCCGCTAACTAGACTGCGGTACAATATCTAAAGAGGAATCTGCCAATGTGCAAGCTGCGTTCGTCTATCGGTCGTCTCTATATTGTCAACCCTAACAGGTCACACTTAAGTAGAATCGCGTAACGGTCACACAAGGCGAAAAGTGATATCCTGTTTCAACGATGAGTTTTGAAATTTTTTTAAAAACACCTAGATATTGTTCAAGGATCGCAGAAAAAGCTCTCTCAGTTTTCCGAGCCAAAGTCGATTGTTTAAATACAGTAAAACATCGGGAACTTTAAGATAACATGTGTAACGTTTGGGATGAAATTCACCCAGAGTTATCTATTGGGATTAATTCTTCTTCTACACTGGAAAAAAAAACAAACTAATACCTCTGTACGTAGGTATGTGAAAACTGGTGGAAACGGTGGTGATATTATGGTTCTTTTTATCGAGGCTTGAAGGTAAATCAAAACGGTGACGTGTTATCCAGCCGCCGCTCGGACCGGCTGACATATCTTTCTGGAAACGACGTTAACGACCTGCGAGCCAAAAGTACGGTCGGATAATTTTTTTTTCTCGAACTGCCCCCCAGGCACACCGTAGCTTTTGATTCCGGTCGTACAAGGCCACTTGTTATATAGCTCCAACTTTCCTCGTCGTCGAGTTGTCAACGTTATTAGTCATTTCCCTCTCATTCGTTTTAATTTTTTTCACCTGTATTATTTCGCATTGCCGCTTATTCTAGAACACGATAATAACGAAGCTGCTCTATTTTCGCGGGGAAAATCAACGCGCAGACCGTATTTAATGGTTGGAATTACAAGCGGAGAGGGAGAGAATTGCGGCATCATCGACGAAAATGAGAACCAGATTTGTGTTTGCTTTCCAATACCACTAGTGCCGTTTTTTCCTACAAGGGCATTGTGAGGAGCTAAGAGTACCTGAGATTTGGTCTCAAGATATTTACAAGTACCTCGAATTTCCCTCAATTAGACTGAGAAAGAAGGGACAAGCGATCGAGAATTCGAATATACTGAAAAAATCAAGCTTTGTCTGGCCAATTTGATTTGCTTCCAACGTAACTCCCTTTGAAATCGGTGCTACAGTGGGATAAAGTCGTTTTAAATTAGTGCTTACACGTGGATTCGGATATCCGAATTAATCGGATCCGTTAGTTACGAAACTTCAAATCCGGATAGTTCGAGTACCCGAATAATTCGGGTATCCGAGTGATTGGTACATCTTCCAAGAATTTGAGCAAAATTTGCAAACAAATTACGTTCACGCCACGAATTTAAGAAATTTGAAAAACAGTTGTGTATTTTTTCAACAAAGTTTTACAAGATTGTGAGTTAGATGTCGTATCAACACGGAATATACAACAATCCCATTTTGCTGTACAGACATTGGTACTCTTACTTCGTTTCTGCGTAGAAAATTTGTAGTGAATTCGCAAAAATTTTCAAGAGTATTCATATAATAGTGGTTGTAACTAACACGTAGCTGTGATACTTGCAATACAATTATCTCAACAAACCCCGAGCGGAAAATCGAACTATTCAAGTTTAAGTATCGAAATAAATCAAGTGCTCCAACTATTCGAATTTGAAGCGTTGGATCCGGTGGATCCTGGTTGTTCGGATCATCCGTACGTTCGAAAAAGCGGTAGCTCTTCTTTAAACACTCACGTAATGGCGTCGATCATATCCAGGCCCATTTCAACGCAGCAGTGAGCATGATCCGGTCGTG
Source organism: Neodiprion pinetum (assembly GCF_021155775.2). Classification (NCBI taxonomy): domain Eukaryota; kingdom Metazoa; phylum Arthropoda; class Insecta; order Hymenoptera; family Diprionidae; genus Neodiprion; species Neodiprion pinetum. The sequence goes on along the minus strand of NC_060235.2, from coordinate 39,622,885 downwards.
GTTCAGGCAGGCCTGAAACACAGTAGTAACAGTCGCCAAGAAGCTTGATCCTTAGGCAGTGATGCTCGGCCGCGAGTCTGTCGAATCTGAAAACGGATGAAAAGGCGATTAGCACTTGAGGCACTCCGCGAAAGTTGCAGGCAGTGGATGAACGAAGGAAATCGCGAGTTCCGGGGCTTCGCCTCCCTCGGGATAGAGGGGAGCAGATAACTGAAAACCGATCAGATTGTTGTACTGAAAAGGGAAGTGCCCGAGCTGTGTCTCATCGATTTTCTTCATTTCCTGTGATATCTTGTACACTGAGAAAAATTTCATTTGTTACAGTAACCGGAAAAATTGAGTAAAACAGGTATCGTTAAAAAAACTGTTTGAAAATTGTTGGAATTACGAAAGATGAGGTACGCGTAATCATTTTGCGTTATTGTCGATCCTTTTTTGGTAATTGCAACGCAAAATCAGTTTGCGAGGTTTACTCTAGTTTTTTTTAGCTAAACAAGGCTTTAACGTCAATTTATTGTTGCACAAGCGTTAAATTTCTGCAACAGTTGCAAGAAAATATCGTAACGGTGATCGTAATGAGAAAGAATAGCAACGGATACCAGACTTTCCGGTAACAGCTAGAAAACTAATTTTCATGTTGTACCTGGAACTATATTTTTCGATTGTGGTAAAAAATGAAAATAGTTAAAGACTGTGCGGTAACCGGAACTAAAAATTTCTCTCAGTGTGGTATATGAATAAAAAACCCATACGTATTGTTTTTATGCGTCAGTTTGGCCGTTTTAGGCGTAAAAGTTTGACCTCAAAAATTAACTTTTCACGATTTTTCGACGATGGTGTCAAAAGTTTTTGATAAAATAAATTCGACATTAGTTTCTGTCAACAGACGATGCAGTGTTTTTACCCTCTGCGGAGGCTCTGAATTCCTTAATTTTGGGGAAAAATAAAAATAAAATTTTGAAAACTTTCTTAACGTTCTTTGATGTACTACGGCATGTTGTAGAATGAAGAAAACGAGAATTACGAGCCCAGTTTAGCACAAGGAGGTGAAATTTTGATTCAGCTTTTTTACTCTCTGAATTTACAGGGTGCAGAAGACAATGACGGTCACCTTTCATCCCAACGTAGGACTTTGGGACGGATGATGAATTATTCGTACCGAAAGTTTGGTACGCCGGCAGATGTTCGAGAGGTTGAAAGGCCCTGATCAACGCTTCAACACGCCTCGAAAATGATTTGACGACAGCAATTTACGCGGGTCTGAGGTTTCTTGGGGATGGGATCTTCTCGTTATAAGATCGCCTAGATTCCAGTTTCGAATTTCGTTTCCGTTCCGGTCGAGCAGATGCTTCCAACCGCCGACTTGGATCAGTTTTCCTGACCCAAGAATTTCGCCCGCGGACCACAGAGCCTGCCTATCTCGAATCGGAGGAAAGGATTATTCTGATTCAATTCCCGTAGCGAAGTCCGTTCAGGGAGTTTGATGGTGATTAGACGAGTTTCGGGAGAAATACGAGCCTTTGCACTGCCCGCGCTCTATTTTGCCTGAATTTACGTAAACCGCGAACGCTTTGATTTCGACCTTCGAATAGCTGCGCGGTTTGTTAACTATACTTGCAGAATCGTAGTTCTTATCGTAGAGAAATGTTTAGCCACTTTTCGCTAACTTACTCGAGGCACTACGGTTCGTGTGTAAGTGTTAAAATTGTGTTAATTCTCACGGTTAAAATGACACCACTTGTAACGATCGTTTTTCAACTTCACGGTAAGATACTCTTGGCCAAATTGTAAACGTTCTCCCTGGGACTCTTCCTCGCTTCATTATTTCAAAGCACGCTCAGTGCATTAACGAGCTCATTTCTCAAATATGAGCCTCATTAAAAACACCTGCCTTTCCCCCCGTGATCTTATTTCACATTTTTTTCAGGCTCGCCTGTATTCGGGATACGCGATAAAATAAAGAAATACAATTGGAATTAATTTCTTCCACCTCGTTGAATATTCAAGAGTATTTTCTTTTTCTTTCTTACTTTTCCACAAATTATCGACACATCTTGGATATATTTTACATATTTGCCTGATATAACGATAATTTTACTCGAAAGTTTGGCAATTATTAATTTTCAAAAACAATGTGCTCGAGCAAAAATATATTAAATTCAAAAGGGAATAAAAAAAGAGAAGATAGTCAAGAACTTTAAGACGTGCATCTTGAACTAATCAAGTTTAATGTGATCGAAAAAAAAAACTTTGTGACCTAGATAATAAAGTTAAAATTCTGAATTTTAACGGTTAACACTTTACTTTTAACAATGTCAGCGTTATCACGTTATTTGTAGTTTTTCATTTGTAAATTCGTACAGTTAGTCAGATTTCAATGAAAAACATTCAATTTTAACCCCTTAATAAGCTTACCGAAATTCATCCGAAACAGATTTTGTCTTTAGCTCGTCAGTTGATAAAGACCAAAAAAGGAAAAAAAACATAAAATTAACAGCTGTGAAACTTGTAATTCTGTAAAAATCAGACCTGGACGATTCGTGAAGAAATAATTCAAGAATAAATAAAACGAGCTAATCTCCATCGAAATTCGGACAATCAATGCAACATATGGGTTGTACATTGAAAAAAAAAAAAAACAAAAATAGCATAACAATGCGATTTCTCCGAAGGATTATTGTACCATTGAAACAAAGTGTTAATTGTTGATAAATGAAGTTCAGTGTTTGAAATTTTGTCTATTTCAGTACAAATTAAAATGGCACTTTTTTTCAGTTACATCAAATATGACTAGATTAGTTTCAGTGGTAGTTTTTTTCAACACTCATGTCGTTTCATTTGTCAATCTTCGACAATCTTTTCACCCGACGAATCGTGCATTTCAAACTTCCCGCTCGTACCCGCGAGATCACGTGACACTCAGCACAAGTACCCCTAATTATAGGCAATTCAATTTAGTTATACAATCTGAGCAGAGCTCGGTGTTTCATATATTTGGATTAAGTTGCCTATAATTAGGGGTACTTTACGCTGCTCATCTACGTAATGTCGCCGTGTATATACAGTATATTTGATAATCACTCTGCAGGGGTTATAACTCAAACAGAATACAAACGTGGCGAGTATTTAATCGGCGGCATTTTAAACCCACCCGCGTCACTTCCGGTAAGCACAAACGACCCTCGAAGCGCAGAGCACAGAAAATTTACACAGAGCTTAATCGCGTCTCGGCGAGTTGATTATCGTTGTTTGTAAGCTCCGGCTTAAAGAGGAAAGTGCGTGTGAAACTTTCACACCTCATGGAGTGGCGAAACTTTGCTACGATCACATTTTGACCCGATGATAAGGAAAACACACGCATTAGAACACACTTTCGTTATTATTGTTTTTCTACGCACACGAATTCAGCTGGCACCTTGAGCTTTAACCTGCAATTTCTGTTTAGGAAGGAACCAAAGTAAATTCTCTTCGAGATGGAAACATGTTTTTGTATTTTTTTATATCTAGAGGACAAGTTTTTACGGATTTTAATTAAAGTTGGAGGGAAAATCTAGCGTCGGGTAAAGATGATCCGTGAAATTTTGTGCGGCGGAGTTGGTAACGTTACTGTGAACGATGCATGTTTGGGGAAAAATTTTTACTTCGCACCTTTGAGAATGTATGAAATTTAGTAAACCATGACAAAGAAAATATACGCATATTTTGCAAAACCAACTCATCGAAAGTCACTATAAAATTATGCAATCACGATGTTTCCATAATTTTCTACTTGATGTAACCTCGCGAAAACTTTACTAACTTCAGCATCATGGAACTTTCTTACCTTCTACTATTTCCGGTTACCGATTTACGATTTTTTCAAACTTTTCCATTTCTAACTCGTATAAATTACGGAGGATTGGATCAATTGATTTTTGACAAAATTTCAGCGATACCTAAAGTATTCGGTACATAAACACATGTCACAAAACTTTTGCACTTCTATTACTTCCGTTTACTTGTGCATCGAATTTCGCACAAACAGCCAAATCAATTTCAATGAAATAAAACGGTGTTGCTCGAAGCTTAAAAAAAAAAATTAATCTTTCTCTCAATTTTGGCAAAATGTTCAAAATTTTCAACGCAACCTTTCATTTTCAGTTCACGAATTATAATTCTTCGTTAACTATTCAGATACGACTAATTCCCAAATATTTTTCTCATCCTCGTCTAGAAATCGTCCCGATTTCCCCAATTCGAACGTCCAACAAACTTAACTGAACTATTACAGACTGAAAACGCGATTATCCGATGACGCTTATCGCGAAAAAGGCTGAGCTTCTTTGTTCTCCCGCCTATTTAGACCCCCCTTCCAATCGCGCTTTTAATTGATCGACCTCGATTTTTAAACCTTGCTTTGAGCCCCGACTTTGCCATGTACCCATTATCTAAGAAGCGAAAGAAGAAAAGGAAGAAGAAACTCAGTCAAAGTTTTCCGCCTGAATTAACCGGCTTCCCCGATCTTTCGATCGGCAAGCTTACGAGGATAAAGAGGGATTCTCGGCTCTCGACGTCGACGTTTACGTTGCCGATTTTTTGAGTCTTTTTCTCCTCTCCACTCGGCCACGGCTCAAAGGATCGCTTATTTAGCCGGCAGGCCGCGCTTAGATGTTTTTTACCCCGCTTGACCGTTAGTTGTTTTCTTCTTTTGGTTTCCGGCGAGCAGTGCTCTTTCCTCGTTAAACGGAAACTGCCTGTTTGCTGTCTCGAAATCCTCCCCTCCCCTCATCTCCTCCCCCTCCTCATCATCCGCCCGTCTTATAGTATTTCCGGGTAAATTAAACAGCTTAAGAGAAACCGGCGATCGAAGATTCGTTTCACCAGTTTCCTCGAAATCTCATCCTCGTTTTCCTCTCAGAGTAAAGTTCCGGATTCATTTAATCGGCTCCAATCGAGGATAGGATTACAGATCTTGACTGGAAGTGTCGAAACTTTTACTTTCGATTATTCGAAGGAGAGAACGATTTCGTTAGCCAAGGAAATTGTAAGGACTTAATCGATTCACGACAAATCAATTATTCGACGTTTCTTAGTCAATGTTATATTAGATTTTTCTCATCACCGTTATATATTTTCAATTTTCTATTATTAAACAGAGCGAATTTTAATCTTTGGTCAATTTTTTCAATAAACGGAAAACACTAAGTAAATATCCATCGCAAAATTGACGTAATATCGAAATGTAGAGCTTCGAGACGGTTGTAAAAATTTCATCAAAGTGTGAGAAAGAAACGGCCCTATTTAAATCGATCCATCCCGCTGATACGGCAATTTACTTGAAAATTGTTCCTTCACGCCACGCGATTTAAAGTCTGTAACAAGTATAAATCCAAATCAAATAGAAGGGAGAAAGTTGAGAAACAAGCATAAGCAGAGTTGAAAAACTCCTTGGTAAACTCAGCCGCTGTTGATATTTTCATCGATTTTCTGCACGCGCAAGACGCGCAAGTACGTTAAAATAGAGTAAAAGAAAAAAGAGTAAAGAAAGAAGAGAAAGGAAAAAAAAACAAAAAAAACGAGTGTTTACCTTACAGCCGGTATTTGATCATCTGAAAATGAATAAGGAAAACAAATATTTGGTTATATGAAGGGCTAACTCAAATTCGTGTTTGCTTTGTATCTTCTTGCGGGCTTAATGCGACGAAACCTGCTATACGATATATGACGAGAAACATATAAGCTGTAAAATTTTAAGGACCCCAGAGTCAAAAAATTAGCTTATTTCAAATTTATGCCAGAATTGAAAGGTTGCGAATCTCTTGTTTTTTTTTTTTTTTTTAAATTTCAACGCCAGAGTAAAGGTGGAAATATTTTAAATCAAGATCGACGATCAGAAAGTCTGTTTACTTATTCATTGCGCATGTTTGAATTTCGAATCTCTCGGGTGTCCGGAGATTTTCGAGCCTCCTCGTCGAGCCAATTGAAAAGAGACTAGCTGTCCTATTTCCGGTGTGAAAACCGAGCTTATGTAAAACTTAGAATTCCGTCTGCCATTTCGGATCCTAGGATTCAGTCTCTGCGACGCTTGCTCCGTGTCCCTTTTTGCATCTGTTCTTAATCTTCTTTTCTTCGTAAAATCTAGCGAAGAAAATGTACCTCGAATTTTCAACGTCTGTTTTCCCAGGGGAAATACCGATTTTTCCACCAGACGGATTGTCTTTTCGTTTTTGAAATTCGAATAACGCGTCTGTTTTCTTACACATCGTTCAGTCTCGTTATAATGGATTTGAATTTAGTAAATTGTATGCAGGAGCGGTTATTCGATTGCCTTTTTTCCTCCTCACTCACCACGCATTGTCTTCTTTGAAAACATCCCTTATTTTTATAGGAATCGTCTGACTCAGACTCCGATCTGCAAGCTTCTTCGATCAATAATTTTGCCGTTTCAAGAATGAGCGGTGAAATTTCTCGCCGTTGTAATAGCCAAGGACGATCGATAAAAAAGAAATAACAATATGAAAAAGTGGCGAGAAGGAAAAATAATAGTCTTTGCTTGACAGGACGAGTCTTTCAATTTCTCGCTTTTCTTCTCGCATTACTTGCGAAAATGAAAAACTTGCGAGCAATGAGATTTTCGATTTGCGAATAGCTCGGGAACGGCGCAAACGGTTATTATTGAAAATTTAATCACCGTCGGGCTAAAATATCAAGCTCAAAAATCAATCCGCAGAGTACAGATTTTACCATTTTGTCAGGTATAAAGTTATTCTAAAACTCTGCCTTGCTTACCTGGCGAAAAGCTCGTTCAAAAGCCGCACCAATTCCTCAGCTGTGCATTGGTCCGACAGCGATGTGAATCCGCAAATGTCGGCGAATAGTATGCTGAGGAAAAAAAAAAAATGTCAATTCAGCGTCGTCGTACACCGAGACTATTTTCTGGTAATTGTTACTTCAAAGTCCCCAAATATTTTCACTACTTAACGAAAAATTTAGTTCTGAGCATAAAAACTAGAAACAAATTTCGTGACTGTAACCAGTGAATGTTTTAAGTGTTACTATTCATTTCCGCCGTTACGATTCCTCCTAACATATATTTTCTTGGAACTATTACGGTAATTTGATGGCGGTGCAGTAATAAAACAACGTCAAGGCCTTCCTTAACTTAAAAACGATAGGAAACTTAACAAAAGGATTTCATTTTGTAATAATCAGACTATAAAGACACTAAGTCGTTACTTGCACTCGGAAAAAAATTTGGTCGTAATGACCAACATTTGGCTATCGTAAATGAAATTTCAGGGTTAATATACCAAAAATAATTTTTACACAACCAAAACGTATAGTTGATTTTATAGAGCGCAGAAAACGAAACGTTTTGATGATGTTTAAGAAAATGTTTGGCATCGCAACCCCATAGATTTTGTTGTGATTGAGGAATCAGATTTATACAGTGAAATTATTTTGTAAGGATTGAAAATTGATTGGTCAATCGTTGTAACCGAGAAAACTATCGCTTGATTGTAATTTATGCTAGACGAATCAAGTGCCACATCGAACAACGACGAAGAAATATCCCATTGCGAATCGACTGGCTGACTGAACGGTGTTCGACCACGAATGATTTACTTTTGCTGATTATACTAGACGAACGGCTGCAGCCCCTCCTAATAACTGTTCGTCTCACTTCTCTTGCGAGAAAGGACTTTCAACGCGTTGCAGAGAGTATTTTGCCACTTTGACAAATAATTTTACAGATTAACGATGTAACGTATCACTTGATAGCGGCAATCAATTAGTAGCTCTGATGATTTCGTAAATTTGACTAATCTTTATCCACCGAATAGATTTAGTGAATTGCGTGAAGCGATTTAGTCGAATCTACCAGAGGATATTCAATATTTTGATAACACCATGAGAAAAGTATTATTTCATCAAATTGACGAAATTAAAATCGAGATTTCGTATTTATAAGTGTATTTTATGGATTCAAATTTTTTTTTCGATTCCGAAACAATCGTTTCAATAATTTTAGTACTTGCAACAAAATATTGTGTTCTCACCAGAAAATTTTCTACAAAACGCGTTAACATTTTTTTTTTTTTTGTTAAAAGCTAGAATTCTTCTCCTCGTGCAGGGTCAAACATTGTCTTATACACTCAATAATATGTTATTTATAAAGTTATTGTAACAATCATTTCCATTTTTTCAGAATTATCTAGTGATACTGTAACAACTGAAATATGTCTCAATAAACATGAATCAAAATCCGAATAATTTACAATTCACAATCAATACAATTTCGATTCATCAGTTCGCATAATATCACGAAACCCATGACTCCTGAAAATAAACGATCCCTCTATTCAGTTTGGAGGGTGAATAAGTTTCGGAGCTTATATATTATACTAAGAATGCGCTCGGGGAAATCAGCAAAATCTTTGGACCTTGTCGGCAAGGATTCCTGTTTCACCTGCCATGGGATATTCCCTTTGCATCTCTCTCTCTCTCTCTCTCTCTCTCTCTCTCTCTCTCTCTCTCTCTCTCTTCATCGCTGTTTCTCTCGTCTCCTCGCCAAGAGCAACAGCGTGACACAAGCGGGGGTGGAGGTCGGTCGCTTTTGTGATTTACTCCATGGGGGCTAGGTAATAATCGACGTGACTGCAGCAGAGGAGAGAAAGCGGGAGGGAAAGGAAACCCCAGCGGCGGTGTACGGAATGATGAATAAGACGAGGAGAGAGAGAGAGAGAGCAAGAAAGAGAGTAAAAGTGGAAAAAAAAGGATTTCAATTCACCACAGGGTCGTTCAGGGCCAAGTAATTCTATGGGGTGTGAAGCCCCAGGGGCGCCTGTCTGTGGATCTCCGTAATGGCAGTAATAATAATAATAATAATAATAACAACAACAACAACAATAATAATAATAACAATTGAGTACAATAATTTCGGAAATCTGAAAAGATAGGAAGTTGAAGTCTTCTTTTGATGGATTATTAATATGGATTTTCAAAATACAAAATTTTTGACCGCAATGAGATTCATGATTTTTTTTCAAATATCCTTTGCGGAACAATTTTGAATCCCTGGTATCTTCGCCAATATTATTGTTACCCATAGAAATTGCTCTGAAAACTGAAAGTCACTGAAAGTCGTTCGGAAGGCAATGTTTTGAACAAATCATACGGAAACTACGGCAACAGCCGTAATATACGATATTTTGTGTTTCCGAAGATGAAATTCGAAGGGGAAAAATAATGCGGTGTGAAAAATTGAAGGTGGGATAAGAAATCGGTCTTGGGGAAACAGACTTGTTTGTAACGCGTGATTTATGAGACAGATCCTTACCTCACGTTCTCGTGCCTCTGTATGTAAATTTTATGAAACATGGTGTCCTTTGGTTTCCCAGCTATATCAGCCTTCATTTCCATCGCCACGTGGCGCGGCAAAACGCTGAGCAGCAGTCTCTCCTAGAAAAGAAAATGGACACGTAGAGATGAAGAAACAAAACGAAAAAACGAAAAAACAAAAAAAAAAAAAAAAAAAGAAACGAACGAACACGCGGAATAACAATTTATACCAGAATAAGAAGATGAGATTATAAAAAAAAAAAATTTCATACCATTAATAAACAAGACACATATTTGATTATGAGTTTGAGAATTTTTATGTAGAATGATTTCAAAGGTGGTTGATTTCGAAATGATGTAAACGGTTTCAAAGGCACGTTTTTCAATACGCTCCTCGTATATTAACTCAATTTCATATTTCGTAGTGTACTTTTTTATTTCTCTCTCTCTCTCTCTCTCTCTCTCTCTCTCGATTTCGTACATGTTCACAATCGAATTCGACGAGCGCAGCTGTGCTTAGGCGATAAAGCATTCGGTTTTATTGGGGCTCACGTAGCTCGAAACTTGTCTCAACAAAAGTGCGGCCCCGCCCCAACTCGGCAAAGACGCCATTGTGTCATTTGATTTGAGATTTAGTTCACGCATCGCCGAATTCGCGACGTGATCCAAAGACGGGATCTGTTCTTCGGCCAAGTTTTCGCACACGATTCTCCCTACGGGTTATTCGCCTCTTCTCTCTTTGTTTTTTTCTTCTTACTTCCCACTAGCAAAACTTTGGCTATTTCCCTCTCACTCTTACTCTCTATTTTTCTCTCTCACTCTTGAGCTTCCGTTCGGATTCTCCGATGTTATTAACTACCGCGATGAAATTTGGGCAGTTCAAGTTTATCGAGGCCAATCACAATCGTACAAACGTTCCTACAGTATCGATAAAATAATATTTCCTTCCTGCAGTTATAAATATGGGTGAGTTTTTTTTTTAATTTTTTCTTATCGATCATATCCCGAGACAGTGTATCGTTATATGTTGAGTATTTATAAAATTATCATACTCGCTTGTTTTTCTCATTTTTTACCACAAATGAAAAATATGGTTCTAGATCCCTAAAGTTGTCAATTCGGTTCGTATTACACCGAATAAATCCGTCGGAAGATTGTACAATTTTAATCAAACAAATAAAATAACCGAGTCACCGCTTTTCGACTCATTTCTCAAACTCGAAGCGTATGAAAATCTGCGCGGGTAATGAAAGACGTGAAGAAACTGCCACAAGACGACGTCCTACGTGAATTTCTACTTCCGACCAAGAGGCGAATGAATGATGAGGGGGGTAAAAGGCTGGCAGTAGTGAGACTGGCGGTTCGGTCAGGCGAGTACAAGTGGAAAGAACCGCGAGGATCGGACCGCAAAAATTAGCGAGAGTAAGGAAAATGATAGAGAAGTGAAAGCCCGGCGCGGTGATTGATCGTAAAGCGAATCCGGGTCGTTTTTTATCCCCAAGATACATTAACCCTGAATAATACCGCCGAGCTTTGAAAGTCCGTCCAAATTTCTAAGATCTATGTTGTCGCTGATACTTTTTCATTCATATTTTCCAATTCTTTAAAATTATATTCACGATTTTTCATTATCTTACCTTATATATGTATTGGACTGTTTCAGTAAAAAAAGAAAATTGTGATTTTCCGCCATGGCACACCCTGAAAAAGTTTTTTTTTTGGGGCAAAAGAAAGATTCCGTAAAAATATGAGCGCTTTACGTTATGTGGAAGATTGCGCTCGTTTGATATTTCAGCTTTTACCACATTTTTTTGAATTTGCGAAGAAACGCTTTGTAGCATTTTAATTATTATTTCTTTCCTGACATTTGTATTCAAACCGAAGATCACGATCAATAACACAACGACATATCAACCGGGAATCTTATTCTTTCAAATTAAAAGTTCATATTAAATAATAACTGTTTTATGAGATTGAATTAATAATGAAAAATTCGTCAGACAAGCTTCTCAAACATCAATTGCTGACTTGATGTTACAACCGCTGGTCTTCTTTGTGACGTAAATTGATATTACGACTGATGTGGGCAATAAAAAAAATTTGTAATTCACGATACTTCACAAATTTAGAAAAATGTACAAAAATGAAAAATCAAATCAGCGCAATCTTGCACACAGCGAAGAATTCTCTTCTTTTGACAGAATTTTTTTTTTTATCCTCAACAAATCTTTCAGGCGGTCCCATGTTGGAAAATCGCAAATTGTTTTTTCTGCAGGATCAAAGTGCGTATGCATTTTCATAGAATGAAAAATATTTTAACAGGATTGAGGTTTCTCTCGAGGATGATTGATTTTTTATAACCCTTCAAAAACAAAAAATAAAGAAAGAAATTGAAAAAATCCCCACCCAATTTGACAGACACATTTTTTATACCCTTACGTAAAACTCTTCGTCCCCCGTATCAAAACGATCACGAATATCGACTATTCAATATGTGCAAGATTGACAAAAGAGATACTGGGACAAAGCGAAACGTTACAACCGATTACTCCTTACGATTTGAAGCAACGATTAGAATTCCACGTACAACGGAAGTTGAAATCCTGCAGCCTCAAGGGCGGCAAAATGAGATTGGTGAAATGTTATATAAATCGCGCGATGGGTTTAGCCGACCGCGCGTTGTGTAATAATTTGTTGAAACCGGAGAAGAGAGGAAGGAAGGAAGGAAGGAAGGAAGGGAGAGAGTCGCCAATCAAGCGGAAACACAGTCACCGCCATGACTGTACGATGCGTGCCATAGTCGTTACTGTTTAATGAGAACGCGATGCCGGGATCAAAGAGGCTTCATTACCGAAATTATACCGAGCCTGGATGATCGGAGTTTGGTTAATCCCTAAACTATCTCACCGCGATCCTCACCCTTCTCAGTTTCCATCAATTTCCCTGCAGACGAGTTTTGAAGCGCGCTCGTCTCGCCGCGAAGCCTTGTCCTTTCCATTTGCACCTGGGCATCATCGGCCTCGATAAAATCGAAACAAATTGGGGATGATCGGAGTGAAATGGGAAATTCACGGGGTTTCCCGAATTCAATCCGATTTCACGCCGGACAGAATATATTTTTTCGCGATAAGGAATCTTTTTTAGACGTTCGAAAAGCGATAAGTCCCGCAGAAGATTGAAATCTCTTTTTTAAGGACACTTACTTATCGTGAACCAAACCTTGTGGGAAAGAATTTTCGATCACATGTTTTTTAGTCAAGGGAAAAACTGAATACTCGGTGTTGTCAAAATTTCACCCAAGCCTCGCGTTGAATCGAGAATCGGAAATCGAAATGCGTGAAGAAATTGTGCGACAAAAGTTCCAAGGTTTCGTTTGAATTCGTGGACTTTTCACTGATTCGTGTACCTTGTAATTTGCTTCCTCTGATTTTCAGTACACGCAAGCGATTTCCATCGATTTCCGAATATTTTTTGGTGATATGCGATTTCCCGTGATTTTATTCGATTCGGAAATCGCTGAAAATCCTTCGGAACGCTCAGAGATCATCGGAAATCCGGAGTATCATTAAAATTCAACATAAATCACTAGATACTAAGACTGGAAACAACTGAAAATCACACGACAAGGTAGAAATCAATAAAAAAAAAAATAAATCACCCCACATAAATGTCGATTACCTGAAATCAATCATTCGATTTCCAATTGAACACTGAGAAAAATTCAATTTGTTGTATTAACTAGAAAAATTGAGTAAAACAAGTATCGTTAAAAAAAACTGTTTGAATATCGTTGGAATTACAGAAAACGAGGTACGCGTAACATTTTGCGCTATTGTCGATCCTTTCTTGGTAATTGCAACGCAAAATCAGTTTGTGAGGTTTACTCTAGTTTTTTTAGTTAAACAAGGCTTTGCCGTCAATTTATCGTTGCGCGAGCTTTAAATTTTCGCAACAGTTACAAGCAAATCTAGTAACAGCGATCGCAATGAGAAAGAATAGTAACGGATACCAGACTTTCCGGTAACAGCTAGAAAACTAATTTTCATTTTCTACCTAGAACTATATTTTTCGATTGTGGTAAAAAATGAAAATAGTCAAGAACTGAGCGGTAACGAGAACTAAAAATCTCTCTCAACGAACAATCCCTTGACCCTAACGGCATCATAGTTATTAATGCAAAAGTTATTGCCAGCGGAGTGAAAAAATCCCTGTATAATAGCACTTCTGGGTGAAAAAATTGACCAAAAATAATGATTTGATTTTATTTTATTTTATTTTTGGTTTTGATTGGACAAAAATTGCGAAAATTGGAGCAGGTTTGAAACTACAATAATTACGTTACGTCAGTCATGCTAATCAACCTATATCCGTAACACATTACGAAACAAGATAAATCGATTTGCTTGTATTTTTATTAATCATCTCGTAAAATCGAATCCTACGGGAAAATCGTTTTTCATTTCTCAGTGTTTGAACGATACGATATTTAAAAAAAAATTTTATTAATTTCCTTTTTCTTTTACCTTCCAATGCAAATACGCAACACGTTCGATCCTTCCCTATAATTACAGTACCCGGAGTAACTTAAACGGTTTATGAGGAAAAATCTGTGACACAAAAATCAAAATGACACGTAAGCAGCGGAAGACGCGCCCTCTCATAGCGGCGTTTAAGACCCAATTCCAAACCGAAATAGGGGACTTAATTTGGTGCTTCAGCAGTAACTCCTCCCAGCTTTCTAACGTTGTTTACAAATCCCGGGAACTCGAGCAATCGGTGCGGATTCATAAGTATTCATCAATCTCGTACCGGAAGTTGATTGATTATCTTGCGAATAGTGATTAATCGATGTGTACATTGATCATTGTCCTCGTTTCTGATGCACACACTAGGTACGCGATTTGTTATACGGGTCACTGGCTGCTGCTGCTGCTGCTACTCGTGTTGTTATTACCGCGTGCAGTTGTCGCAGCAGCTCTGTGTACTAATTGTAATAATTTTCTGCATAATTACAGGCATCGAACGATCCGTAATCGCGTTGTTATTCAAGTGTAAAGGGGATTTATTACCCTGCAGGAAATCAATTTTCCATATTTTTCCCCGGGAGTTTGATTAATGTATAAATTTTTAACGGATATGAATTTAAAATCCCCTCAGACGCGTCATTTTCACAATTACTTAATGCGTGTATGGGGGATTCAACGGGATACCAACCGACGTCCAACCCTCGTCGTTTTTCATATTGTTCAAATTTTATCTGCAATTGTTATGTCCCAACTCTGAAACACTAGCTACCCTGTATTTTTTCAGATCTTTTATTCAACTGGTTCATTATTTATGAATATTGAAAGCGACTTTGAAAAGGAACTTTTTTTTTCATGATTTTCAAATAATGTGCTCTCTTTTCCAAACATTTCAAGACCGGGTTCACAATGAGACTATTTTACTTAACGCCTTCGATTTTTTTCATTAATTAAAACATTATTCAAACGATCTGAACACTCCTAAAAAAATTCTACAAACTTCTATTTTCACTTAGAACGTTCCATTGTGAAGCGATTTTTGTTTATTTTTTTGGCACATTCAACTTTTTTTTTTTTATCATTCTTATAACGAAACCGGTCTAAAAATTTTCTAAATAAAAATAGCTGTTTTGAGAATTTTAAAAAAGATCTTATTCAAAATCACTATCAATACTTATAAATAATAAACCAGTTGAATGATAAGTCTGAAAAAAATCTGGGTACTGTTTCAGAGTTGGGACAATTGCAGAAAATTTTTTCGAATAAATTCAAAAATGGTAAAATTCAGACGTTGGTTAGATTCCCATGGAATTCCCCATATACGGTATGCGTCCACTGCATGTATCTGCAATTGACGATTTTTCAGATTTCCGATTGATTGACACGAAATTCTTTTCCGCTTCGACCGTGTTCGTACACATAATATTCGACGATTGAAATTTCACTGAAGTGCTATAACGATTCAGATTCGTTTTGTTTGACAAAGTAATTATAACGAATGACTGGAAAGAGCGGCTGACAGAAAATTCGTCCCGAATTTTTCGCAAGTTTTTTTTTTTTTTTTTTTTTTTTTTTTGCAAATTAAACACGGGGAGTGGACAATGAAAAAAAAAAAAAAATTAGACAGCGGTCAGGTTTTTCGAAGAAGAATATGTATGTATAAAAAAAAGAAAAAAAAAAAAAACGTAGCGATCAGCTCTTTGAAGTTTAAATATTGTTTCTAAATTTTCCGTCACAACATTTCACTCAACCTGGTTCGAGTGACTCGACTTTCGGTTAACGGAATTTCGAAAGTTCTCGCATAACGCCGGCCGATCTTGTCATGCCAAGAGATTAGGAGACGAGGATCAGGGGTGAAAAGGCTCGGCGCCGAAACTTCGCCTAGGCGGAAATAATGTTTGTCAAAGTTGTTTGCTCTCTTTACCTGCTGTTGGTTTTCCCTCTGCGTCGTAAGCCGGGCTTCGACGCACTGTCTCGTCTCAAGGAAGGCTTGTCTCTGGGCCAATTCCCGTGGATGATGAGTCAGCGCTCCGGCCACGTTCGTCCCGCCGACCACGACCAGAGAGCTCAAAAGCTGAAACAGGAAAAAGCACGGTCAGAATGGTCAGTCTTCGCCCGCATTCGGACCTCTTTGGTTATTTTGTCTCGGAAAAAAGGAAGTCGCTGTAAGATCATCCGAGAGTGAAAAAGTTGAGTTGAGTAGTGAGAAAGAGTAGTGAAGAGATACCGGACTTTCCGGTAACAGCTGGAAAACTAATTTTCATTTTCTACCCTAGAACTGGGTTTTTCGATCGTGGTAAAAAATGAAAACAGTTAAGGACCGAGCGGTAAACGGAACTAATAATTTCGATAAATGTAGATGAATGCTGATTCCGATATCCAAAATGGCGATGAAATATGATGGAAATCGATAGGCGAAGGTTTTTTGGGTCACCGGTAACGAATCCAAGGTCGGACTTCCAAAATCTGTAATGGTAGATCCATTATAGTGGTTCAAAATAAAAGAAATCGTAATATTTTCACGTAATATTGGTATCCAAGGGCTTTGGAATCGTTAATCACGAATCTGGATTTGTAGTTCGAAATTCAAATTGGATATTATAGAATTTTCTTCTCCGTAAACTTGGAACCTTAGTTTGAGGGCTGGCTCAAGGCCAGTCTGAAGCCGTTTGTTTTAGTATACCCAATTACGATCTAAATTTCTCTTACTTTTTTCACTATAAAGGATACTCAAATTCTTGCATTATAACGCGTGGCAAATTCATACAGAAATTTTGCTGCATGTATAAAGATGTGTAAGAAAATACGGTTGCAGAGTTTTAATCGTCGTGTCGGAAATGAATCAACGAGCGAAATTGAACCGGTTTCTCTTGATCCCGATATATCTCAACTCGGAAAGTTGCCTGTTATAATAATCATGTTTCAGAGCACGTCTGGTTCCCGATCATAGCTTGATAACTAAACATTCTTCTCCGACCCTTCGATTTCTCAATCGTACGAATTCTTATTCACCGTCGAAAATTGTTATACAAAAGGCAATTCTTATTTAAACGGAAATATTGAACGTAATTCATTGAAAATTTGAGGCTACACTGTAACGAAAAATTCGAGCTTTTTCATAGAGGGTATTTATGTTAGGTCAGGTTATCTGCGATAATTGGCTTGTAGTGTACCTACGATATTTTTAACCCGAAGAAATTTTTTTTCTCACTTCAGTTTAAATTATCTCTAAAACCAGAAGGAGCAGGATTTAATTTTCCGAAGAACAAAAAACTCGCAAGATTCCTAATGCGAAAGAACGTAACAATGATTAACTCCCCAGAACCGAGAAAAAAGAAAAAGACGCAAGGCGAAAACAGCCTTCTGGGTTACGGTGTAAAAAACTCTCGAATCACGATTCGCGTCACGTAAATCATGCATCACGTAGAATATTTTTCGCAGGGATCTGCAGTACGGGGGATGAAATTGCACCGTGATATCGTTGACCGAAGCTCGCAGCTATAACGTATAAGGCAACGTGGAATTGGCGAGTAAGTCCACTGACTGGCAATGAGCGGAAATTGGGACCTGAGGATATATCGGGGATGTTGTGAGACGCCGGGGTGAGCTTGCGGTCGATGAAACGTTTCACGGGGGTTGTCAGCTTCCGGTGCAAGCTCCGCACGAGGCAATATGCGCCTGAGATAAGTATGAGACGTAGTCTGTCGTCCGAGCGAAGGAGCGTAAAGAAGCGAGTGTAAGAGACGCCTTGGCCTTCTTAAAATAAACTGTTTATCCGAACTCCCGCAAAGATTTTTCAGAGAGGTGTACAGACTCGGCTAAAAGTTTCTTTTTCTTTTTTTTCTTTTTTTCCGCGTGTATAAGCGGTGCAGAAATTTCGTTTATGTAATGCGAGCGTGTTTTACGCCGCTTTTCGTGCGTGTTTTCCGTATACAAATTACTCGTTTCTACGCGCGGCAGAGTTAGTCTGCTAATGCGCACGCGCGAAATGCAGGAAATACCAATTTTGAGTCTTAGGAGTTAAAAGTGGTCTTTTCTGCACTCCGCGCATGCGCCGTTGCGAACGAATCTGACGTTACGCGACCCTAACCTCAATTTCTTGCTTCGTGAATAAACGCGTAACGTACTCTTGTTATGTATAGAATCGTGTGTAACACGGAGGCAACGGTCCTTTCGCCTCGCGTATTTGCAGTATTCGAAAAGTAGATTCATCATGCAATGAAGTTCGGTTGCGATAGTGAATTTTCAAGGATGCGGGACCAGAAATGTTAAAATTATAGGAGGGCAAAGTTTAGAAACGTGAGGATTTTTCTACTTTTTTTTTATTGGTATTTCTATATTCACTATGAACTGTTAATTCACTTATTACTTCTGAATGATAAAGTTAGATTTTTATATACTTCAATCTTCTACATTCTGGAGACATTCTATGAATTAGATTTTCGCCATTGTGAAAATGTAGTAACTTTAATACTTCTATAGCTTTTTTGACAATCCTAAATTACAGGCTTTCTACGTACTTGCGTAGATATTGGGTTAAAATTAGTCTTACGTAAGCTATTGTTTTTTCTTCTTGTTTAGTTTGACAGTAATAAATTTACTCCGAGGAGGTCCCTTATCATGGGCTGAAAAGTCAGTTTTTTAATTAAATCGGCTGCGAAAATTATTGACCTACGTATCAAAGATTCGACTCGACATATTTCTAGATACTTGTCCTGTTTACCTTTCGACTTTTCTACATTTCGACATTAAGCAATTAAAAAATTCACAAATTAGATTCTTTCCCATGTTTCTGTTTTAGTCTGAGAATCCTAGATCTTGAGCTTTTCATATTCTTGACTATTTACATTTGGACTTTTCAAAAACTCTACCAATCGTAATTCTTGAGTTTTTGACATATTTTGTAATGTCTAGACTTCCCTTTATTTCTGCGTTTATTTTGACGGTTTAATATTTCACCTTTCTTCATGTTTTATCCTCTCTACATTTCAACATTTCTACATCTCGAAATTCAACGTTCAAATATTGGCTCCACATAAAAATTTTTCAGTCAGTCTCTCTACCTCTCGATATTAATATTTCTACGTTTATTCTGAAAACATGAATTTCCGGCTCTCCATAATATTACCTTACCTTTCAACATAGTTCAAACTTTTTTACACAGCGCTACTTTGCACATTATCACATTCTACAAACAAGATTTTAACGTCTTTGAAAAACCGATATTATGACTCTGTTATACTTTTGCCCTACTACCTTTCGTTCCAAACTCCTTGAACCTAATGACCTGCCAGCTGATGTGAAACTACGTTTACACCCTACGTCGAGTGGGCGTCGAAGCTCTCACAAGCCAAACTGTTTCATCCGTCGTCTCCTTCCATGGTCAAGCAGCGGATATCCAAGGGTAGATGGTAGCTGTTCAGTTCAGGATGCGGAATAGTTACAAGGATATGGATACGCCTGATTAATCCCCGAGTCCTTGTTCCAGTATCAAAACCGCGCGCCCCATCCGCAGGCCTAATCCAGGTATTACGCTACGAATTAACCATCGAGCCTGAGCTTTCGACCCTTCGAGTGCTTCGCTGTTTACACGCAGATTATTTATGGCATAAATTTTTCCTAACAATAAGTGCTAGTGAGAAGGGGGAAAGGAGATGAAGTTTAACTCACCGCGCGGATACTGCACTGAGAAATATTTCAATTGTTACAGTGACTAGAAAAATTCAGTAAAACAGGTATCGGTAAAAAAAACTGTTTGAATATTGTTGGAATTACGAAAAACGAGGTACGCCTAACAATTTTGCGCTATCGTCGATCCTTTTTTGGTAATTGCAACGCAAAATCAGTTTCTGAGGTTTACTCTACTTTTTTAGTTAAACGAGACTTTAACGTCAATTTATCGTTGCACGAGCGTTAAACTTTCGCAACATTTACAAGAAAATCTAGCAACAGTGATAGTAATGAGAAGGAATAGTAACGGATACTAGAGTTTCCGGTAACAGCCAGAAAACTAATTTTCATTCTCTACCTAGAACCATATTTTTTGATTGTGGTAAAACATGAAAATAGTTAAGGACTGAGCGGTGAGCGGAAAGGAAAATTTCTCTCAATGTATAATTTTGCTTAGGAAAGAAATTTGTGACCGGGAGGTAGATTGAAAATGAAAGGATTCGTCGAAGTTCCGGTCAGGAAGAAGAAGAAATTTAATAGTTGAAAAACGTGAATATACAAAATCTACGTTTCGGCCGGGCCCTGCCGACCATCCTCAGGAAATAAAATCTAAATAGTTAACAAAAAATAGGATGCTTCAACAAAACAAATCAGAGTTGAGAGCATGGAATATGTTTAACAATACAATATTTGTTGTTTTACAGAATTAAGTGAAAATTAAACAGTTTTAACGCAGCTGTCAAAGTGACAGTTTTAGGTTACGTGTCAAAATTTGAAGATAGGTTAATCAGATGAAAAATTGGTTTAAGAGAAATGAAAATTTGTCAGAAAAAAGCATATTAATAATTTGGAACAAAGGAGATGGGAAAAGATTAAATTAATTTAGAAAAGATTACTCACAAAAAAAATGACAACCGGTACATGCTTAGATGTTGTTAGTGGTACAGCATTTCGGACGGAAGTGAAGGTTAGCGGGGAACCATCCGTAAATCTATGTTGTTGATCACGTGTGAGATTTGAACTGTGCTCGAAAGTCATGGAGTACAAAGGCAGTGACCAATCAGGAGTGAGGGGCGTTACTGTTTTGAGAACCAACGATAATGTAGACTAGAGGATGTTGGAGTATAGGTGGCTAAGATTTTCGATATCTGTACGTTTGTTAACCGAGTTCCTTTTGTTCTTAGAGATATGTATCATTTCTTTGATAATGCGTTTGTACCAATTAGGTTCTGTAGCAAGGGTTATAGAGTTGTTAAACTCGAAATTGTGACCCAGGGTCAAAGCGTGATCTGCTAAAGCGCATCTTTCAGTGACATGGCATTTGATATTAGAACGATGACCAGAAATTCTATTTTTTAGGTGTTGTGACGTTTGTCCAATATAACTCATGCTACAGTCTCGACATGGTATTTTATATACACAGTTGATTTTCTCTAAATTAGGAGTAACAGATTTAAGATGAGAAAAAAGAGACAGTTTGGTAGTATTAGATATTTTAAAAGTAATTTCAATTCCCTCGTTCTTAAGAATTTTTTGGATTTGGCTAGATAGATTTTCTACATACGGTATAGAGATAGAGTTTTTAAATTTATCATTAACATCAGTTGGATTGTTGGAGTCTACATTCCAATCAATCGAGTTGTACATTTTTTCTATTCTATACTTTTTGATATCATTGATGAATTTGATAGGGTAGCCATTGGAAGTAAGAGTTATTTCTACAAGTTTTAAATTCTTTTTAAGGAATTGAGGGTTTGATATTTTAAGGCAGCGATCGAACAAGGATATGGCGACAGATTTTTTGTGTTTGATGGGATGATGTGAGTTGAAATGAATGTATCTCCCAGACCAGGTTGGTTTATGGTGCCAATCTAAGATTATGGTGTTATTGTGGTTGATTACCATAGTGTCTAAAAAACTGATTTTTCCATCTTTTTCCAACTCGAGAGTGAATTGGATACGTGGGTGAAAGCTGTTGAATTTATTAAGAAGGAGTTGTAGATTTTCGTTTTTAACACACGTTATAATATCATCGACGTAACGATAGTAAAAAGGTAGGCTGAAAGGAAGATTTGAAATGATTTTTTTTTTCTAAGTGTTCAAGTACCAGATTCGCTACTACTGGGCTAATCGGTGAGCCCATTGCTACGCCAAAAATTTGTTGGTAGAAATTATCTTTGTAGGCGAAATAGCATGAATCTAGACACAGTTTGGTGGCGGCTAGAAATTCTTTTTTATTAATGTTAGTGTGACCTTTCAAATTGGGCCAGTTTTTACTGATGATCGATATCGCTAGTTTAGTTGGAATGTTGGTAAACAATGATTTGACATCTAGGGATACTAACAAGTGATTAGGCGGAATTGTTTTTCCCCTGATTTTGTTTACAAAGGACCAAGTGTCCTTGATGTGATAGTCTGATGTACCTGTTATGTTAGATAAGACACAAGAAAAAAATCTCGAGATTTTGTAGGTGGGGGAATTGATGTTAGAAACAATCGGTCTGAGTGGAACATTTTCTTTATGAATTTTTGGTAGAAAATAAATTTTAGGAGGAAGAGAGTTATATGTTTTGAGATGTTTAGCCGAGTTGGAATCTATAAATTTTTTCTGTTGCCATAGACTTATCATATCGTTGACTTGTTTTTGTACTTTTAAAGTGGGATCACGAGAGATAAGGTTATAGGTAGTCGAATCATTAAGGATATCTTGACATTTTTGTTCAAACTCCATCTTTTCCATGACGACTGTAATGTTACCTTTGTCGGCATCGGTGACAACTAGGTGGTTATTATGTTTTAAGAATTCCTTGGTATGTTTAACCTTGGAGGTTATTTCAAAGTGAGTAGTGGGAGGATTTTTGCCAAGTTTGTTGCTAATGAGTTGGCTAATATTAGATCTTACTTTGTCTTTGGTGATTCCACTTTTGTTAAAAAGAGCTAATTCTACGCTGCTTACAATATCATCAATAGGTAAATTAATATTATTAAATGGTAAACCGTGATTAGGACCGAGTGATAAGGTATCTTTAATTTCAGAAGGTAAATCTGTCTTAGATAGGTTAACTAACCAATTATTATTGTGAAACTCTTTAGGAGTATGTATAAATTTAAGTTTGTTGAATTTTCTAATATTATCTGTCTTAATAGCATTGAATAAACGATTGGCCTTATTTATATCCAAGTTGAAGTTTTTATAATCCAAATTTGTGAAATGGTTCGAGAAGAAAAGGTTGATATTATTATTAAGTTCTTGGATTAACTGCCTTTCTTGTCGATAACATGTTTTAATTTCAAGCGACAGACACTTTTGTTGAAAAACGCGTAATGCTTTGATGAAAGTTTTTTCACTTTTTAAATGTTGAAGGTTTTTGATTTTAAAATTTAGAAAATTTGGAATAATTCCAAATTGGCGGCATTTAAGGAGGAACACCTTACGGTTTTTGATGCGTGCTAGTTTTTGCCGGTAGTTCCAGATCTTCTTGGTTTGTGAGTGATTTGAAGTTCGGTATGACGTAGGATGACGGTGGTACGAGACGTCCACGAAGCCGTTTCGATGCATTGTGTTTAGGAAAGAAATTTGTGACCGGGAGGTAGATTGAAAATGAAAGGATTCGTCGAAGTTCCGGTCAGGAAGAAGAAGAAATTTAATAGTTGAAAAACGTGAATATACAAAATCTACGTTTCGGCCGGGCCCTGCCGACCATCCTCAGGAAATAAAATCTAAATAGTTAACAAAAAATAGGATGCTTCAACAAAACAAATCAGAGTTGAGAGCATGGAATATGTTTAACAATACAATATTTGTTGTTTTACAGAATTAAGTGAAAATTAAACAGTTTTAACGCAGCTGTCAAAGTGACAGTTTTAGGTTACGTGTCAAAATTTGAAGATAGGTTAATCAGATGAAAAATTGGTTTAAGAGAAATGAAAATTTGTCAGAAAAAAGCTTATTAATAATTTGGAACAAAGGAGATGGGAAAAGATTAAATTAATTTAGAAAAGATTACTCACAAAAAAAATGACAACCGGTACATGCTTAGATGTTGTTAGTGGTACAGCATTTCGGACGGAAGTGAAGGTTAGCGGGGAACCATCCGTAAATCTATGTTGTTGATCACGTGTGAGATTTGAACTGTGCTCGAAAGTCATGGAGTACAAAGGCAGTGACCAATCAGGAGTGAGGGGCGTTACTGTTTTGAGAACCAACGATAATGTAGACTAGAGGATGTTGGAGTATAGGTGGCTAAGATTTTCGATATCTGTACGTTTGTTAACCGAGTTCCTTTTGTTCTTAGAGATATGTATCATTTCTTTGATAATGCGTTTGTACCAATTAGGTTCTGTAGCAAGGGTTATAGAGTTGTTAAACTCGAAATTGTGACCCAGGGTCAAAGCGTGATCTGCTAAAGCGCATCTTTCAGTGACATGGCATTTGATACTAGAACGATGACCAGAAATTCTATTTTTTAGGTGTTGTGACGTTTGTCCAATATAACTCATGCTACAGTCTCGACATGGTATTTTATATACACAGTTGATTTTCTCTAAATTAGGAGTAACAGATTTAAGATGAGAAAAAAGAGACAGTTTGGTAGTATTAGATATTTTAAAAGTAATTTCAATTCCCTCGTTCTTAAGAATTTTTTGGATTTGGCTAGATAGATTTTCTACATACGGTATAGAGATAGAGTTTTTAAATTTATCATTAACATCAGTTGGATTGTTGGAGTCTACATTCCAATCAATCGAGTTGTACATTTTTTCTATTCTATACTTTTTGATATCATTGATGAATTTGATAGGGTAGCCATTGGAAGTAAGAGTTATTTCTACAAGTTTTAAATTCTTTTTAAGGAATTGAGGGTTTGATATTTTAAGGCAGCGATCGAACAAGGATATGGCGACAGATTTTTTGTGTTTGATGGGATGATGTGAGTTGAAATGAATGTATCTCCCAGACCAGGTTGGTTTATGGTGCCAATCTAAGATTATGGTGTTATTGTGGTTGATTACCATAGTGTCTAAAAAACTGATTTTTCCATCTTTTTCCAACTCGAGAGTGAATTGGATACGTGGGTGAAAGCTGTTGAATTTATTAAGAAGGAGTTGTAGATTTTCGTTTTTAACACACGTTATAATATCATCGACGTAACGATAGTAAAAAGGTAGGCTGAAAGGAAGATTTGAAATGATTTTTTTTTTCTAAGTGTTCAAGTACCAGATTCGCTACTACTGGGCTAATCGGTGAGCCCATTGCTACGCCAAAAATTTGTTGGTAGAAATTATCTTTGTAGGCGAAATAGCATGAATCTAGACACAGTTTGGTGGCGGCTAGAAATTCTTTTTTATTAATGTTAGTGTGACCTTTCAAATTGGGCCAGTTTTTACTGATGATCGATATCGCTAGTTTAGTTGGAATGTTGGTAAACAATGATTTGACATCTAGGGATACTAACAAGTGATTAGGCGGAATTGTTTTTCCCCTGATTTTGTTTACAAAGGACCAAGTGTCCTTGATGTGATAGTCTGATGTACCTGTTATGTTAGATAAGACACAAGAAAAAAATCTCGAGATTTTGTAGGTGGGGGAATTGATGTTAGAAACAATCGGTCTGAGTGGAACATTTTCTTTATGAATTTTTGGTAGAAAATAAATTTTAGGAGGAAGAGAGTTATATGTTTTGAGATGTTTAGCCGAGTTGGAATCTATAAATTTTTTCTGTTGCCATAGACTTATCATATCGTTGACTTGTTTTTGTACTTTTAAAGTGGGATCACGAGAGATAAGGTTATAGGTAGTCGAATCATTAAGGATATCTTGACATTTTTGTTCAAACTCCATCTTTTCCATGACGACTGTAATGTTACCTTTGTCGGCATCGGTGACAACTAGGTGGTTATTATGTTTTAAGAATTCCTTGGTATGTTTAACCTTGGAGGTTATTTCAAAGTGAGTAGTGGGAGGATTTTTGCCAAGTTTGTTGCTAATGAGTTGGCTAATATTAGATCTTACTTTGTCTTTGGTGATTCCACTTTTGTTAAAAAGAGCTAATTCTACGCTGCTTACAATATCATCAATAGGTAAATTAATATTATTAAATGGTAAACCGTGATTAGGACCGAGTGATAAGGTATCTTTAATTTCAGAAGGTAAATCTGTCTTAGATAGGTTAACTAACCAATTATTATTGTGAAACTCTTTAGGAGTATGTATAAATTTAAGTTTGTTGAATTTTCTAATATTATCTGTCTTAATAGCATTGAATAAACGATTGGCCTTATTTATATCCAAGTTGAAGTTTTTATAATCCAAATTTGTGAAATGGTTCGAGAAGAAAAGGTTGATATTATTATTAAGTTCTTGGATTAACTGCCTTTCTTGTCGATAACATGTTTTAATTTCAAGCGACAGACACTTTTGTTGAAAAACGCGTAATGCTTTGATGAAAGTTTTTTCACTTTTTAAATGTTGAAGGTTTTTGATTTTAAAATTTAGAAAATTTGGAATAATTCCAAATTGGCGGCATTTAAGGAGGAACACCTTACGGTTTTTGATGCGTGCTAGTTTTTGCCGGTAGTTCCAGATCTTCTTGGTTTGTGAGTGATTTGAAGTTCGGTATGACGTAGGATGACGGTGGTACGAGACGTCCACGAAGCCGTTTCGATGCATTGTGTTTAGGAAAGAAATTTGTGACCGGGAGGTAGATTGAAAATGAAAGGATTCGTCGAAGTTCCGGTCAGGAAGAAGAAGAAATTTAATAGTTGAAAAACGTGAATATACAAAATCTACGTTTCGGCCGGGCCCTGCCGACCATCCTCAGGAAATAAAATCTAAATAGTTAACAAAAAATAGGATGCTTCAACAAAACAAATCAGAGTTGAGAGCATGGAATATGTTTAACAATACAATATTTGTTGTTTTACAGAATTAAGTGAAAATTAAACAGTTTTAACGCAGCTGTCAAAGTGACAGTTTTAGGTTACGTGTCAAAATTTGAAGATAGGTTAATCAGATGAAAAATTGGTTTAAGAGAAATGAAAATTTGTCAGAAAAAAGCTTATTAATAATTTGGAACAAAGGAGATGGGAAAAGATTAAATTAATTTAGAAAAGATTACTCACAAAAAAAATGACAACCGGTACATGCTTAGATGTTGTTAGTGGTACAGCATTTCGGACGGAAGTGAAGGTTAGCGGGGAACCATCCGTAAATCTATGTTGTTGATCACGTGTGAGATTTGAACTGTGCTCGAAAGTCATGGAGTACAAAGGCAGTGACCAATCAGGAGTGAGGGGCGTTACTGTTTTGAGAACCAACGATAATGTAGACTAGAGGATGTTGGAGTATAGGTGGCTAAGATTTTCGATATCTGTACGTTTGTTAACCGAGTTCCTTTTGTTCTTAGAGATATGTATCATTTCTTTGATAATGCGTTTGTACCAATTAGGTTCTGTAGCAAGGGTTATAGAGTTGTTAAACTCGAAATTGTGACCCAGGGTCAAAGCGTGATCTGCTAAAGCGCATCTTTCAGTGACATGGCATTTGATACTAGAACGATGACCAGAAATTCTATTTTTTAGGTGTTGTGACGTTTGTCCAATATAACTCATGCTACAGTCTCGACATGGTATTTTATATACACAGTTGATTTTCTCTAAATTAGGAGTAACAGATTTAAGATGAGAAAAAAGAGACAGTTTGGTAGTATTAGATATTTTAAAAGTAATTTCAATTCCCTCGTTCTTAAGAATTTTTTGGATTTGGCTAGATAGATTTTCTACATACGGTATAGAGATAGAGTTTTTAAATTTATCATTAACATCAGTTGGATTGTTGGAGTCTACATTCCAATCAATCGAGTTGTACATTTTTTCTATTCTATACTTTTTGATATCATTGATGAATTTGATAGGGTAGCCATTGGAAGTAAGAGTTATTTCTACAAGTTTTAAATTCTTTTTAAGGAATTGAGGGTTTGATATTTTAAGGCAGCGATCGAACAAGGATATGGCGACAGATTTTTTGTGTTTGATGGGATGATGTGAGTTGAAATGAATGTATCTCCCAGACCAGGTTGGTTTATGGTGCCAATCTAAGATTATGGTGTTATTGTGGTTGATTACCATAGTGTCTAAAAAACTGATTTTTCCATCTTTTTCCAACTCGAGAGTGAATTGGATACGTGGGTGAAAGCTGTTGAATTTATTAAGAAGGAGTTGTAGATTTTCGTTTTTAACACACGTTATAATATCATCGACGTAACGATAGTAAAAAGGTAGGCTGAAAGGAAGATTTGAAATGATTTTTTTTTCTAAGTGTTCAAGTACCAGATTCGCTACTAGCTTTTTTCTGACAAATTTTCATTTCTCTTAAACCAATTTTTCATCTGATTAACCTATCTTCAAATTTTGACACGTAACCTAAAACTGTCACTTTGACAGCTGCGTTAAAACTGTTTAATTTTCACTTAATTCTGTAAAACAACAAATATTGTATTGTTAAACATATTCCATGCTTTCAACTCTGATTTGTTTTGTTGAAGCATCCTATTTTTTGTTAACTATTTAGATTTTATTTCCTGAGGATGGTCGGCAGGGCCCGGCCGAAACGTAGATTTTGTATATTCACGTTTTTCAACTATTAAATTTCTTCTTCTTCCTGACCGGAACTTCGACGAATCCTTTCATTTTCAGTATAATTTTGCCTTCGTTTTGAGCCTTGAAATTTCAAAAATGATCGACAATTTAATTGCTCAAGTTTGCAGACGTTTTCAAAGGAAAAAAGAAAAAAACTAAACGACACTTGCAGCTTTTTTGATTTCTCCTCTTCAATTCCCAGCACGCGAGTTCAGACGCACTATTCCTAATGAAGTTAAGATCGTTTCGTTGGCCCCGAGCCTTGAAGAGTCATTAATAAAATAATCAAGTCCCTCGATCACTCGGAG
This sequence comes from Neodiprion pinetum, assembly GCF_021155775.2. Lineage (NCBI taxonomy): Eukaryota > Metazoa > Arthropoda > Insecta > Hymenoptera > Diprionidae > Neodiprion > Neodiprion pinetum. The sequence continues at coordinate 39,594,426 of NC_060235.2, read as the reverse complement.
CAGCGTCGGTGGCCTCGAAAGCATCGCATGACTGGCTCAGCTCTCTTGTTTGATTCGACGTTGGGTTTCTTTTCTGCGAATGAAGGAGCGAAGAAAACCTTCCGCAATGAAGAAAAAATAGGAAAGAAAAAGTAAAGTGTGCCGAGGAGCGTACGAGGGCCGAATATAATCACGGCTTGCAACAGAATCGAGTCGGAATTAACTCCCTTCTACGTCTCTCTTCCCGTCCCGTTCGTTCATTCGGACGATCGCTTCGAAACCCGACGAAACCTGCTTCCTGAATTATTGAAGTTAAGTATACGATTCACAGTGAAACTCCGAAATGCTCATGGCATATAAATCGAAAGCATCCGCTGGTACAGATCGAAGAGCTGTAGGTGTATCAAGTTGAAATTAGACTTCGAATATCAAGCGATACGAATTGCTGGTACAATTAGAGAAATTTATTATCACAATTTTGTTGCCCAATTTAGCAAAGCTTCTCAATTGCGGGGGAGCTTTTTTCACCGTACGCTTATACTGTAAAAAATTTCATTGAGAACGCGGCTCTTACTTTCTCTCTTGTTGTTATTATTATGAATACAGTTGCCTCTAACACGGTACGCTGTGTGAAACAACGCGAATATCTTTCTTGATTTCATTCTCACTCATGTATGTACATACATACGTCTAGTATAAGCACGTCACGTGTATACACACCTAGGGGGATGAGTATATAAAAAGAGGAGTGACTAGCTGTGCAGTGAAGTGCGTGAATGGACCATTAAACGCTGGCTCCCGAGGGGATCGACGATCCGCGTATTTCACCTTCTGCATTTTTCCCGAGCGCGAAAAAAGGATGAAGAAGAAGAAGAAGAAATAGAAATATAAGTGAAAAAAAAAAGCAGAAATTTTTTTTCATGTATTATAGGTTACTTGGTCATTAGAATTATTACACGTACCCACATTCAATTATTATTTCGAGAGTTATTTTTTCACTCGTCATTTCTATCATTAACATTATTATTATCGTTGTACATTGTTACGCCTACCTACCGTATCACTCAATATAATTGGTTGTGCCATACATTTTTTTTCGCGCTTCATCACGCTTCGTCGAATCTGTTAATTAATTTGATGATCGAGTTGAAAATGAAGAAGGAGAACATACCAGGTAATTAAAATAAATAAACAAAGGAACGAAAAATTATCGATGTACATCTGCCGTAAATACGTATGTTTCGTAATAATAATAATCATAATGAAAATAAACTGGGAATGAATTCCTGTAATTATGCCACTTGGGTGATAATTAAATTGGCTCCGTCGATTCGTTTCAAGCCACTTGACGCATCGGGCGCAAAACTTTTAATCAGAGACTGAAGACGATCGATAAGAGATTCGAATACACGACGGTTGAAAGTGAAAAGAAAGACAACAGGAAGGGAGATGAATTGAGGAAGTTGAAGTGTCTCGTTATAACAAATCATTGTAAATCGCACGATTTATACACAAAAAATTCAAAATTCTCTAAAACCTCCACCAAGTACAGCTTTGATTATTTCCAAAAATTGCGATGATAATTGACTAGGCAATATTGAGCTTTGTTCCCTCCGTCGTAAACTAAAATTGATTCATGAAGTATACATGATGTTGTAGATATATACGATACAGTCGAGGCTTTTCCTCTCTTCAATCTTTATTGTATAGATCGTCTGGAAGAACACAGCTCCACTTTTACTCGTTCACGGTGTGCATGTATAGTATATAGTATGTGTACATAACAGTTTCGCTCTGCCAATATACATGCAGTATGTACATCGCATATGAGATACCTATACGTACAATATGTGTATGCAGGGGATCAGTCGATATGTTGAGCAAACGCCCGCGTACAACGTTTATCCGATCGGGAAAGTGTTTCACTGTATTTCGCTCACAGTTCATTGCTGTTTTAACATAAATTCGTTGATGCATCTTTAACGGATGAAACGGTAAAACGGTGAATTTACAGTCGGCTTAATTTGCCCGGTACATTCAAACTTTCTAGAACGACGGAAAGAAAGTAAATTCGAAAAATTGAGGTGGAAGATTTCAAACAATTCCAAATTCTTACCGAATTGTCACCCGTCTCCATTAGTCGTATCGAATTATTTCGTTAAAACGTCAAACAAGCGATTTAATATAAGGTAAACTCGTCTGCATTTATGCAATCCGTAATACAATCCATCTTCCAAATTCCACCTGCATTTATGCAATTCGAAATACGTGCTTCCATTTTCCGCCTGTATTTATGCAATTTGGAATACAATCTTTCAAATTCCGCCTGCATTTATGCAATATGGAGTGACTTTTCACAGAAATATACTCCCGGTTGTCGAAATGCAGGCGGATTTTGGCAAAATGTATTTCAAATTGCATAAATGCAGACGGATTCACCCCGTGTGAAATATTTCATGCGCGAGATTTTCAGGAAATAACTCTGTATACTTGACACTTCATTTTACTTTATTTTTTTGATAATTTTTCCACAGGTAAAGGAGGCGAAAATTTAGCGAAACCTTGCAGAAAACGAATACCGAGTTTGTTTATTCCCAAGAAGCACAGCGCGGTCTTGTTAATTTTATATTCCTCTCTCGTCGGAGACTAAAACTACTCTCGAAAGAACGAACCGACTCCCTTTCTTCGACCCTCCTTGTTTTTCTCTCTCACTTTCTTCCTCAACTAGCGGCGCCCAACTTGTTGCATAGCTTTAAAGTATAACCAGACGTGATTAGTGCCGCGCCCTTCAGCAGAACTGGCAAGAGACAGAGATACACTTTGTCGTTCTCGAAGCATGGAACCTCCATGGGTCTCTAATTAAATCGGTGCCCGCCTTTGGTGTCCTTTCACTGACCACGGAGTTCAGAGCGAGAGTATGTGCGTGTTGATATTAGGACGCGTGCTTTGATCAACCTCGACCCTGCCTGAAATGGCCACGGTGAAACGACACGCAGATAAACCGCATTCTCGTCACTGTATCTACATCTGATGCCGCGTCGAAATAAGACTAATCATTTTTTCAAGGAGGATCAAATCGTTGATAATCCATCCATTTTGGAAACAATAAGCAATTTTCGCAATGTATTTATCAAACTAGTACATAAATTGGTAAGTAACGATGATTGTTCTGTATAGAAATGTGAGAGTAAAAGCACATGAATTAGAAACAAGAGTTTAGATTATAGATCGATTTACCATATTAAATCGGTTCAGAATATTGGAATTTTAGCACTAAGTGCTTATTTTGTTTGGAAAAACTTTTTTCACAAATTCATCAGCACAAATTTTTGTTCTCAGTTGCCTATCCTGTGCTATGATTTGTTGCTCCACGTCAGTATCGGTGCGATTTTCGAAAACTTCGGGATTCAAAGATACGAAAGTGATGAAAAGAAGAAAAAAAAAAAAAAAAAGAAACACCCAGTTGCATCGTGAAAAATAGTCTTCCGATTGAGAAGAAAAAAAAAAAAAATGATCACCACGGAATAAAATCGGACGAATTACAGACAAGGTTTTTTCCCCATTGTAAATTAATTTTATGTGTAATTTATAATATTAGAATTTTACTTTTGCTCGCATTTGCAAGAAAATCTTCTCAAGTTCCGTATATATAAATTTGACAAAAATATACTCAACGTGTGACTATCTCGTTATAAACTCAGCGAAAAAGTATCGGTTTTCAAACCACCCGCTTCCTCGAGACTTCAATTCTTACGAAACGTGAGAAAAAAAAAACGAATACACGTAAGTTTCTGATTACGAACTCGTTTAGAAGCGTATAATATGAAAATTGACGCCAGCGATAGCGACAGACTGAAGCAGTCAAAGCCGTTTTTCATTCAGAGGAATATAAGGACGATCTGGTGAGAACCCGAAACCCATTAACTCTATAATGATACTCAGGTAACAAGAAAGGTAAAGCTATAAATTAAGTAAACAACAACACGGTCTGGCTTTCAGACGGTGTGAAAAAGTTCTGAACGAGGGATTAATATTTTCTTTAACGGTGAAGCCGAACAAGCCCCCATTATCCGTTGTTATTCTCAACCCTTATTATTTTTTTTTCTCGCAAAATTATATCACAAGATCATCTTCCGCATGCTTGCGAAATCGCTCACTGACTCTTCTCACGTTTCAACTAGGCAAATTCCAATTATTGTACTCTCGGTCGATTCCCCGCAGCTTAGCAGAGTCTGTAAACCGCAAATTTACCGCCAACGGACTTTGACTTTGTCTAGTCCAGTTTCTGCGGGTGCCTGTATGCAGGTACATGTATGATTCCGTTGACCCTCGAGTGACTCAAAATATCACCGTACTCGAGTCGTTAAAGAGAACAACTGGCGTCGTCGAAACGACGGTGAAAAAAAAAAAAAAAAAAAAAAACTAGTCTCGATTTTTTTTTTTTTTTTAATGTACTTTCGTTTCTTTCAGTACATTATTACTGTCTTGTTAGCATCGCTGCAAGTACACGATATTCATTTCTTTACAAAGATTCTCTAAATTTTTGTGTAAACCCGCGATTGATTATAGAAATTAATAAGATCATCGGTGCAAGAGAAAGAATAAAAAAAAAAGCTCCGTAGCAAATTCTTCGGATACGAAAAATTCATGCCGATATTGTGCAATAGTCAATTAGAAATGTAAAAGATAGAGAAAAAAATGTAGAAGAAGAGTGCAGAACACACGGTGCAAAGTTCTTGCAAAATCCCAAGAGGTGTGATGTATATCATAAGAGAGAAAAAAAATTATGAAGATTTAGCGAGCCGATTTGTCTCCATTAGTTGCAGCTTATGCGCGGATCTTCGCTAGCGATTTTTCACTCTTTTTGCGGGTCGAGGAGCGGTTTCGGGTGTTTTTTCGTCTTTTTTTTTTTTTTTTTCATTCCTCTCTTCGTTTTTCAGAATTAAAAGCGGCGTTAATCGGACAAAATATCGCCACTTCGATCCGGAGAACCGGGCGCGTTAAGTTTGTGAGTATTCCTTTACCTTTACCAACCGAGCGACATTTTTTTCTGACGATTTTCGGTACACGAACAACGTTCCCGATTTCCGTTAGAAAAGTGCGATGTACCGTCGAAATTTTAAGCCTTATCGTTCGTTTGTTTATTGTTTAATATAGGAAGAAAACGGGCGAGTTTGCTCGGTCGGTAAAGGTAGGACTGGTACTTGACCTTAAATTCGTAGACAATGCCCGCACCGCGACTGAAACTCGGATATTAATATCGGTGATAATATATAACCACACAGGTATTATATAACGGCAATAACTATCCAGGAGGATGAACAATGCCAGCCGCCGAGTCGCCTGGAATATCATATTCTGGGAGTGACAGGTTTTGGCGGTGGCAAAGGACTTTGTCCTCCAAGGCAATTAAGTATGCCTACGCGCGGTTTTTGTTCTCACACCCTCGGCGTCTTTTCGCCATAGCCGATGTAACCCCGTTTTACAATATATCTGTATATTACAATCTAATGCGAACACGCCTGTCTAACGAACCGGATAATATTTCAATTACCCCCCGATTATACACGCATATAATATATATATATATATATTATTATTACGTACAGAAGAGACGCGGACCTAATTTCGGCAAATGAATGCCGTCAAATTGACGTCAAATCTTCGACTCAACCCGATCGATTTCCTCACCAAATTTCCTCTCTCTCTCTCTCGCGTCTTGTAGGGAATTTTGAAATAAATTTTGGAACACCTGTAACCGACACGAGGCCAAAGTTTCGACTTTTTTACCATATTTATATCTATTTTTGAAACAAAATTTTTTATATTTTATTTCGTACATCAATGTAAGAATTCCCTCCAATCGATGTAGAAGCTTATTCTTTTCGCGGGTAACAGAACACACCGTAATTCCGAGTAATTCAATTTGGATTCGGTGCTTTATGGATTGGTTTTTTGCGACATGGCTTTTGCCAGTGACGCGGCGTATCGACGAGCAAGAAAGAAATAAAAATTGACAAAAATAAAAATAAAAAAAAAAAGGGAGAAAAGAAAAAACAATAAAAAAATTCTCAAGAGATTCCTTCATCTCCATCTCCTTATCCTCTCGTCGAGTGAAACAACATCACCGGCTCTGCAATTTCTTCTACCTTGAAACTTCCGAAAATTTATTCTGACCGCAACCTTGCCGGCGTATTTTTTTCACCTTATCCCTCTCTCTCTCTCTCTCTCTCTCTCTCTCTCTCTCTCTGTATCCCTGTTACGATTCTGCGTTAAACCTGCTATAGGAATCTTTCACATTCCGTTTACAACTTACTCCTGTACATTTCATACACGTACGTGTTATGTTATGTAATGCACGAAAGACCATTTTTTTCAAATTTTTTACAGAACACTTTTTTCAAGGATTTAAAAAATATTAGCTGCAAGTATCACGGTTTTTACTTGGTTGAAAAAAAAAAAAAACACAAGCCGAGGGGCGAGTTTGATTCTTTCGTAACGAAATATACGAATTATGGGGGGGAGTCACGATGAGATTTAAAGAATTAGAGAATCTGCATCTCGGGCCTGAATTTCCCGACTTATGGTAGTGACAAGTCTGCAGGGGACGAAGTAATTACGTCGGTATGTTGTTTCATTCTGGGGATGGATGGAAACAAAACAATACGACACAACGCAACGCAAGAGCGGACTTGAATTGTTTCTGTCCGATCAAACTGGGGAAGAGATCTTCCCTAGTGTAGAAATACAATCGCGATTCACTCAAGTCGCGATGAGATGAAGAGACGACTGTAGCATACTGTGGATACAGATAAAATAGACAGGTGTTGCAGACGGGATAACAGGCCGCAGGCTTACTTCCTGCACTTTCGTTAATCACACTGATGGTCGGAAAAGCGGTCACGTTGCTAATTCTACAACATGTATATTACATATACCGCAGAACTTTGGCTTGAATAATGAAATTCTATCCGAGAAAACGGATAATGCAATCACTGAGAAAAATTTCATTTGTTACAGTAATTAGAAAAATTAAGTAAAACAGGTTTCGTTAAAAAAACTGTTTGAATATCGTTGGAATTACGAAAAACGAGATACGCGTAATCATTTTGCGTTATCGTCGATCCTTTTTTGGTAATTGCAACGCAAAATCAGTTTGCGAGGTTTACTCTAGTTTTTTTTTAACTAAACGAGGCTTTAACGTCAATTTATTGTTGCACAAGCGTTAAATTTCTGCAACAGTTGCAAGAAAATATAGTAACAGCGATCGTAATGAGAAAGAATAGTAACGGATACCAGACTTTCCGGTAACAGCTAGAAAACTAATTTTCAGTTTCTACCTAGAACTGTATTTTTCGATTGTGGTAAAAAATGAAAATAGTTAGGGACTGAGGGGTAACCGGAAACTATAAATTTCTATCAGTGCATATTGATATGTGCGTACTTTTGGGCACGGCTGTAGTACAGAAAAAAAAAAAAAAAAAAACTTAAACAAAGAAAATGAAAAGGTGAACAAAATCTTGAGAAATGAACTACAACCAATACCAGCTTTCTCGAAGGCAATCAACCCCAGGATTCAATTAAGGATGTATTTATTGTCCGTTCGATCCTGCAGTCCAAACAATTATCTCCAAGTGAAATCGTTACAAGAATGAACGAATTCTGAACCAAGCATGCAGTTGAATTCGATTATAGTGTTAAGAGTTGAATTTGGAAAAAAAAAAAAAACCATCAACAGAAACCAACGGATTTTTATGAAAATTACAGCCAAAGTTATAAACAATTTTTTTAGACATCGTATCTACCGATCTGTATTTTTTTTTTTTTTTTTTCGTATGAAAAAATTATACGTTATATTCTATTTTAACAAATCACAGGACATTCTTTTTTTTTTTTTTATTTTTTTTCCAGTAAACGAACAACAGAAAAATACGATCGTCGAGCGGAATATGTCGCGTAATTAATTTTCTTCGCAACAAATCTCGATGCGAAAAGTGAAATGAAAAATTCCACACGATTTCACCGATGAAAATATTATTCACGACGGTTTATTTATACGCCTTTGTATTTTTTATATTACACATAGATACGCGTATATGTATAATATGAAATCCGATAAATTTTAATCAAATTGTTAAACGAATTATAAGCCCTTTTTTTAGAGGGCCGTGATGCTGCTACAGCAATCCTTTGCTTACGGATCGTAAAGTAAAATCTCGGAAAGGGAGGATTTACGTGTATATCGCGTACACGCGGTGCGGTCGTTTCGCGAATGCTTTTAGTCTCGGTCTTACGGCGTGTCGTTTTTTTTTTTTTTTTTTTTTTCTCCTCATCGTACAACTCTTATACCCCTTCGTCATGTACTTGCGAAACTTTTCTTCAACGGATGCGAGCGGTAGTCCAGTTAATCAAAATTAACAATTTGTCAACTAAATCACTCAATCTCAAGCTTCTTCAATTATTATCAACCGCCGCGCAAGTTTCTCTGCAAATAACATCAAGAAGAAAATTGTAATAAAATTTAGTCATAAAAACAAGTTCTTATTTCGTAAAACATACAGTATACTTTTTCTTATTCATGTACAGTCTCAAGTAAATTATTTCGATTTATAAAAATCGTAGCATCATGTTTTAGCGAGCGATATTGTTTTTTTTTTTTTTTTTTCAAATAATTGTCACGATCGTGACAATATTTTTGGTACACTTATCGGTTTGAAGAAAAAACGCGGCGTGGCCGGAAATAAAACAAGATAGAAAACAACAAAAATTTGAAAAAAAAATAAATAAATAAAGAAAATGACGGATTAACGACCGGCGGAATATTTCCGATTCGTTGAAGTCGGCCGTTGAAAATCGAGCGCTCCGCGCATCGTGAGGGAAAAATAATGGGGCTTAATTTTGTGCCGCATGGCGGCTGATTGACCGGCGTCACGATCATCCGCACGCGAGATCCGTGGACCAAAAAGCGGATTAGGAACAACGAGCTGTTGGGACTCGGTTTGCGGATCGCGTGCGATGCGTTTATCACGCGATATCGATTTCGGGAAATATGAATAATCGGCCGGAGAGGCTTTATTTCCGCGTTCAAGAGCCGCCGAAGGGGGGCAAAAGTCAGCTTTCTAGGGTGGGGGTGAAACGCTGCAATGAACGATCGATAGAAGGACAGAAATATCGAATTCTCAAAGACGATAAGATCTGTGATTCGTAGAATTATCAAAATGTAGAAAATCGAAATAATGAAAGACAAAGTATTGGTGGAAGGGTAAAACATAGAACGGCAAAATCAATACGAATTCTGACGATATTAAATTTACAAATTCTGTACACTGAGAGAAATTTTTAGTTCCGGTTACCGATCAGTCCTTGACTATTTTCATTTTTTTTAAATGAAAAAAACAAGTCTAGTATCCGTTACTATTCTTTCTCATTACGATCGCTGTTGCTAGATTTTCTTGTAACTGCTCCGTAAAATTTAACGCTCGTGCAACGATAAATTGACGTTAAAGCCTTGTTCGACTAAAAAAGTAGAGTACCTCGTTTTTCGTAATTCCAACAATATTCAAACAGTTTTTTTTTTTAACGATACCTGTTTGACTGAATATTTCTAATTACTACCAACAACAAGTGAAATTTTTCTCAGTGTATTAGGACCTTTCTATTTTTCAGCTCTCGCCACATTTCGACTATCTCCATTCTTAAATTCTCCAACCGAAGATTTCGCTTCTTTAAAAATTCTTTATTGTCGCCATTTTTAATTTTTTTTTTATTCCACTGTAGATACTTTGACCCCCGACCGCTTTTGAGTAGTGAATTTGGAATTCGTTAGATACACTGATCGTCATGCAGGACGAAACCGAAATTAACGCCGTGTAATTTCAAAGCGACGAATCAACTTTGATGTCACCCTAAGGGTTATAAACGGTAGAACGGAGATTATACAAGAACTGAGAACGAGGAGAAAAAGCTGGCCTGATATTATATGAACCGAATTAACCGCCAGCTGCAAATCGTGCGTCTTAAAATTCGGTTTGCGGACGGCATCGCTGGACGGCACAAAGAAGCTTTTTGCGACGATTTAGCCGAGTCGCAGCTTTTGGCAATTTTCTTCTTAAATATCTTTCGCTTTGGTGTCGCAGCGAGAAAGGCTTTGTTCAAAGATTAATGAACCGTAGAGTCTGGGTAAAAAGCTCGGAGACGAATAAACCGAGGCGAAATTGGCTCGTGCAAGTCGCAAATTAATCTGCACTTGAAAAACTGTTTTGTAAATTACAAGGACTGAAATTACTTGCAAACGGTTTTCCGAGATCTCAAGAAATCACTCGAGATAGCCAAAATCGATGAAAAATTTATTTACCGAATCACCGAAAATGTACGAATAACATCGTATCGTATTAATATGAAAAAAAGAACCCGAGGGTTCAATAATTTCCAACCTTATACATATAAATGTAAAAAAACATTTTCTGAAATCGATGACGTTTCAGTTTGTGCCATTCGAATTCGCCTAGGTTCATTTCTATCGACATAATATTGCTGGAAATATTTGAAAGCCGTGTTTATACTATCTTCCTAACTTTTGACGAAGACTCTACGCGGCCCGTTCATATTTAATGATCTCTCTAAAACAACTCTCACTCTCTCTTCAAATATTTGTTAGTCATTAATTTTTTTCAGGATACGCTTCTTGCGCTCCAAACTCCACTCGTTTAACCATGAAATTTAAATACAGCCTGCCTTCTGCTGTGACCACAAAGTTTCCGGTTCGGTGCCTTCCGGTCACCGGAATATACGGCATGTTTAAAACCTGACCACTTCGTACGACTCAAACCTTCTTTCCGATTAGCATATTTAATTTTTAAGCTAATTAGCATCGAGTGATCGCAGCAATAAAATTTGTGTCATAAAACTAAAAACGTACGACTCAAATTATTGTACCAAATATGTATTAAAAAATAACGTTTCGACACTCTGCAATCGGAATAAACCTTGACAAACATTTACAGGCACGTGGCGATAATTGACTGGCGGTTGAATCGTTCAATTTGAAACGCTGAAACAACCGTCAGAATGGTAACGTATGTACAAAGGGATGGCGTTTGCGCTGCCTGATTGTGAGACTTATCCGCAAACTCTGTCCGAGGTACAATTATTACGTCTGACGTAGAAGGACAGGCAGGTTGGCTACAACAACCGGAGTACTAATTAATTCCCTCAAATTTTAATTAGTCGTAAACAAAGAGTTTCAATTTACCCGCGACGGAATTGTTCGGCAAAGCTTGGGCTTCGCCGGCAGCCGTTCTACTTCACGAACAGATCTTTTCAGATTCTATATTAAGGGCCGAAATCCTTCCTAGCGGAACAATTAGTTTCCCCCTGTCGATTATATTGATCAATTTAATCGGCCGAAAGCGATGGAAAATGGTTGGACGGTCAATGGTCGTACACCGAGAAAAAGATTTGGTCGTAATGACCAAAATTTGGTCCTGGAAACGAAATTTCAGGGTTAATCGTATATTAACCAATGGCCAAATATTGTTTTTACACAACCAAAGAGTTTGGTTGATTTTATAGTGCGTAGAAAACTAATTTTCTTAATGATGTCTAAGCAACGGTTTAGCATCACAACTCCGTAGTAGATTTTGTTGTGATTGCGTAATCAGATTTACACAGTGAAATTATTTTGTAAGGATTGAAAATTGATTGGTCAATCGTTGTAACCGAGAAAACTATCGCTTGATTGTAATTTATGCTAGACGAATCAAGTGCCACATCGAACAACGACGAAGAAATATCCCATTGCGAATCGACTGGCTGACTGAACGGTGTTCGACCACGAATGATTTACTTTTGCTGATTATACTAGACGAACGGCTGCAGCCCCTCCTAATAACTGTTCGTCTCACTTCTCTTGCGAGAAAGGACTTTCAACGCGTTGCAGAGAGTATTTTGCCACTTTGACAAATAATTTTACAGATTAACGATGTAACGTATCACTTGATAGCGGCAATCAATTAGTAGCTCTGATGATTTCGTAAATTTGACTAATCTTTATCCACCGAATAGATTTAGTGAATTGCGTGAAGCGATTTAGTCGAATCTACCAGAGGATATTCAATATTTTGATAATACCATGAGAAAAGTATTATTTCATTAAATTGACGAAATTAAAATCGAGATTTCGTATTTATAAGTATATTTTATCGAATCAAATTTCTTTGCAATTCCGAAACAATTGTTTCATTAATTTTGGTATTTACAACAAAATATTGTGTTCCCACGAGAAAATTTTCTGCAAAGCATGTCTAGATACAGATGGGTTTTTTAAAGAAAGCAAAAAGGTTTCTCCGATTGTAAACGTACAAATTATCAAGTTCATACACACAGTGTAATCATATTCGAATGACTTTTATCCAAGGTTCTTCGCATTTATACATAAATTATAATGACAGTTTTTGTAGAATACACGAAACAATTGACACCTTTTCATCAACCGTCGCAGAATCCCTCTGTTTTTTTTTTTTTTCTTCCCACTTTCAACATTTTTGCTCAAGACGTGTTGAACAAATTCACGCTGCATATTGCAAACTATTACAGATAACTTGTACACATGACATAACGTACGATGCAAATCGAAACATCTCGTAGTCTCTTCGTTTCGTTTCGAGTGCCGTGTACGTATAATAAACGTCTCATGCATACCTATACAACATGCATAGAGAGCAGGTGTTATATTATACATGTAAGGTATTTCCGGGTCAGCAAAGACTCTCGCCTTTATATATTATACAAACGTAGATCTCCGACTCGATGCGGGAAATTTTCGCCTACGATACTGTCGTTTTGACGTTTCCCTCTCCGCGAGAGTATAAAACGCGAATAGAAAAGGGACGATGAAAGGAAAAAATACAGATTTTTTTAAAAACTGATACATACATTGTACGTAACGCATGGTAAATGCGATGAAATTTACAAGCCGACGCAGATGAGAAAAATATAACGTTTTATATCGAAGAGGGATGAATTCTTAATCATTTTCAAAATTATAGAGAAGCTTGTAGATTTTTTTTTGATTTTATTCTCTATTTTACAAATGTTTTATCCATTGAGACTAACGACAAAAAAATTGGTCACGACGACAAGGATGATACACACGTATAGACGGGGATTGTTATTTAGCTGGGATTTTTTGAATATATTGCGAATAAAACGGCCAACGAATTATTTTGATCGAGAAGTAAAAACAGAGAGTTAAAATCGGTACACTGTAAAGTGAAATATTATACAATCCGTTTCGAAATCAATTTATTATCGGAAAATGTTCTCATGACGTCAGCGGCTGGATGTCGGCGCCATTTTAACACCACATAACCTAAGGTTATAATTTTAACGGAGGCAAATCGTATATCACGGGGTTTCAAATAACTCATGTCCCATCAACGCATAAACGAATGAAACGTAATCAATGATATTGTAACTGTTCTACACCATCCACAAGTGAAAAAACACGGTCAACGGTCAGTTGTTGGCCTAGTTGCATAACTAGTTAGATTTCACTCCACCAGATGACGCGCTGCAAAGTGACAATTTCAATATTTAACGACGAACTTTTCAACCGCAATAATCAGGAAATGGAAAAGGAAAAGAAACTGCACACCGAAGAATATCTTCTTCTATCTCGCTTTCAATTTTCACAGTGGATGACGATATTCCCTCGCAGGATCAGAGCCGCAAAGTTCTTCAACGCATTTTCATTCAACCGGTTGTAGAAGCCGAGAGACTTGAGATTTGAATTTCCGCTGCGTGGGAGCGAGTTACGCATGCGAAAATTTATATCCCGCATTTATGAACGAACGCGTTGCCGGTACATTGGATCCGTATATCTATAAGGTATAAGTTATATACCCATGCAGCAAGCTCGCGCAAAGCTTCGGCAAAGCTCGCGCGTCTCAAACTTAAAGCCGTGCCAGAGGAGGGTGGATCTTATACTTTCTCGAGAAAAGTACGCGTGAACGCGTGCCTGTATATAAATATATATATATTACAGGCGTCCTACAATACGTAAGAATATTTTCGTGCGTATATATATATATATATATATATATATATATACATATATGTACCTAGTCTTGAAACATTGCATACCTAAAGTGAATATCGTTTCCTGCTCTCTATCTCGTCTTACGTTTTCATTCCTCGTTTCTTCGGACTTTATTTAAGGACATTTGTAACTCAAGTTTATAAAATAGCTGGTGTTAGGTGTAATCGATCGTTATACGGAAAAGCTTGCGACTGATCAACGATTATACAGAAATCGAAAGATGGTACGGTTTTATATTTATTAATATCGAATTTGAAATTTTAACAATTACACTCTCTTCATTTTTCTGTCAATTATATTCTGTGATACTTGAGTTATCGTATTTAAATTCTCAACATTTCGCGTCATGTTTTTTTACCTCGTATCGTTGTCAGTTTCGATTTCACCCTGTTTTCAAATCGCGGTCTCTCGTTCCGAACCAGTGTTGGTATTTCACGTTTTTCGAAACTCTCTTCGGGATCGGTATTTTTATGATCTGTATACGAGGAATTCCATGTATTCACCCAAACAACGTCTGACCCTTGCCATATCTCATTTTGTTCAAAATTTTTTCTCTCAATGTCCCAACTCTGAAACAGTATCCTCGATTGTTTCAGATTTTTTATTCAACTGCTTAAATATTCATAAATATTGAAAGTGATTTTGAATAGGGCCGTTTCTAAAATTCTCAAAAACTGCATTCTCTTTTCCAAACATTTCAAGACTTTTCTTTGGCGCTTTTAATTTTTTTCACCAACTGAAACATTGTTTAAACGGTCTAAAACATCCCGAAAAAAATTCTCGAATCCTGTATTTTCACTTAGAACATTTCTAAACCGGTTCCATTATGGAGTGATTTTCGGCTATTTGTTTTTAGCAAGATTAAGTTTTTTTTGTTTGTTTATAAATAAATTTGCGAATTTACGGCAACTTTCAGACCGTTCAAAACAATGTTATAATTAATAAAAAAAAAAAAGAAAATGTAAAAAATGGAAGAAAACCGGCTCATTATCAGCCCGCTCTTGAAATGTTTGGAAAGGAAAATTCACTTTTCGATTTTCACTCTCAATATTTATAAATGATTAACCAGTTGAATGAAAAATGTAAAAAAAAATTCAGGGCACTGTCTCAGAGTTGGGACAATAAAACTGCTGAAAAATTTTGGGTTCGCATGGAATTTCTCATATGTATCCCACTGCTGCTGCGGATCTTTTCTTAGCTTTTCGGCTGATTTCAAACGTTCACGGTGTACCTTGAGCGTAGAATTTGATAATCTGGGGCATCGATCAGCCCTCCGCATGTTGGCTGACCAACCAGGGCCTAACCAACCACCCCAATTACGGTGCACAGCCGTCAGCTCTGCAGGCATCAGAGCTTGAATTATCCCGCGTACAATAGGCGGAGGGTGCGTGGCGAGCGATGCTAATTCCCACTCCGATCGAGAAAAAATTTCATCCCTCTCTGGCCCTTTTTTTCGACGCAGAAAATTGGACTCCGATCGTTGTGCGAAAAGCGTCAAGGGCTTCAAAATTGAAAACCTGTATAGTTTGCCCCGAGTTTTAGGCACACCGAAAGAAATTTCATTTGTTACAGTAACTAGAAATATTCGGCAAGACAGGTATCGTTAAAAAAAACTGTTTAAATATCGTTGGAATTACGAAAAACGAACTACGCGTAACATTTTGCGCTATTGTCGATCATTTTTTGGTAATTGCAACGCAAAATCAGTTTCTGAGGTTTACTCTACTTTTTTAGTTAAACAAGGCTTTAACGTCAATTTATCCTTGCGCAAGCGTTAAATTTTCGCGACAGTTGCAAGAAAATGTAGAAACGGTGATCGTAATGAGAAAGAATAGCAACGGATACCAGACTTTCCGGTAACGGCTAGAAAACTAATTTTCATGTTGTACCCGGAACTATATTTTTCGATTGTGGTAAAAAATGAAAATAGTTAAAGACTGAGCGGTAACCGGAACTAAAAATTTCTCATAGCGGAGATACTCTGTATTTCAATATTTTGAAGTTATACTTCTTTAGGCGCGTTATGAAAAACTGATGAGAGTGAAATTTCAAGATGCGCGCGCATCACTGTAACACAAAATTGTAACACAAAATTAACAGGATGAAGTTGCCCACTCAACCGAATTCATTAAGTCTCGAAAAATTTGTGAATATTAGTGAAAAAATTGTGCTAAAATACTTTTTCAAGTGCTCCAATATAATTGAGGTTAGTTATCCGTATGTATTATTTATTGATATAAATTAAAATATCATTATTTAATATAATTAATACTAAATATTATCAAATTATCAATGTTGAATATTTATTATTGGTTTTTTAATATTTACAAAATAAAGAAATAAATTTAATAGAACATTTAATAAAAAGTTCGTGACAAAAATTTAATAGATTATTTAAATATAATGTAAGACATCCGTTATTTGTTTCATTGTTTTTTAATGATGCCAAAGAAGTATAACTTCTCACGCGCGTACATAAGTACACGCACCCATTTTTTTTTGTACGCAGCGCAAAGTATTCCAGGATTGTAAGCTCGTCATAGTTTTGTTACACAACATCGACGGTTATATATCATTTATAGTTTGTATGCGTAATGCTGTAGATATACGAACTACACACTTTCGAGTGAATTCCAAAAGCCTTATTTGAAATTCCTGCAGGGCGAACGTAAACTTCTGCGCTTTGAGAATTAGTTGATATTTGAAACGTTTGCACGCCGGGCTAAAGTAGAATTATGCAAGCACGGACTGTTGGATTATTCAATTCCACGATGTACGGATCCTGTTGTTTTCCCTCCCGTGCAACCGGCTGTCCCGTAAATTTTATTCATTCCAGACTGCGTCGCGCAGACGAGACATTTTGGGTTATCGAACGGCAGGGGAATTCCGTCTGAAAAGCGTCTAGTCGATTCTAATCAAGTATGCTAGGCACTTGAAAGTTGACGAATGTGACGTTTGGGGTATTTTTACTTCGCTTGAAAAACCGACGTCACGGATATTATTGCACGATGCGTATAATGCGTGAGAAACTTTCTCTCCGAAAGCTCCGTTCAATAAATCAAATGATGCGAATAAATGTAACTAACTATTAAAACAAATTAAAACAGTGATCAGAATGAGAAAGAACAGTAACGGATACCAGACTTTCCGGTAACAGCTAGAAAACTAATTATCATTTTCTACCTAGAACTATATTTCTCGATTGTGGTAAAAAATGAAAATGGTTAATGACCGAGCGGTAACTGGAACTAAAAATTTCTCTCAGTGTACGATTGTTATTAGGAGTTTCGAAAGCCGGGCTAACTCAACATTTGCTGATCGCGTTCAGCGTCTTGTATTTATGAAAAGAGTATAATAAGAGTTGTGAAAAGAAAAGGGCGATTGAATGATCGATCGATTGATCGATCGACGGATTAACTCCGAGGGTGTCAGGTTTCGGCGGAAGAACTCTTTTCAGCTAATAAAATCCTGACATGTACAAGAAGAAGAAAACTGAAGCAACAAGTATGCGTGCATAATGTATATGTATGTACAGTGAGTTTGACGCGTGTATTAATTTCATCAAATTTTCTCTCTTTTATTCGTCGAAGCGGAAAACTCTGACGATAACGTCGCTTAAATCTTAAGGAATAATCCCGCGGCTGGGCGGAGAGCCGAAGGCATTCCTGATCGTTTAAGCTGGCATATTAAAATACGCCGGAAAACGGGCGACAATAAACGCTCATCCCTGCAGTGTCAAACCACCCTCATCAGTTGAAATTTCAAATATCCAACACGGGTAATCGCAATTTTTTTACTACACAGCTTCAGGCTAATACACGAATACTTTTATTTATTTATACATTTTTCTTTCTTTTCTTTTTTTTTCTTCTTTATCTTTAATTGGACCGACGTTAAATATGTAAGCGTATTACGAGTTCCTGGGATTCAAATTAATGGGAGGAAAAAAACTTACGGAACATCAATTCGCAAAGAAAAAGTTTATCATCTTGGAAAATTGTCGGACATGATATTTAAGCTAAACTCCGTTGTGTTTCCAAGTAATTTTAATAATTAGATTATGAGACGACGAAATCGCATTGCTGATATTAGGCTCGATGAGGATAAAAAAAAATTACATTTATTAAATTTTGACGTATTTCTGTTCTTAGTTAAAAAAAAAAAAAAAAAAACAAATCACTGTTAATCGTTGAGAAACGATTTATTTTCATGTCTATAAATATACCTTGGTTATCATACGTACGATGTTATTTCAGCGGGAGAGTTTCTTTTAACGGGGAAAAATATTAATTACAAACTTGAAAGCCGATATAAAAATCTGCTTCATCGAGCGTGTTGTATACATCTATAATGACAGTCGAGTATGAGATTTTTATGTGTAAAGATATATTTATGCGGAGGTATACCTACAAATATATATATATATATATATATATATATACGAAAAAGCGCGAACTCGTACAGAAATTCCTGAGTTTCAGGGGAAACTGGTTTGTAAAGGAGAAAATAAAATTCAGGAGTAGGTAAATAAGTGCCCGAGTAAATAAATAAGAGAAAAAAAAACTGTTTTTTAATAATAACAAATCACTCTTCGCTTCGCTTATCCGTTTTCTCGTTAATGTTTGACATTGCCTTCAGCAATTCCTTAATGTTATATTATATATATATATATCTCTCTCTCTTTTTCACTGCCTCCTTTGATAACGTGTGTTTTCAAATTTTATCTCTTTCAATTTATCTCCCTCCTCTTCCTTCTTTCTTTTCCGTTCTCTTCATTATTATTTGTTTCTTTTCTTTTTCGCTATTTTAATCCACTATCCAAAAACGAGTATAATATTTAATCGTAGCTGCGCTCATGCGTTCAAACCTTAGTACATACATAATACATTACGTACACCCAAACACGTAATGTACGTATAACGAGATATCTCTTTCATAAAATTTTCACCGGCTGGTCTCGGAACTCGGAGTTGTCCTATTTAAATAAAACAATCAGGGATATGTAATTTTTTTTATTTTTTTATTTTATTTTATTTATTTTTTTTTTTTTTACTCGTTAACACTCATCCGAATTTAACGCGATACCCACGGAAAAATTTCGTAGCAGAAGATCGGATTAGAGAACTTTATTCAGAGGAAAATAAAAGAAATATAAATGAAGGAGCAAAAAAAAAAAAAAAAAACGTGTGAATTTGACAGACGATTATCAAAGTTTATAAAAAAGATTTGCCAAGTTTTCGAGGAAAATGTTTCTATCAGGAAATTGGGAGTCGTAATGTTGGCGTTCTTTCCGTTATTTCCTAGAAAAAAAAAAAAAAAAAAATTATCTCATGTCGTACACAATCAGATGTACAGATGATCGAATCCGTGCTTTTCTCGTTATTCAAAGCTGCTGCAAGCTCTGGTCTCCTCGCTTTAATTTCCTCCGCAACGTCGCCCGAGGCTTTTCCCGCACTTTTCACGGCGTCGTTTAAACGATCAAAATCTTCAATCTTGCGGGGTGGCACGGTTATTCCGAGCAACGTTTTGAACGAGGGAGACAACTCGTCACGTAGTATTCACGACAATGGAGAACCGCTAACGAGACTTTCGTTCGCAAATTTTCCAATTTCCTCTCATTTTTATCCCCTTTTCACGGTGGCGGAAATGCGCGTAGAGACAAAACGACCGTTAATTGCTAGATTTTTTTCACCCCTTTGTCCCTACATAGACGGTTTGTATTTTATTCTGCAACAAGAGCAGCTTCGTTCGTCGCGAAAACTTTTTTTTAATTATTGTGTGACCTGCAAAACATGCCTTGGACATTTCATTTTCAATCAAAAAACATGCTGCAATTATTCGGTGTCGGTCAATTTTATTTTCAATTTTTCACAATTTTTTTAACGACTGATTCACTGTGCAAAAAAATAAAATAAATAATAAATCAAAAAAAAAAAAAAAAATCGACTGATAACATTTGCACGATCAGATGCAGTTTTCATAAATTTGTTAATTTATTTTTCATTTTGTTTCAAACCCTTCGAATTATTGAGTATTATATGTAACATATGATATGTATCTGCAGAAAATTTTGCAAGAGAAATTTTTCTCTTTCTTCATCGTGTTCTAAATTACGTCAAATTCAATAACTTTGCATACTTGACTAAAATTAATCAGAGTGACGTTCGTTCCACGAGGAAAAATAATTTGAGCACCCTGCAGTATAAAATGTAGGAATTTGAATATTTTTTATTTTTTTTTAATCCTTCTTTTTTACTACCATGCCAGAACTCTCGGGCTTTGTTTCGCTGTCGTTTACAAACGAAATATTTTACGCTCGTTAATGACTTTACGAAATTTTCACATAGTACCGGCCAGTGAGTTATTACGTTATAGAGTATAAAGCATCTCTCGTAGAAACACGAGAGAAAATAAACTCGGAAAATTTTCCTACACCTTCATGAAATTTACCATAACATCTTCAAACATTAAATTCACTCGATAAATGGATATGGAAATGGATATTCAACTTTTCTAAATTCACCCCGCAAGGGTACTATTTTCAATTTGTGTACAATCTAGTCGTAATAATTCGCATTTTAAGTTTCAAAAACTTTCCTTGAACAAAGCTTGCTTCGTTTTTTCCACCCCTCCATTTCTATGATCCGTGTTTCTCACATTATTCGCTTACACCGTTCTTAATTTATACTTTCAATTTTTTTTTCTCTCACCCTGCATCCGTAATTTTTCCTACGACTCATTCATATTATTTGAAGGGGCAGAACTAAAGAAAATAAAAAAAAAAAATTGAATCCTTCTCTGGATCAATATTATCCTTATATTTTCTCATTACCTTAGAGAATCTCCCAAAGCTACGCAGGTTGTTTCCAAGTAAACGTCACAGTTTGTTGGGTTGCCTACCACTAAGAGGAACAAATATCGGTAATACAGACCTACCAACTTATCGGTAGGTAACACGTTCAAAGCCCCCGCAAGTGAGCTGAAACCGGCCGTATTGCCAAGTTGTGTGGATTTGGCCAAGTAGTTGTTCCTTTGTTTATAACCTACGCTGAAGCGTTCAGTCATCGCATTTCAGAGCCACGTTAAATTGATTATATACCTCGACTTGACCAACGAAGATCGAGTCACATAGAAGCGTACGGCTTATGGGCTGCTTGAAGCAAAACTTTCCGCGATTCGTAAATCCGTAAGATGGCTCTACCCTCGGTCGACAATAGAGAGTTAACACGATCACCCCAACTCGCCGGTCGGAGCCAACACACCGACACTGTACGCATTAGTATAGAGCGCTGTACGTGAGCCACACAAGCAAAGGCGCCACTAGCGACACCTAGCTGTTGGGGTGATAGCTCGTCCGAGTACCCCAACTTTTCTTGCTTCAAATAGCCTGCGGGCCGTACGCTTCTATGTGACTCGATCTTCGTTGACTTGACTCAAGTGATAACGACTCGGTAAGTCTGTTTTACCGATATTTATTTCCCTTAGTAGTAGGCATCTGCGGCGTTTACGTAAAAACACCCTGTATAATAATAATAAATACACCGCGTTGTCCGATGGTTATAACAAAAATCGCCTCCAGCGGCTGGAGTTAATTGCGATATTATAAACGGTAAATTCAGAACGCTGTAAATATTTCAACCCTTTCTCAGACGTTGAAGGGTAAAAATGTATTTATAAAATTTTATTTCTTTTCATTTTCGTTTTCAATTTTGCCCGCATTGCCTTTCATCTACGATAAGCTTCGGGCAAAATTTATGTTATACATAAACTTTGCACCGCTCACTGATGTGTACAAAAACGACAGCCGGTACATTATGTACCAGGCATGTGTTCGGGATGTAATTTTCTTTCCATTCGAGAACTTCCGCCGGTTATGTTATTGTTGCAAAAACTTCGATGTAGCATCGCGAACCGCGCAGAAAATGTGCGAGATGAAGTCTTGAGTATTTCACCGAATTCTCTCCGGAAATACGAATATCTATTCAGATGTCGCAAGTTAAATACATAATGGAAATTTCAAATTTTACTCAAATGCTATACAAAGTAGAGGGAATCACACAAAAAAACCGTTTCTTCGACGAAAACTTTTGCAGACTTCAAATCCGTATCTCATACTTACAAAAAATATCGACGTGCTAAACGTTTTTTTTTTTTTTTTTTTGCAACAAAGGTGAATTACCAACAAGTGGATGCGGTATAATATTTGTTATTATATTGTTAAACATTTGGAGTACTTTTCATACAAATTTTCACACGGTTAGATGCAAAACTGGCAATTTTCCTCATTCAATCAATTCCATACACGCATTCGGGCAAAATTTGCAACAATCCTTCTAAGGTTCGCTGAAATTTTCTTAGTCAGAGTGAAAATCGTGTAAATTTTCATAAACTCGAGTACAATTTGCACACGTTCAAGTAAATTTTGTAAGAGTCCGCTTATGGACTGCAAGCTAAACGAACTCTACATGAAAATTTTGTATATTGTACTTTTTCGCGTCATTTTTTGTTTCTCCTGATATCCTTTGTCTCGGGTCGAAGAGCGAGGAAAAGACTCCGACGTATACCTATAACGCACAACATCCGTTGTTAACTCAGCTTCGGTTGAAGTTTGATGGAACAAAGAGAGTTCCCTGCGCTTGGTGAGCATTAAAAGCCCTGCTGTCTTCTTGTCTGCGGTTCAAATTCCCCGAGAAACGCGAGGACGGAATGAAAGAAAAAAGAGAAAAAAAAAAAACACGCAGAGGGAGAAAAAAAAACCGAGTTGCCGCAAGATAGAAACAAAGGCGTTACTGAGGCAATATGGCGGCGCTCGGGTTCAACAGCTGATTGCTTTAAGCTGATGGCGTGAAATATGAGGCAAGAAAGAATCCGTGCAACTTGTCAGCCTCTTGTTTCGTCGTAATAGTTTGATGTGGCGTGAAATATGCGACGAAATAACGACTTTTTAACCTCTCGTTTCTCTGTTCTCAAAAACAAAAATTAAGTTATTCTAATCGGCCCAAAAATGAAAAATTGAGTTTTCACTATATCTCGACGTTTTACCTCACCTTCGACTATTTTTGGACGGACGTCTGTGTGTATTTATGTACGACCGTATGTTTGTTATAAATTTCTTTTGTCGGACAATATCTCGAGTTTGAGTTACCGGATTTCAATGATTTTTGTCTAAATCTACGCGGTTCTTCCAAACTTAGAACCGATTAAATTTTGGCTTTGGTCAGTTCAGTACTTTTTGAGCTTTTTAAATAACAAAATTCCAAAAAATAAAATAAAACTCACGATTGAGTACGGATGAATGGATTCGAATGAAAATTTGTGCCATAGGATTCTTTGGCTCGCTGATCACGAATCTGAAGTCAGATTTGCAAAAGTTAATATAATATGGCCAGTCTCGAGCCGTTTGTTTATGTTAAATGCGATTCGGTTGATACGGCGACGCATTTCTTGCCACCAGATGGCGTCTTTCAATAAATACTTAGCACCCCAATGTCTTAATCTATATTAATTCGGATATGGTTTAGATCGTGTTCTCACATGGCTTAACTGTAAACCCTGTAAACAGTTTCACGCTAACAAATTAAGAATGAAAAAATTCTATCTCTTGAAGTCGAAACGTTCGATGTTAGACGAGTATATGGGATTTAGTAGAGTAGTTTGACCTCGTTGAGAAGCATCACGGTCTACACGAGTGCTTACCGACATACATGTGTATCTACAGTGTAGTAATTAGACGGGGAAATCGATGCCGAGTTACGCGGCTACATCATTCCACAATATACGGCTTCTCAAGAGTGCATATATCGTGCATATTACAGCGCGGAAGAGTTCGAATGCATATATATATTCCACGTCTCTTGCACGAAAGAAGAGGAAGGAGAAAAAAAAGCAAAAAAAAAAAAAAAAAACATAAAAAAAAACCCGTTTGGCGAATGAAAAAGGAAATGGAAAAAAGTGTGAAAAGTCAAGGATTTATTTTTCAACGCCCGTAATATCGCCCTGAAAGCTCTTTGTTAAGGGTGGAAAGTAAAGGCTTTGCTGGGAATAGAAAAAATGTAAACGGGATTTTAGAAGCGATCCCGAAGGGATTCTTCTTCTCTCTCCTGATCGTCGTCCCTGCCTCCGTGGTATTTCTGCCTTTAGGGGACGAACGGGATTTGTTAGAGCGGACTTTTGGTCCTTACTCGGCGAACCATCAAACGAAATTTCAAACGCACTTACGCGCAGCTCGGCGCTACGCGTGTTAAAGCCGCTTCGTACGAAACGAAGTTTGAGCTGCACGTTTCGTGAGCTTTGCTCGTTCCCTTTGGGAGGGAAAAATTGCATGTCGTCTCGATTCGCGGGAGGCGTGTGCAAACGTGTGCTTGATGGAATCTGCAGCCTGGCCGCGATGGAAGAATAAGAGCCCTCTGGCCAAAAACGCGATCCTGGCTAACGATTTTACCTTGGACACTGATTTGGATATTTTTCTCTGTTAACTCGGATTTTACGTTTAGAAAGTAATAATTTTAATCAATTAAAATTCACTGCGAAGAAAAACGTATTACAATTGAACGCCTCGCAAATTATTATTGCAATTATTAGTTAAATGTACAGAGAGGTTTATTCCTCATTAATGTAGAAAATTAATTAAACTTCAACATCCTGCAGCAAGATAATTGAATGCAGGATATTTTTTTTTATACCTGTATAAACATATAGTTTACTCTCCGTCGACACAAGCAGACGACTTTTAATTTTATGCACACAAACTAAATATCTCTGGCCTCGTTTCCCTCAGGATGAATATTAATTTATTCTTCTTTTCCTTCTCCTTTATTTCTTACTCTTCTTACTTTTAATTTTTTCTTTTTTTTTTTTTTTTATTCTCTCTTCTGGTTCATTATTATTCTTTTTCTTTCCTTACGACATCACTCAATACCGTCTTGCATCTCGAGGATCAAGAAATTAATTACTGAACCCTGTCAACGGTGTTGCGCGTATTCTTGGCAAAAAAAAAAAAAAAAACTGCTAGAAAAAATCTAGGGGTGAAAAAATAACGAAGAAATTTAATAAAAGTAGCAAATAAAAAAAAAAAAAAAATAAATAAATGAAAAAGAATGGAGAAACAGAAAGTTAAAACCTTTTTTTTATGCAACTATTTATATGGAAATGGATATTCGTAACGAATTTATCAGAAATTTACAATCAAGTCCAAGATAATAAACGGAAAAACTAAGACGAAAAACTTTCAAGAATCAACAGCTAAAGAATTATTTTGCGGATGTACTGTATTTCTTTCTTTTCTTTTTTCTCTCAATCGTCAGAAGAATTTCGGAAAGTAAGAGAAAAACAGAAGGGAGAACAAAATTTTTTAACAAAAAGATCAAGATCATAAATCTCTCCTCGCCTGGACGCGAATCTCAACTTACGACCCAAACGGCTACATTAAGTCGAGACTTACGCGTTTAATCTCTACCGCAGTGAAGGTGTTATTTCAGAGTATATGGGACGCAGGCAAGATAAGAAGAAAAAAAAAAACTGGTGAGAAAAAGGAAATTAAAGGAATTAAAAATCGTGAGAAAAAATATCAAAGTAACAAATAAGCGCGAATTTTGCTCGCAATTGTTGCACTAGACTAGAGAAATATGGAAGAATTAATCCCGCATGAGAAAAAAGAGAAAGAAATTCCTTGTTTTTCGAGTTCGTATGAATCGTTCGGAAAACGAGATAGGAAAATTTTCTAGCTTATTACCTTAACAAAAGAAAAAAAAAAAAAGTCGTTAGCTTTAGATAAATATAATCACAGATATCCACAGATTTCTATCCGTTCTTGCTGATGATCGTATATTATATGTTTAATAGAACGTTGAGGATGCGAGATAAAATTCGCGCACAATTCGCAATATCGCACGCGGATATAACACCTACGCTCCTGACTCACACAATCTAATTAGAAGCGATAACATCTGCACCTTCCATGGTCAATCAACCTATACCTATAACTTGAACCTATAATATCGCGTTTTCAAAACTTCGCTTGTGATTCATCAAGAGTAAAAATATCAGGCGATCCAGCGAACGTGCCAGTTGTGTATAACTTTTGACAAATTAACGGGCAAACTACCGTAGAAATTAACGGTCACGTTTCGCATTCGCGATTACCATTGATTGCGATACGTAAATTAAGCTCAACTCTTCTCAATATTGAGTACCTGCAAAATTTGCAAGTAAAAGAAAAAAATCGCATTGCACGAAAACGTTTTTCGAACCTCGATTTCTACATTTCTTTACGCGCACTGATATTGTTAGGCTGAAAAGAAGAAGAAGAAAAAAAAAAAACAATTTTCAATTTTTCAAACGAAGATTGAAACTTCCTACGCGTAAAAAAAGTTTCGTTACATCAATATTTCTCTCGGTATTACGAAAAAGTTTTCAAGACCCGCGAAGAATTCGAATCAGACCAACGATACCGAGAGAATCTTTCCGTTTCTTGTTTTTCACGCAATAATTAATCAAGTTTTATACGAAAGGTAAAAATTTCGCAATTCAATTCAAACGAGCCTGTTTACATTGTAGATTTTTGAAACTTTTCAGGGGCAGAAATTATAAATACGAGCGGTAACAAAGTTTGAAAAAAGTAAGCCCACTTATACATTATATGGCTACAAGTTATTTTCTCCTCAGATACTTGGCCGTGTATGCATAATAAATGATTATATACATATATATTCATACAAAATATACATGTAAATGTAAACATTTAAATTGCCGAGGGACAGAGGGGAGAAGATGGACGTGGGGGAACCTGATGGCGGATGTGCAGGAGCTGCGAGGGACGCTCAAAATTGTAATTGGTTTTGTCACTTGACACGTTTTACACCAAGGGACGATCAGTAAATTGTTGAAAATCCTTTTGCCGGTCGTCGAAGTGAGCCCAACTCGTTTTTGCCGTCAGCTTGTTCACACTGTGTGGGTATGATATGCGGAATAACCGTAATGCGATCATCGTTATCGACGGTTTTTTTTTTTTTTATTTCACAGCACCGCAATTTTGGAAAATATTTTTCACGCTTGATTCCGGCTTTGCAAGTACTTTTCTGATCTGCCAAATTCAAACGTAGTTATTGACGCAGTATACAAGGATACAAATTTAAAACTAAAAAAAGTTCCGAGCTTCGTCGTCTGCACCCTTCAATTTTCACCCGCGTTTATATTGAACACACCTGAATGCAGGCAAAGCAAAAGTGAACAGCGTATGTCTGTCGATTCGGATGAAAATTTCATGCTTCAAATCGACTAACAAAGGCATCCGCTTTGTCGAGTTTCAACAAACTTTATAACGTGTTTCACGAGAAGTTGACAGAGAAAACGTAGAATGTCATCTAACGATGGTACATCAAAAGTTGCAGTATTTGTCTGGAATTAATTTTCATTCCAACTACAGGATTTGACGGATCGATTTTAGTATCCATGGAACGCAGTTAGATCAACGTTTGTGATTAAATAAAAGTTTGCCGTGTTCGAAAACTGAAGCTCTGATCAAGTTATAAAACATCATATTAAAAAAGTTGCTACGATCCAGAAAATAAATTTAAAAAACACTGAATTCCAATCTGGTATGAACACCTTGTTATCATCTAATAATGAGTAAGAAAATCACACGGTTCTGCTATTTTTTCATTAGAAAAATCATACAGTTTTCGCAATTGTAACGAAAAATAGTTCATTGAATTTACAAATGAATTCTGATCTATTGCGAATTGCTTGAGCCGCATTTTTTCTAGAGCTCGTAAGCTGATAGAATAAGAAAGTAGGATGTGTTCAATTGTTGAAATTTATTGACAGATATAGATGAATATACATTATTACTATCCAAAATCTAGCTCATTGTTTGTGTTACGAGGTGATTCTAATAACTTCACTCCATTCTTTTTTTTCATTCCAGAAAAAGTAGCTGCAAGTTAAAAAAAATCGCGTTTGTTGTAGTGAGTATAGAAGGCCGGTTTTGGATATAGATTCCCATATTGACATTTACCGACACATAGCCAAGACACAAACCCTTTTCCACAATATTTGATGGTAAGAGTTATCCGCTCTGTGATTGATTTTATCGTACATCCTATCATTTAGTTGTCCGACATTATCGATCAGATTGTAGATAACTCCCATCCTCGAAGATTCCATAAGAAGGTTCGTGTCTTGGCTAACGGTCGGTAAATGTCAATACAGAAATCTGTTCCCAGAAACGGCCATGATACCCGCTGTTGCGTATCTGAAAAAAGTGAGTCAACACACTCACCTGAGAGACGAAGGCCGGATAATCATGTCGATACATCAGAAGCACGCTTATAAAATGAGCGAGGGAGAAAAGTATGCCGGCGATGCAGGCGTGCCTCAGTCTTATCGGCAAAAGTGCGTAGGCCATGTAAATGAAGAAGCAGGCCGCCCAGGCGATGGCCAGTGGACCTCCCAGGCTGTAGGTGTCCTCCACGGCCTCCGAGTCGAGCGATCCCTTGGGGTAGGCGAGGTGCAAGCCCAAGGACACCTGGAGGGCGAGAAGGGTCGCCAGAACGGCGGCGCTGATGCCGGCAAGCCAGACCTCGTTCATTCCCGGCCTCGAAATGGCAGCGACGAGTCCTGCGTAAGGGATGAGAAACGGACGAAGTTATTGTATCATTCGAAGAACTGCAGAACGGAGATCCGGATGTCGCCTCATTGGATTCAGCTGCATCCGTTTCCACTTCCGACGGATATTTCCAGCCGCCTCGTTTACAAGGATACAGAATGGAATACAGGATGAGTACAACAACGAGAATGCAAAAAGAGCTGCAGGATTCTTTACGGGGTTTTATTGCAGAGTGGAGTTTGGGAAGGCTGGTTGATGAAAAAACGATACTTTTTGTCAATTCTCTCGAGAGAACGATGGGATAGGATTTCATGCATCGAGTATTTGTCAAGTTATGTAAAATAAAGAAGAAGCAGTAAACAAAAGCTTCGATATTGTGACGCTTCGTTTCAAATAGTCTTCTGAAGAAACTCAGCTATCGTTAAGTGAAATCGAACGAATCTACCAGTTTTTAAGAAATTCAAAATGAGACATCGGTGTTCAAGCTTTTCTTTTCAATCACGGTATCTCCTGTTTTTGGGTGTTTTGAAAAGATCTAAATATCTCAACGTACGGCTATTATCGTAATAAAATAAATAAAAAGTACCACTTGGTGATCGTGATTTACGTTACTTGTTTCCACGCTGTTCGCTGATCCGAAACGAGTATTAATCATACAAAGTACCCATCATAATATCCAGATGAATTCAAGCACAGAATCTCGAATGATTTCGTGATCACAAACTCGTGAGGGTTATTTTACCATCTAACGAAACGTCATAAATCAAAGGAGCTTCACTCACCTGCGTAGACGGCGATGCACGCTATAAGCGTCAGAGCCAAAGTGAGATGTTGGGGTTTTTGTAGGAGGTCTACGAACGGATCGGACGAGTCGAAGGTCAGACTGAGGCCCAGGAGGATACCCAAGGCGACAGCGAGGCCCGAAAGAAGGCCCAAAACGTGGGTCATGTTGCTTTGGTTCATCCGGAGGAAGTAGCGCTGGTACAACATCTCGACCTGGAAGAAAGGGTCGTGAAATTTTAAGGATAACGTCACCAATGAGGGTCGAAAATGATGGCACAAAGAAATAACGAAGTCGGTCATGTTTCGAAATTTTGTAAAAATTTACTCTTCGATTGACTCGAAATCGCAAAATAAGTGAAAAATAGACGAGTTCGAATGAAAATTGATCTGACGATGACAAGTTTGAGCAAGATCGAATTTTATTTTTGTTTTTATCTTCGATTTTTAAACGCCTAAATGTTATTGTTAGTCCAAATTCAATTCGTCGGAAGTGAAAAATTTAGTTCGCGATTGAATTCTTTACAAATCGTCTGAAGGACCTGAAATTGCGTTAACGCGTTTCTTGATAAATTCGGTGTGTACACAAGTTTATCGATTTTACATAATACATGTAGCTATACTTAATTTTTTCAATTAATTTCGAAGCTCGAGAAGAGAAATCGCAGAAATTCATTTTGGCTGGTAATTTGTAGGAACTTGATTTGCAAAGAAAATCGATCCGATCGACTACGTAGTTTGTAAGTTTCAAGCCGGATGACAAATCAGTTGCAACAAATTGCAACAAAAAAAAAAAAAAAAAGAAGTGACACCTTGACGTGATTGCTATGAAAATTCGTAAAAAACGTAAACCAGCTCTCTTAGTTTTCAGATTAAAATAAATACGAGATTGTCGTAATGATATTTTATCCAGTAGCTCTGCAATAAGAATATCAATTTCATTTAGCATAAAATTAGGTTAAATTCGGTGCAGCAATTTTTAAGAGCTTTCGAGGATTTTCTCAACCTCCGTTCAAACATTACAGAAGCAAAAAAAAAAAAAAAAAAACGATCTACCCCAATTTTTGTATATCTCCTTTAATCTCCTCGCAATCACTGCACAATTTGCAAGACGTTACAAGCGAATTGCAAACTGATCGTGACAGTAATTTTACTAGCTGGAATTTGACGATGGGGGTAAAAACATTTCCGATCTTGGTTAAGCGATACTCGGAGCCCTGTTTCAACCTGCTGTGTATGTAGGTACTAAATATATGTATCGAATACTGTACGTTCATTTTCCCAAACCCATCGGCGAGATGAGAGGCGAACGTCTAGACTCTAGACGCCTGGCGCCCGGTCGTATCCACGATGCGAAACCCGACTTTCGCACTTCGCTAAATCTAATACTACTCAATGTCAGTTTGTTTTTTAGGCCCCGCTTGACGACAGCGTAAAATAGAGTGAATTACGAAAGATCTCGACTGATGCCGAAGGGACGGCAAATATTCATCCTCTCTGAGAGAGATTTCCGTACTTGTATAGAAATACTATCATTTTCGCACTCGATTATATTCGAGCCAAAGAACGTGTAATAAATCGGCGTCGAGATTTTTGTTTTTTTTTTCCTTCAACACTAACAATACCGAGCAGCCGTCCTTTCAGCGACATTCATTATGCTAAAAAAAATTGTTGAATTTACGCTGATATAAGCTAGACAAATAATTTCCAGTATGAATAATTATTTACACGTATAATACAAGGTGTCTACTATACGGGAATATAATACGATCTTCATGCAAATTGATCCTTGAGTCAATCCGAGCGGGATAAACCGAATGAATAGACGAACGCGTTTGCGCATATTATTCGGTGGATGGGACGGGTAGAAACGGGATTTCGGTGTTTCCATCCAGGGCTTAAGCTGATGAAAAGAAAAAAAAAAAAAAACGAGCCCTCGCCTTTTATCGGATTCTGTCCGACTCCGCCCCCACCCGCGAATATCAAAGAAAGTAAAATTATCCGCCCCCCGCCCCCCCCCCCCCTCCCCCCGCCCCCTCGCATAATCGCTAGATATATCTATATTGTTGCAGACTTTCCGGCAGACGACGCCAGACGTCGAGACGCCTTCCGCGGCTCAAAAATTTCCGGGAATGATTTCGGAACCTATTTTACGTACCCTTATTTTTCCGAGTCGGATTCTTCTTCCGCGTTTTACGGAGAATTCACCTTTTTTTTATTTACTTTCCGTTTCAGTCACACCGACTCCTGATTATTTCTCTTCTGTTAATCTTTCTATTTTCGTTTATACAAATCGTCGTGTGTGTGTATATATATATATATATATAACGGGAAAATATGTACGTATATATATATATATGTATATATAAAAGGCTGCAAGCGGCGATCCGAATCAGCCTTGGGCAAATAATTGATTGGGAGGCAGCGGCCGCGTTTTATCCGGCTTCTCAAATAAGCGATTCAATTATTTTCGCGTTTACGTTGCTCGTCGAGGGAGGAAAGCAAAGGGGGGTACGAAATTAGACGACCAAGTTTTCCGCATCCTTCGGCAGAGATTCGCGGACCTCTCAATAGGAAACCCTGTAAATTGAATCGCTGCAATGCCAAGGTTCCTCGCTTTTCTGGAACATTGAGTGAGAATTCCGCCGTTTCTCTTTGCACAGTTTCGTTTTTATACAGCGAAAAGTTTGTATATTTATCACTCCTCCGAATTCTCGCGCTCTGATAAATTATCGCGAATCAGAGCGTGACTCGCCTTCTTTTATTTTACAGACATAGACTACGGAGCATATTTCTCATTGCGAAAAACTATCTTAAGAGTAAGAATAAGAAAAAATTTACACTTTTCGGACAAGATTTCGGTGTGAATAATCTAATTGGCGTAAGATAGCTTTGAGGTGACTGGTCAGCGAAAAATTTACAATTTTTACATTTTTTCTTTTTGTGTATTCTGTTGATACAATTTCTTTGAAACATTTTCGCGGTAGAAAAACTGGAAAATTCGCAAAATTGTGCTCAGGGGGCTAAGAAAGCTTCAACGGCTGAAAATTTGATCAAAATTCAATTCGTCTTTATAAACTACCGAACAAACACATTCAAATTTTCATATTTCTAAGTCGTTTGTCACATTTTTGTGGATGAAAATCAGTGTTGACCGTAAAAAAATAATAATAATAAAGCAAGATATTGAGC
This sequence comes from Neodiprion pinetum, assembly GCF_021155775.2. Lineage (NCBI taxonomy): Eukaryota > Metazoa > Arthropoda > Insecta > Hymenoptera > Diprionidae > Neodiprion > Neodiprion pinetum. Next base: position 39,561,772 of record NC_060235.2, on the reverse strand, counting down.
GTTGAAGACAAATGTGCGTTCGGGTGTGGTACATATTCATAAATATGTATACACGTGTTTTTTTCCAAACAACGTTTGTCATTAGTTTTGCTGCGATAACTCAAAAACGCTTTGACACGTCGCCTTGATTTTTTTTCTGCAACGAAGATATCAACTTTCACTACAAACCGAACCAGCGTCTGTGTAAAAAAATTCGTTCATTATTGTTGCCATTTTTTTTAATTCTTGTGTTATTCAAAAAAAATTTCGTCCAGTCTCTGGAGGAACATCCCACGAAGAGAATGGCGCTTGAAAATTGTCCAAAATTGTAACCATTCACTCGGGATCGTGGCAATAATGGAGCAGCACCTGAGACACGTACTCTGCTTTATCCGTCCACATCTCTCTTAATAATTTATATTTTTGAAACTCAGACGGCTGAATTTTATAACCGAAACTCCAATAAAAACGTTGTAAAAAAGAAAATTTATGCACGTTGTTTCAGTTCTTCGCAAATGTCATTTGAATTTTATCCCATTTTTGTCCTATTTTCGCTGTCTACTCCCCTTAACAACGATGCTTCATAAAACTTATCGAAACTCCGTAAAGAAAATGTTAATCCTGAGAACTTTTAATGATTACCGTTCGTACGGACTTTCAAAATTCCGCACCGATGATCGATCAAAGCAGAGAAACGTTTGGAGTGATTTAGAATAATTATCAACTTTTCAAAGTTTCATTATTATTTCCTTGCGACGAAATAGTTATTATAATTAAGCACAACAAATTTCGAACCGCAATCGCGACGCCGCTCTCCGCAGCGAAGTTATAAAAGTTATGCTATTTGTCTTGGTAGAATTCCTCTAAAACCACGAGACAAAAGTTCGCCAAGAGGGATAAAATGATAATCGAGGGTACGACGACTGCGGAACAGTGAAGAGGAGAAAGTGATGAGTGAATTTTTGCTCGCGTTAGCGAAAACTGGAGGAAACTGGAGGAGACTTGAGTAAATCGTCTCTCTTATCCGGTGACGATAAACGCCGGGTTTCATGGTAGTTGGACAACCAAATCCGCGCTGTTTAGAGACGGATTAATTTTCTTCACGGCTGGTACGAAACATTGACGTTACTTGAAACGCGGAATTTTGCTAGGAGGTTACGAAATCAGACTTGGATTAACTCCGAAAGAAGATTCGGACATTTTTTTTTATTTATTTATTTTTTTTTTTGACATGGCTTGTATTGCATTATATGCCTCTGGAAATCCCGATAAGGAGATCGAATCTCGCCGCTGATTGTGAGTCGTACGGTTTAGATAATATTGTTGTTATCCTCGGTCCTTCGACCGCTTTTATACTCGTGGCGTGACTCCGAGTCACTCGGCAAACTGTACAATTGAACAACCTCGACCATCACGTGCATCACAAAACTTTCCAGCAAGCATGTATGCAGATTATATTCAACCCCGTCTGCATTCGAAATTCTGCACTTTATTCAAAGATTATATTTATTGGGCGATGCATCGAAGCTTACGGCACTAAAAAGGATTCTCGAAACCCTTGAGGATAATTTATCGTAGATTTCCAACACGGTCGGAACGAAGTTCAGTAAAACAAACAGGCGGGAAATGAATATTGAACAAATGCAGCTTCGGTTAATTCTAAAACGGTAACATTATTTTGTTTTTTTTTTTTTTTGGTTTCTTGCCTGTCCCGGTAATGGGGTGATAACGAGTCACGTGGGCCAAGGAGGTTTTTTATACTCGAATAATGAAATTGAATTGCGGTCGGTATATCGAGTCAAAAAAGTTGGCGTAGGGTGTTTTTTTCATCCCCCGGTTATCGATCTAGGGTTCATAGAGTGGGATTAAATAAAAAACGACGTTACCTTGATGTACAGAGAAGGCTGCAATTCGCGAACAGCGAGGTGAAAAAATTGAATTCATAATTTGCCCGGCTTTTTGCGCGAATTGATGAAACCTCGCTGAAGGTGAAAAAAAAAAAAAAAAATAAATAAAAGAAGAACATGATGATCGAGAAGCTTAGAATAGTTGAAGCAAATTTGATCGAATAGAGGGATGACTGTGGCGTGACTTTTGGTGAAATTCTGTGCTCTCATCCGGAAACATGCGTCGGCTACATTTGGTCCGAATATTGGTTCTGGGCTAATCTGTTCACGGACGGATTGGCTGTTATACAGGCCGAAGCCAATTTCGATTCATGTATGAAATCGGTTAAACCAACGGAAGACGATGAGAGAGTGCTGCGGACGTTCGCGTGTATGCATAAGCCGAATAAGCTCCCGTTTAGCCAATTTCCGAAGGGAAACGAGACCGGTTTTATAACCGCGATAGCTTGGCGAAGTTATGAACACGTGACTAAATGACTAGGCTGATCTCTGGAGACGCCCCAGGCTTCTTTAATTAAACGAGTCTCTCTCTCTCTCTCTCTCTCTCTCTCTCTCTCTCTCTCTCTCTCTCTCTCTCTCTCTCTCTTTCTCGAGGAGTCCTCGTCGGAATTACAATTAGCTCAGACTTCGGGTTAGTAAAAATACGAGGTTCGCACTATAACCGGATTCTGAATGGTGAAAAGTCTTTACGCCTCTGACGATGCCAAAGAAATTAAAAGCTAACAGAATAATTTCAAATTTTTACCGTCTTCCTTTCTCGAGCGACAAAAGTAAATATGTAAGAGGGGTTATGGTCCGATCTACCTTACCGACCGAGTATTCGAGCATTTGAGTACACGGTCGGTAAGGTAGATCGTGCACGAACCCCACTTATACAAAAATTATTATACCCAAGTTTAACAGCAAATCGACCGAATCGCGAGGAACGAGTACGTATATTCGACGCGTGATAAATTTTAAAAAAGTAAAATTCAACGAATTTACGAAACTTCCAAGGGTAGGTATCAAATGCGGGCTAAAATTAGCTGCTCGAGTTAGTTTTCTGCACTTGGAATTACATTACGCGGCCGCGCACCTCGTGCTTGCTTGTCTTACTACCAAATCAGAACTTTTTGAATTCTTTTTTTAAACTTTTACCTCCGACGTGAATTTTTTGAAAGCGCGTTTTAACCAACGGAATCGCCAAACTTTTTCACGGTAAAGAGGAGGAAGAAAGTCCCGCGAACCCTGTGTTTGAGGAACTCTTGCTTCGACGACCGTCGCTTTACCGTGCGAAAAACCTGATGGCTCGATATACTTGGAAAACGTTCCCTGAACGTAACCGATAAATAATGAGAAATATACGGTAGTTTTTAGATTCACCCGTCGGTTCGAAAGTTCGAGATAATTTGAATGAGAAACGATCCCGATGAATTTTAAAAACCGCCGAATCGTCGAATCGAAAATATTACGAACGTAAAATGAATATTTTGCAAAGGCGTGTTTAATACGCTATACAGCATCGGTCGATAATAACACAGTTTCTCTTTCACTTTTTTTCATATATACATACATATATAAAATACACAGGATATAAAATTCGATTTTATCGTAAAAACTGATAAAGAAGCCGGCGGATACGTGTGAAAAAAGTTGCCTTATCATGAATAGCCTTTAGCCAAGTACAACACTCGATACCGAATCACCATGGAAACGTGTAATAATACCAGCCGGCTTTCTGTACACACCATGAGCTGCCGATGGGATGGGAAAAAAGTGCAGCATTTCACCCACAAGGAAACAATGATCGGAGATGCTGATCGTATGAATTCTAGTAAGAATATTCAGAGGATTTTATCGTTTCCAGCGCAGCCTCAATGCTGAGTGCTGAATCAATCTAAGCGCCGTACAAAGAAGTTACTTGATGCACACACATCGGTTGCACCCGATAACGGAATCGATAACAGATGTTAGGTTAGGTTTAATCATTGAGTTGGAAATTGAACAAGAATTTGAAAAATTTGACAAATCCTACGACAATTGTTGTTTCTATCTTGCAAAACCTACGACCTTAAAAACGTTTCGGTTCAAAAGTGACTTCGATCGTATTACGATATCGTGTTGTAAAATGTTTGACGAGACAAGCTTGACGGCGGTTGATGAATTAAATATAGACATTTATCACTGTGACGGGAGTAACAACTTCTTTTTTTTTTTTTTGCTTTTCAACCTTTTCTGACCCTCCGTTTTTCCTCCACTTTTCCAGCAGTATCCCTAGTGCGATACTCGTCGGTTATAGCTGGTTGGATGGGACCGAAAGGGAAGTCCTTGTACCTACCAGAGCGAGGTGACAGGAGTGGGATGGAAACCATTGCGAACACCCAGTTGAACCCTCCGAACTTGCGGGTGAAAGTGTGTTACATAAAGCGTGCGTGTGTGAGTATGTGGATGTGGGTGAATTTTTCATTTCCTTCGGAAGAAGCCTCTACCGTGCCTAAAGATGATATTATCCTCGCGGTGAGTTAACTCTACGCGACTCGAATCTACGACATTAAACTCGCGTCACGTTTCAATGCCAGTCAGTCAGTCAGTCAGTCAGTGACAAAGACAGTCGGTCGAAGACGGAAAAGGAATACTGAAATCCTCCTTAATCCTCATCTCGTATGTATATTCGTGCGGTTCGATGAAAAAGCAAATTTCAATAGCGCCGCGGTTGGATCCCTTCGTTCATTTCTCTAATTTTCATCTTCCTACTTCGAACTTGCGATCATACCAATTACCCCATATTTTTTGAAAATCTCAGCCACGAGGCCTGTGTGAAGCGGGATGATTGAAAGCGGCTTAAAATTGCAGGGGAAAACTAGACGAGTCAGTGATTTTGCGCTACCGTAGAAAAGGGGTTCTTGTATTTATATAAATGATTTCATCTCCCTCCGTGCATCCTCCGAGCGAACTTTTGCCATGAAATAATCAAGGCGTAGACGATATTTTTCTCGATCGTAACCGACGATTTCTTCTTCTTTTTATTCCTCCGGCCAACGCGCGATTCTCAGGAGTATCGGACAGATTTCATCGAAATTTCATGATCTCTGTGTGGAAGAGAAATGATTGTGAAGAGAAAAAAAAAAAAAAAAAATTAAACACAAAATAAAATAAAAGGATAACTCAACAAATGGTCGAAGCTCGGATACGTTATGCATGAGATATTTTTCCACCGAAATCGAGGGAAGAACTTTTCGGCGGAGGCTGCGCAACGCGTTTGTCGAAAAAGTTGGGAAAGAAAGATTTAGAAACGTTGGAAGAACGGAGGGTAAACAGGGTGGGTTATTCGAAGACAGTCGAATGGCGAACTGTTGTAATCCACCCCTTTCCAATTCGCAAAGTTTTCCAAGTACCTACAAGGATCGAGACGGTGTTCCAAACGTACAAGGTATCGAGTATCGGAGAATAGCCGAGTAATTAATTACATCCATCTATCTTCGCCGGTTATCGACGTCAGTCGGGCATTTCCCCCGAATCGACTACAAACCCTCGAAAACCCGTTAACACAAGGATAAAAAGTACCTTAAGGATGTACGGGGTTTATACGGTCAAGTTGATGAGGCGTTGAAACAAAGACGTGACGAAACAGAGCTTATAAACAGTGTCGGTGAAGTTAATCTAGCTTTAATATTTAATTAAAAACAGTTTTTCCTGATGGTAGAAAAAATTTTAAAACATTGAGATTCGACTATTCGAAACAGTAACTCATTATTTAACGACTTTACAGAAATCTCATTATTCTTTTATTTCATTATGATTTTATTTGTAAAGAAATTCTGTCCAGATCGTCGAAGCTAAATTGTGATCAACGATAACGTATTTCTTGATCAATAGCAAGCTCAAAATCTGCCAGTTTTTACGATTGTATATGTATCGGATTTTTCTTCGTGTTTTTTGTATTTTTATTTTTATTTTCTGCTTTGCCAACTGACGAACTCAAGAAAGGAATTCTGTCGGACAATTTGTAGAGAATTCGTTTGCCAATAAAAGTAAACTAATTATCGACGGATAAAAATTTTCGAATAATGTGGTAATACTCTGTGCTTGGTTAATAACAAGGTGTTTAAAATTGAAATTCAGTAATGAAACATTTTTATCTGAATCAGCTTCATTTGTCAAATTTAACTCTCCTTCTGTTATCTTTTTGATCCAGCTCATTTTTGACCCAGCTATACGTTCCGCGCATCTTTAAAATCCTATCAATTACCGAAGAAATTATATCAACAACAATAGCATTATCTTAAGCATTATACAATAATTCTCCACGCCACATTGAGAAAAGAACATATTTACTGTTAACAAACGTACATTTGGATATGATGGAACAAATGTTTTGTAAGTTATTATCATTAAATTTTTTTTCAGCTGATTAATGATCGATAAAAATTTGTTAAGAGTTAAAAAATCGTATGTGGCGTAACTAAAATCTGATGATAATAATAACGAACCATTTATTCCGCCGCAGTCAAAAATACGTAATTGTTAACAAAAAATAAACTATTTTCTCGTAGGTACGATGTCCATAGAAAGCATCAAGGCACGGAAATTGGACAATGCCGCATAGTACGGGAATTTCCGCCGGTAATTGAACCGTGTAATTTTGATCGTTAGAGGGACAATAAATTCGCGTGGTGCTGCAGCTGGTCACCGGAATTGCACCAGAGTGGTCCGTATTCAAATAGAGTATCTAACCTGGAGGTTTCTGAATCGATGAGAGGCACAGAGAGCGCTGAGAAAACGACTGAGGCCACATCGAGGCCTTCTTCGTGTCATCCCGGCGTTGACAGCTGCCTCCATGATCGCGTCCCTGTCACTTGACAGTCCGACTCCGACTTCCGATCCTCGTCCAACCTGCAACAGATCGAGATTTTGTATTAAACACAATGGCGGGTGTTTCACGGTCGAGTGAACGACCGATACGCTCGATATTGTGCCAATGAGTCAACCATGCGCTACGTCGCTTGATCGATTATCGAATTCGCCGCTGTTGCACCTTGTCGATGATGGCCAATTAGGCGAGCGTCGACGCTTCGTGTGTCGCCACTTCCGGTCCCATTTGGAGAACTGGAGGATTGTTACGGGTCCGACAATTGTTGGTGTTGTTGTTGTAGAACGGTCGGTTAAGTCGATGAAAAAAGTCGAGATTCACACTTCCGAAAATGAAAAGCGGCTGCCGTGTTCAGTGGTTGATGACAAACAACATTTTTGAAAGAGAGAATTGAGGGAGCGGAAAACTGTGACTCTGAACCCTGTAACAATGAAACATCCAAAATCTGCCAGCGTGAAAAAGGAGCTCATGAAAATAAATGTGATCTGGAGTGTCACGTACCAACCTCCGGAAAGAGACAGGAAAGAGAGAGAGAGAGAGTGAAATAAATGTATTACTGGCGATCGTTCCAACGTTTCGAGCTGTCATCAAATATGACTGATAACCACCGGATGAAAAGAATGTAGGAAGTGAAAAAGAAGAGTAAGAAGAACAAGCAAAAAACATTTACAATGTAGGATAAACTTCTTCCACCAGCCGTGAGTACTCGTCATAATAATTCATTTTCACCTCCCCAAAAACGTGAGAGGAAACCCTGAAAAGCAAATTAGTGGCTGCGAATTTTTTCCACATTCGTAGTAACTTGGTACATATAAAAATCAACGAAAATTGGATATGTCATCAAGATATAAACAGGCTTATAAGAGAGGTGGCAAATTTTCTCCAGCAGCATCAAACGGCTGTCCACCTATATTGGAGAGTGTGAGAGGATTTTCAATAGCTGCCGGTGAGGTATTTGAAAGTTCATTGATCGGGTAAAGACTGACATGGAAGATATCCCAGATCGATCTCTCCTATTTCACGTCATTTGTAATATGTTATAGTAGACTAAAAACTAAGCGACACATATTTTTTTTATCTGTCATTGAACACGTTGAGGGGGTGAAACCAGCCTCCAAAGTAAGGCATGTCAAGAGGCGATACGGCTGTTTTCTTTTCAATTCAGAAAACTACATCTTTCATTTCTTGTTATGAGAAAACTTTTCCAGTTCTATTGATTTAAAAAATGCTACATTCCTGCGGGTGAAACTGTCAAATCGCCTTTTGACATGCCGCACTATGGGGGCTGGTTTCACCCCGTTAACGTGTTTAATGGCAGATAAAAAAATGACGTGTCGCTTATTTTTCACTCTACTCTAACATATTGCAAAAGAAATGGGATCGGAGATATCGACCTGGGGTACCCTTTCCTCGCGAGATAAAAAGGAGCATCCCTCAGCCGAAGCATCAGTTTTGAAACGATTCTCGTCCCTCCTTTCGTCGCGGTCGAAGAGACGTGCATATCGACACAGGGCAGCGTATAACATGCGATTTCCTAAAAAACGACTCACCGTGACGATGGAAGGCCTCGGGGCTCCAGTGAAGTGTTCTATAACCTCCCAATTGGACTTCCGTACCGGAGTGTGAGGCGTCCTCGGTGTGTTTGGCGAGTGTGGCTGAGAGCCGGGTGTTCCAGGCCTCGATTGTTGGGGAGGGTCGAGAAGCAACTCGATGGCCGGTTTCGAACCATCGGACATGGCGCCGTGCGTCACGTGTTGCCGAAGGCTGGTCCATCTCCTCGTGGTCTTGGATCCACCTCCGCCAGTCCTGCCGTGTCCAACGGCGCCCTGAAGTTCGCCCTGAATTGCAAATTCATATTTCGTACGTATAAATTAGCCACGTTTTTCTACGGGCTCGAGCCACGCGAGTATCTCGCTTGCGATCTGCCCGCGTGATACTCGAGCAATGTGTCATATACAACTCGAACATCGCGATTATGTCACGTCAAAGAGGCGGTGGTGGTTTTCGCCAATAGGGTAGATCTACCGGTTCTGGTCACCTTGGTACCCTGCTACCAGTTGTAGTCGTATTTATCACGCCCAAGCCGAGGTTACCGCCACAAATGGTGTAAGGAACAAAGCGTAAACCTTGTACCAAGTATCTATACTGAAAACTTCTGCAGTCCAGACCTTCCTCCCAGTCGGAATTCAGTCGTGAATCGAGCGAATGAAGAGATTCAAGGTCAAGTTAATAAATACATGCAGAATTTTCTAAAGGCTGCCAAAACTGATACAGTGATCACAAACGGTGCACCTTATAGTACACTTTGCAGAGTTTCAGCGTCGTACTTTTCCCTTAAGAGTACTTATTTCTGTTTGATTCAACTGCAGGTCAAGAGGGAAAAAGCTATGAATAGGAACACAGTTCGTCCATTCATCAACGTATGAACTTGCATGTCCTCCATACCTATCCTCGATGTAAACGTAGACCAAACAGATGTTGAGGGTCGGTTCAACGGATTGCAATTGAAAAAAATTGTAATACGGATTAATCGGTTTTTCCACCCTTGGCCGAACGCTTCGACGGCGTTATTTACTTTCGATTACGTCGCAGACGAGCGAACTCTAGAGTGTAAAATCCGAAACCACAACCCTTTGATTCTCGACTGAATGGCGTTCACTCAGTCGAGTAGCTTTTGTGGGTGTTATTTTTGTTCAGGAATCATGAAGGCGCCGGTAGTATAGTTCGGTGTCGAGAATCACACAAAGTTCATGAATCCACGCAACTTTTGTGAAAAGTTGAAAGACTGCCACTTCGTACGTATCAAGTAGGTTGAACAAGAGCTCCGTGAAACGGCCGCAGCTTTACAGTGCTCAGTCTTTCCAGACTTGATATTACATTACAACTTCACGCTTGACTCGAGATCGGTTAAATATTCCGCGACACGTGACGTTTCGCAGGAGTTTGCAGACCGGACTTGGAATTACCGGAGTGCAAGTGGCTTGGATGTATATCCCCTCACCCAGCATGTGGTTATTTCTGCAAATCAATATAATACACAACGGACAAACTCACTGAGCATAGTATCATCCGTGTAGAATCCGCTGTTATTCCAGCATTCGCATTAAGCAACAGTGTGGTATATTTCGCGACCTAACAATGTAACAATTGTCGGTTTTTCATCATCCTTTTTGAGGATCAGCGACGGTGACAAAGGGCTTGGAGAACACGGGATCACACGTGTCGTCCTGGAATTTGGAATACCACGGGAATTTCACCCGCTGTAAGTGCTTCGGCTTATCTCGAGAGTATGAGGACAAGGATGGATGCACGGGTTGATCAAGCAACATCCGCTCGAGAGAGAGATAGAGATGGAGAGAGTGTCTCGAAAGCATTCCTAGGTGATGAAATCAACGCTGCTTCGCAACGGTTCTCGCTGGATATGTCGGGCGTGGGTGTATGGAAACCCTGAGGATTTCCGATGTGTATGCATACGTGTATACGTATATCTCCTGTATAAGGCACAGTACCTGCCTACAACCTAGAAGTAATATCGAGCAACGTATCACAGCGGAGAAGGCTTTTAGTCGAATTCCATGCCCCGCTAGGTTGCGTTCTTGCGTTTTGTGCCAGTGTGGCGTGGCAGTGCGAAACAGCCGTAGTATGTACGATGTATGTACACTTGGGGACAATGAATCTGAGACGGGTAATTTTTTACACTAGACAGTTACGTTGGCAACACAGAGAAACCTACAGCGCCATAGTCGGCCGAACGGCGAACAAACTCAATCTCAATAAACGTAACATAACCCATGACCGTCGAATCTAACCTGAAAATACCGCGGGGATAATGACTTGTTAGATTGACGGATATTCTAAGGTTAGATTCGACGGTCATGGGTTAGAGTCATGTGGGGCAAGAGTGCGCATTTTTTTTTCAATTATTATAAAATTATAATTTTCGTATGAAATAAATTAAAAAAAAGTTGTTCATTTAAAGGCTTTATTGATTTAACAATTACATAACATGAAATCAAATTTACTTAATGGTAATTTTAGAAAAATAATAAAATAAAACTTAGTCAGAATGCGTACACTTACCCCAATATCGGGGTATATGTGCGCAGCACTGCGGGTACGCACTTATAATAACTTAAACGGTAGCTTGTTAAATATAGTTAAACTATATCGTTGTCGTAAAACTGATTAACTTGAATACGATTAAATCCCATTGCTCTAGCTATGCTAGTTTGCGTGGGTTGTCGTAGATTTAAGTCAGGGTGTCTTTTTAAAAAACCATATACCCAATCACGTCCAGCCATCTTTGAATTCTTATTGAAACGATGAGAAATATGATTTAATTCAGCATACTCGTAGATCAGTGTTCTTAGAGTGGTCATATTAAGGCCATAATAGAGATCATCACATCTTTTCAAATAGTTATAAATCTCATTCTCTTGCTCAATAGTAAATGTTGGAGTAAATCTTCCTAATTTAGCTGCAGTTGAGTCAGATTTCAAACGTTTCCTCAGAGTACTCTCCTTCATTCCAACTTGTTCACCTGCTTTTCTTTTACTTAAGCCTTCAGCAATTAATCGCTTAGCAGCATCAAATTGATCACTTGAAACGACGGATCTATGTGGAGCCTTCCGCTTATAATTTCGAGGCATTGTCGATTTTTTTTATAAAATATATAAGTATAACCTGAAACAAATAAAAAGAAATGTCAATACACAAACAACTGTGACTATCGGGGTAAAAGTACGCATTGAAATATGCGTACTCTTACCCCACAACCTTCTGCGCACACTTAACCCAAACCGCCTGTACAAAATTAGGTTAAATTTAAACACTGTTGCGTCATTCTACCAAGTTTTGATATGTAATTAGTAAAACTAGATATATAAACGAGTATACTTGGATACAACAAATACTGATTACCGTAATATGAATATAAAAGTATTTCGATCACAACTTGAGAAAAATCGTAAGAATTATAACCAAAATTTTTACTTACCAATATTACTAAAACTACGTAACCTTGTCAGACAAGACTCCAGTCTTTTGTCCAACGTCGTAGTGACTACTAAAGGCAGTCAGTTCCCCTACTCTACTGTCAACAGTTTTATAAAAAATGAGCCTGCGCACACTTACCCGCTGCGCACACTTGCCCCACATGACTCTATGTTACGTTTATTGAGATTGAGTTTGTTTCGCGCTCGGCCGACTGTGGCGCTGCAGGTTTCTCTGTGTTGCCAACGTAACTGTCTAGTGTAAAAAATTACCCGTTTCAGATTCATTGTCCCCAAGTGTACATACTCGCATACATCCAAGCTCCGTTATGTAAGATGTGATACGGAATTAGGGTTTGTGCTTTAAGGGGGGGGTACACCATGCAAGCAAAAAAAAATACTGCAACTTTGCGATTTTTTTTTGAAAAAACGGATTTATTTATGAACATGCGGTCTTGAATACATTAATATATAAGTCTTTGAGAACTTTAAAAAATTTTTTTATTGTCGAAAAATTTCAAAATGGCGTCGTGACAGTTGGATCCCCAAAGCCGCTCGGAAAAATGGGGTGCGAGATTTGGTGGAGTCGTGGATAGTCCTAGAACACACAAATTACAAGAAATTAGTTGTATATTATGTTTTCTTGTCCACTACGTACCACTTTTTTGATATCTAGTCTCAAAAATTTTTTATGATTGTTTAAGTGACGATTTTTTTTTTTTCAATTTTTCGAACACGTTTTTGCGACTTCAAACGGTCAAAAAAAATTTTTTAGACTAGATATCAAAAAAGTGGTACGTAGTGGACAAGAAAACATAATATACAACTAATTTTTTGTAATTTGTGTGTTCTAGGACTATCCACGACTCCACCAAATCTCGCACCCCATTTTTCCGAGCGGCTTTGGGGATCCAACTGTCACGACGCCATTTTGAAATTTTTCGACAATAAAAAAATTTTTTAAAGTTCTCAAAGACTTATATATTAATGTATTCAAGACCGCATGTTCATAAATAAATCCGTTTTTTCAAAAAAAAATCGCAAAGTTGCAGTATTTTTTTTTGCTTGCATGGTGTACCCCCCCCTAGAAGTTGATGCCGGATCGTAAAATGGAAGAAACATCGGGTGAATTTGCGTTAAGACTGTGAAAAGAACGAACTATTTTATTAAAACGCTGAGTAGTGTCCTAGTCGATTTCGACGTTGTCGTATATATCTCCAAATATCGAAGTCCACGTATCCCAAACCCGAAAAAGAGCTTGACAGCCCAAAGCTATACACAATTCTAAACAAAAAGACTTCAATGATTTTTCACTTCATGTAGAAATAAAGAAATTGCATGAATTTTACGAATTTACTTTTGCGATTTCGTGCGATTTCTATGAGAAAGGTTGCATCTTTGGAAGTATTGCTTAAATGAGATGCCCGACTGTTTCGTAGACCATACCCGTCATTATATGTTCTAATTATGCTCACTTATTTTATTTATTTAGAAACAGATTCTTGAGCAGAGTGACATTTTGGAATTTTTTTTCCTCACCGCCGAATATGCGCGTGTATCAGTTTTAACCTTATGCTTGACAAACGACGGATTGAACTCCTGTGACAGCGGATGTCTGACTGGAACTTTTCCGACGGCTCCTTTTTCCAAATCCAAACTCGATATCGCACGGATGTCGTAATCCGATTTTTCCTTCTTTCTTTTTACTCGTGTTCTTTTCTCTTCTTTTCCATTTGCTAGGCAATTTTATATCACTGGAAATCGATGCCATCGAGTTTAAATATTTCTCACTTTCCAAATTGCGGTGCGAACGAATTTAACGATTTCCTCCATAAAGAGGAAAAAATTGATCAAGACGAAATGTAAGTAGTTTTGGTAGGAAAAAATGTCAAAGCTGCGGGAGATTTTATACCGTAAAGCCGCAATGCTTTGCGTGATAGCGTGATAAAAACGAATAAAATACTTTCAATAAAATTCGCGCGAGTTGCCCGTGAGACTGCAGTAAATTTTCACCCAACGTAAGTTACACTCGCGTCAAAGATAATAACTTACGTAAGGAGGCAGTCACTCGGAATGTCCTTTCCAACAGCTGTAAATAGAATCAGGTTACTTTGCTCACCCTCGGTGCAGTCTTGCAGAGTTTAGGTTCTCGGGCTTCGGCCCAAGAGGACTAGTTGGCAAATATAACGCACACGAGCCGATCAAAACCTCGCCCAAAATAACCATACAATTTTTCTTTTTTTTTTCTTTCGAAGATATTCTAACACTCGAGCATCACTATACACTAAAAAAAAAAATCTGGTCGTAACGACCAACATTTAGTCCTTGCAAAGAGATTCCAGGGTTTACATACATCTGACCAAATATTATTTTTACACAAGCAAAACGTTTAGTTGATTTTATAGAGCGCAGAAAACGAAATGTTTTGATGATGTCTAAGAAAATGTTTGGCATCACAACCCCATAGATTTTGTTCTGATTGCGAAATCAGATTTACACAGTGAAATTATTTTGTAAGGATTGAAAATTGATTGGTCAATCGCTGTAACCGAGAAAACTATCGCTTGATTGTAATTTATGCTAGACGAATCAAGTGCCACATCGAACAACGACGAAGAAATATCCCATTGCGAATCGACAGGCTGACTGAACGGTGTTCGACCACGAATGATTTACTTTTGCTGATTACACTAGACAAACGGCTGCAGCCCCTCCTAATAACTGTTCGTCTCACTTCTCTTGCGAGAAAGGATTTTCAACGCGTTACAGAGAGTATTTTGCCACTTTGACAAATAATTTTACAGACTAACGATGTAACGTATCACTTGATAGCGGGAATCAATTAGTAGCTCTCATGATTTCGTAAATTTGACTAATCTTTGTCCACCGAATAGATTTAGTGAATTGCGTGAAGCGATTTAGTCGAATCTACCAGAGTATATTCAATATTTTGATAATACCATGAGAAAAGTATTATTTCATTAAAATGACGAAATTAAAATCGAGATTTCGTATTTATAAGTATATTTTATTGAATCAAATTTCTTTGCAATTCCGAAACAATTGTTTCATTAATTTTGGTATTTACAACGAAATGTTGTGTCTCCACGAGAAAATTTTCTACAAAATGCGTCTACAAATCGATTATTTAGAAAAAAAAAAACGAGTTTTCTCCGAGTCTAGCAACAGCAAATACATTTCACGAAATGTTGCACAAAAGATATGTTACACACAAAATTATTTCGAGTCGTGTTCCACAATAACATAACCGATCGGTAAAGTGAAACTGAATGTATCAGCGTAAGGATTTCGATTTAAAATCGAGTATTGTGTGACGTAAAAGAGACGTTTTTCAATTTCCTTTTCCAGGCACACTGAAATTCCGTCTCTTTTCCAAACACACGTAGTCGCTGCAGTATCGTATGGATCTGCGCGTTATATCGCACAGGCATATTACGAAGATAGTAAAACGTGACTGACGCGATGTAATCCTGCCTGACAACGAAGGCTCTTCTCACTTATCGCAGGAGATTCGAGCAACATATTTCATTCTCTGCGCGTACCTATCCGGCTATACTTGGAGCTGTGCATGGTGAATGCATTTTTCTACAACGCCGTCCCTCTTCGATTCACCGGCGACTTTAAGTAAAGGCGTAAGCTCAGCGGCGTAATCTCTCTACGCGTACAAAAGACCCGCCATCCAGGTTTCCCCTTTCACAGCGGTAACATCAAGACGTCACGTTATCAGGGAAGCTGGACGGATATTTCACCCTCTTATTCTCAAAATCCGTTCAATCTCGCCTCCCTGCGGCCTTTAAGTTACGGCTGACTTTAATACGGGGTCGCAGAGAATCGCCGTTTTAACCGATTCGAAAATTCTTTTTCCATTTCAGTCTTTAAATATTCCTTCCGTACAGAAATTTTCCTGTTACTTTTCTGCAAGCAGCGATCGAAAATTTCGAAACATTTTTTTACATCGGTATGGATTTCATCGATTCGGTCTGCAAGATAGAAAATTTTATAGATCACTCTTACACATTTCTATGAAGAATTTCGGCTAATACAACGATACGCGTATAAATAGCTCATAATTTTTAAGAGAAAATTTCCCGACTTAAAGACGATGTTATATAACAAGAAACAGGTTCCCCGGGGGTTTTTACGATTCACCGTGAAATTTGATTCTACGTATGATAAAATTCGATACCTATCGGCGTACACGAAACGGGAGTTGAAAAGAAAGGGAAAACAAGGGTCCACGAGAAATTTAAGATATTTAGAAAAAAAAAAAAAAACAAACCAACAACGGGAGCGGAATTTCGTAGCAAAGGAAAACACGGCCGGGAAGAAAAGGGAAGAGGAAAAGGAGATTGGAATCGAAGTGCCGAGGGCGTTTACAGACCTCGTATTGCGTCGCGTTATCTCATGCATTTCTAATCGCCTCGAAGCCCTACATCGCCAACGCGTAAGACAACATCTCGAATATTGTATCGCGTGTCTGACTAAAGACGGACTTTTGCTACTTGCGAGTGAGCCGGGAATGGAAGGCAGAAGTGAAAGCACGTGCGAGTGAGTGTTTAATCGTAAGCTTGAGAGGCGCGCTCAAAGTTCCGAAAGTGAAAAGTTCCGAAGAGCGTAACTCCGGCAAGTCAAAGTTCCGAAAGTGCAGAAATTACAAAATTTGAATATCTGAAAATTTTTACTTATGCCTTACCGTACAAAATATACAGTTCTCTTATAATATTTACATTTTTCACCGATAATAGAAAAATATCGTTCTGGATAAAAAAAAAGGAAATTAGTTTTCTTACTGTAATTAGTCAAATCTAGTACGTTTTACTGTTCTTTTTGATCGAAGTCACTTGCATTACGTACATTTCCCATCGATTGTTGTGACGATGGAACACTGATATAAAAATAAATTACTTTCGAGGTATTGTTTAATTCAAAAAGTGCAGTAAGCTGAAGAAAAAAATTAACATGCTGCACAGAATACAGAAAAAATTTGACATCGATTACTATAATTCAACTAAATATAGCTGCTTGTACTAAATTTTCTTCCGATCTCAACAATATTTAAACTCTTATCTTAAGTACACCAAATTCATTAGAATTTTCTATCAGTTCTGTATCAAACAAAATTCTCCTCAGTGAATTACATCACGCATGGTAGTATATTTATTTAATCTCTCTAATGTTGAACCGGGAAACGCGGACTTTGTTATCCACGTCAGATGGGATTTTCATAACTTCACGTTATTAAAGTTTAGCTGCTTCAAGAGAAGGCTTGAAAGCGGCGGCTTGAACGGATAAATTCAGAGGGAAAACATTCAAAACAAAATCGCAATACAATCTCGATATTCTGTCGGCAAAAAAAAAAAAAAAAAAATTCAACATTCGGTATAAATGAGTACGAAATGCAATGTCTCGTTTTGTTTGTTTTTTTTTTTTTTTCGCAAACTTGTCCTTGATAAACAAATTGGTATTTCTCACTCCATAGAAGCCGATATTCAAAATCGATTCGGTGTTTCGTTCAAATTAAAAGAAATATTGGTAAAAACGAGAATATTGAAGATAAAAGAATTTCCGACGGTTTCCTGGATCATCCTTGCGAATTTCCGCAAACGCATCGGCAAGTGGATAAGAGAGTTGTTATTTTTAAAGGAACGAAATTGCAGACTGGGATTTACATAATATCAACGCAACGGTCATAAAGTTTCCTTTCACCATCCCCGTTATCTATAAATCAGGCGTATGCGTGTATTAACGTTATGCATATGTACACAAATTTTTTTTTCTCCTCAAAAATATCGTAACTAATTATGAAATAAACGAGCTTTGTGTATAACTTTTTTTTTTTTTGCTTTTCCACGGTCTCCCCTTTTATCTATAAATAAAATAAAACGACCATCGACGATCGTAAACACCGGCAACGCGTCTTTCAAATTTCACGTCGCAGGTGTTAAACCTTGTGGAAAAGCAAAACATTAAAAATCGTCCTGACGCTGTAAAAGTTGTGCTAAAATTTTACTACTGATGTAAACAGTAACATAAAAAAAAAAAAAAAAAAAAACTACCAACAAAAATCATGGTTACAATTGTATCGAGAAAATCGAATAGGAATGAAAGAAAAAAAAAAAAAAAAAAACGCCATTGGACATCAGTTTTGCGTTCGTCGGACGGTTTTTCGTAAAATTTTTTGAATCAAGTTTTTGAATTCACATTTCCCGCGTTATAAAGTTAAAACTTTTATTACATTCACAAGTTTTTCATCCCGTTTATTTTTCATCGCGCGTTAAATTCTATTCTTACCAAAACGCTTGATACTCGGTCGTAAGAGAGTGAAAAAAAAAAAAAAAAAAAATTGTTGAAAAAACTTCCCCTCCTTTATCTGTCTTTCTTCGGAAAATGTACAGCTCCGCAAGTGTTTATCGGGCTTGAACGAGACGTTTATCATCGGTAACGATTCAGGTGTATATAATACATACATATAATACACCGAAAGTTGGGTAAATTCATCGACCCGCATAAATAAATAGCCTGGATCTGTGAAATTCCGTTGTATATGATTTACGACCGATCGATCACACCGGCGTAATATTTTATTTAGGTACAAGTTATAACACGTGGCTTAGAGTAACATAATTTTCATTCCAATGATTTCCACTCTTTTCCGCAACTCTTGTAGCAGACCTCTACATTCAACGGGGCGGGGTTGAAGTTACGAATTTGAAAAGTTCCGAAAGCGCCGAATTCCGAATTATTACGCGGCGAAACTTGAAGTTAAGAAATTAAACTTTGACGAAACAAGAAAGTTTCGAAAGGTCGGAAAACCGACGGCTCAATTTTCCGAAATGCAAAATTTCGAAAAACGAAGTATCGATGGAGTAAAATTCCAAAAATTAAAATACACTCACACAGCGAAGTTTACTCAACGAACGGTTGTGAAAAATCGGCAAGACCGAAAATCAGAATTACCAGGATTACGAACGTAAAAATATCGAAAATTCAAAACGAAGATAGTTCAAGGCGGTGAAATTTCAACAAGCCAGAAATTCACGGAACTGAAAATCTTCGATCGTTCGAAATTTCGATGTTTCGGATTTTTAAATTTCCCAAACTTTGACTTCTTTCCTTCACGTTTCGCCGTAGAAAAATTCGATAGAATTCGGAATTTGGCGCTTCGGCCATTCGACCCATCCTGCTTAAACCGCGTAATGATAGTTTATGAACGGCAAACGGACACTCGCGCACGATTTATGGTATAATCGTGAATTACAATTACGTCGACAACGCAGCCGCATAATCACACTGGTTCAGTTGACCCCGAATCACCTTATAATTCCGCATCAGTTTCACTCGAACGAGTATTTACGCGTGAGGGGATAAATTTCGCATGGAATGCCTCATACGTTTACATGCATAACGCCCGAGGCCTTTGGTTGTATTTGAAAATCATCCGATTTATTTCGCAGTGTTTCTGGGTTTATATTCTTGCGTTCGTACGTCCGTTGATGGTAAATATTTGACTTTGGTTGTTGAACAAAATACGTAGGCGTGGCGAAACAAGCAAAATGTTATACGCTTACAATTGGCAGAATTGAAACAATGCCTGAAGGGTTCTCTTCAATACGTCCGTGATAACAACTCCGAACGTGCATCGATGCGTAAATGCAGGGATATTCGGAGTTCGCAACGTCTGCAAAATTTGCAAATTCATTGTAGAATAAAGGAAAAATGGCGAACTTTCTCTCACCGAAATAAGATGGCTCACAGAATTATATCACGAATGACGTTCTCTCTATCTATCCTGTATGCTCACTCAACTATTCGTACTTAGGTATTGATTATTTCTTGACGCAAAGAAAGGAAAAGAAAAGGAATAAGCCACCTCCTTGGGTACATACACCGATGAATAAACGAAGGAAAGAACAGAGAGGAAATAACGTGAGAAGTTCAGGTCAGAGCTGACTAAAGTTGCGGGAAGAAACTCGACGAGTCTTGTTCATTGTTTTCTCTTTTTCCATTTATAATTATGAGTATGCAGTCAATTTTTATACATCGCAGTGCGAAATTAGTCCTGTCAAAATTTTTACTGAAAATTTTCATTTCGAATTATCGTCGAAACGGTAATTTATTCATTATTTTAATTTTTTTTTTTCCTCAAACAAATCTAATAATCGAGAAAAGCTTTTTTGGTAAGTAATTATTCAATAAGCTTGAATTTCGTTTTTTTTTTTTTTATTTAAATTATTATTCGCTCACCGGAATAAATTATAATTCGAATCCTGTTCACGCATTAACTTTTTTCTAAATGTTTTAATTAACGTTTACTTCGTGGGTCGAAAAACGGCTGTATGTATGTATGTACATAAATTATGTATGTACAGGTACAGGTGCTCGAATATCTGCCTTGCGAAGAGCGAGGAAATTCTTTCAAGCGTTAAGTAACGCATAGTAAAGATTCTTGGAATAGATTTTTCGATTAATTTTTTTTTTTTTTTTTTTCTCGTCTTATTGCATTATTTTCTTATTATCATAAAAAGCGAAGAGAAAATAATTGTTCAATTACAGCGTCGAATGCAGGGAGTGAAGAAAAAAAAGTTCTCGATTAGCTGTGTATAATATAATCGAAGAGAGAGAATAGAAATAGAAAAAAAAAAAGAAGAAATTGCATCACCAAGCTTAATTTTTTATTTTTGTTCTTCATAATTAATCGCAATAACTATAATGTCTGAAATAATTATTTATAATATAACGAACAAATTAGCTCGAATGTTCGCTTAATTTCGGTTCGGAAGTTCAGTTCGGTTACGTTAAATTAAATTCGAGTATTCGCAAAACTGATCCAAATACCAGCGAAAAGTTTTTAACACCGAGCTTAAACATTCCTGTACGAGTAAATGAAGTTCGATGAGTTTGAAAATTATTAATTTCTCTCCGGTATGATTCGCCCGAGGTTTGCATAAATAATAGAATAATCGTCTAACCTGATGGCTTCTTCGGCTGCCCCGAAGACTCAATCTCTTGGTCCATTCTCGCTTCGGAAAATCTGCTCCAACTTTATCCATCTTCAAATCCAACGAGCAGAAGCCGTCACTGGCCTCTAAAATTCTCGTTCGCTACTTCATGGCTGTTTTTTTTTTTTTTTTTTGAATTCTGTAAGAAAGAAAATTGCGTAAGAATTTTTTACACACTTATCGAAGTGGCGCTTTTTTCTACTGCATGCTATTTTTGTAATTTTTTATTTTATTCTTACGGTGAAAATTGCAGGGTGAGGGTAAAAATGTGGAAAGATTAGAAAATTGAATGGTCTCAACATCGAATTTCAAAAAACGCAGAAATCCCTTTCATAGAATTTTAAAATGTATCAAGTCGAATGTAAATTTATGTGAAACAGAAAAAAAATATTCTGGCTCATTTTGGCTTTTCTGTATTTCGACTCACTTATTCATTATGCTAAAATTCCATGCGAAACAGTTCTTCGCGTCTTTGAAAATTCGACAATGCGCGAACTCAACTATTTTCTAATACACTTCTACATTTTTATCACCTCGGAAAATCGGACAACTGATCAAACTTCTCCTCCATTTTAATTTTAATTAGTCTTTCAATTTCATTCCCCGCCCGAATAAGTCGGAACCAATTACAGCTCATCATTTTCCACCCAATCATTGATTCAAACGTCGAAAAAATCCGACGTCGTTGTTGCCGGCAGGTGGAGGGGAAAAATCCGAGCTGAGATTGCAGAGCCCCTAATTGATTCACTCCTCTCGTTACAAGAGAAAGCTCCCAGTGCCGTCGTAACAACGCCTCACGGTTCAGAGGCTTTTCAGAAACACCTGTTGTTCGCCACGTGACACGATCATCAACGAACGGCTCAGAAAGACTCCGAGTTTCTCCCCTAATTCCATTCACCTCCCTTAAATTTAGCTATTTCCAACTTTGTCTTTCTTTATTCTCTCCTCGACTCATCTTCGACTACAATATACTACGGAAATGATTTCTTGACCTTTACTTACACAACAATAGATATACTATATTGCGCAACAAGGAGGCAAACTCGGTCTTTTCTGGCCGAGCGTAACTTCGGAATACGAGTCGTTAGTGAGCCGAAGACGAATATTGCAAATAAACGAGATGAAAATACCGAATTTTCCTCCTTTGCGTTGCACGCTATTATTTACATATAAAAAGAGTGTGTCACGCGTATTTTCACGCAGCACGAATTTGAGGTTAGGGTAGCGTAATGTCGGATTTTTTCGCGACGGCGCACGCGCGAAGTGCGGAAAATACCCATTTCAACTCTTAGGACTTAAAAGTCGTATTTTCTGTACTCCGCGCATGCGCATTCGCAGACTCGCTCTACCTTCGTAAAAACGGGTAGTTTGTGCACGGTTAAAACGCGTAAAATATTCTCCCGTTGTATAAATTCATTTGACACACTTTCTGCGGAAAAAAATCACCACGCGAATTATAAATCGAAAGCTGTATAACTATGCGACCTTTCTTTTTCTTATTTCTTTATTTTGCTTTCAGTGCACGGTTTAATTTCCGTCGCCCCTTAAATCGCCTCTAATTCCCACTTCGTCACTTTGGTTTTCACGCGAAACAGGGTGCGCCGCGTAATGCGACGTGTCGTGTTATTCACTGGCTTTTTATGTTATAGATATGTACCATTATATACGCAATCAAAATATTGCGTTTAAATGCGGCAATTATTGTTGGTCTGTTATGCTGTTACGATGATTAATTTATATAGAAAGAGAGTGAGAGTGAGAGAAAACAACATAAAACAACGTGACACGTCGTCTAACGTTTCTCCCTGTGATATGAATTATTGTGTACCGCAATATTCTGTGAAATTTATTGTTCCCCTTTCGGTTTCAATTTTTTCCCACATTTCATTTATTGTGTTACGCATTTTCCTCAATAATTAAACGAGAAGGGAATAACAAAAAGTTTAAAACACAAATTAGCCGATTACATACGTTCGAACGATAATTTTTGTTTTTCATATCCACACAAACTATTTGTATTTGTGTATCTTGAATTATACCGATATTTTATTGCGACGATCATTTTGTTGAACGAAAAAATACATCGTACAAGATAAAGAGTTTGACAATACGCAGGAAAAAATTTTCGTCTTGTGATATTTTATCGGCGTGTCGTTTTTATTGTTAGATTAATTTAACCATTCTGACCAAACATGTTTTATTGCGTACACTGCATTTCATTGAAAACTTCATTATACGTTAATTCGGATATCCGGAAATCGGATTACGATGATCACAACAATATAAGCGTTGACATATTGGCGTAACGACGCATGCGATGGATTGAATCATCAGTTAGATAATATAACGCATCGGTGACGCCGAAGCGATCAATGTTAACGTTTTTTTTTTTTTTTTTAAATTTTTTTTATCTTTTCGATGTCGTGTCTATTTTTAACGTTTTCCCGATCGATCATTTTTTATTATATCCTCCTGCAACTCGAATGACTCATCGTGGAAATTATCTGCAAGCTCTGGCGTGTATAACCCCGCAGATATTAAAGCACAATGAAGATACGCGAATAATAATTGACGTGAAATATCGTTGACGCATAGTCACAACCTTTATAATGCAATACAGATATAAATGTTTAAACATTGTCTCTATGGATTCGTATGCAAACAGTCACACATCCCGAAAAAATTGTGTTTGCATCCGAATGACGCATTGATAAAAATTCGGTACGCTATATGTTACATGGATATATATATATATATATATATATACGATATACACATACATATATATTACATAAAAGAACGGAGGTTGACTTTTCTCACCTGATTTATTGTACCCAATGTAATTTATCATCCGTGCAACGTTGTAAAATAATGAAATTTGAAAGGAAATAATTAAATCGAAGGAAACGAAAATTCTGAAGCTTTTTATCGAACATAAATGATATTTTTTTTTTTATAATTTTGCTAAAATTTTGCCGATTATTAGGACAAAACGAAAGCATCATCGCGTCCATGATAGTAATTACGATTAATAATTGTGCCACGTAAGGCCGACTTAGACAAACCAGTCATAAGTTGTTCGGGGCAAATGTTTATTCGCTTTTAGTTGCGTTTGCCTGACGCCTATATTCAACATCATCGTCGTTGGGCTCACCTCGAAATGTTGATATAAGGTACCCAACCCAATCGTGCACGACGCGTCTACCGAAACACGTGTACACGGTACGAGTAATAATGTTAATAATAATATCAACAACAATAATAACAAAAACAACAACAACAACGGATGTGCTCGAGTGACGCGTTGTAATTTCATCTAAGGTAAATTCTAGTCGTTATCACTGACGCGATAGCAACAAGTTTATTTTCCCTCTCTATCTATCTCTTTTCTTTTGTGCAGCTACGACTTTCTATTATTTTTTTTCGTTCAGCTTTTTTCTTTCTTCACGTCAAATACGAATATTAAGTAACAAGTTATCGGGGTATTAATTTTTTCAATAACTTTGTAGACTTGGATACGCTGTGTTTCTGAGATTTCAGTTTTCTAACTTTCATCCATTAATATATTCGTTGGTTTCAAGTGTGAGATATTTTTTATTTCCTTAATATTATTCTTAGCTGTATGATGATCGGGATGGTTAGAAGACAAGTATTTAATTCCAAGCTTTTTATTAACCGTATTTTAAATATTAAGTGATATTCTGTAAAATTGTATAATTATTTCAAACATTTTGTCTGCCGTAAAAATTAACGTGCCGATCAGTTTATTAGAAATTTCCTTTGCAAGTTTCTTCCAATGTAATGAGTAGAAACAAAAAAAAAAAAAAAAAACAAGTTAAAAGCTGAAACAGAAGCAACGTATCGCGAAAACTGTATTATTAACGAAAATACGCACGATTTATTATGAAAATGCGAAAACGCGGGTTTTAATGGGAAAGTGGAAAGGGAAGCGAGAGAGAAAAGTTTAAGCTCAAAGTTTCGAAAGTTTAATCTCTTGGCGTGACTTTTTTTCCACGTTAAGAAGGTATGGGCTTACTTTTAAAGGACATTTGCAATCAGTCACGATTCGAGGTTATTTCAAAAAAACAAAAAGACGACAAAAAAAAAAAAAACAAAAAATAACGATAGAAAAAAACGATGGAAAAAAGCGATAGAAAGAAGCATAAAAACAAGCTTTCACCGTAGACGTAAATGAAATTAATCGTCCCGGAGGGTTGAAAAATTAAACGGCGTTGCGGTTTTACCACGATCGTATATAACTATACATACGTATGCGCAGGGATTGGGGGCGGTTTAAAATTTCAAAACCACTTATCCGTTTCGCTGATCTTTTCAAGTTAATTTCTTAACAGAAGGACCCGTTTCGTTTGATCGTTAAAAAAATGTGAGACGAATTACCGAAGATGTTGAATCAATTATTATAAGAGAGTATTTGAAGAGAGTATTTCATTTTTAGGTAATGAATTACTTTTCGTTCTTTTTAATAAAACAGAAAAAAAAAAAAAAAAAAACAATGGTGTGTACGCATATTGTACATGCAAAAAAAAATGTATAATGCAGCGAAACTTTGATGGCGATTGTTTACTCGTCGTAGAAAAGTTTTCAACTGTAGCATCTGCAAATTTCATCCCGTCGTTGCAGCAGCTCTCTTTTTTTCCGCAGTTCCTTTTTTCCTAGGAATTTCAATGAGAGAGCCTGCATGCACGGTTCGTTATACGGTTGCAGAGATTCAACTTTGTCAAAACTTTGGACATTATGCGGAAGGCGCGAATTAAAATCGCAGCTAAATTACCGTATGCAAAAATCACGGGCTAAAAAGCGGGGAGAAAGAAAAGTTTGGAGGGGTGAGAAAATTGTGCGAAAAAATGTAGCTCCGGAAATACGTGCAGGTTTTTTTTTTTTTTTAAGCGATTTAAGCATTTTTGTATCGGTCGGCTCGGTGTGTAATTATTTTATAATATGAACAAATTCTGACGTCAATCTTGATCGTTAAAAATCGTCTTTCTCCTTCTCCGTGTTGGATTATAATTAGAAAGTAAAGGGCGAGCCTTGAGTTTCGGAATCGGTTTCCGGTTAATCAATCCGTTGTAGCGGACAAAAAAGGGTGGGAGAAATGCAGAATTTGATCGATAAATCGCTTTCCCGATTCCTCGCGACAATCGATCAACTACGCAAATCAATAAATCTTCACTTTTTAATAAGATATGAGACATCAAAAATCATTCCGTAGAGACGGAGATGTCGATTCGAATAGCTTGAAAGAATTCTCAGATACTCTTTAACTATGACAATATGTCAAGGCGAATAAGTTATATTTTAGCAAAATGTAATTTTGAATGTGAAAAGAAATGCATAAGACAACAAAATGTCGAAGAATGGTTCATTCTATTAGAAAAATCATAAATCACTGACTTTTTCATATTTTGAGCTGAAAATTGACTGAGTTATTCTCGAGATGCAGATATTTAAGAAAAAAATATGGAAATATTGCTTGATAAAAAAAAAAAAAATGGATTTATTTGAACGGATCAGGTTGAATTTTGGGATAAAAAAAATGTATCGACGATTTTTACGATGTTTCATTACTTATTTTGGATCAAATCAGATTATTTTGAATGATTTTCATATGGAATTGAAATACTCGAAATCTCCGACTCACTCAGAAATTGAAAAGATAATAATATCCCGTATAATGTAATTTGAGCAATTTTTCTACAGACTTTGTGTTTATTATACAATATTAGCATGATGCTGGTACTGTGTATTTTCAGAAAGTTAAATTATCAATAACCTGAAATCGTCACTTGCATTTTCACTCATGGAAACATGCAGATTATGAAAAATCCTTCAAGTATACATATATATATATATATATATATCTACACGTATAATAGAATAAAAAAGGCAAATTTTAACTGAGGTTTTGTTTGAGTGTACGCCAGATTTCGAGGGTGTTCAACCCTTCGAAATTTATCGGGTTTAGGTTTACACGTGTCGGTGTGGTGGAAAAAATGAAATGAGAAGAATTTTCAAACATATTTGCGAGAGCGCAGTGGGATTACAAATGTGACACGGTAACGAAGATGGAAAGGAAAGAAAGAGAATAAAGAAAAAAACTGCTAGTAGGGGACCCCCGTGCGATTCGGCGCTGATGATCATGGGGAATTGGGTCAGCGATAACAACGCTCTTATGTAACCGGACAAACAAGCGCATGCAGGAACTGAGTCGAATAATCGTTGAAAAGCAATGAAAGGGGTTTGCCAACAGAGTTTAATGAACAGCCTAGGGATACTGGTTGGAGAATAAATCGATAACTTTCATTAATTTTATTGCGATATGGTGCGTGTTGAGTATTTATCAAATCATTACGTTAGTGAGCTGCAATCGATTGTTTAAAAATGAGAAAGAAAAAAAAAGAAAAGAAAAAGTAACGTGTCTACTGAAATTGTTGAACAAAAGCTCGGACAAAGATGCGACGTTTCGAATTGCTTCGAAGCGGTTAAAGTAGTGCTGTGCGATTAATCGATTAATATAGGCAGCTTCGGTTAATCCTTTTTTCCGATTAATCGATTGATCGACGATTTCGATTCGTATACCGACTGTCCTGCAGAATTATTATGACGCAACGTCGATTAAGAGATTAATCGAAACTGCCGATTAGGGAGTTCAATCGTACAGCACTAGTTAATTAAAAATCTGATAAAGTCGTTCGATTTCACTTTACGATGACTGATTTTATTCGGCAGATTCACTGAAACACTTTGTTTTAGTCACGTTGACATTGTTAAATATTCGACTTTGAAACATCGCACCGATATTGACAACGGTCAAGATATAGCAATGTTGAAACGACTACTGAAAAAATGAATTATCCGTTGAAAAAAAGAATTATCTCACAGTAGAGTGCAGAAATCAAACAAATTTACCTGATTCTTAAACATTTTTAAATGGTTCGAAACGAGGCGTCGGTGTCTGTATAATTAGCTTTACCTCACGCCCTTCAATCACGCACTTCAGTTACCTGAATACAGAAAAGAATTCGGGAATCTTTCTTTTTTTAAACGATGCCACTGCAGTGGCTTCTGTAACTGAAAGGGTTACATTTTCGATATTTCCTATTTGTGAATTTTCAAAGGGTTCGGTAAAATATTGCTGAACTTTACTGGAAAAAAAAAAATAGCCAAATGATGAAAAAACTGTTTTCAAAGATCTATAATTTATGCTCTTGTAATTCGCACGGATCTGTCTCTCTCTCTCTTTATGTATAAATATCTTTATATCGTCTAATATTGCCATAGACACAAGTAAAATATCTATCCATCCATCTCTCTCGCTCTCTTCGATGATTGGATATTGATAAAATATTTTCCCTAAAATAGGACGAAACCCTCGCGTGTATATATAGCGTATGTACATGTAGATAGGCGGATGAAATGCTCAGCTGTGAAGCGCGTCGTTCACCGAAGCGTGCGAGTATTACCACCACTTTCCTCTCCTCTCCTCTCCACTCCTCTCCGCACCACTCCGTGAGGCAGCAGCTGCCGAAGGCTTGAATGAACTTTTACTCGCTCCTCGGGATTGAAAAACGATTCAGATCAAAGGTGCGGAGAGTTTGAAGCCTGTCGAACCGGAAATACGCTCCGCTAGTAAAAATTTGAAAAAAAGAAACACATCGTTTTTTTTATATCCTTCCCTCCTTTTTCGCGATTGTTTGCTTCTAGTTAGACATCCGTCGAAAAAATGAACGCGCTTTCGTTATTACGGAAGTGAAATAAATCGATGCGATCAGTCTCTGATTATAGATCGACGTACACTTTTTGAATCGATCTTAACTCGATGTGAATTATTACACCGAAAGTATGTATTGTATAATGAATTACGATTTGTAAATTATTTCCGACGTTTGTTTTTCAAATACGAATTGGAGCTTAGCCGGATCAGCTGCTTGGCTTACAATTAACCGAAGCTCAATTCCAATTCCCTCATCTTATCAAATCTTATGCTTCGTCCTTGATATTAATCTTGTACGTATATCCTTGGAAGGATCTCGTTATGAGAATACAAATTCCCACGGAATGGGGAAACATCCTTTCGACGGAATTCAACTGGCCTCATAATCGCGATCTGGGGATCAGTGTTCCTGGTATAACACTCTTCAAATTTATTCAATACGTCAGCTGTAATTCAAACAATTTATATCATCGACTAAGCGTTTATCGCGTCAACGCATGTAGTGAGGATCAATTTAAATCCGATATTTTTATGGAGAAATTAACTATACTCCGATATGGTACTTTCAAAAAATTAGACAATTTTGCAA
The DNA here is from genome assembly GCF_021155775.2 of Neodiprion pinetum. Classification (NCBI taxonomy): domain Eukaryota; kingdom Metazoa; phylum Arthropoda; class Insecta; order Hymenoptera; family Diprionidae; genus Neodiprion; species Neodiprion pinetum. The sequence goes on along the minus strand of NC_060235.2, from coordinate 39,532,705 downwards.
AAGTAATTGCTGATCGCCAATCGATATCGGGGTGTTCAATTATTATCTCCGGATCGTGCTGTCGCGTAATTTGCTTTTGCTATTCGATAAATTTCCAAGCTTCGCGGTCCTTTCCGATAGTCGTTGAGTAGGAAATTCAAAATTTTCGGTCGTTCAAGTTTCGCTCGTCTTACTCAGCTTACGATTATGTGTCCCATAAGCTTCGCAACCCTCTTGGCGGATGGTTAACTCGTCGTTTGTGGTCCCATAGAATTCTGAACACGTTTTCCGCATCGTCGAAACAGTTCTGTGGATTTTCGTCTAAATGTATTTACTATTTTATCGCCCGTTATAATAATTTACACCAATGACTGGAATATGTCGGCTCGAGTGTAATAAGATACTCTGAAAAATATCGCACACATAGGTGTAACGCATGTTCCACATCGACTAAGTATAGGAGTGTACTATAATAATCGCTTATTACCAATCCGTAATCCTAATCCCTGCAAGTTGCCTATCCCTTAATCCCTGCAGGCCCAATTAAAATGGCATCAAAGTCATGATATCGATAAGTATAATTCAATTGATAGATTATCCTCACGAAAGCTTTTTTTCTCCTACCATTATTCAGGCCGGGATAAAAATAACTTGCTGATGAGCAATTAATTCACCTTTTCTTTCCAATCATTTTTTTATACGTTCCACGTTTCGAACTTTTCTCGCATAAAATTATAACGTAGGAAAAATCGGCCATTTTATACTCCTCATGTTTCATAACGATTTGCGAAGTTAACTACTCGGAAATCCGGAAGATCGAAATATAAACTTCGAATTTCATAAATATACGAACACCACGAAAAAAAAGGGCAGCTAATGAAAGTTACAATCTACGGGAATTTATTATAGGAAAAAATAAAAAATCACACACGTGGCACTTATCGTATTCGTTTCGTGAATGTATATATGCCGCAAGGCCAGGGCAATCGGGTTATTTTCGTTTTTTCGAGCAATAATAATATACATATAACTTAATTAGACATACAACGACGTAAGCTCGAGCAGCACGTTTATCTGATAAGACGCGTATATAATTCCTTATACAATCTCGTAAAAAAATATTTGCTTTTCAAATTTCAACGCAGACTCGGATCCGGCCCAATCGGATCATAATTATAGCCACGTTGTATTATATATAACTCGGTATACCCACTATACGAATGAATATGCCGCTGATTTTCTTCCTCTATTTCTCTCTCTCTCTCTCGCTCTCTCTCTCTCTCTTTCGCTCCATTTGTTAGCTTACAGTTTTTAGGTAAATAGAAACAATGATAAGCTAACATAACAAAAGTTATGTCTAGCAATGGAGTGAAAGAAGACTTCCAAATATTTCAAATTATTTCTATGCCAGCAATTACAATATGCAAATCATTAGCTTTAATTAATCTTCAATTAATTTCCGAAGCTTCGATATGATAGATTAAATTTCTGAGACGATTAAAACTAATTCAATACACTTCATTTTATTAGTTACAGTTAACAGAATATTCTAGTTAAATGCTTACATCATCCTTACGATAACGGTTTGAATATCTTTGAAATTGCAAACAAACTGTTTTACAAGTACTTACTTAATGTAACAATTATACAATTGTCAATACAACATTTTCCACTTAGTGGAACGCTAAGTCTGTTCGTTCGATTTACCAGATTAATTCACGTAAACAAGTCGTTAACACCCAATTGCTTTTGTACAGACGTTAAATTAATGGATAAGGTAAACGAAAATAAAGTACCGTAGATTATCTGATTATGGTAACAAAACTGTCATTTTCCATTCTGAACTATACTGCATGTATTTGGTAAAGAATAACAGAATTCAAGGACTTAAGAGAGCGTAAACGATAACAAGAAATTTCTCTCGACGTGCTGAGAGAGGGAAGGAGAAAAGTAGAAAAAGGAAAAAAGTGGAGAATGGGTTGAAGCCCCGCGTTCAGCGTCGCATCAGTGTGACGCAAATGCCTTACTTACCCCGTTAATCTCGCTTCGATCGCATCTCAATTGCGTAACTTTGCACTTGTTGTGTCACTCTCGGTATAATTCCCTCCCTCGCCCCTCCTTTTACTCCATCAACGTCCTTACGGTTGCAGTTTGAGGTCACAATTTATGCCTACAGTTAATACAACAAGACCGTGTACATACGACTGTTGCAGTGAATACGAAAAGACCGCGTACATACGCCTATTTGCTACGCTTCACCACAAACCAAGGACTATATTATACACCCGCACTGTTTATACACACAAGTTTGAATAATCCCGCTCAATCAGTTCCCGACGATCCGGTCAACTCACGCACTTTATGCTCGCATATATGTTCACATATATATATTACGTACATTATATGCATACGACAAATTTAATACTCTTCGCTATCGTTACTTCGACACTCACCCATGATATTTAAGAGGGCTTCATCTTTTTCTCTTCAATTTTTATTAATATATTGTACCTACACGATTGTATAATTGGTTCCTGCACTTTAATATTTTTCAGCACCTTCGGAAATGATTAATTAATAACGCAGCTTTTTACATCTGCATAATTATTCCGTACTCACTGGGTTTTTTTGTACACATTTATGTTTTTTTTTTTTTTTTAAATTTTTTCTTTATTTCTAGTACTATCAATCAGTGTCTGTTTGATATTACATCGAGGCTTTTGAGTTTCAGTTCTATATTACAATAATTTTTATTTCTCTTAAATTTGGAAAAATTTGACTCTCTGCTTTGTTAAACTTGTATCAGTTATAATTTTTTTTTCTTTGTTTCTTATTTTTTCATCGATCACTCTGATTAATTTCCGATTTATTGAGGAGGGGAATTCTCACTTACAGGCGGTCGTCGAGCCGCGGAGCGTCGCGTGTTGAGGCCGCGCGTTGACTGACTGCGGCAAGCCGAGCGAGGATCCGCCGGCTGTGATATGGAAAGGACGCCGGGCGTCGCGGCGCCGACGCCTCCAGCACGAACGAGGACCTTCGCCGTTTCGGTTCGCCATAACACAGGTATTAATAGGTATGTTATCTACTGGTAGGTTCGCCTTTGTAAGGTCATACTCGTTGTTACATGTATGTACCTACAATGTAAAATGTTATGGAGAGCAGCTGCATGCAGTCTTGCTTACCGCATTTTAGCCGTCCCTAGTGCCTACCATATTTTTATTTACCGACGACCCTTGCGATCAAAACATTGACAATTTATTATCCTAAGACTCTCTGAAATAGCACTCAGTGCAAGCTGATATAAAGACAAAGAAGAAAAGAGACGTGAGTCTTTGTAACAGCGAAACGATCTCTGCGCCTGATGCAGGCAAGCGGAGTTACATCACACGTCCAAGTTGAGCACCGCTTCCCACCGTCTTATTATTGCGATGAATAACTGAATTTAATGACAGTTCTACTCTAAGTTGCTTCAGTGTTGCCGTAGTTGATTGTCCGAATTCCATTTTTCATCGTATTTCACATTCCGTAATATTCAGGTTATTTTGACAAACGATGTTTTGACGTTTGAGTTGGCCATGGCGGGATACGGTGCTCAACTTGAACGTGAGATGTAATTCCGGTTGCTTGTATCAGGCGCACGGCGCGTCTAGCTGTTAGGAAAATTCACGGTATAATAATACGTACGTAGAAAAAAGGAAACGCCTGAGAAAACACCGATTGAGGAAAACGAAGGGGGAAGGAAAAATAACCGACTCACATTTCGGGGATTACAGATACGATGTATAACGTGTACATGATGGAACATGACAGATTATGACGATGATGATGACGATGATTCTCTCGCATGAAATGAGCCTGACAAAAAAACCATATTTGTTTCGGGGTCGAGTTGAAAAGGGGTCACCTCCCAGATCAGATTTCGAAATTTTTTCACGTTCGGAATTCTGGTTATTCTGATTTTCTGTTTTTCTCATTTTTTACATCCACTCGTTGAGTAAGCTACGCTGTGTGAGTGTATTTTAACTTTCGGAATTTTACTCAATCGAAACTTTGTTTTTCGGGATTTTGCTCTATAACTTGTAATCTGAATCTTTCTCAAATTTTTGGAATCTTACATTTTGGAACTATGAGAGTTTCAACCCTGCCCCTTCGTTTCGTAAAAATTGTGATACTTTTTTGAAACTTTTTTCTTCGCTTTCTTCTTGTTCTTCGGATCTCGATTCGTAGAAATGTTGGACATACAAGCTTTTATCTTGACCTCCGATTGATCCGGCCCAAAGCTCGGATGGTGGGTTGTCTAGCAGTACGCGTCCAGTGCAATTTTACTTTCAAAGTCCGAAATATTATTCCGTTTCGTCCCTGCAGGGTCGAGTATTCTCGCTCGTTTGTGATGAAATTTGAAGATCAAAGGAAGAGTAAAAATTTATCGTGCCACACGGGTGGAAATTTTGCGATTCTCGTTGCCGAGACTCGGGGGGAAAAAAAAAGTGCAGGCTGTAACGAAAATGTAAAGCTGGCAAACATTGATCACGAAACGGTAAGCTTTTTTAGCGGAGGTCAAACTTGAACGCAAATTTTTTTTTCCCACCTAATTATTGTTTGACATAAAAAATACAATAGACTTTGGAATAAGTTGAGTTGTCGTAGACTAAAATTGAAAGAATCTACTAGATTTTGAAGCTTTTTAAAGCGATTTGAAACGGTAATACGAAATTTATACTTTTTTTTTTACAAATCCAGTATCTTCAATTTTTGTATTTTTAAAGGGATCTTCGTGGCTGAAGAATACGATAATTTGATGAATACTCAACGTACGACTGTCTCTTAATGGAATTAATAAAAAGTATGAATTTTTTGCGAACTCACCTCTTTGAGGATTTTACCAGCTCTTTTCAAAGTATCAATCATCGACGGATGTTTGCTTTATTCCGGTATAATTACGTGCGGGATACAATTTCACGACTGGGTTCAATTTTCAACCGCAGAAATCTGATACAAATGCGGTGAGAGACTGCAACAAATAATTCTGCAAGCTCGAGTCTACACGCTATAATTATAATCTCCTTCTTTGATACCGTTGCGAATGTACCGAACACGATGAAATGCCGTAAATTGACTTTGAATATCCGCACACACCTCGAGATAATGGAAACGTGTTTTTGTTCTCGTTACTTCACCGTTCGTGCTTGAAATTTTTTTCCAACCTAATAAAATAATTGGAAAAATTGATTGTGCCAGGATTTTTTCCTAAATTTAATTTTCCCACTAAACAACATTAGTCAGATTTCATACGAAGGAAAATAAAACTGATTAATCAAAAAAAGAGATTTATTGGCAAAGCAATTTCACGTAATGTCGAAGAGTATACACAACTGCACGGTAATTTTCAAATTGTCTAAACGACTTGCAAACTCGAGACGCGTCGCAGTCTAAGTTTCTATCAATTGTTAGTCAACTTCTCAACTCCAATTTCGAATTCCTAATTGGCAATTACGATTTTCCAAATTGTTGCCATGCCATTCCGGATTTGCGAATAATTTATTCTCCCCGTGCCTCTGCAGCTAGACCAGAAAGCGCCGACTAATTTTAAACAGAATTAACGGGTAGCTGTAATCGTGTCTGAGAATTTCAATCAAAGATTGGCAATATACGATCTTCATAAATTATCACCACCTTTTCGGTTTCTAACGTTTAAACGATATTCATTAGTCAGCTAGCAGACTAAAAAAATCATTGAACTTACCTGCGACTATGCCGTTAAAAACTGATTATTTTTATTTTGTTTTTTTTCTTTAATTTCAGTTTCACGTTATAACACAAATTTATTGATGTTTCTATCAGTTTTCATGAAATAAAATAAAAATTTTTTTATCATAAAAATCGTTTCCCGTTATAAAAAACTGCGTATTGATTAAGTTTTGAATTCATCACGAACTATTGTTGATCGGTAAAATTTACTGATCTTCGAATCGAAATTCGTGGAACGTATCTCTCGACGGTCTCTCGACAATTCGTTAACTGAATGCGGTTACGATCACGGATAGAGTGGAACGTGTCAACAGGCATTAACTAATGCTGATAATTAACGCTCGAGCGATGAAACGCGCTTTCAGAGGTCAGCCAGCTGCTTCCAACTTTGACTCGCTCCTCTCCCCTCTCTATATCTACGTTTCTTTATCTCCCTCCAACGGCTTATCTCATCTCTACTTTTTATATACCATTTGAACACAAAGTACCAAAGAAACGCCACGCCGTCTAGCGGCGAAAATCCGCATCTTCGGCCGGCTCATATTTGATTTTAAAATACGTTATTGGTCGCGTGTTTAAATTTCAATCGTCTCAACGTGACCAAATAAAACCCTGACAGCCTGCTCGACGTTTTCCGTGTCTTTATATTCGCGTGTAGTGCAACCAAAATGATCAGCTGTTCGCTTGGTACGACGCCATATTGAATACCGATCGTCTTTTTCCATTGCGTATTTCCTGTTACCGAAAATATATTTAACCTTGTTTTAATTAACTAGATCGGTTTTTGCTTAGTTTTTCAAATATTTTTTCTAGCGTCAATTGGTCCGTACTCAAATTACTTTCATTCTACTCGTATTTTTTCAAACGAAGCGTGGTTAGGGATACGTGAGGTGTTGAGCCGCGAAAAATCCTATGAAAAATATCGGTGACGAGCCTGCGGGCTACAGGAGTGAGCGAGAGACGCACTTAAGTACGGCTACGTGCCGAGAATCCAATTTTCCTTTCAATCCAATCCGGAAATTTTTACAGCGGAACCGTGTAGCGATTTTTCCGGGAATTCGTAAATACGGTGGTGTTTGACTGATGAAAAATTCACTTACACACTGTGTTCGGAATGGAACGAATAATAATCCATACTTCTGGTGCCACGTCAAATTAAACCTCTCACTTCTATATTCATAAATGATACGTTCTGTGATCTCGGTGAAAGGATGATATTTCATAGCTTTAATCATTATACGAGTAATTGCAAACATCATTCGCGATTAGTTTTCGGGGAAAATATGCGAATCTTATATCCAAGCATCTATACCACTCGATCAAATGAAACGATCAAAATGTACCGAAAGTACTCAGAATTGTTCCTGAATAATTTTTGAGGCTCCTAGTTAAGTGCTATCGTGATATTTGATGATGAAATTTTATAGGTGACGACGGAGAAGAGTGGAAAAAAAATCAGAGCTACGCTACGTGTCTCTCGAAATAGAGAGAAATATATAAAATCATGTGTTTTTTTTTCATAAAAGGGAATTTGATTGGTCAAGAGGGAATAATAATCGCATGTTTGCATTGCCTGAAGAGCTTGTAAGAAGAGCAGAAGATCCCGAGGGATGAGAGAAGGTATAAGTTTTACAATTAGCCTGATTGGAAAAGGATCCAACTCCTCAGGCAACTGCAGCAGGTAGACATTTAATGTAATTGAAAACTAGAACATGTCTATCTAATCAGTTACAGATCCTCGACAGTCTTCCCGATTAAAGTATGGAACTAATTGGAAGAAAAATTTAAACCGCAAGCTGCTGAAATAAAGGACTGAAACAATTAATCAAGCGAAAAAAACGTTACCACGTGGAAGTTCGGCCGATCGAATATCAAATAGTATAAACAAAAACCCTGCAAGAAAATAATTTAAGGAATCGATGTAATTTATTTGATTTCTTTTTCTTTAAATACTTCATTAAAAATCCATAGAAGACGTCGGAGAAATTGACTAGGTCTTGGCAATGAATAATTGATGGAACGTGAGAAAGATCGGGATTGAAAGTGAAACAGGATTAAACAAAATGAGAGGTGAAGGAGAAAAAAAAAAAAAACTAAAACAAAAATACGACATCTTGAAATAAATTAACTCAGAAAGGCTCATTAAACTTGGCTCGGCTAATGCAAAGTGTATTTTGCACTCTCGATGTCTGATGACATTTCGCTCATTGACATTATATTATCACGCCCTCTGTAATGGATTTTTCGTACATATATATATATATAGTTACAAAGGGTGAAATCACCCGTTTTGCCCCCTTTTAATGATCGAGTAGTCATCATAGATAAAAGACGTTTATAAACCTCTTATGTCTTTCAAAAGAATAAGGTTGCTGCGTCAACCAACATTATTGTAAAAACAGTCTTGTTTCAGACTTTAAACGAGAAACACATATTACGCAATTAAAGCTTTTTCACAACATTTTATTCACGCTTTTGATTTTGACTTGATAAGTAAACTCGCGGATCCATATTTATTTCCGTAACGTCAACGAACGTTACAATATATATATATCATATCCGTAGTATGCATGGTAAGGTTACATAGCCGACATCGAAAATTCACCCTAGCTTTAAAGGCCGAAAGCAATCTGAGCGTAAGGAACGCGGTAAATTGGCTAAGGATCGTACGTGTAGGTATAAAATACGACAAACGGAGCTTTATACCATCTTTTGCCTGTCAACACGCCTGCCAAACGGGACGCAAATCGCATCATCAGACCGACTCAACATTTATTGCCAATTTTCCCGATATCAAGAGATTTTTTTTTTATGCGCCCGAGTTATTCTCGCCGAAGAAACAACGGAGGCGAAGTCGTAAAGTTTATGCCTATTCGATAGACTCGCGATCCGTAACAAGCTCTTACTATCGTTTTACCACACACTGAAGATACGATAATTTTTTTCTGTTTTTCTTTTTAGGAAGGCGGATTCCGTTTGACAATGTGGTCAAGACTTTACGTCTCTTCGCGCTGAGAGTAGCTAATTTTCTTACGCTCAAAATCAAGTTCCCGGTTCATTATTCACCCGGTAAAGTGACGAAAATAAATAATGAAGGAGGGAAAAATTCGGGGGCACGTATTTTCAGATTTTAATATAAGTGTCAAGTCTCGGCTTAAGCGAGGCAATTACAGTTGTGAAAGTTTTCTGACGATCCTTACACGACTGGAGGACCCTACCCTCATTCCCCCTCATTCGTCGGAGGGTTGAAAGTTGAAACAGAGAAGTGAAGAAGCCGGGTAAATTGGACCCACAAAGACGTAAATTAATTAGGCCTTGTTATATTCTCAGGCTTAATTAAGCCATACAAACCAAGTTCTCTCGATATCTCGAGACAAAAAGCTTGATTCTCCTGCATCGAGTCATCGCTTTCACCCAATCCCCATCCCACATGCTTCCTAAATAGCAAAGTTTCGCGCATTATTTTAAATTTAAGTTTTTAGCAGATTAGAACAAAACAGTTCGTTCATATGTTGTCTGTTTTCATTTAAGAGCAATGAATTGAATTGAATGAAATCACAGATTTCATATCAAAAGTAGTCAAATTCTCTACAGGTTTTTCGATTTTTTTTTTTTTTTTTTTTCAATGAAATCAAAATGGTCCATCTCGATAAAGAATGATTTTTTTTTACCTTGAACCCAGAAAATAGATACATAAAAAAAAAAAAAAAAAAAAAAAACCAGTGAAATTCAATAGCACGTTCGAATTTTGCTATTACATCGTTTCGCAACGAGAGATAAAATGATACGATATTTTTTGTCTACGAAACATCCCCACTCCCGATGAAACACCTTGCAAGCTGCATCGTAAAAGCTGGCAGCTGCTTATGGTTCGCGGGCGATTATCGATTGTCGAAGCTTCGAAGTGTGCCGAGCTTGCTGTAGGTAAAAAAAAATTTAATCACGAAAGCTCGCGTTTCCCTATCGAATTACTAATCCTCCTTCATCATATAACCACCGCATCTGATTACCATCGTTTTAATATACAGGTATAAAAAAATATATAAACGAATGTTTAGCGGGTGAAATAAAGGGGTTGTTTTTTTATTATTCATTTTTGTTATTATTAAATTTGAATGGGAAAACAAGCAGCGATGTGGGGTGGGATGGGGGGGAGGGAGGAGGGTCGGATTTTTACCCTCCAAATGAGAAACAAACAAATTCGAAGAAAAGCGTTGAAGAAGAATCACCCGGTAAGAGGGTTGCGGTGGGGTTAAAATCCGGCATTGAGCAGGCGCGCGGACGTTTCTTCGGCGTCTGCGCGTTGATCAGGCATCGCCGGGGAAAGCGATGGCATAGAGAGTCGGAGAAGCTTTGTGAGGGAAAAATCTGCCCGCGAGTTCTGGTACCGAGGAGGCCAAAGGGTCGCGTCAAATTGGCTCGTTCGAGAGGGATCAAACGGTGAGGAGAGGAATTTTTACTTTTCATCGGTTTTGCAGGGATAATCGTTGCCCGTGTGATTCAAGGGCTGAAGTTAAGGAGGATCGGAATCAACCGCGGGGTCGACGAGCACTCGAGAGAGAAAGAGAGAAGGGAAAGGGAGAGAGGAGGGAGGGAGGGAGAGGGAGAGAGAAAGAGAGAGAGACACCCCGCCCGTAACGACGACATACGGCAAGTGCAAGTGGGCGTCGTCGTCAGGTTAGGTTTACCACGAAACTCGGTAAGACAAACACTTTTATCTATCCTCTGTATGCCCATCCGCTTATCGGCCAAAAATTTAGCCAAGTAATTTTCTCGGTAAAATTGAGGATCGTTGGAATTTTTTTCATTCTCGCCCTTGGGTTAATTTTTCGATTCGAGAACTGATCAGGTTTTTTTCGTTTTTTTTTTTTTTTTCTTTTCTTTATTTATTTGTTTGATAAAAAATTATTGCGCATTTTTGTTAAGAATCGTTTGGCTCGTTTCGATGGAATCGAAAATATTTTGGTGAATTCTTGAGGATGAAAATGTGTACGCGAAATTCGCGACAGCGTGATGAAAAATTTAAGTATAAAAGCCGCGTACCGTGTCATTCAGGTTTGAAAGAGTCTCAGGTCTTCAGAAAGAATCTTTAATGAACTGTGAGGCGAAACGAATAGTCAAATGTCTTCGCCTGTATTCAATTCGAGTGAAAGCGAGGAGGGTTTGAGAAATGGGAAACGGAAAACGGTGAATGAGGGGATGTTTTTCTTGTCCGTGAAACGCGCAGTTCCATCACTTCTCGTAAAAACCATTTTCGCGTGTTTACCGTCCATCTACGATTCCCGAGAGAGATACGTTGCGATGGATTTCGATGTCTAGACGACTCGTTCTTACCCAGTCGAGCAATCTCTTATACGAATGTTTGCTTCGACGCGAGTAAACCTAAACACACCGAAGAAGGTTTGCAACAAATGATCGGGGTTCGACGCAGAAAGAAAACCGTCGAGTGATCTTAATCCGAAAATTAGCCACTACGGTATAAATTTGAGCAAGTGTTGAGACAGCTGAAAATTAACTCGCATCTCGAACATACTGAGATAAGTTAAAGATATCGGTTTTTAAATGATCGAATAACCGCCCCTGTCGCAGGGGATGAATTTGCAGATCCGACGATGTCAGTCGATCGTTAAGACGTAGATTTCTAATTGGAGTATAAGTAGTTATAAATTGATATTGGAATTGAAATGGCAGGATTGAGATTGGTGTCCAGATGGGCAATCGGCGTTTGGGTGATCAGAGTGAATTAAATTCGCTGATTCCTCGTGGCTGGCATCCCTCGGTAAATTGAACAGGTATTATTGATGTGAACCTGCAGGTTACGTTTTTGCCGAAAGAAAAAAGGGGCGGTCGAAGAAAGCGAGTTTTTCACAAACTGGCGAGCCTGACAAGCTGCGTGACGACAATGATGGATGACGATGATCAGGAGGAGCTTCACTGTACCGGAAGTGACGTGGAGATCGAAGAATACACCGACACAGAGGAGACGCCATATGCGGCATATCAGCCGGCAGATAAGCTCTTTGACACCGATCGTCCCGGCTGGCAAAAGTTTCGCTTTCTGGGGACTTTGATGGTTGTCGTTACTTCGGTTACCATGCTGGTTATCGTGTTTCCGCTTTATCTGGAAAGTGTCAGCGCTGTTTCCAGCGCTTATACAGGTACTGGTCAGCCACCGAGCTGCGCTTTGTTTATATATATCTGTTATTTCAAAGGAACACGGCAGGGTTTGTCGCGTAAAACGGTGCACTTCGGAAAAAAGCATAGAAACCGGCCCCTCGATCGATCACCGTCACCTTTTATTCAAATTCCTGTTCGCAAACCATCTTAAGAGGGGAAGAAGAGCTTGGACGGTCTAAAATCATATTGATTTTTTTTTTCTTCAATAAATGAAGAAAGAGAAATTTGAGTTGAGGGCTTTGTTGTTAATAGTTTCAAGAAAATTTTACAATTTTTTCATTGAAATTAATAACAAAATGGCGGCTTGGCGCATATAAGTAGCGAACGACCCGAATTCGAGGGCTTTTTTGGTGACGCTTCTCCTGACATCACTGTCCATCTTATAACAGATGGAAATTTTTTTTTCAGTCAAAAACGCCTCTTCGGGTTCGAGCTCGTAGCTCAAATATTAAGAAAACAAAATTTATTTCAAACATATACCAATATAAACAAAAAATTTCATTTTTCGATCAAAGAAATTGATAACAATACTTTGGGATTGAAATTCGAAAATCAAGCCGTGAGCTCGAATCGATAAACAAGTTTTAAAGATTGTGTCAAGATTTCAGATGAATCGGATAAAAATTGACCGAGGATTGAAAATGTGGTCCTTCGCTACTTATATACACCATGCCATCATTTTGCTATTCATTTTAATGAAAAAATTGTTAAATGTTCTTCAAACAATAAATAATAATAAAAGCCCTTGAACTCAAATTGCTCTACGTGTTTTCACTTTCTTTGAAAAAAAAAAAAACAACTCCGAAAGATGGGTATGATTTTAGACCGTCCAAACACTACCCCATTTATCGTACCAAAATTGGATCGAAACAAGAGGCGAGACTCGTTGCAATCTCCATCAAACTAGTCTGTTCTGCTGAACAGCCTACGCCAATTAAACGAGCCCAGCCAATTAATGAAATCGCGATTAACCACATTCAATAATTGACAAAGGATCTGAAAACGAAGTATTTGTCAAACTAAATCGGGTTTCACACAAAGTCAGTCGCATTCACAATTCTAACGTGCAATAGTGAGATATCGACCACAAGATGTGGCATTAGCCGTGATATAAACCACTCAGCGCCTTTTAAATACATCTGATGGTCATGGAAGGTGGTACATTTGGAATTGATTGTGCCAACAGACGCTTTCCTTTCTTTCGCAACGTTAACTCCCTTTTCTGTATCGCACCAAACAAATGAAATCCAATAAAAAACGGACACCCTCCACGACGAGTAACGCTCCCTTTTTCAGGACTGTTGTTCACCTCCATCAGTTCGACGCTTCTCCTCGGATTAGCGACGTTTGTCGTCGGTCGCGTATCGCCGCCTCCACCGATGGTCCCCAACAGTATGAAGGTGAGAATACCCCGGTGTTCGATGACGAAGATCGGCGCCGTTTACGCCCTAACCGGGATCTTCCTGACCCTGTCTCTTGACCAGAACAGGGTCCTCTGCCACGTGCAGGACCCCGTCAAGGCAATCACGCTCTTCTTCTCGCTGGTATACTACTTCTTCTTCGGTCGAAAGAGTGAGTACCTATTTTTACCCTCGTGGTCTTTGGCTTTTCGAAGCGTTTTAACACCAGGCTAATTTCCTCTGACAAGTGATGACGCTCCAACGCATATTTTCCATCACTACCATTCTCGTTGGGCTCTTCATAAGCGTCGACTACGGACTCTGCGACGAGTTTCGTTGCAGAGGAAGGGAAGTCTCGGCTCACACAGCCTCAATTAGAGGCTCTTGGGGCACCAGAGCCGTCTGGACCCTCGTTTACTTCGCCAGCCTCGCCTCTTTAGCCATGTTCTTCACCATGCTCGAGAGGCATTACGCCAGCGCTGTAGGTACCCTTGATAACGTGACGTGTGCATGAAACGTACCTCCTCCATTATCAAAAAACGAACCACCTCCGTGCAGTTGTACGAAGCATTAACCCAACACAACGACCAATTAAGACCACACACTACGTGGCGAAGGGTCCTTGTTCCAGTTAAGAACCTCCAAGTAACCCGAACCGTGTCTGGGTTTGAACTTCTCTCAAGTAGTGAAATTCATTGTAGTCCGGTCTGTTGCTCCGTTGAACCTCTTTTATCACGTACTCTCCGAAGTCTAAAGAGGTCTCTTCTCTTCCCTCAGCAAAACATCAGCCCGCTTATGACGACGCAGAACAATTCCTTCCTCTACACGGTCTCTCGACTTGTTTCGTCGCGAGACATTCGACGTCGCGGTTCCGAGGAGGAGGGTGGAAGACTGTTGCACGTCACGGATCCGGACCCGAATATCAAGCCAAAGAATTTCCCAAAGCCACCGATCCTCCAAACTCTGCTCTACATCCACCTTACCTCGATGGTCATAGTCGTTGCTCTGAGCTGGATGGACACTTTGCCCGGAGTTGGAAGGGTGAGTCCACCAGCCGTTGGAAGATGGTGAAAGAACGGTGTATGAATAACAGAACATTATTTGACGACTCCTCCCATCGTCCCGCAGGGTATGTCGCCTCTTGAGCTCTATCGGAGGGTGGATAACGGGCTGCTCTGTCATTTCCGGAGCACAAACGACTGCGCGAATGTATCCGGCCACGGTTGGATCTTCCTCGTGGCTTACGTGGCCTTCGCCATATCGACGCTCAAGTTTCTCTCGATGTGCGAAAGCGCGGTTTTCACCGTAGCCGCGGCCACCGTCGCTCTACCCGTTTCCGGCATATGGTGGAGCATCTACAAAATGGACGTCGGCGTTAACGGAGGTGGGAAGCGCTTCCGGTCCAGGCAGCGTTATCTCTTCTTCCCCGTGCGCTCGTTATTGTGTGTTCCAAGGGACATGCTGGGGGGAGGGGGTTCGGATGCCCCCGAGCTGTGATACTTGCAAAGATACGTGGCCACGTATACGCGGACACTTTGCAGAGCTACTTTAACGCTGATGTTCTTCGTTATCTCATCGCACTGGGCAACATCTCGGTCTTATCGTCCCTTGGAACCTGACGACGAGTGTGAAGTTGAACTTTTAACCAAGATTGGAATAAATTTCAGGAACGATTTTCTGGTCTCCGGGAGTAACTGGCGAACTGATCTGCGCCCTGCTCGGTCTTCCGGTGGTTCTGCTTGGTCTTGGCCTCTTGGTGCGAGCTCACTTCAAGGACAACAATCAGCCGTATCATTCGGTCCAACCGGCCTCCTTCGTTCGGCAGGAGTCTCAGGATTCCGAAAGATGAATCTCGTCGAGGATAAGTATCCGCATAACGACTTCCCAGATTCTCGCCTCGGGATACAGGTTTTTAAGAAAATACCGCATATTCGTATAAATATGCTACTGTATTTATAACCAGCACATAGTATAACACAAACGAGCGCGAAGAGCGGAAGACTATGTTCGAAAAAAAAAAAAAAAAAATAGAAAAAGGGAGATACTTAGTCCGCAATATTTTGTTTGTTGAAATGAAAATGAAGAAAAAAAAAAAAAGGAGCAAACAAGAGAAGAGACAAAAACGAAAAAAAAAACACAAAAGATTTTTCCTATACAAAAAGTTGTACGTAATAATAATAATAATAATAATAATAATATTAATAATAACAATAATAATATAATCGTCGTATAAATAGATACTGCGTGTCCATCCAGTCAAAGTTATTGCCAATTTTAATATTTTATTTTGATATACATAATACGTAATGTGTAACGAGATGTTTCATACTTTCAAAAGTTAACGCTGTGTGTGTTTTAGAAAGAAGAAAAAGGAAAATGAAAGTGGCGGGGGGGGGGGGGGGAGGGGGGCGGGAAAAAAATAAGTAGCGAAATAAAATAAGATATGTAACAAAGAGTAGCTGAATTTTCCTATCACGTTAATAAATGTTACAAAGGATACGCGCTTTTTCCGTGAAAACCATGAATGCTCGGGAAATTTTACTGCGGTACCGTCCGTACGTCCGTCCGTCATTGATTGTACTTACGATATTGCGTGGCAATTTTTGAGAATAAATCTATCACGTGTTTTTCACGAGCGAACGGACGCGTATATTTATACAATATATATACACTCACCATTATTATTATTATACTGCGTATATCCGGTAATCGCAACGCCTAAAGGCATCGGTATGTTTATAACCGCAGACAAAAGTTATAACATAGTTTTTGGTAAGCAATTTTTACTTCAAATCTCTTAGTATTCAAAGTCCCGACGACGTTTTTACGTAATTCTCATGTCAGGTAATACTTTTTTTTTTTTTTGTTATTACTTTCTGATTTATAAACTGCTTTTTTACCCGAATCCATGTCTTCAGACTTTACGATAAAAGGTATACGCATCCATCGTCTATAGCAATATTTTGCGTTACTGCATAGAATTAATAGTCGTTACGCCAATTAAGGTCTCTAATAATTGTCCGTGGAGAAAATCGAAGAGCGTAGTTATTTCGGAAAACGCGCCACACTGCAATTAGACGTAGGCGTGAACTATATACACATACGGGTATAGATATACCTATATATGTATATATTATAATTGCCAAACGTAATTTATAAGAGTATTAAATATGTAACGTAACGCGCGTTGCAATAAGGAAATCCTTCAGTATTAATCCTAAAAAGTTTACAATTTGGATGGGATTTAGGATCGTATTATATTGCATTATATTATCCCTCAAATATACCCTATTTCATACGCATAGAAATGTTACAACCTTAGCGCTTGTATTATGAATACGATAATTTATCGCTTACATGCATTTTCAATCTAGAAGTCGTTTATCATTATCTAGATGTGCCGTGATCTTTTTTTTTTCATCTTCTCCCAGTCAATCCATTCCTTTTTCAAATATTTTTCATTATTCTTTTACAAGTTTCTTTAGCTTCTATTTCCTCGTAGTATCATGTCTTTTTTTTTTTTTATTAATTTGTCTCATTTTTCGTTCAAGCCACTACCATTGTTAAACAGCGATTGAAAAGTGAAAGAATCAAAGAATGTAGGAACAATGAGAAATTTCGTGCCAAAATTCGTAGAGATATGGTTAATTTCTTTATCAATCCGAAGGTGTGTTATGTATGTATATTACACAGTATTATATTACGCGTTACTTTTCTGTCTAGTATATATGATAGGTAAAAAAAAACTCCCCAACGAGTTAATCGGTGTTAATGTTGGGTGTAAGGTAACGTGAAGAAGTGAAAACAATGACAGTTGAAATTTGAATTCGAAAAAAAATCACACCAAAAAAACAGAAATGAAAATTATAATTAAAATAAAAAGAAGAGATTACTGTATAACTATACTATACATATAAGTTACGTCAATGTAACAATACGTCCAGGTTTTTATATTAAAACAAATAGCGATAAATAGAAGCTACTTAAAATGGAATTAGCCGCAGAGTACAGACTGCTGAGTACCCTGATAAATTTTTCTGAAGCTTTCCTGTACCTATATAATTGTACAATGTATTATTAAATAGCATTTTTATATACATACATACATAGATACATATATTAATATATTATTATACACATGACATTGTACTATCGATGTACGGAATTACCTCGGAGCTTTCCTATAAATCTAGTTGAAGTATTGTAATAAGATGTTATCAATGTTTAAAAAGAATATTGAGTAATAATGATTTATTATTACATGAATTAATATTTGCCTTGTCTAGCTCAGAGTTGAACACAATATATAACGTACTAGGTGTATGAGGTCATTAAACGTATATCCAGATACTACGTATTATGCTATCTTAAGGCCATCTTCATAGTAATCGTTTAGAATTCCCGGAACCCTTAATGTTACATTGTATACACATAAAATAGATACGATACCATTTTAAATACGTTTAGAAAGGTACTCGGCATTCTTACTCGATGTATACAGAACTATCTTGTGAAAAACAGTATTAAACATTAAATAATATGTAGAGTTAACAGAGAGGACAAAAGTAAACAAATAAAAAAAAAAAAACATACGTGCTCAATTGCATTTTGGAGTCAATCTTAAATTGTTACCATTTACGCGAGTAATTGTTACGTTTATACTGTATAAAAGTTAGCTCTAGCATGCGGACAAATGTGTAATACGGAAATTTTGCATCAATACTTGTATGTGGTAGCGAATTGTGATCAAAATCAATTGGTTAGTGCGAAATTTCAAAGGTTTTAGTTGAAAATTACTGGTTGTTTGTGGTTGAGACATTCGTAATCCGGGATCTTAAAAATTTTGAATTTATCAAGTAGTTTTAGTTTCGTGGGATAGCTTCGTTGACTCTTACGTGATTTTGACTATCGTCAATTTCTGTCATCTGGTGTTGACTTAATTTCTCATCATTAATCAATCATTTGTGGGTCAACAATTAATGATGTAACGCGCAATTCCGCGAAGAGCGGAATGGATAGCATATATTATCACATATGGATAGAGTTCGTAATTGCAGTAATTTTGGAGGAAATTCAAATCCTTAGCAACGACATGAGTTTCCACAATGATCGATTGTAATATTATTTTTCCTTATATCTGTTTTCAGAAAATGATATGATTACAACAAATGGTTCAACTTATAAATCAATGTCTCGTTAACATGTATGCGCAATATTTTCGCAGATATCCTACTATTATGAACTTAAAATACAAAACAGATTAGTGCATAATTATTATATAAATATATATTATTATATTCGCTAGTCGACTATAAATTGTGAGTGTGCTCAATATTAATTTGAAGATAACTATATAATTATGTACCGAATTGTATATGTATTTAAATACAAACTTATATGTATGTTAAGAAGATGGAAATTGAATTAACTTTCACAACGTGATACATAGCAATCCTGGATCTAAATTATCAATCACGTTCGTGATGATTTGGCTGCAAAAAGTCTTTCAGCCTTCGACTAATGTGATTAAGATGACTAGGCATCGAAAAATGTAGAATTATTTCATTTTATTGTTGTAATCCTTTGCAACAAATAATTTGGCGCAATAAAAACTGAAATATTCGCGAAATTGAGCTCAGGGGGACTAGGAAGATTTTGCCGGCTGAAAATGTGGTAAAAATTCAATTCGCCTGTAAAAACTACTGAAAAAATATGTACGACTTTTGCTATTTGTTTGTCACATTTTTGTGGATCAAAATCAGTATTACACATAAAAAAATATTAATAATAAAGCAAGATATTGAGCGCTGAAGAGAAATATCCGTTTGGGTGTGGTACATATTTACACGTATTTTTCTCTAAACAAACAACGGACGATAAACAACGCTTCGAGATGTCACCTTGATTTTTTGTTTAATGAAAATATCAACTCTCTCTGCAAAGTGAACTAGTGTCTAGATAAAAAAAATGAATTCATTATTATCGTTATTACAATAATCGTCATCCATTTTTCGATGTTTTTCAAGTTTTAGCCGCCATTGTTTGATTCCTTTGCTTCTTCAGAAAAATTTGGTTCATTCTCAAGGGGAACGTCCCACGAAGAGAATGACACTTGGAGAATGCCGAAAACATATCTCCGTTAAATATTTATATTTTTGAAACTGCAACTACTCCATTTAATAGCCAAAACTCCAACAAAAACGATGTAAAAAAGAAAATGTGTGTATGTTGTTTCAGTTCTCCACAAATGCTATTTGAATCTTATTCCATTTTCGGCCTTTTTTCGCTGCCTGATCCCGTTAGAGCGATAGGATTCGTAATCGACATTAATACAGTGTTGACGTAAAAAATGTTCGAAGATGCAGAGAGCTTACCTCAAAGTTGAGTAGCCTTACAAAATTCAACTGCTACGTAAAGGCATTCAATAGTTCACGTAGTCTTTACAATAAATTGTCAATTCTTAAACTAGATATCAATGTTCAAAGTTTCAAATTTTGAAAGTGCCGCTGTTCACGCCGCGCGATGCGGCGTAAAGCGGCTATCCCATTGGTGGCGCCATTTTAGAAGTAGCGGCGGAATCTACGGTTACTAAAATGTTCGCGCCGAGAAGATTGAGAGCCACTGTGACCGCGATCGCACGTTGTTTCTCTGCCATGTCGCCCTGCTGCCCCAATCTCATTTCGAAAATGGCCGCTGTCCTGGACGAGGTTGGCAAATCCGCCGAGAAACCAGTTGACGAGGAGAAGGATGATATCGTCGAGGTAGAGGACGAGACCGGGGCCAGCGAGTCCTCGAAGAAGAAGAAGAAGAAGAAAAAGAAGAAGAAAGCCGGTAAGCGCTCAACCCCGTCGCCCTTAAAAAATTGGGTGTGTTTCTCCCCATCGCGTGTTACTCCCACGTCGCGAAAGCCGCCGCGTGTTTTTCTTCATTCCTGTAAAAATTTCTTTTAATCATTTCATGTGTTACCGGCTATCCTTGACTTTCGATGAACTTCATATTCTAACCACCGATACCGGCTCTCGATGCTGTTCTACGCAAGTTTCAACTGCGTGTTATTACCGTACAATAACAAAAAATATATGTACTATCGATAATTTCCGCCGCGAATCTCCTGAACGATATTCGCTTAATTAGGAGATTTTTTCACATGTCCAACTCTTGGTAAATCGCTGTGTTCTTTACCCAATTACCTTGGATTAAAGCGGTGAACTAATTTCATCTACTATAATCCCGATTTATCAAACCGATTTGTCTTAGCAGCGGCTCTCATCTCTCCAGGAGATTGTTACTTACTGTGCATAGAATTTTGTTGATTTTTTTTAAAAACATTTATAGATAAGATAACTTCTAGTTGTTTGAACAATCTGAAGCTCTTCACCATCCTCGACGATACACCTCTGTTTGCTTCACTCTTATCGTTTTTTTCTTATCTAGCTAATATTAATTCATTAATTGCCACACCAAGGTGCTGGAGAGGCGAGCGCCGATGTTCCTGAGGGAGAAGAGGACAAAAGCAAGAATAATGTGCCCGCAGCAGCCGAAGGTAAGCGAATAGCAAATCCTTCTCTCAATCACCAGATTGGACTCACCATATAAAATTCAATAGATTAACATATATGTACTTACTACGTGTCATAATTTTCGTTCGCCTCTTTATCGTCTTCGTCCCAGGATCGGCAGAGATCACTGAGAATGGTGGCGAATCAGAGGAAACGAAGAAGAAGAAAAAGAAGCGCAAGCCTCGTGGAAAGGCTGGGGGAATAAAGCAGCAAACTGACCCTCCGACTGTGCCAATATCTGATCTGTTCCCTGATGGAAATTTCCCAATTGGTGAAATTATGGTCCATCCTCCAGCGGCTGGAATCGACGATAGGACAGCCAAGGATCGTTTCAGCAGCGAGGAAGCTCGCGCCTTGGACAGAATGCATAACGATATATACAACGAAGCCAGGCAAGCTGCTGAGGCCCATCGACAAACCAGAAAACACATCAAGAACTGGGTTTGTAGCATTCTTTTTCCTCTACTACATAATTTTGACTAAAATGATTTTATGACTTACACTTAAAACCGGATGCTCAATTAATAAACTTTTATTATCAAAGTTCGTTACCTTGGGAAAATGATCACGGAAAACAGTTCAAATTTATCCTTAGTCACCTGTTTCCCTTATCTTGGAAAAGTCGTTTGCTACCAATTCTGTAATATTCGTTTTTTTTTTTTTTTCATTAATAACTTCCTCATGAAATCAAAATCCATCTGCCATATTGCGCACCTGGACCGCTGAAAATTTTTCAATAAATAATTGAATTGAGATCTTTATTTCCAGGTGAAACCCGGGATGACAATGATAGAGATTTGTAACGAGCTAGAAAAGACGGCGAGGCAACTCATCGGGGAAGATGGGTTAAAGGCTGGATTGGCTTTCCCTACGGGATGCTCGCGAAACCATTGCGCAGCCCATTACACTCCGAATGCTGGAGATCCAACAGTTTTGGAGTACGATGATGTGACAAAGATCGATTTTGGAACCCACATCAACGGACGTATAATTGACTGCGCTTTCACGCTCTCGTTCAACCCAAAATACGACAAACTAATCGAGGCAGTTAGAGACGCGACAAACACTGGTATAAGAGCAGCAGGTATCGACGTACAGCTTTGTGACGTTGGTGCTGCAATTCAAGAAGTTATGGAGTCATACGAAGTTGAATTAGATGGAAAAACTTATCAGGTACATTGCGAAAGAATCCGGAAAGCAGGAAATTTTTAATTTCTAACTCAGAAAATCAACGTGTTAATTCTTTCATTTTCATAAAATTTGTTAGGTAAAATCCATCAGAAATCTTAATGGGCATTCCATAGCACCTTATCAGATTCATGCGGGAAAAACTGTACCGATCGTGAAAGGCGGGGAAGCTACGAGAATGGAAGAAAATGAATTTTACGCTATAGAAACTTTTGGTTCGACTGGTCGAGGCGTTGTTCACGATGATTTGGAATGCTCTCATTACATGAAAAGTTTTGACGCTGGATTCGTTCCCCTAAGACTGCAGAGTAGCAAATCCTTGTTGAACACAATCAATAAACATTTCGGTGAGTATTTCAAACGCTGTCGAGAGTCTTGCTAGATATATGTTACTGTATCATAACTGTTTATACTGCAAATCCAAGAATTTGTGAAAACTGAATTGCATTGTAATCACTCTTCAGGTACTCTGGCATTTTGCAAGCGCTGGCTAGACCGTGTTGGTTGCACAAAGTATCAGATGGCACTGAAGGATCTTTGTGACAAAAATGCGGTGGAGGCTTACCCACCATTGGTAGACATCCGAGGATGTTACACAGCTCAGTTTGAGCATACTTTGGTGCTGCGCCCGACCTGCAAGGAGGTGATATCCCGGGGTGATGATTACTAGATGTGTTGAGGTCAAATGCAGCGAATAAGTCGTCCGTGGATGCTCCTCAACGGGGAACAGAGGGCGAGCCCGTAATAGTATTCTAAAAATTAAAATCAGACTTCTAACAACGGCGGGAAGACTTTTACCCCCATGACGCATCTAGAAAAGTGAGATTCCACCTCTGTATCCTCGTCTTGAAACTCTCTTTGATTTTCATTCGTAGAAGTTAGCACGGGATCCTCTTTAACAAATACTTTTAACTACCGAATGAGTTTGATATTTTGAAAAATCGTGTGTTAATTTTTTGTCATATGTATATGTATGTATACAACATAGCAATGTATATATGTGTATATATATGGATGATACAGTGTACCCGCATTTGAGCAAGACTTGTTTTCCATTTTTCGTTTGTTCTTTGTTTTTTTTTTTTTCTTTTTTGCGTTTTTTTCATCTGACACGCTAATGTTGGAAGCCCATTTAATCATATTTACGTATCGCTATATTTCGATACCGGAATTTTCTTTTTTATACGTACAGTTGTGATTTTTCCCAGTACGATTGCAGTTCTGAATTAGAGGGGAAAAAAATAAATAAATGACAACAAAACACAACAGGAACAAAAAAATGAATGTCAATGTTAAATAAAATATATTTGGGAATTATAACTGTAAAATGCTGCGTGTGTGCTTTTATTAGACATATTTAGGTAATATTCATATTAATGTAATCTAACAATAAGTTGGGTACAATTTAGCACAACTCTTAATTTCAGACAGTACATTTAAGTTCGGTATAGAAAAAAAGAACACTTGTTTCAAAAATCCTCAATCTCTGTCTCCGTAACAGAATGTGTGTAAGGTGTACATTATTCTACTTCGGGATGTTGGAAAGAGGACCTGGTAAGGCATTTTATTTTGTATGTGTTGGGCGTAGGTGGTGGTTCCTATACAGGCATTAGATATTAGCCAGCTATTTAGCTAACTGCAGGTAGTAATAATTACATTAATATTACTATATACGATTCATATTTTCTAAGATTAAAACATTAAAACTAGTATAACATAGAACAATATGGTACAAATATAATATGTATATATACATATAGTATATGTATATATATATATGGTATCGATTATTAATTGAAGATTCAAAATAGGCATCAAAAAGTAGGTAGCTCCGTTTTGTCTTTTTTTTTTCACTTTTCGTTTAATATAGGATTTTTATGAAAATTAATCTGTTTTTTTTCTTTTTTGTTATACATATATATATATTATCTCTTTTTCAGTCAGATCTTCTGTAAGTCTATCGAGTAATGAGACGAACAACGTAACGTAACCGATACGCGACTCGAACGCAACTAAGAGTACTAAGAGTGTCGATATCGTTCACAATTCACGTTTCGTGTTCGTTGCGGGGTTCGTCATGGGTCGAGCCTCGAGTTCTATTATCAATTGTGGATTTTTCATTTCTACGCGGAAATCCGTATCAGAAGCCCACTGTCTGGTATTGCTGTATTAAATTGTAAAAGTAGTTGTTTGTTTCTAATTCTTCGCTTCGGGTAGACTTTACGTAACGCAATAAAAGCCCTTGACAGCTTGTACGTGATTTTCTCCGTCTTGATTGATATTTATACAATCGAACTAAAACGGTCGACTGATTACTCACTCTTTGACGCCGTATTGCCTAGCACTATCAGACGTTGGATTCCAATACGATTGAATTTTATCTTGGTTGCACATGTATACGTAATACGTGTACGTGAATTGTGTTGCAATAGGTATATAGGTATTAGGTATACTTTAACGTCTTTTGTACTATGTTTTCATCGCAAAAAGTTGAGCTGCCTCCTTCTTGCGCAGGATGTGATATCATACATACTGGATTGAGAGGAAGGTGGTGATGAAAAGAGGCTCTAGAGCAGGTTAATCGTTATCGCCTTTCGTTTCTTCTCACTGCGATTCCGTCCGTGTTCTCAACTTTGCTCTCGCTGTTACCAAAGGATTCGGAGGTTCCATACTCTCCGGCTGTTCCTGGATATAAGAAGCAAAATAATAATCGTATTATAATGATAATCGCGTGTTTCGTCTATACAAATTGTTAGCAGATAGAATTTTGCATTTCTCTCTATGTAATTCGGAAAACTTTATTACTAATATTAGCGACAGTAATAACAATATTGACAGTTATTAATAACCACAGCGCATACCACAAAGAAACAGGTAGGTATTTATTGTAGTTTTAGGATATTTTAATATTGGATTATAAGCAGATGTTATGAGAAAATATTGAGACAATAGCCACGATGCCGCTTCTCGATTTCCAGCCATAGATAATTATCGTTTCACTGCATTCCAATTTTTTTTCTCGATTCCGTATAGAATGTTCGAAAGTGTTAAAAGTAACGAGTAATGATGCAACAAAAATATTCTTCTATCCGTATATGCTTAGTAATAAGATGACGAACAATCAATTGGACTGGCTCGACAGACTGATTATCACCTGTGTATAACGTCTTATTGATTATTGTTTTCAATCCTTGCTTTGCATATCCGTCGTGTAATTTTAATCCCGTAGTACGTATGTGTCACGTATAAGACTATGTATCACGTTCCGATCAAAGTTTCACCCAACGCATTGTCCATACGTATATCTAACCAAACAACGTGACACTGACACCGTCGATATTTGAGACTGTCCGCATACCTGCATAACTATACCGATATGCGCCGTGACTTGAGGTGTGGTTCTTTTCTTTTTTCCTTCTTAAACATCGTGTGCATTTATACGCGCGTGCTTGCGTGCGTAAATATATATATTTCGTTGGGTTGCACCCAAATCGCTCGATCATTTTGTTTGTTTATTTATTTTCTTTAGCATCGGATCGCGGCCACAAAAGATGAGAACCGTTCACGATGTACGTTTTGTTGGATTTCGAATAATTTTTTTTTTTATCCTTAACTAGTTCATTCAAATTAACATTATGGAGCCTAAATTATAATATATTGATTGGTGCAGTCATTTCGAGTTTTCCGCGGCAACGCGTTACGTGACCAAATTTTCTTTGTTTCAGAACTCGCGTTTCAAACTTCGATGTTCGATCTCGATATAAACGTATCGCATAGTTTCCGTTCATACCGAATGAGTCACTGACACGTTCCGAGTCGCGCATACGACACACACATTCGTACACAAGTTTGTATTATTACGGTTACGTGCGCCTTTTCTCGCAAACATTCCTTCGGGAAATCAAGATAAACACGCTCGCAATTATTGTTCGTCTCTCTCTTCTGTCCAACTAGTTTTCGGGGCGGTCCTTGGTCTGGAACAATCAGTTCCATGTGGAATGTTTGCACGTCCTGTAATATGTTACACAACCCCGTGTGTGTTGAATCTCATACACGTCAATCCGACCATAAATTCAACGAAGACGCGTCGCTGCAGGGGTTCGCCTTCTAGAATCTAAATATTCGCTGATCATACGTTACAGAGTTCATAGATAAACAACGAAACTAACTCGGATTAGTTCGTTTGAAAAAATAAATTTCACCGCCGTTTCCATACAACGTTATACCTGCGTAACTTCAGAGACTGTAATATTTTCGACTTCGTCGACGGAGAACGAGGCTATGCTTCAGGTTCGAAATTATTATGTATGCGTGTATTACACACTGCGTACGATGCGAGGCGTCAAGTGAAATGAAAGTTTTCACACCCGAAGTAGCTAGGGGGCCTAGTCAAACGATTTCGTATACGTTAATGTAATCGGTCATCTTGCGAATTTATTATCCAATGATTGATGGACGGCTGACTACGATAGAAAGTGTATTCCTCGTTTCGATTATGTAGCCCAATTCGATCTAGGAAACGCGTTCCGTTTAACAGAAAGAAAAAAAAAAGCAGTTATGCGATCGGTCGACAGAGTTATGCGGTATGTGTATAAATCGTGTTGTGATATTCGAGTGGGGAATGCAGGGCGTCTTAAAATAAGTCGAAATATCCATCTTGAGGGGACGGGGATAGGGTTGAGTGTAGGGCATGAGTGTTGACCTAACAAACAAGCGAGCAAACCCTTTTCGAAGGATCATATCTCGCGGGTGGGAAAAAAAACACTCGCGATCAGGGTTCACTCTTGAGCTTCTTTTTTTTATGGTGCGTATTATACCTATATATATTTACTCTATGGCGCGTCGTTTCCGAAGACAAACAATTTGGAATTTATGAAAATTCAACGGGTTTCTAAAAGAAAAGTGAAACGCGTACAGTATGAAAATTCAATTTTACTTTGACCATTATCACCGCACTGATAGGGTTTGTTTTCAATTGAAAAAAAGAAAAACGAATACGACGCATTGAACCAATAATGAATGCGGAGTGCTTTTAGGAACACGCGATATCAACAGCCGGCGATAACTTTCTACGAAGGGGAATCCTTAAACTCGGAATCAGGCAAGATGAAATTTTTATCGCTGAAATTCCGTGATGGATATATATGAAAATGAAAGAAATCAGTATGAGAGTCGTTTTGATCCGAGTCACCTTAACTTGCGTTAGGAAAGTGCTTATAATATTTAAGTACGTGCGTCGTTTATTTTTTTCTTTTTTCGATGTCCGATCCGCTATTGACCTTCCATTTCGTATGTACGTATGTGAAATTTGTCTTCTTTCGTTATTAATTCGCGTCTTTTCTACCACGTGAGTAAACTTTGCGCAAAGTGTAGGTACATATTTACAATTATAAGCTGTATGGATAATGTACACGTGTATGTATATCTATATACCCCGTGTATCGATAAATATGCATCGTGACCCCGACCCCTGACCCGAAAAATAAAAATACCGACCTTGAGTTGAATGTGTCTGGCTCTCTGCTCGATGGCACGTTGAAGCGCTGTCCTTGGGTCGTCCTTGAAGGATTCCTCCCGTATTCTCTCGGCCTCCTTTCTCGAGGCTGCCTCCCGCTGTTTTTCGAGTGCTCGTTGAAGCTCGCTTTTTTGATTCAGTATGTTCTTACCCCTGTTTGAATATTAGGCAAAAACATTTCACTCAAAGGAATTTCAGAATCAATTTAAGCCATTCTATAATGTATATTATGTAATACATATATATTCCACGACTACTCGGAGTGTTTCGTTCACACTAAGGAACATTCCAAGATTTCTCTCTCTCTCTCTCTCTCTCTCTCTCTCTCTCTCTCTCTCTCTCTCTCTCTCTCTCTCTCTCTCTCTCTCTCTATCTATTTCAAGAACAATAAGAAGTTCAGCGTTGAAAAGACCCTTTGAACTTGAAGTGAAACGAGATTTCAGTGTCCGTCATAGTTACTGGAAAATAATCATTCCGTCATTAATTTTCTCCTGCTGATATCAGCAAACACTTTCTGAAAAACCCGCTGTTATAATTACATTCCTCTATATCTTTGTCCTTTCCACACCCTGAATTTTAACGCGTAATGATAAATATACATTTTACAAGTATAATCGGAGTCAGTGCAAAAACTTTCCTGTTCATCTTCCTTATCTCGTTCTTATACACCGCTAGTGTAACGCCATATACGGCGTGATAGAATTTCTACATACATATACATAAATGCACGCCTGAACATAATGTAATCTACACATATACATTAGTCCAGAGATGACGTACATCCATAAAACAAACAGAATAACGCAACCCACCGAACGGAAGGCAACGCTCCAGCTGTGCTGATAATACGTTAAGTATACTATAACATTATAAATGTATACAGATGGATATATACATATATACCTATATATGCACAAGAATTATAAACTCGCGATTCATCCGGACTAAAACAATATTATCACTATATACGCACGTATAATTATTTCATTCGCACCAAGTATAATAAGTTGCTAAATACCTGAAGCACGTAACATCCTAATACGAGTTATGTGGGTATATTACAATACACAGACGCGCACTGATCGTTACGCAATCCGCGTTTATTATTATGCGATACATAACACACTATTATACCTCTACGTATTGTATAAATCAGGAATTATGCTCCTTCTCGTACAATACTCACACTCTCTGGTTGAACAGCAATTCTCGGTGAAGGTCCTTGTGGTTCATCGAGCCGATGTAGGGGTTGTTCGGCTTTCGCGGCAAGATAAGACCGTCTGGTCCCATGTGGGGGGCTGGCGGAGGCGGCGGAACGCCGAGGACCGGAGCCATGTCCTTGCCTGAAAAGCACAACGGAGTAATGATTTGAAATTATAGATAACACAACAACGTCTCATCTTATCTATCCCTATATGCTATAAAAATAATAATAATAATAATGTACAGGTGTATTCTTCTTATATCATGTATCTTATATTCTTCTCCGTTCTCGCGATGGAAATATCTTCATATATAGGCGAGGCCTCGACAATCGACTCGGAAAACCGTCTAATTGTCACGTGCCCTGCCCCCCCTTAACTTTTTTCTTTGTATCTCGCGTAACAAAAGGTTGTGCAAATTTATCCCGATTCATGACACGTATATAACAATCATTTAACAAGGTATGACATAATCGCATAAATAGCAGGAAGAACCGACCGACAATCTTCGTGAATCGAACACCGCGCACGCCTTGTTTTGTATCTTTGATTCTCTCTCTCTCTCTCTCTCTCTCTCTCTCTCTTATATTCTTATAAATATATAGATATACGGTATATATATAACGTATTCTGATGTAAATTCGTTATCAGAGTAAAACATAAGTATTAGAAAATTCGCCACATGTAACTGTCTTTCGGAAGGCGAATGAATGAAGAGGAATTCTTCTTTTCTCTTTTTTGTTCTTTTATCAAGATAACAATAACGGCACGTTTAATTATTTCATCGTGCGTGTGACAGTGAAATTTTCGAGATTGTTTTATTATACCCTCCAAATACGCTATCCGCGATTTAACCGTTCCTTGTTCGCACATTTTACAGTACTGAAGTAAAATATACTCGGACGACTTGCCTGTCGCGCTCTCAGCTATGACGGCCGAGAATCAAAGAGCTATATACACGTGGCTATATATTTATCACGCTGATAGGGCTTCGCGTACCCTAATTAGATCAGCTTATTGCCCTGCGAGTCAAGGCAAACCGAATATATAATCATGGTGTTTGTATAAAAAGTTGTACCTTTTTTTATTACTACTATTCTTGTTCTTATTATTTATTTATTTATTATCTCTCACCAGTTGTAACTTCAGTTGAGAAAGACTTTACAGGCATGTATGTTATACGCGTTTAATATCACGTAGCAATTATAACAGTCTCGTAGACACACTTGTTAGGAAAAAAAAAAGATGTAACAAGTTTTTCGTATCACCAGACCGCGAGTTTACGATATACGGTTTTTTCCTCACGCTTTTTACTACGCGTAGTGAGTTTGATAAGCCGCGTAGTGGAATATACGAAATATGAGGTCAAAAAGAGCAAATTGGGAGCGTTAAACTAGGTCAGGATTTGTGGATCGCGTTCCAGATACCCAACCCATCCAGTTCAGGGTTTGGTCGTTCTATTTCGGTCTTCCGACAGCTTACTTTACTCGTTTATATCACGTTGTTTTGCCACCAACAGGTATGTGCACGTGGTTAATAATAGCCGGCGACAAACTTTGTCGCGTGATGGATGGATGGATGGCCAATTTCTACGTGAGTACGAGGAAATGGAAAAATTAATTCACACGCAAGGTTCGAAAAAAGTGTCGAACGATATTTGAAAGAAATATACAAGATTCACATAATTATTCATGCATTAATTAACGTGATTTTTCACTAGACTGAAATTAGTACAAGATTTACGTGAGTAAGAAAATACTGTCAAAAATATTAAAATTCTCCTGAGTTTACTGGAACGACTTTGAAGGAATTGCGTTTGGAAAATTTGTGGACACATGTTTTTATTCATTTATAAAATTTAACGAGCACTTGTAGACAGTCCCGAATTAGTTGCGAAATAACGATTATACCTAAAAACGCATCGTTACGTTATCTTAATTCGTAACGAATTTTAACTCGATTGATGAAGCTGCAGCGTAGGATGATAATAATATTATATGTAGGTCGTGTATATATACGTATTACATACCTACTTAAAAACATGCAAGTTCGCGTGACTTCACTCGATTCCGAAATTGACGATTACAATCGATAATCACGACTTCGAGTATATAATATACGGAATTCGCCAAACGACCATGGTCAATTTGAAAATAGCAGAAAGTAATTCGCATCGTGACGCGACATATTTTTTCACGACTCGCTATCTTCCCACGTGGTTTAAAAATTTTTGTTTACACACCTGTGTGTTACGTAATTAATTAAACTTCGTATACGTCGTCTTCAAAATTGAATTTCAACAAAATTTTTTAACTTTCTTACAGTATTTAACGTCTATAAACATAACAATATATATATATATATATACATATATATATATATATATATATATATATATTTATTTCGTGCAAGAATTTAAAAGCTTGCAGTAATGAATTTGAGTATTAAATTCTCTCCGTTTCTTTCTAAAAAAAAAAAAAAAAAAAATTACATACCGCGCGTTGTGAGATTTGAATCATTACAATTCTGCGAAAATGAAAATCCCGTGGATAATGAGGGTGGAATTACGCATTTCGAAACGGCGTTAAACGTCGACCGCTTTTGTTCGAAGGTTTATAAAACGTCGGTATATTCCGTATGGTCAGATTGAAAAAAAAAAAAATACCACCGCAAAGCAGAGTTGAGAGCTCTGCGGTATGATATGTACCTACGAGTAAATCGCAGGCAGCATCTGTTAAGCTGTGCTGGCATTCGAAGCGTCATTATTTCATGGCGTTTAAATACCGACCGTTAAACTGCAGCGAGAGGAAGGTAATTCCGTCACGCGTATTATGACATTAGTAGAATAAAAAAACAAACGTTTTAATCGGGTTCAAATTAGAGAGAGAGTGAGAGAGAGAGAGAGAGAGAGAGAGAGAGAGAGAGAGAGAGAGAGAGAGAGAGAGAGAGAGAGAGAGATAGATTAAGATTTAGATTCCCCAACTAAAGAATTGCAGAGAAGACTTAAACAAGACTATAAGTACAATTTTGTCATAAAAAAAAAAAAATTAGAAAACATTGCGAACACAATGTTAAAAATGATTGTAAATTTACTACGCATTTACTGTACGAAAGAGTTGAAGATTTACAAATTCGGTGCATCGGCGTAAATTACTATGTATTTGTCTTATATCTACAATGAAAATTTTCGATTTTACTAAAATTCATAAAAAAAAAAACACAAACAAGTAATTTCAATATTCTAAATTGTGTAGTAAATATATCGTATTTTTAAATTGTATAAACAGTAAATGTATGGTGAATTCGGTGTTTCGCATCCGAATAAGACTTCCGATACGGCGAAGGAAGTTTCCGTGCGGAAATTTTTCTTTTTTTTTTCTTTCTCTTCCTTTTGCTTTTACACGGCCACTTTTACACAGCCTTTTGTTGATCCTCCTCTTCAATTGATCAAATTACATCCCGTATCTCGGGGCGATATATATTGGCGTGGGTAAATATTACCAAGCTTGGACCACCGGCCGTCATCAATGTCACCATACACATTGCATGGGGGTGTAAGTACCGTAATTGAGGCTTCCGTTTAGGCGTACGAGCTATAGCGCTAATTTATGCACCCACTTTCTAAACCCGTGCAGCACTCGCTTCGTGCAGCGCGTTGCATTCGTTCGATCGTTGAATGAGGGACCGTTTTCTATTTGTTTCATTTTTTTTTTTTTTTCTTCTTCTTTTCTTTTCTCGTCGGGGTTGACGAACGATACCGTCAGAGAAAATAAGAAAATTTGAAAGATACGATATATAAAACTGTACGACAATTAATCGGATTAATTGATGCTCGATACTTGTTCAAATAAAGTATAATATTCGGTGTAATTACAGCATCGAATACACGCGTTTAATCGGAAAAAAAAAGAAGAAAATGAGACCTTTCTGATCGGCGATTTGAATCGTAAAACCCTGCTTGCAGCCAGCATGAAATCGTTCTTATAACCATTAATTGTGTTGTATCTTCGGCAGGCTTTGGCTCATACCGACTTTTTTACGACGAGACGGGAACATGTCGACTAATTTCACGATAATAACGTTCTCTGTGCCTATAATATAACATAATATAATATGATATAATTCTTCTTATCTTGCCTCCATTCCTTTGTTTTATGTGATTTTTATTATCGTGATTAGTATTGGTGTTATTATTATTATTATTATTATTATTATTATTATTGTTATTAGTATTAGTAGTAGTAGTGGTATAGATACTTCAAATTATGCATTAATGATTAAGCAATAAATATAAATACTCGTGTAATATAATATCAAATTTTAATACAACGATTTTCTGTGCATTGTAATTAGTATTATTCGTACCGATTTTATTCAAAATTGTAACTGATTTAGCATGGCATTTATCACCGGGCTTAATTATGTGTATATATTTATATTTAAATACCGCTTTGCGTTATATTAAATTAAGAAAATCGAATAGTTTCAAATACAGGATACAGGATGGAAATATAATCGATCATCTCGAAATATCCGTTAACCATGCAAAGTTTTCGAACGGTTCAATTTACGACGCTGCGCAGTTAATAACGAGTTTGTACACTTTCCCCGGGTTCACCTAGTCGTTCAGCTGTATCCTATACCGTAAATACAAAATACGTAGCTACGCACTCGATACTCACACGTTCATGCGATGCGCAATACACACACACACACACACACACACACAGAGAAAATCCGTTGAAAACAATCCTGGGAAATCTCTTTTCTCAGCGGGCGCCGGGAAAGAGAAAGACAAAGATAGAAAGGGAGAGAGAGAGAGAGAGGAAGAGAAAGAAAGAGTTTGGCTCGTTGTCAATTTAAAATGTAGTGTGTAATATATGTTTATAGCATACAAGGATTGTTTTAATCGAAAAACGATGCGTTGTACGTCAGAATGTGTCACAGATTTTTCTTCAAGAAGATAAAGGATTTTTTGTTTTCTGATCAGAAACAAAATGAACGAAAATTGTGAAAGACTGCAAGGTTGAGAAAATATTTACGGAAGGTACGATTTAGTAATATCTATTAGAATGTGTGGAAAATTGATTTGAATCCTTTCGAAATTTCCAACGTATGTAGGAATGTATTTCTTTGACAAATGTATTTATAATGCGAGCCGAGTTTCTATAATATTAGCAAAAAGATATTATACCGATTAGTTCGCTTGTGGATTCAACAGTTTATTTATTTATATACATATGTACATACATTCAATTTAAACTTAGAAATTATTCTTCTGGTAAAAATTTTTCTTGCAGCGAATTCACCGCATGTGGGAAATAAAACCCTTTTAATTTCGACGTGTATAACGATAACATATTGGAACGAAAATCAATATCGTGCAAGACGGGGTTCATTGGGACTTGGTGCTGAAAATAATTCGTGATTTGAATATATTTAATACCGTAAAAAGAAATAAGGTAGATAAAGAAAACCAAAAAAAAAAAAAACTAGGAGTGACACCGTTATTAAGGAACCGTAAGAATTGGGCGTGTCACAGCTATCACGTATGCGTATAAAGAGCTCATCGAATCGCGAGAGACATTTTTTATAACGAATGTAAAGTACGTACATGTATGCATGTATGTACGCACAACACGTGTATATGAGGCATTCCGCGTCAAACTTTTTTTTTTTTAATTTTCGCCGCAGCGTAGAGTGTATAAAAAAAAATTAATACGAAAATTTGGTTTTTGTGTTTTTCGGAGCAACAAAAATCAAATCCGTTATTCGAAATAATTTTAAACTCAGTGAAAGACGTTTTTTCTTGTACGCTTCGCATGATACTTAAAAATAGATAAAATCACCAATGACGAGGATCAAGCGTGCATCGGTTTGGTGTGGAATACCTCACGTATAAGCGACATAGATAATTATAGCGGTACGTGATCTCTAGTCGGTATATATGATTGATGAAAGGTTGATTGCGTACTCGAAGGGTCACCGGAAAATGATAACTCGAGCGCTCTTGAAAGATACAGCAGACTCATCTAACTCAAAGATGGTTTATCACGTATGTATATTTATACGATGTATCTTTAATACGAAGACTGACAGATATAAGACAGAATAACAGTCGGTACATCATCATATTCTATACGATAATTAATGAAATTTACGCCAGTCAACGAAGCGAAACGCAATTTTCATCTTATTTGCGTATGTATAGGTATATACGTATGCATATATGTGTATGTATATGTATGTACGTATGCATGTGTAACGCAGACGTTAACTTACGACGTCTAAACTCGGACGTTATACTGTCAGAGAAAATGGTAATCGGCTCAATGCTCAGATAACTGCTATACGACGCAGTTGCATCTCTTGAAAGACGGTAATTAGTCGAAATTTTTCTTTGAAACTTTCTTTCTTTATTCGTATTATAAAGTAATCTGAACACTGTTTTAATTATTTTAATTATTTTAATTGAATTTATTGTATTTCGTCAGAGTTGATTGTGAAAAAAAATGACACTCGATCCATAACAGAAAATACTACAAACTTTTTATAAAAATCTGTAAAGTATAATGAATAATACGATATATGATACATTCTTAGTTATCGTACAATATGCAGAGTGAGAGAAACTCGACGAAGAATCGAGCGGTTTTTGTCGAGTGAGAAAAAATGAATATTGAACAAGTTGTAAGAACCGAGTGGAAGAATAATGAAGTCGTAAAGTTCATCGGGGACCAGTTAAATATTCGCAATATTAAAAGCTGCGCTTAACGCGACCGACGAAGAATGCGGAGAATTATATGCTGGCTCGTAAAACGCTTCTCTGCAATGTCTCTCTGCCTCTTGTTTTACATTTTTTACCTACGAGTGCTCGTTACAACATATAATATTATAATATATAATGCATCGTTTGTCAGAAGTGCGGGAAGAAACTGCATTATAAGAGAATTTAAGATATGATGGTGATGAAAATTTTTTTTTGTTCAAAACATCCTATGAAATAATATTCTACATATATTGAGCAGTTTTTTATTACACTAATGGTATATTCCATAATACATAATCAAAAGTATAATTACATTATTGGGTTGAAATCTGTTTTGAGGATTAGTCAAAAATCGTGGTGTTAAACTAGCCTATGAATTTCTTGATCTATGATCCTTACTGTCAATTATCTAGGTATTTTCAGATCAAAGTGTACCAATGTTTGATCGAATTTTTTCCGATCGATTATTATTTGTTGCTGAAAACTGATGAGGATAAAAAACGAAAAGAAAATAGACGAACGTACAGGTTGTCCCCTTGCCAATATTACACAGATTTATATCTTTTTACGCAAAGACGATGAAAAATCATTACACGCGATAGTTGTAATAATTTATGGTCTTGAATCTGTGGAGAGGTGGGAAAAGCGAGAGAGAGGCGAAGTTCTAGCAATTCCGGGCGCGAATTGTAATTACCGTATAATCCAATTACAAAACTATCGAGACTGTAGGAACCGCTCGACAGGGTTTTCGTTTTATATAAATTGCCTCAGTACTGCAGCAACGACGGCGATGCCGAGAATCGACTTTCCTGACGTCATTGTGGCTGCGACGAGAAGACGAGAGACGTGCTCAGAGCTCGGGAACAGAAAGAGAAATACTGCAATTTAGGTTTACGAGATGAAAGTGAAATTCGTTCGTCCGCAGGTCTGTCTGTATAGGTGCCTGTAAGCGCTTCTAATCTCCTCTCCGTCTCCCAGCGACCTGACGCGAATCGATTGATGTACGTAAAACGTTGAGAAAAACCAACATTCAATTCCCCGTGAATAACGATCGCAAATGCGAAATCACTCGGCCTTGTATATAGCCTGTGATAATTACTCTGCAGCTGCTGCTCGACTTGCCGCCGTTGAGACGTAGAATTTTATAATACGCGTACCTTAAAATTCCTCCACTGTAAAGTATGGAGGAGAAAAACGGAAGTGAAAATTAATCGAATTAACGCCAGCTGCGTATATTTAATATGTTTCAAGCAGAAATTACTTATTTTGCTGCACAGGTATATAATTCAAGTGGAAAAAAAGTGTCACCAATTATTAAGAACCGTACGATAAAAGAATATGTACGTATATTATATCTATATAACTACAGCTGGAATAAATTTTTTATTTTTTTTTTTTTTTATTGTATAATATAATCGAATTTGTACATTTTCATTCCACCCCTGGAAGTTTTCGGTGACGAATTTTACACTTGACCTAATTTTCGTGCATTTGTATACGGATGTTTATAAAGGGGATGATACGCTGTGTATAATAACGAGTTGAATTTGGTAAATGCAGAGAAAACAGATGCGGAAAAGATGATTTTTTCGTCTCGCATTCGGGAAGAAAAAAAAAAAAAAAAAGGTAAGTAAATTTGAAAATTAAGCGTACAAGCTGCGATTGTGAGTGTATCAATTTTATATACGAATAAATAATATCTACCAATGTATCAAGCGCTTTCTCAAAATCGTGTACGTATTCATAACCGTTCCCAGCAAGCAACGGCATTTTTTTCTCTCTCGATTTTACAGTAAGTAAAATATAAAAAAATATGAACGGAGTTCGGCAAGCCGGTGGGTAAAAGTTTATTAATAAAAAAATCAGGTATGTAGAGGGCTAAGGACACGAGCCACGAGTCGCGGTCTTCATTAAACGTGATGAGTTTATAATTAGAGAGGACAATCTTCGCGTCGAGACCGCGATTGTAATTATACGTTTTATTCAATTAGCGTGTCAGAATCGTGAATTGCGGTGTAGTCAATGCCCACCTGAACGTTAATTACCAAACACATGTAGGAATATTCACGTACATATATATTCAAGTATCACTCGTATTATCTGGGTGCAATGCAAGAAACTGCACCGCGAACGAGTGAAAACAATGTTATATAGCATTCCGAAAATTTACAATTGGCAATCAATCATCGAGAATTTAAACGAGTCCGTTGAAGATTTTGATTTTTATTTCATTTTGTTTTTCTTCTTTTTATTCGCAACTTTCACACGGAAACATCGTTTAGTGTAAGATTTATAATTTCACATGTATTATGCAGCTCTGATACATCTTCAATCTGACACTCTTTAAATCTTTATACTCAAGTCTATCCTCCGACTGAGTTTTTGATCCGCTAATTTTTTTTCTACTGCTTTATTAAAACGTTTCGTTATACATAATCAGCGGTGAAATTTCAAGTGATTTAATTTATACTCGTAGAATTTGATTAATCTCGATACGTTGAGAGGTGTTTCACTTGTGCATACATTATACTTTCTTTGTAAAATTTGATGTGAAAAAAAAAAAATAATAATAATAATCATAAACGTTATACTTTTTTTCTTTAATCTTTTTCAAGATCGGTATCGTAATTCACCGGACAATCAGAGCAAAGCAATTTTTCGTAAAAGATGAATAACCTTGATGATAATAGAAAATGTTGTGGCTGATTTTTAATCTCGGAAATTAGTGCAAGAATGAAATAATTTGGAGCTCATGTACCAACAAAATAACATTGTAAGAAAAACGAAAAAATATCCTTATTGCAGCGGAAGTTTTCCGTGAAACTAAACGATCAACGCTGCAACAGTTATACATGGAATAATATTCCATAATGCGTCTAACTTGTTTTCTGTCCTAAACAAAATGCGAGTTCGATTCTACATACGAATTATGTGACGGTGACTGGCGATTCAGCCGACGTGAGAGAATCGGGAGTCATTGTCACATAATTCGTATAGAATCGGAACTCGGAATTTGTTTCCGGACGGAGAACAAGTTAGACGTAAGGTTAAGGGACTAATGAATATTACTGTACACATCAAGCAGCCTGCGTCAAGTTTCGCAGAATACTCCCGGTAATAAATACAATAATATTCCTTAATGCGTTAATCTTACGGCTAACTTGTTTTCTGTCCGGAACAAAATGCGAGTTCGATTCTACATAGGAATTATGTGACAGCGAGTGGAGATTCAGCCGACGTGAGATAATCGGGAGTCATTCTCACATAATTCGCATAGAATCGGAACTCGGATTTTGTTTCAGACCGAAAACAAGTTAGACGCAAGGTTAAAGGACTAATGAATATTACTGTATATACATATCACGCAGCCTGCGACAAGTTTCACAGCATACTCCCGTTATATTGCGATAAAATAACAATAACAACGTTTAATGCGTTCAACACGTATTATTGTTCATGTAATAAGAGTAAAGCATAACCCTCTGTGGCGGGTGGCGGCGGCTGATAATTGGCGTGGAAAAACTGTCTACGAGACGGGGGGAATTATTATAGACATGGAGAGAGAGAGAGAGAGAGAGAGAGAGCGATTGAGGGGGTCGGTGCAGGAAAGGGACGAAGGTCCCTCGACCCGTGAAGGAAACGAATGAACATCGGTTGTTATCGCTGTGTAGTTCTTACAAGCTCCGCATGAGCGTGCGCTGTGTGTCATAAACAATTAAACCCAATGCACGTATAACATGTATAAATACAGTTTAAGCCTGAAGTTTAATTGACGAAAATTAGAAGAGCCTTAAACAACACATGTACAATACACTTATGTATGTCCCTGGATTATAAAATCCAGTAGCTGTTGTCAGAGATGCAGGGATGCATGGGAGGCGGTTATGGGAGGAATGAAGAAGGATTATCGCATTATGAAACGTATTTATTATCACATGCCTGACTGACTCACCGTTTGTCACTCTGCTCGTACCGCTGGTGCAGCTGTCAGACTCGTTTGTCGTCGTACCGTTAAAAACCACCTGTAACAAGTTCGAGAGAGAACTATATATAGATATCACACGCACACACGCATATATATGAACACATGTATGCAATGCTTGCGGAGAAAATTATACATGCGGTGGGGAAAATCGTTAACTTGTATCATATCTAAAAGAAAGAAAAAAAAAAAGAAAATAAAACAAAACCAGAAAGAGAGGATATTTATATTCTAATCGCGACTTCCGTGACCGCGCTGCGCAGACCTGCATACCTGCGATGCCATGCCCATCAACTGATGTTTATATGTGTCAAGTATGCCAGTGAAAATAACGGGTTTGTTTAAAATAAGACAAGAGAGAGAGAGAGAGAGCGAGAAAGAGAAAGAAAAGAAATTAAAACCGCGCGAGCACACAAACCGCGTTTCCTCCTAAATGTTATTGCGTCTTTATATTGCAAATTGATTGTTGTGTTTTTTTTTCCATTATTTCCGCTTGTACTTGCATCACTTTTTTTTTTAATCCTTCCTTTCTTTATTGTTGATTTCAGTTTGTTTCTTTTTTTCTTTTTTTTTTTTATTCCGTTTAATATCTTTCACTATATCGCAGGAACTGAAAAGGTTGTCATATAGAAGTTAGTAACGTTATCGTAACAATTAATGCTGAGGAAAAAACGTTATTTCGCCATTTTGCAATTGTGTGAAATTCAGTAAAACTTAATAAAACGAAACATACTCATAATTCGAAATCTTAGTTGATTAAAAATCATTGTAAGATTGCGAAAATAGTAATTTTTTATTCCCCAATCTTTCGTTACCATAACGTTACTAACTTCAACCTCGTAAAAGGTTCATCAATTATGTAAAATCGTATAGGTACGTTATTTGTTGATTTATTTTTTTAGTTGACAAACTAATCTGTATGAAAGAGAAATTTTCAACGTAGGAAAAATTATAATTCTTACAATTAGTGAGATTGTTTCTTTGCAGTATGAAACAAGTCAGCTCGGACCGCGGATAAACAGTGAAATATATATATATATATATATGTGTGTATACACGTATGAAACGTAAAATACACATTCGTTGCACGATGAAAGACGCCGGACCACGTGGGCATGCGTATGTAAGAGTTGTATATAAACCGTTTTTCAGAACATTAATTTTCCCTCGAGTTTACGTACCTATAATAAACGGCTTATAGACTATTTTTTTCTTTTTTATACACATCTATAATAAGATACAAGATGTAGAAAGATGTACACGTATAATAATTCTTGTTAAGATTTTCTATTGAATTGGCAGGTAGCAAAACTTCAAAATGAAAGTAAAGAATTTTTGGAAAGTATAACAAACTGATCGATCACGTGGTAGTGATTATATTTCGGAACACGGAATTATCATTATTTCTTAATTTTTCGTGACAACTGTCGTAAGTCATCGGGATTCAGCAAACAGCAAAGACTAAGATTGATTATTATTATTATTATTATTAATATTATTATTATTATATGCTTTCTGAAAATCATTCCAATCTGTCACAGATTACTACCGCGGACATTGGTGAGAGTTAAACGGAAACGAATTAGTCACCAATTTTCAGAAGGACGAGTCGATTGTCGCATGTCGTAACGTTTTAAGTCATTATATAGCCGATGCCTGATTTCAATTAGTTACGCAGTTACTCTGAATCTTCGAGAAATGGAAGCATTTATCGCTTGAATAGATTATTTTCCCAAAATATAAATTATATAAATACCTCTTACAAAAATGTAAAATAAAACGTCTTCTCTGCTTCTTCCTTATCGACAACGCCTTTCGAGTACATATATATTACAAAGATTCCCAAGCTTGAAATTGTATCTATTGATTATCATGTAAAAAATATCATCTCAATATAACTTGTACCGATTATAATCGATAGATTAAATCTCGAATTTCCCTAATCT
Organism: Neodiprion pinetum; assembly: GCF_021155775.2. Classification (NCBI taxonomy): domain Eukaryota; kingdom Metazoa; phylum Arthropoda; class Insecta; order Hymenoptera; family Diprionidae; genus Neodiprion; species Neodiprion pinetum. Next base: position 39,491,240 of record NC_060235.2, on the reverse strand, counting down.
TTGAAAATTAACAAAACTTGCATTTTGTTTCAGGAATCAGCTATACATATTACACATCGTGCAACATAAATCTCTCCAATTTTCTCCCATCAGTCAAAATCTCACGAACACAAACTGCAGAGATACGGAGTCGCCTTAATGGAAAGATATTGTACACGTACAACTGCACACGAGAATGGAAACATGAAGATGAAATATGACGAAGAAGAAGAAGAAGAAGAAGAAAAAACGAAAGTGTTGATCAATGATGAATTCACTTTCTTCGAGATATAGACGACGATGTAATTGAGGACAAAACGGCGGGAGTGGGGAGGGGAGGGAGAAAAATAATTTAAAAAAAGGAATAAACTGAAAACAAATATATAAAATGAAGAAAGAAACTTGAAAGATGAGACCGGGAATCAAGCCCAGTAAACAACCGGCTCTGCTGATCGGATGAGGACTTAATTTGAAACTAATGAATCCTATGGCTGCACGCTGAGCATCAGCTCTCTGTGAGATAAGAGATGCATGGTCATTTAGCGCCTCAAGTATACCTATTGTATATACGTAGTATTTTGTAAATACATATATACAACATATATATACACAGTATACACGTAGATACTCGGCTGTATCGGTATAACGGTACAAGTGTTGCTTTCCCTTCGTGAAAGGAAAATAGATTATAGATATGTGTGAGTGTCTGTATTTGTGTATATGTTTAGATGTACGTACAAATTGACAGAACAGCCGGAATTTTGTCGCTTTGACAGCTGCACGCTAATGTCTATCTAGTATTAAAACGTAGTATAACGTACAACTTGTCACGCATTGCGTTGCACGCACTATATGTATGCGCATAATATGCATTATCTGTAATACGTATGTACACTTGGGGACAATGAATTTGAGACGGCTAATTTTTTACATTAGAGACAGATATGTTGGCAATACAGAGAAACCTACAGCGCCATAGTCGGCGGAGCGCGAAACAAACTCAGTCTCAATAAACGTAACATAACCCATGACCGTCGAATCTAACCTTAGAATACGTGTCAATCTAACAAGTCGTTATCACCGCGTTATTCTAAGGTTAGATTCGACGGTCATGGGTTATGTTACGTTTATTGAGACTGAGTTTGTTTCGCGCTCGGCCGACGATGGCGCTGTAGGTTTCTCTGTGTTGCCAACGTAACTGTCTAATGTAAAAAATTAGCCGTCTCAGATTTGTTGTCCCCAAGTATACGTATCGTACACGTTGTAAATATGTTTGTTTTTTGATTTTTTTTTTCTTTTTAGCGGGAAATATCGTGAAACGAACGGTTCTCTCTCTCTCTTTCTCTTTATCTTCTTAGTTCTTTCTTACTGTCCTTCTTTCTTTCATGCGTGCACCGAACGCACGTGGATGTGGAGATGCATTATTATTACAACCCGCGCGAGCCTGGGGGGGCCGAGTCTTGTGGCAATGCACGCCTGTAACGAACTGTATATTTATGTCACGGGATATCGTGTGCACTGCAGTCATGATGCGTGAATGTGCATACGAGCATTGTAATATGTAACTATAACTACTTTTAGCCCCGGAAGCAGGCAGGAAACTAACTCCGATTTGTTGTACGGAATAATCTTACTTGCGATAGGATAATTCAGGATGCGGTTATACCGAATTGTCGAATATTCTAAATCCGTTGTATTCATTGATGTAATAACGTTCGTATTATACAGATTATAAATCCCGAGTACGATATACGTTGCACTTTCAATTATCGAAAACTTGGAACAGAATTATTTCTTCGTCGTTGAATAAGACAGAATTATATTTGTTTCTTCTTCTATTTTTTGGATTTATTTATTTATTACCGATAAGTGAAATTCGAATTATAGCTGCAGACTTTTTCCGAGTTTTCGATTACTTGGCTCGTAGATTTTTTGTTATAAATTCTATTACAGAGTTTTCAGATATTATAATCTATTATTCAAATGGAATTACAATAATAAATAGATAACGCTATACTCGTGCGATTTCAGTGGCGTTCTCGAAACGGACCGGCGATTTGTTTTCGCTGACAAATCAGAGTCTCGAATGTTGCTGCTGCAGCTTTTTATAGCTGATAGAAATATTGTGAAATAAACAAATAATAATTCTTCCCCGCAAATAACTAATGTTCGTGATGATATTTTAATAGACTATCGTTCATCTGATATTTCAATCATTGCACCTATTAACCGTCATTAATTTATCTTCAAAGAGGAAGTATCTGTACAATTAATACAATTGATTGACGAACAGAGCAATTTCTTTAGCGGAGAATTACGGTTTTTCAGTGTTTCAGTAAATTTGTACACTCGATCGTAGAATCTTTAATTCGGTAGGTATAATGGATTAAAACCTAGGTTAAAATCTGAAACGTCACAAATACATCGTCATACTAATATTTTCCGTTATATACGATTGAAGAATTGAAGTTTTGAAAATGATGATGATCGATCGTAAATGCAGTATTTTTTTTTCCTTTCTCTATCCAACGAGTTAGTTTTCCTATTTTCGTTTTTACATAAATACTATAAATACTGTACGAACTTTGTACAACGGATTGCGAATGGAAAATTTTCAATGATTTTTATATCGATAGTTTGTGAAGTAAACTTTCCATCGAAACAGTTGGGCTTATTTGTAAAAATATCGAAGAAACGGAAAACTTGGAAAAAACAACAACACCAATTAGGCAAAATTGTACTTTCTTTCCGTTGCTGTAAAAAAAAACGAACAAAGAAAAAGACAATGTGCTCACCAGCTATTTCACAGTATAATTATATTAACAATGAAGAATTTTCCGGTACAAAAAACAACCAACGTCATATCCATACGTTTATATCTGTACTTATAGTACGGCTACTTCACAACACAATAATTGTTTTGCACAAAAATTTCGAAAGGTATGACTCGGATTTCTTTTTTCTCTTTTCCACCTTTCTTCATCGGGTGCGCAGCGTATACATATCAAGCGATCAAAGGGTGACGCGGAAATAATCCTACGGTTGCAGGGGTGAGATACGTGAGGGGGAGGCGTCCTTTGTCTTTTCAGTTTCGATATCAAACAATCTGCATGAATATTCTACAATATTTATCATGTCGACGTTAGTTTCGTTACTGTAACGATTCATGTTGATTAAAAACCGTTATTGCGACGATTTGAAAATTGTCTGAAATCCATAAGATAAGAAAAGCCGGTACTCATGTTTTATAAATTTTAGTTCCTTCAAAATCATTACAAAATTGAAGAACACTGAATTTTCAACACAATCATTTCGTTACGATAACGATACTGATTCAATTTTTAAAATCTAACATTCAGCAATATCAAATTATATTCTTGTGCAACTCACGTTCGATGATATACGTTGAGTCGAAAGTAGAAAAATAAATGATCGAAATACGGAAAAACACTCCGAAAATCCAATTGTAAACGTTGTTCGTTGTAACTGGGCGTTTATTTTTTCTTACAATTTATCAAAACACCGCACGAAACGAGTATTAAAAAAAGCAAAATATAAGAACGAGGAATAAAAAAAAAAAAACGAAATGAAAAGAAAACAACGATGTACAAGTGACAAAAATTGCCTCGCGGTTCTTCTCCGCGAAGCTGATTATACAAAAAAAACTCTGAACAAGTTTAACGACAATTAAAATGTAACAACTACCGGACACGAGGATAATTCAAACTACCGTAACGCGAATAGACGGCCAGTCGACTGTCAACTGTCGAGGAAAAATCGTAGAAACGCAAGGCAACGCGACGCGACGCAACTCGCCACGCGACACGCGGGTAACTCAGCGACTCGCAACTCGCAACTCGCGACTCAGCGACTCAGCGCGGTGAGCTTGACGCGGCTGCTTCAACCTTCTCCGGCTCAGCTTATCCGCCCCCCCCCCCCCTCCCCCCCCACCTGCCGCCTTCTCCTGCAACGCGCTGCAAGCACTGGCTGCCCGTTCTTGATTCTGCTCTGCGCCGCTACGTAACTTCCCCCTCTCTACCTTCACTGTTTAACCGACCGACCAACGTCGCGACGGCTGCACGGGACCTGAAAGCGGTGATTCTTATCTGGTCGGGCGCGTCTGACGCGAACGGGACGCTACCACTTTTGAAAGTTTTTATTTATCTTGTTATTTAAGTCTTATATTTATTTATAGATGGTGCGGTTTTCAGGTACAACTACGCACTTTCGGAACTTTTTTTCGCGGGAACAAGTTTGAAAAAGACTAATAAGAATAAAAAAAAAAAAAAAATACAACAAATGTATGGAATTTGATTAAATTGAGTCGGGGAAAAAAGCGAGGAGATGTTAATATTTTGGAGCAAAAGAGAGAGAAAAGAAACGACGTTTCTTAATACCGGGGGCGTTAATTGTACGCGAAAATTGACCTAATATTAGAATTATAGAAATTATTTGAAAGCTCGTTTGAAAGTTGTACATTTTATATCGAAAACCAGTAAAATGTCGGAATCAATTGAGACCGAATGGAATCATTAAAATTGTTAGAATTACCGAAGCCTTGAAGTTGTTTATACCATCTGAAATCTCTTGAAATCGTAGAAATGCACTCGAATAATTACAGTCGACATGATATCTTATATGTCATCGATGAAACATCTTGCATTGCCATCCAGTTGTCAAGGTTTTAAAATCGTAAATATCATGAGTGAAATGAAATGTCAATTTTACAATTCTTGAAAAATATTATATTAGGTATAATTAAGGTATAAAATATCTGAAATCTCCGGTACTTATAATTAAAATCCCGTCAACTCGATGAATCCAATATTGAAATCATTCTAACTATTCGAAGTAACTTGAAAGGGATAACTCAGCATTGATTGTTAAATATAAATACGGTGATTAACAACGGTATAATTGCTGTAATGAGTGTTACGGTTGAACACCGGCACCAGCCGATAATTCCTGATGGAAATAAGCAAATAACTAAGCGAATCGATTTTACCTTACAGCTATAATTATTATTCCGATAACGTAATTTTAATTCTAGCTTCTTTTCCACTTTTTCATCTTTCGGATACTCCTCGTGGAATACAATCAACTGGCTACAAATCAAAAATCAATTTACCACTCTGTTTGAGTATCTAAAATTATTATACGATACGTTTGATTTTTTTTTTATCACTGCAGGCGTCGCGTACCGAATGCGTTTTATCAGCCGTTGATGATCACCGTTACGAAATCCGTCACAATAATTGTCCGTTTTATTACGCGATCTCCAAGATCGTATCTGCAGCGATACGTTATTATATACACGTCACAATTAGCTGTCACGTTACAGTGGACTTCTCTCACAGAACTTGTCGGTGAATGCACATTTATAATTCGATCGGTATTATTCTTACAGCGAGTTACTTTCTACCGCGAGAAGAGTAGATAAGTCAAAATAAAACAAACTAGGATAGCCGAGAAGAGAAAGAAAAAAAACATTAGATATTAGACGGTATAGAGTGTAAAAAGCGACTAGCGAAACCAGCACGATGAATTACCTCATCAGACGTAACACTCGAAATAGTTTTCAGTTTCATCCTAACTAAGGAAGACGTGTAATATTAATTCTTCGTTTTAATTTCGTTTGTATTCTTTTTTTTTTTTCTTTTTACAATCTGCTCAAATTACAACTACGTTAATTATCAATATAACGAGTATGACATTGAATGGGAATCACGCAAGGAGTTTTTAATCCGCGTTAATCTTACCGCTAACAATTTTTCCCGTATAGTGAAAAATACGTAAATACGCTATATTATACATATACGTACCCACATGTATTCCACATATTATTATTTTTGAAACGCATCGTTGCCTCTAAGCGAGGCCGTGCAGGCAATTACGCAAGGCGCATCACGCTGCCGTGTGTGATGTTCTAGGTATAATAATAACCTCTATAATCTGCGTATAATGCCAGATTAAATCATATTCAACTGGAATTGGCAAATACCCGTGAGCGAGAAAGAAATGGAAGGTAAAAAATTAAATAAAGTAATAAATTAACGAAAAGTAAACGTGCGTGGTACGTGCGCAGGTATGATTGTAAAATGATCGACAGTTCAATTTAAAATCGTTAGAGGAATATATCGTAGCCAATTTACACGACACATCTACATCCATGCTTGTAAATCCGTTTGTATCTGTATATATAAGAAACAATTAATGGAATTCTACATTTATTATACAGATAATTTCGTAATAAATTTTTTACCTTCTATGTATGGTAATGAATGAATTTATCGACATTTCGGATTTGGCTTGATTCACGATTATTATGTGCTAGTTTAGCGTAATCGTATCCCTGCAGTGATACAACGTGACAAAATTCATAGTCTAGCCTGAAATTTAGAAAAGTGTCACCAAACTTGTTCTTTCAGCCTGATATCATGTGTATTATACACATACGCATACACATACATAGGTATATCATTCGTAAGACAAGCGAGTGAAAAAAATCATCCCGCGTTCCACAGCTGCTTTACATCCTTGTTACATATGCATGACCACGATACATTATCCCGTCAGAAAATCCTTACATGTATCTATCGTCTAATTATACTATACAATAATCACGTCAATTTTTCCCACAGACTTTTCGCCTGCAAAAGCTAAAGTGTAAAGAAAAAGAGACAAGATAGAGAGAGAGAATTATAGAACAAAGTTGGCGCGATAATTTCACTTCGTTTATGTATAGAAATAAAATATATGCTATAATTACAATGTCAGAAACAATTTGACACGAGGATGTTGACCTGAAGGATACCTGCGGTTCTCTGCAGTCAGAAAATCGCTACTTGAGTATACGTGTATAATATACTTTCACTCCCGTTTATAACTTCGTTATACCGGGGCAATCTGTTGAAACTTGAAAATCAACCGCGCATGCGCGAGTTTCATCGGCTGTTCCTGCAGGCTGACCATCCCGAGTTTCAGCTGTTGAACTGTTTTTGGCGGTGACGTAGTTGATACGAATTTTCGAGGTTAGAATCTCAAATAATTGAGGCAGCGACTCGGAAAGGTTTCGGAAGCATTTGTTATCGGGTCGGAAAGTTGATTCTTCAAAGAACGGTTGAAATTCAATGCTTACGCTCTTTGAAAATTCAAACGTAGGCATTTTGCGTAGGTTGGCTCGCCTGCATCGCAGACAAAAATATCGCTGAGGAAAGATTTGGCCGACCAATGAGATTTAATAATTTGGCGCATGCGCGGTTTATTTTCAAGTTTCAAGAGATTGTCCCGGTATGTAGGCAGACAACTTGATCAGAGACAGCGATTGCGGTCCGGTGGTTAGAAATTCCCCACGATTCATTCAACGGCGTACGAATTGCTAAATATTGGCTTTTTTTCCCATTTTCACATCGTTATAGCGAAGTGATATTTATATACGGTATCGCTGGAATTTTCTTCGAAGAAATTGATACGTATTGCTTACAGTCTTCTCGCTATCGTTGTATTTATAGAATGTATCCATTAGTAATTATATCCTGAGATGTTGCAGAACACAGAGTGACGAAAGATCTCGCAACTCAAGTATGCAATTATTCACCGAATTTCGAGATTTTCCATTGCGTGATTCCAACTGCACGTCGGAAAGTAGTTTCTTCGACGTGAAGCAGCTTTCCACAATTTAAGCACTCTGGTTTCCTCGTACAGCTGATTGCTTCCTTGCTGTACACTTTCGCCTTACACGCTTAAGAATTGATACTAATTGCACGATATTTTATACTACTCGAACTTCTTTCGACGTGCTAGAAAACGAACGACGATTCGAATTGCGTTGATTTATAAAAGAGTGTCTGTAATATCGAACGAATTTAAACGATCGTTTCATAGTGAAAATAGTTTTGCAACAGGCACGTGATTGTTTATTATATACGTACCTGTAATGAACGCGTTTGTATTCAATGGAGCAATCGGAAAGTCAATGAAACGGAAAAAGGATTTCGTTCTACACTGACAGCGACTGTTCTATTAACCCAGTGAACGAGTTTTCTGTTTCGGAACTGCAGGAATGGAAAGAAATCTCGTACGCATTAGACACGTTTTTTTTTCTCTTTTTTTTTTATATTTCACTGGCATTTGACACTTTCTTCTTATAATTATTCAATGCGAATACAACAAAAGTTGGTCATTTTGAAAACCGTGACGATCCGGCGTCGCGAGAATCAGGTTCAAGTGCATGATACACTTCTTCGATGATCATATTTCAGAAATATGAGAAGCAATTTTCATCCGAAATGTCACAGTTAAGTGAAAACAGCAACGGACTTTAATTCGGTCAACGACAATTATTACTCCACAGTTTTCACGCAAGTTACAGCGATAATTTAATCATTTCCGCCACTTGCTTAATTTTTTTTTTTTGCTGGCTTTTTGCAGCTAGAAAGATACACGTGCATACATTAAATTATTCATACGTATGCATGAATAAAAATCCATAATTTTTTTTTACCTGATAGTAAAAAACACAAACATGAACGCAACATCACTCTTACTCCTTTATTTCCGTTTCACCACTTCCGTTTCCTCTTTCCTCTTTACACAACGTTACGTATAAATACTTTACAGCTTATAAAGTATGTGAAAATTCTAGACAACTCGATGGTGAAAATTCTTCGAAATATTTATCACGAGTCTTATAAATAATACAATGTATAATTCTAATTAAGAACTAATAAATATCAAGGAGAAATACATCTGTATTTGTAGAAGCACGCGAAGCGTAATGTAATGTGTAAGCACAATGAAGATATCATGGGGGCCATGAGAAAAGAAAAACATATCACATTTTCGTGCTCTGTGCAGCTCTGATGAAATAATATATCTCCCCATATTATACACAAGCCGTGCATTGAATAAAAACAAATTCTTCTTTTCATTGGGTGGCATAGATGAGAAGGAAAGGGAGAGTCAGAGAATAAGAAAAATTAGAAACCCTTTATTAGACTCCAGGAGACGCAAGAACGATCACAAGACATGACGAAGTCGTTCTCTGCCTTTCTTGACTCTGGAATTTGATAACGTAACTATAATTCCGTTACATGATCGTGAGGTTGTTACTTTCTTTTTTGTTTTTTTTTTTTCATCTAATTTTTTTCATTTTGCGTAAAATTTCAACTGCGTAAAACGTGGAAGAGCAACCCGGTCGAATAACAGATTCGATGTTTGAAGTGTAAAAGCTTGCAGGCAAATTAGGAGTTAACGAATCGAATCGAGGCGGCTTTGAATTAGCAGCTTCGCAGAAACGTCGCAACGCGTATAAGTCGAAACCTTGTTCCGACGGACTGATAGGCCAGGTTTAACGTTCGGCAAACTGCAATGTAGTGACTGGCTGCCGTATAAATCGCGGACAGATAAGTTATCTCCTTAATTAATTAATATTGCCCAAGAGAAATAGCTCCGCGGTGCTCTTATCTCCGTTATCCAATCCCTTAAATACCGAGCGTCAATCAGCCCTGTGTTGTTGTATCCATAAACCGGATCTCTCGCCTTTTTTGGTAAATTTTTAACGTCTGACGATATTACTGTATAATTATAATAGTCGGGAGCCGCCGGTCTGCGGTGAAAACTTAACGCCGATAATTATTATCCGCGTCAATAATACAACCGTGAGAAATTTACTGTCTATATTATTTTCGCCAGCTATGAACTATTTCCATTTTATTTACCACGATGGAAAAATGTGTTAGGTAATAGCACGGGGTAAAAATTAAAAACGAATTTTCTACCTGCGATCGGAAAATCTGGCACGTGCAATAATATGCTGTATTCTATTTCATTATCTACTGAAATCCCGGCAGTTTTACGATAACAATTTTTATACATACACGGTTCAAATTCTCTGATCACTATCCTCGATTCTTACGATCAATATTCTTTTTTCGGCGAAAGAAAACTCCTGCCTTATACAACTTAATTCACTTGCGGGCACACCCACGGTGTTTTATTATACCTGTAATATGTTTACCCGACCCACATTCGTTATTTGCGAAAAAATAATTTCGGTAGAGTGGAAATTGGCGTACAGTCGTTAATTAACAACGAGGCATCACGTGGGCGGCGATCTGTCGGACGGGTGTATCATAGGAGAAGGGACGGCGGGGGTGGATAGAGGAAAACGTCGATGGTTTACGAACTCGGCACTCCCATTAACCCCCAATGGGTCTTCACATAATACATTTACATAGCGCTGGTTATATACCCCAGATTTTTAACCCGTGTGATCGGAAGATTACGCGGATGACGTGATCGCGATTATTTGCAACCCGCGAGCATGTTCAACGTCCATATATCGAACGATGAACGCACCTGACGTCATTGACGTGGACACGATACGAATAGAAGTAGAAAAAGTCAGCCGGTGAAATGACGTATTTCAATGAGAATTAGAATTGACGGATGCGAGCTTTTTTCCAAAATCCTCGAGTTATCTTATAATCCTAATAATCATTTTCTGCTCTTTTTTTTTGTCCCATCAAGGCTGATCACATCCATCGATCATCGCATTAGGTAATTAATAACCGAGTTCGTTAATTAGATAATAAATATGCTGTGATCAGCGACAAATGAAGTTTAGGAAAATCTGGGTAACCGGTCTGCCTGGTTTCGTGGTAAAAACTTCATCATCATCGTCATAGCGTTCGTTTTTCTGCATCCCCATCAAGGGTGATGGTACCTACACCTAAATGTGCGGTACATGCCCATATATTTATAATACCTTTTCACCTTCGCACATACCTATTCTCTAACGACTCTTCAAAGATTCCATCTCAGGTGGCTACTTCCGGGTCTCGCTTTACGCTAACCAATCTTTTATGCCCCCCCATTGATGGTTGAAAAAAAGTCTCGCTGTAATCTATCCTCTGCAGGACCGGAAGTGAGCCGTTGACACGTAGGCCGGCAAAAAACAAAGAAATATCGATCCCGAACCGGGTGGTATACCACCTGCACCTGCACAGAGTGGAACCCTCAAACGCCCTTAAGGACCCTGAAGAGAAAGAAGAGGAGGAACCTTGAGGACACGGGAGAGGAAAGAGTTGCGGGAGGGTCGACACGTGCACGTTCTACGTTTCACACATATCCAATATAATTCATGAATGTGTAGTACGCGAACCTTGGGTACCACCACATGACGGTACATGGGTACGTGCAAATATGCCGTGCGTTTCATTTGAATGATGCATAGACAGGGGTTACAGAAGGGGTTTGAAGTGAAGTTTTTGTTCTTTTTTCGAAAAATTGTTTCCTTTTATTCAGGAGCAGAATCCCAATGAGTAAAGGAAACTACGAGACTCCGCACTTGAAGTTTTCAAATGAGCTAGTCATGTCTGTCAGGCTGTCACTGAGTATTAGGGTGTTTATTAGATATATACAAGATAGTACCGAAGTGTCGAAGATGGTTTAGTAAAGATGTACATATCGTACATACATGTATTGTACAAGACGTCAATCAATTCAAGAAGCGATTTAATCCTTAGGTACTTGTAACTAGATAGACGGTTGAATCGAAATCTTTTATCTCTGAAAGTGCTTCGAATATTGAAGAAGAGAGAATAATAAAAGGCCAACTGTAACATTCGCGTATAATGAGGTATATAATACCTGCAGCTTACGATCCTTGCTGTCCAAAAGGTGTGCAAAAAGCGGCACGCAACGAGTCTCCGAAGGAACTTGTTTCGGAGGAGAATCTCGTGTTCCCAGATTTGCGTTATCGCGTTGAAGGAATTGAAAAATTTATCACTTGCCCGATACTGGACGACGATTTTTAAGCCAGCTTTATACAAATGCGTCATTCGAAGCTCCGTCTCCGGTTCGAAAACTGTTTAAACGCCACCGAAGTAAACAGCAGACTGACTCTCGGGGTCGGCCTAACAGCTGGCCATCAGCAACACGCTGGTAAGCCGCCTCTTTACCACCACCTACAGCGATTCTCACACCGAGAAACTCCGGGGTGGGCTGTTTCCTGGAAGTCATCTTCATCGGGGGGATAGTGCAGCATGGCAAACCCTTGACGCACTACACGGTCCACGATAGATACGCTCTATTAACGAGACCAAAATCCCATTCGAATGAAACGCGGCCCGGAATCAAACTCGTTACAAGTCGCTGCATGCCCACATGTGCTGCACCAGTCCCCATTTCCCTGAACAAACGTTCTACACCGTGATGATTTTTACATCCTTTGGTCCTAGTCGGTTTCCCACGTACGGGATCTCGGCTTTCCTTGGTACAAACATTGCAAGAAGGGAGAAAAAAAGCACGCAAATGATTTTTTTTTTTATTTATCTTTTCTTTTTTTTCTCTCCTTTGACAGCATCCATTCGTTACCGTGTCACGTTTACGTTCGAGCAGCCTTACGTCGAAGCCGCGTTTCACTTAGACTCTCTGATCAGATTTCTGCCCGCTCTTCTCCGGCTCCTGGACTTTCGTTACATGACTTGATCTCGGTGGAATCTCGGCTTGATAGCCGGTGGAAACGCAGCCTTATATTCATACCTCGGACAAAGAAATGATCTCGTGCGAGAACCGGCTGCACCGGCATCGGAGTGCAGCTCTGCTGCAGGTTGCGCGGTGCAGCCTGACGTAGATTAGCCGGCTGCATCCCCTGGACCGTTTTTTTTCTCTCATTCTATATTTCTCTCTCTCTCTCTCTCTCTCTCTCTCTCTCTCTCTATCTCCCGACGTGCTTTCCTCAGGCATTTAAGGGCATTCCAGGTATTCATCTTTGTAATAAACTCAGCTACTCCATCGAGCATCACGCTAATCCTGAACTGATCCTGCGGATGTGATGCTTCTGAACCTAGTGTTGATGCTGCTGCGATTAAAATAGTCCCGTTCATGATTTGTTCTATGATCCAGGCGCTTCATGCTGTGTGGAATGGTGTTATATCTGGTTGGATCACTCTTCAATGCCCCGAAATGCCCGAATTAAATTTGCAGTTATACCTTCGGTGTTACCAGAAACCTGGGTACGATAGTAAGAAATTTACGATTCACCGGTACTTCGAGAAGACTTACGAAGGAAACGCAACTTTGATTTGCAGATTCGTGTCAGCAGCATGTTAAGAATAAGCGGTTTCAGACTGGCCACGAGCCAGCCTTAAAACTTACCGTTCTTACACTGCCCGCGCCGGTTCCAAGTTCATGCAGGATAAAAAAAACATATTATCCAATTTCAATTTCGAACTACAAATTTAGATTCGTGATTAAATATTTTAAAGCCCTCGGATACCATATTACATGAAAATATGACGATTTTTTTTAATTTTGAACCACTATAATGAATCTAACATTACAAATTTACAAAAACCCCCGCCTAACAATTACTACCATAATCGGAATATTTTTAGATTTTTTTCGACGATATTGGATCGCTATCTTCGATCTTGCAAATCTAACCTCAAATTCGTGATTAACGACCCAAAAAAACCTCACGTTACCAATTTTCATTCAAATCCATTCATCCATTCTCAAGATATTCTAATTCAGAAATAGTACCGTACCGATAAAAGCCAAAATCTGATAATTTCTAAGTGTGGAAAAGCCGCATCGATTGAGACCAAAATCATTAAAATCCGGTAACTTGTTCTCGATATATCATCGGTCAAAAAATTGATCACATACGTACATGCATGAACACACTCCAACCGTCCGAAAATGGTCGGGGGTGATACTTTCGACCTTGAAGCGTCGAGATCTACTGAAACCTGAACTTTTCATTTTCGTATTGATTTCAATAGCTTTTTTTTTCCTCTGGAACCAGATAAATGGGAAGTTAAAAAAGAGTTCACACAAGCTAACTTGATCCAGAGAGACTTAATAAATGGCCAACTAAATCAAGAGGATGCGATGACCTCGCAAACGGTCGGAATCCATTCGAGTCATTTTGCGCATCCAGACATCTTCAATCAACTCAAGCACATACCCGTTGCACCCCTTGAACCACTTTGCATTAATCCAATGGCAAGCAGTTTGATTCTCACGAAGTTTGCAACACGTTCGTTGAATTGTTATATATATGTATGTGCATTAACTACGCACGCGTCGAATCGAAGTTACTTCTAATCGAGTAGCAAAAACTCGCTGATATTATTACGATTTTTAGTTTTATCGTTCGTTTTCGTCGTTGAAAGAGGTTCGTTGGTAAAAACACGTCGGTGGAATGACGTCAACGGTGACATTATACCATCGTCGCTCTGCGACCAGGGCGTGTAGCTTTGTGTCAATGAAGCTTCCCATCGGGTTACGTACTTCGTGCTCTTTTTAGTGAACTTCGACACGCGATAGAAGACACGCCGTTAAACGACCGCTTCACAACAACTCACCGGGCAGACACAACAGGTTGTTACTACTTCGAAACAATGTCCACCAAAACGAACCGACATGAGCTGAAGCTTATAGACGACTTTCAAAATGGATTACAATAAGATCCAAGACTTTCGCTTCGGAAGTAAAAACAGCTATGGAAACAACAGTGAGCAAATGGGTAACATCCAGGAAGGCACTCAATTCCGGTTAGTTTATTACACGTAACATACAGAAGTAATATATAATATCATTCCGTGAAAGTTTTCTACGAAATGGAAGAAACGTTTGGCAAGGGGAGTAAAAAAATCCTGGAACCTTACCTCTTTTAGGATTTTAGACGAAGGCACTTTGGCTGCTAACTCTTTCGCGAAATCTTCGCTGTTCCAGGCGTTCCTCGATCCAATTTTATCGCATTGATCCGCCGACAAGTTGTCCTCGCGACTGGAACTGGCAGATGGGTTATCGTTTCGCGAAGGATCGATATCGGCGATCTTGATCGTTGGGTTTTTTTGTTTCTTCGAAAAGTCCGGGTCGCTGTAGCATTTTTCTAAACTCGCAACGCGCTGCAGAGCCGTCGGCGAGTTCGGAGTCGATCTGCTGGATGTCTGGAACTCGTTCCTCAGCAAATCCTCTGTGCTTTTATTGCGGATTCGCGGAGGATCTTGATCCCGGTACGCTCTCCTCTCGATCCTCGACATGTCGCACATCTTCGAACCCGTCTCAGAGATTTTGTACGCGTATGGAACTGCTAAATCGAAATATCTTACATCCGCTATTCGAAACACGTTTTTTTCCTAAATTTAGACTAGTAAATAATACGGTAACTCGTTTACGGTCTGGATCGTTTATGTAAGTACGTAGTAAACAAAAAAAAAAAAAAACCGGTATTATACACACCGAAATTATTTTATCCTCGATATAATAAATCGGAGCTGTTATAGCGCAAGAAATTTTTTTAGTCGGTACAAGGTTTTCTTGTTTCTTTTAAAAATATTTTATTACCTCAACATTGTACAGACATACGCCTTGCAGTCGTCGTTTACTTTCTTCACATCACCTGGTCCCAAACACTATAATATGCGAGTAATATAAGTCCACATGGCTCAGACTGAACTTTTACTTTACTTAAAAATGTTAACGGTCCTTATGGGTTATATTTACGCGCCAAAATCGAGCAGCATGTACACGACGCTCGTAAAATCGCGGTAAGTTTCGTAACGATTTTTTATTAAAAAGTCAAAAACGAATCATAATTTAAACGTTGGCCAGATCTTTCGTCGCCGATAAACGCGTGAGCTCTTCTTTTTTCAAACTGCACGTTAAATATTTTACAACCAATTATACGTATACACACCGTTTTCGAAATATCGAAGCGACCAATCTTCGACGGGTGTCAGCCGCGAATAACGCTGCACGTGCATACGCGACGGGGAAATGGGGCAAATGCCCTGCGAGATGGCCGTGCGTCATCCACGGGCACATCTGTCGCCCCTTTTCCCCTCGCCGCCCCGCCCTGAAACCCTTCTGCAGTTTTCTAGGTGGTCGTAGACCGTAGTTCCCACCGCGTCACCCTATTCCCATAAAACGCGGTCCGCGGCGTCCCCTGCAATGGGCACGGAAAGCCGACTTTCAGTGACCGTCGACTTTGCTGATCAACCCCTCCGGCATTGCTTGGGATTTTTGCATATGGATTACACGCCTTGGCTTGGGTTGCAACGACGCCGAATGACGTGCCGGGCTCAATGCTCATGCGTCGATCGATGCGGTCGTCCCTTATTGACGCGGGAAAAAAACTACCCTTTTTAAATTTTACTCCATTGCGGGACCGTTTCAGCTGCGGCAGGACTCATTGTCAATGCAATTTTCATCGTGACTTGACACCCTGAGTTCACTCGGTGAGGAAATCTGACTCATGATGCGCTCTGACCGGTATGGATTAAATCGCTAATCTGAAGACTGAAGAAACACAATCGTAACTAATGGGAACGCCGCAAGTTTTTTTTTTTTTTTAAGCAGATAGACCATTTCCTTCATAATTAACCTGAATCGTGTAACTCGAAAAATTTAACAATGCACGCACGTATTTGTTTTACCTCAATTTTTTATTCTTATTAAACAATAGTGCTATGGATTTGAAGTAATTTATTCGGATTCTTGGTAAAAAAAAAAAAATTACAATCCGTTGAAATTCAAATTCTCTTTAGTTTTTGTCAAGTTTTCAGAAACGGCTTGCCATCCTCTTGACTTTAACGACGTCACGACAAACGCTCAGCTATATGACGGAGAGTCGGAGTATCTATCGAACGTCTGGACGCTAGCAGAACGTGGAAGATGACTACTGACGTCATCACATTCCAAGATCCTTAATCTTGTAGGATGCTTGTCACGCGATGACGTCAGCTTTACGACCACCTCGACGCATTTTTAATCGCAAATTCTCCCCTCAGACAACCACTCATCTGGTTTATAGGAACCTTAAGTAGCTATCGAGTGGTTGATTCGATTGAGCTTTTAAATTCTAGACTCTGAAGTTGGTTTCAGGCGTTTCATTGAATTCGTTAGATCGAGTGTGGTGTCGATAGAAGTGAAAAAAATATTGCGAAAACAGTTCTGATTCAAGTCAGTAACGCATGGATGAGAGTTACGAGACTGTTGTGGCAACATTGGGGGATGTGTTCCGAAATATGTTGCCAGTACTGTGAGTTTCACTTTCAAGAGAGATAGGAAATGGCAAAAAAGTCACACGAGTGACGGAGAGCGTCGATAAGGCTAATTTGTAGTGCTGGCATTATACCTTTTTAGGAACACACAGCGCGCCTCCGCGAAATGAAAGCCACAGTCTGCATGTCACCCAATTGATTCGACGTCCGTTACGTGCAAGGTCATCGGATCATTCGAATATGAAATATTTTTGACATCCTTTAAAATCAAATTATTCTCGGAGTTCGATTGAATCGATAATCTATACGTTGAAAAAAAACTGTCCAATGGAATCATTTCCTGGTAGTTTCTTTTTCCGTTCCGTTATAATGCTCATCGATAGTAGCGTGAAAACCTCTTGCGTTTATTCGTTACTTCCGTCCTGTTCCTTAAACACATAATCTAGCGCGAAGTTTGCTGCATAATTTTCATCGTTAAATGTGCGTATACCATATTGTCTGCAATATAAAGGGGAAAGTACCGTTTTTCTTTGATAGAAAGCAGTCAATGAACCGCGTTACGAAAAACTTTAAAAAGACAGTTACGAGCGATTTCCTTCATTGCGTTGAGCGGTAATAACTCGCGTGGTTTTTCGCATTCGCTTAAATACCCGCATGAGTCTTTTATTACACTGGGTACATCATGGTCTCAAAATCTCACTGGCAAATGGCTGACGCCTGGCCACCGTAAATCAGATTTAATAAGTTCAGCCGGATTCATCCGACTGACGTAATCAAAAATTGTGGACACTGGCGCCACCGCTCATTCGTTCGAGATTTAAATGCTACGCGGTGTGTTCACCAACCGATAACAACGCGACCTGCACTGCAGCCAGAAGTCGAGAGCCGTGATTGGTCGAAACGTTGCGACCACCTCATCGCGGGCCAATCATAGTTCTGCGTGAAGTTGCGCAGTATCGAATAGCCCAAACCCGTATCGATAATCCAGCATTGAGACCATCTGCAACTTCACAGTGTTCGGGGTTTTCCTTTTATTTAAGGTGTCTAACCCCTCTTTTTCCCCTGACTGAACCAACTTGTAATATCGACGAAGGGTTGCGATGCAGGCGAGCCTTTGGAACCTGGTAAACACGTCCGTTCGGGTGAGAAATTAAACGAGTATAATTCTTACGCAATTGTTATTTGTCTATTAACGTTTCTGAATTTCTCATCGCCCACTTCTTCCTCTCCCCTTCGCATGTCCGTGAAGGGCAATCGTCTGCTAATAAGCCAAGCCATTGCTCTGCAATCCTGGTTATGTCATTTGTATAGTTAAAACTTAACTCTTATTCGGCAGAAAATTATCTACCGGATCTATGCCAATTTTTGTAACACGATCTATCTATCCGACCCTTAATCAAATCATCCTTTGCTTAAAATCTACAGTTTTATCACTTCTTTCCTGAACTCGGGACTAGATATCCGGTCGTTTCCGCCTCCAATAAGGCGAATATCTTGACCATGAATTGTTCATCTTTTATGAAAACATCTACAGTACATTTATGAAAAAAGAAAACTACCGTCTTTCCAACTATTTTGAAACAATGAATAGTAAAGGTGCATCCTCAATTTTTTCAAAATTTGAATAGCTTTTCAATTAGATTTATTTAGCATAAAAATTGTTCCCGTAAATTGACGAATTAATTATACGAAAGAAAAAGTCAACCTGGATTGACATAATGTGAAGCATTTCTACAGCACATCTAGGTAGCAGAATATTGAATAAAATTTAATGTTCTCTTTATAAAATAGAAATAACGATCCTCATAACTTTGCTATTTTCTATTATTTACTTAAGAATTATTTTTCGGACACACCTGTGACACACGGAAGAAAATCGTGTCCTGTATTTATATACAAGACATTTATCTGTTCGATCATATTTACTTTCAAATTTCATCACGTTTTTTGAATAAATAATAAATTTTCTCCACACCAGCCGGCATGCGTCAAACGAGTTGTAAACCCAGTACTCTCGGTCGCTCAGCAGCGAAGGTATGCCAGCTCGATCGATGCTGACGTAGTAGTGATTGGATCAGGTCCTGGAGGATATGTAGCAGCTATAAAGGCCGCCCAATTGGGCATGAAGACTGTGTGTGTGGAAAAGGACCCAACGCTCGGTGGAACCTGCCTCAATGTTGGATGTATTCCATCAAAGTCTCTCCTTAACAATTCTCACTATTATCATATGGCACACAGTGGAGATTTGAAGGATCGTGGAATCGTAGGCAAGTAGTTTGTTAGAATTGTAAAGACTTGGATCATCACAAAATATTTGGCGTTTTTTTAAACTTATTGAGAAAAATTTAGGAAAATCAAGGAAATTCTACACATTTCTAGATCATAAGTATGCATCTGTAAAAGATTAATATCCTCGAGTATTCTCACATTTAGATTTTGGTAACATCTGTTACTAGATTTGTTTGGGCCATGTCTGCATTTCATATTCTCTTATCCATATAGCTGATAACAGTATGTGAAAAGCTAAATTTGATATTCAACTAATTAAATTACAATAAAAAATTACGCATATTTAATTCTTCTATTTTGTAAGTTGAAAAAAAAAAGAGGAAATACCTATTGGTATTTTCATATGTTGTTTTCGACTGTATGCAATAGTTTTGAAAATAGCAATGATTATTTGCAACACGACTTTATTTTACCTCGTTATGTTCACAGTCGAGAATGTCAAGTTAGATCTGGACCAACTCTTGCAGCAAAAAACGAACGTGGTGAAAGCCTTGACTAGCGGAATAGCTGGACTTTTCAAAAAGAACAAAATCGAATGGGTTAAGGGACATGGAAAAATAACTGGAAAAAATCAAGTTTCCGCACTAACACCTGACGGCAGTGTTGGTACTACCATAAACACCAAGAATATTGTGATCGCTACGGGCAGCGAAGTGACACCCTTCCCTGGTATCGAAGTTGACGAAAAACAAATCGTTTCATCGACTGGCGCGTTATCATTAAATCCAGTACCAAAACGATTGATAGTTATTGGTGCTGGAGTCATCGGCTTGGAGCTCGGCTCAGTCTGGCAAAGGTATTTTACCATTTTTCCATGGCAGTTATTATTCGGTACTGTCTACCCTCAAAATCTTGTTATTATTTCTTCATCTAAAAGCTTCTAAAATTCTTAATTTAACAAACAAGGAATACAAAGACAAAACTATATCGACTCATTCACATTGACAGGTTGGGTTCAGAAGTAACAGCCGTTGAGTTCATGACGTCAATTGGTGGTGCTGGTATTGACGGAGAAGTCAGTAAAACTTTACAAAAAATATTGGGAAAACAGGGTCTGAAATTCAAGTTGGGAACCAAAGTTACCGGAGCAACGAAAACCGGTGGTGAAATCAAAGTTTCGATCGAAGACGCCAAGGATCCGAGCAAAAAGGAAGAATTGGGTTGCGACGTGCTGCTCGTCTGCGTCGGCAGAAGGCCATACACGAACAATCTCGGCCTTGAAGATATTGGTATTGAAAGGGACGAAAAAGGCAGGATCCCAGTTAACAATCGGTTCCAAACTGTCATACCAAAGTGAGTGTGCGCTCTCCGTATCATGACTTCAGTTTCAAAAAAGGTGCTCAACTCAATGTTGATTTATTTTTTCGTTGTTTAGCATCTACGCCATCGGAGATTGCATCCATGGACCTATGTTGGCGCACAAAGCCGAAGACGAAGGCATCATCACGGTAGAAGGCATCGCCGGAGGTAAAGTAAAAAAAAAGAAAACTCCCCTTGGTCTACTGAAAAACCTACAAACCAAACCACAAATCGTTAGAATTCACCTAATTCACGGTAAATCCGAATCAAGTCGTATATTTTTAAAGGCGCTGTTCACATCGACTACAACTGCGTACCAAGTGTAGTTTACACGCATCCCGAAGTCGGTTGGGTCGGCAAAACCGAGGAGGATCTGAAGAAAGAAGGCATCGATTACAAAGTAGGAAAGTTCCCATACCTAGCCAATTCTAGGGCTAAGACCAATATGGAAACGGACGGTTTCGCCAAGGTGTTGGCAGACAGTAACACTGATAAGATTTTGGGTGTTCATCTTGTTGGACCGTCCGCTGGAGAGCTGATTAACGAGGCTGTTTTGGCGATGGAATACGGCGCGAGTGCTGAAGACGTCGCGAGAGTCTGTCACGCCCATCCGGTACGTAACATACTTACCACTTTACAGACGGGTTACGTAAAACGATCCATACGTCAAATGGCTGTGATTACAAAGCGTATTTATCGTCAACCAGAAAGGAACGATTAATTAATTTTTCCTTTGCTTTATTACAGACGTGCTCCGAGGCTCTCAGAGAGGCTCATCTCGCGGCGTACTTCGGCAAGCCTATTAATTTCTAAGAAATAATCCACGGCAATAGTCCGAAGCGTTGTGAAGAAAGATCGTGAACGCCCCACTTGGGTAGTTCGAGTTGTAATAATATCGTGTAAGCAAGTCGTAATTAGCTAAAAGGCAATACCGTCAGATGAAAGAAGCAATGAGAAGACGAAAAAACACCAAGCAAAATAAAACAAGGTTGTAAATAAAGTAAATATCGTTACGCAATGCGGGATCCCGGGGATTCCGATTACGATAACCGACAGTTCTATTACTAACGTAATATCACACGAACCCCTATGTATTTATTAAAATATCAAACAATAAAACCCTATCTGCTTTTGCGAGCAAGTGGAAACCGTATCAAGGTTCAACAATGTAATAACACCTCTATCCCTGATCGGATATCAATCAAATCGCAAACTCGCAAGTTTTAAGAACTCTTATAATAACTCGCTGTTACAGACAAATTCAATTTTTTCCCGGAATATCATTCTTGCACAAAGTTCGAAATGGCGAAATTCCGTATTTGGTTAATATTTGAGTGTCTTTAAGCAAAAGCGAAAGAAGTTTGAAAAAATCTTCAGTCATCACACCGTCGGACTATCCTGCGCTTCGAATTCCACGCACAAAGCGAATGACGCTGGTTGTTCGATGAAGCGAGGGATGGCAGCACGCGAGGATCGAATCGAATTGGATAAGCCAGTGCTGCCGCATCTTGGACCGCGAGTGCAACATCGTTGGACATACGGTTGATCCGAGAGCTGAACGGAGCCGAGGGGCAACTGCTGCGTGGTGTGTGGCAGCAGCACACACCCAATGTTTGTGTTTTCGAATATCTCGGGAGGGTAATATCGGCGTGATAGAATAACACGGTAGAAAAATGTTCGTAACAAGCTAGAAGTTAAAGGATGTAGCCTGTCCGATATCGAGTATCAAGATGTGGACACCGACAAAGACGACGAAGTATGGCGTTGGTAAGTCTAACAACAGTGCAACAAAACCTTGACGCGTTTCGTTCGTCCAGTTCGAAACTGTCAAATAACGTACGAAATACGGACATACTGAGAGATAGATGGGCCGGATACGCCGAGCTGTCAATTGTTTTCTGTCTCGACGATCGCTGTCGGTATTATAGAGTTCCGTAATTAAAAATCCGCGAATCCAAATCTTCTCGCGTCCGTTTCCCATCTCCATCCCCTCGTTTCGCCGACCTACGTAACGATCTCTGCAGACTCAAAACCGTCACATCACCTCGTCCGGGCGGA
Source organism: Neodiprion pinetum (assembly GCF_021155775.2). Classification (NCBI taxonomy): domain Eukaryota; kingdom Metazoa; phylum Arthropoda; class Insecta; order Hymenoptera; family Diprionidae; genus Neodiprion; species Neodiprion pinetum. The sequence goes on along the minus strand of NC_060235.2, from coordinate 39,468,597 downwards.
TTAGCCGCACGCTAGACTCGCGTGTGCGTAAATTTTCCCCGTGTGCGTATTCGTGCACGCGAGAGGCCCATTCATCCATTGATCGAACCTCTCTGACAAGGAGAGACGACGGCCTCTGTCACTCTTGAGGCTCGAATTATCATTGCAATTGCTCGAACTCACCGCAATTCATCACGACAATGTACGCGGCCACTCTCGCTCGAATTTAATACACTCGTACATCAGGCGGGACTTCGCATCGCTATCGCACACGTAATTGCGTTAATTATTTCGGTAGCGTGTGTTTTTCCGGGCCACGCGATTATTGTACTTGCCAGCTCGCGTGTCACATCGTGTTGAAGTTAGTAACATTACCGTGACGATTCATGAGGAAAAACCGTTATTTCGCGATTTTGGAACTGTTTGAAATTCGGTAAACCGCGATCAAACAAAACATACTCATATCTTACAATCTTGATTCCTTAAAAATCAATTTTAAACTAAGAAAATAGTGTTCTTATCTCAATGTTTCCTTACGATAAAGTTACTAACTTCAGTCTCGTCGCGTATCGATAATTGGCTATCTTACGCTACTGGAAAAACCACCGGAAGATTAAATTTTTCTGCTTATCCGCAGCTGATGAACAGTCATTGATAATAATCAGATTGTCAACCTGCTCTTAAATTTTCTATGCATATATCTCGTATCAAACGTGTCCTACATCGTAGTTCTGGGATAGGATGGACAGAAGTAGGTTTATTGTTAGCCAGATAAGTAAGTAATCGTAAGGAGTGCGTTTCTGTTCAACGGAATACTGCATGGGCAAGGTCAGGCACGATTTGTTATCGCTGATTCGTTGAATCTTGTTTACCCACTGAGTCAAGAGCTACAAGAGCTTGAAACCCTAGAAAAATAGTCAGGGAACTTCATTCGGAAGCTTCAAAGTCGCATTCAGGGTATTGACACTTCTATTCTTGTTTCCTTGACTTGATAACTGATATTTGCCTTCGATTCAACGGCGCTCTATTGCATCGACACCAAATCTTTTCGTTTTCCATACGAACACGTGAAAAAATTTGTATTACTCTTGTATAAGTCAACCGTGATTGTTGTTCGCGAAATGAAAATTCTTTCATTTCTTTGACGTATGTATAGATTAACAAACTTCAAGTTGAGAATCTGCATCGTCACTTGAGAGAATAACTTACGATCAGGTAAAAAGAATCGAGCAAAAAAAGAAAAGAGAAGAATACATTGCGTATACGTATATACAACACGTCAGAAGAATTACGCAACGAATCCACTATACACGTGCATATTGCTTATACTTATATACCGTGTACGAAATATTCCCACCCCCCCCCTCCCCCCAAAAAAAAAAAAAAAAATTAGAACTGATCGCGTACACGTATAATAAATACACTCCGATTAAATCGCATCGTTTGCAAATGTTAATTATAAAATGCGTCGTCGAATTCCATCGCGTGTGGATTAATTGGAATGTGTATAATGCGCGTATAATATCCATACACCGCCGAAATGCGTACCGTGTAACAGCTGCGTGCCAACGAACACTTTTGAGAGATATTTTTAAACTTTCACGCGAAAATCTGCAGCGTACGGTAAAAGCGTAGTATCTGCAGGGCAGCAGCGAAGAGAGCTGGAGAAAATCGCATGGACGGACGGAATAATAGACAGGGATTGAAGATCCCCGGAATCGTTTTTAGTTCCAGGTTGGAGAAAAACCGGGAAAAGTTTAGGGAATTATGATGGACCACAGTGACAAACGTACTTGTATTTTATAAGTCGGTTTCAAAGTTTAGCTATGCTTCGTAAATTCATTTCAGCTAACTTTCGTAAACGGTATATTTGTTCAATTTCTAATTGTTTGTACGAAACGAAGTTAATACTACGTGTTTCTAAGATCCAAAGTTATATATTCAAGGAGCTTTTGGTCATAAAAGCTGCCCAACATTACGAATAAGTTTCGTAGGAAAATGTCGGTGAATTCGGAATTTTTTTACGTCGAAAAGTCGGGGAATTTTATTCGAACAAAATTGTCACCACCCTGAAATTCACAGTAATACTGCACCTTGTTTGAAATTCCACGCAGTACAACCGTAAAATTTTTCTCGAGGGAGGCAGATTTTACCCCGAGATTATATTTCCCCTGCGTCGAGTTTCGGATCTTTTTCCTAAAAATTCCTAATTCAACAACGCTACGTTTTACCTACCTACCTTATTACATGTATATGATAGCTCCTCTCTCTTTTTCTATCTCTCTCTCTCCCTCTCTCTTTACGCCCAAGTTGTAATTCCACGCACGTGGCTACGTCCCTACGCTACGCGCCTTGCACTAAATACTAATTCGGTTAGCCACCTACAACGCGACGTTTAAACCGCACGGCGCAGTACGTTTAGTATCGTTATTCTATGGCACGAATACCTGCGAAGACTGTTGAACGTGATAAAAACCAGAAATCTCTTTTCGGAAGATTCGATGCATCCTCACCGCGTGGGTAAAAGTATGATAAAATATATGCTGAAACGATGTTATATATAAGAGGAGATTTTTGAGACGTTTTAGAAATGTTTATAACGAACGAAAGTCGACTTTTTTTTTCCCAATCAATCACTTGGATAGAGAAGAAAAATTTTACGATCATTTGTCGACTGAAGGATTGGCTGAAAAAATTACAGGATTCCAGATTAATCTGAGACTTTTGTTTTACCTGAATAAAATCGTGAATAACTAAAGAGATATTGTCGAATTTCTGGAATAATTGAAATTTTAAACACGAACTTTCTCGTCGTTTTTAATATTAGAATTTCAGTGAAATATTTATAGCATACATCATGTGGCGTGATTCAGTTTCAAACAAAAACACTCTGACGTACCTGAATTTCGTATAACGAGGACTCGAAGAAAAAGATAATATATAATCTGAAATAGTAGATTAAACTTTTCTATTCTTTCATTATTTCAATTCTTATAGACACGAAAGATAGGTACACATATATCTGAAGAATTTCAATTTTTCATTTGAAAATTCTGAAAATGTTGGGCCAGTCTTGATATTCAAAATTAACGATATTACCTGAAACGATGAATCTTTTTGAACTGTGGAATCTAGACAGAGGCTGTCGTTATATCAATAAATAAAAATTTGCAAAAATTTACAGGTATATATATACAATAATTCAGAACGTTCAATTGCACTTTCAATTTTCATACGCAATGTTATTCTTATTTTGACATAACATTCTCGAAGTATAGTACAATTTTACTGTTCACGTAAATTCTTTTCTCCAACCTTTCTGCTCCCTGTAAAGATTTTTCAAAGAAGCGAACCGCACAATACGTCCAATTTTTCATCTTTCAAAATAGAAGGTGGAAAAAAAAAAAAAAAATCCGTCTGTTTCAACAAATGTAGAGGAGGTTTGACAAAAAAGAAAAACGGAGAAAAACTGGTTTTTTTTTTTTTTTCAACTGCACAGTTTCATTATTTTATCGCTTGACATCGTCCGTGGAGAAAAAAAAAAATGGCGCTTCCGGTCTTTTTTTAATTATTATTCTCTTGAAATAATACGCGTAGCTTGACGATTTGGCATCGAAGTGTGCCTGCCTACATTGTAGCAATGAAAAATGCTCGGGGTAATCGAGACTCTCGGGAGTTGAAACGCCTGGTACGTTTTCGGCTGTTTTGTTTACGTCTGCTGGGCTCATTTAAACCGCTCCCCTTTACACCGAGGTCCATTCAACCCTCCTACGCCGACGAGCAGCAGCCAGCTAGGTTCGACTCCCCTCGGCGACTACGACGCTCTCTGTTTCATTCTCGAAAAGCGAAGGGAGTTATTGATTTCATTCCCGAGGCCCTGGGTACCCGGGAAAACTTGGGAAATTTCCTCTCTGCCCGATATCTACGATAGGGTGTTTCGGAAAAAAACAATTTGCTATTTTCCTTTACGGCAACCCTCGGAAAAGTTTGTTTAGGTTAAGAGAAAGATTTTTTAAAAAGATGAGCGTTTTACGTCACGTGGAAGATCAAGCTCGGTTGATTTTTTCATTTTTTGTAACATTTTTTTTTTTTTTTTGAATTTGGGAAGAAACACGTTGTATCGCTTCGGTTATTATTTCTTTCCTGACATTTATATTCAACCCAAAGATCACGATCCGTAACACAACGATGTATCAAACGGGAATCTTATTCTCGTTAATTAAAAGTTCGTATTAAATTACAACTATTTTATGAGATTGTATTAATAATTAAAAAGTCATTGAATACGCTTATCAAACGTCAAACGGAGACTAGATGTTATATAGAGTAACGGATACTAGACTTTCCGGTATCAGCTGGAAAACTAATTTTCAATTTGTACGTAGAACTATGTTTTGTCGATTGCAGTAAAAATTGAAAATAGTTTAGGACTGAGCGGTGACTAAAAATTTCTGTCAGTGGAAAAATGTATAAAAGTGAAAAATCAACTGAACCCGATCTTCCACGCAACGTAGAACGCTCATATTTTGACAGAACCTTTCTTTTAACCTAAATAAACTTTTTAGGGTGTGCCGGTGGTGGAAAATTGCAAATTATTTTTTTCCTAAATACCCTAAACTACAACCTGCACATACACATTTTCGACACCCTACGACTCGACCTACGTCTCGTTCTCGACGTGGGGGACCGTCCCTCGGCATTTTGGGCCCCCTGCCTGCATGGGCATTCATTCCCTTTTACCGAACGAAGGATGTAACGCCCAGAAATCGAATTTCACCATCGCGAGTAAAGCTTTCCTGAACGGAACAACGTGAATTATAATTGCAGAGCTTACGCCAATTATAGCGATAACTATAATTGAAGAGGAGAATTAAAAAGGCTACATATACATATATTAAAAAACAATGCCACGTACAGGGTTTTTTAATTCTCCTCTGCAGTTGTTATGCATGCAGCAATATTTTTCATCAGTATACAGATTTGTATATTATAATTGCAGCAATTGGACTGAAATTTACGACTCGGTGTGTAAACAGATTTCATCAAACCTGTTGCTAAACATTTAACCGTATAATTGCTCCAAATTCTACTGAATAATACCGCTGGTACGTTAGCCGACGTTGTTTCTTTTTTTCGTTTGATATAACTACGGACTTTTTGTTCAGTAAGCGTAAAAACGGTATTTTAATTTGCATCGAATACAAACAAAACAGTGCCCACAGAACGAGAATCGGAAATTGTACCTTCCTGTATAAATATATATGTATATATAATAAATAACAAGATTCTGTCCTGAAGAGTAAAAAATGAAACTTGGTAAGCTACGATTCCAAAGCACGAAATGGTGAAACTGATGCTGAACATTTCACAAGATTCGTATTTTTTCTACATCGGAAGACAGCGTCAACAAGAACTTATATTTTCGGCGTAAACTACGGATACGTAAATTGACAGCTCCGGGAATAATCAATGAAACATCCGACATGAGTTTAATAAACATAATCGTGCAGGAAGGTACAATTTCCGATTCTCGTTCTATGGGCACGTTTATGCAGGGCATACAATCATAAAGCTGTCACGTGTCAACGGTCAAAGACACCGCGCCGATGACTGGGAATGAATGAATGAATGAATGAATGAACGAACGAACGAACGAACGAACGAACGAACGAACTCGACAATATCGTGTTTGTATAAAAGACAACGCGTCGAACGTGTCGGACAATGACATGTGTTTGTACTTTAAACTTGCATTGTGATGGCAAAAGGTGTCGAATGTAGGTGTTAGAATTACAACAATCTTATCTTTACACCGAATAGAGGTACACACTGATTCAAAAGTGCTTGTGACACGTACGGAATTATTGTTCGAGATGCTTCGATCTGTTTCTTCGATTCTTTCCCTATTTTCTGCGTTTTTTTCACCTTCTTTAATTGATTTTTTATTCACCATTCTTTGCGGCGCGATCAAGCCAACTATTCCAACAATATTCAAACAGTTTTTTTTAACGATACCTGTTTTACTCAATTTTTCTAGTTACTGTAACAAATGAAATTTTTCTCAGTGTACGTACAATTATTAAGATCACGCGGTACTCCTACTTTTATCGACCGAGCAAACTCACCCTTTTTCTTGTTGTATTGAATAAACAAACGAACAAAAAGGGTGTCAAATTACGACGGTGCATCGCTATTTTCTAGCGAAATTTAGGAAAGTTATTCATATCCCGAAAATCGTCGAAAAATGGCTGATTGAGAGCATCTTTTATTTACGAAATTATTGTAATTTATAGTTCTCAATATTGCTTGAAAACAGTCTTACGATGGCTCATTTTACTCCGCATTATTTCTGGAATTGCGCAAAGTATCTCAACTATGCACTTTTTGGCCCCTGAAATGCGGGAAATGTGGGAATAGTAACACGTGTCAAAAAACCACACATTTTTGGACGATTTTCGTGATACGAGTAACTTTCCTGAATTTCGTTACAAAAGTACAAATTTGAACCCTTTCCGTTCGGTTGTTTGTTCGTAATATAGAAAGATAAAAGGGCGAGTTTGCTCGGTCGGTAAAGGTAGGAATACTACATGACCTAAATCGCGTGAGTAACGTTGAGATGCGTTTACAAATCTATGCGTACGATAAACTATTTCAGATACAGCATGCATTTGTGTAATATACTTGTATTATCGACGTATATAATGCGTACAATTTGTTCGCAGAACAGGCATTACAACCACGAATAATATGAATAATAAGTTCAACGTATTCGTAATGGTAGTAAAATATGATTTATTGGTAACCACGTTGTTTCATCTGCGTCCTGAACTTTGCCACGCATCATTTCGGCACTTTATTCGCGAGATTGTTTAACGAACAATGGAAACAATAAAACGTTGTACCGAGTTTTGTATTCAAGGTTTTTCTTGTTAAAAATGACCAGACAAGTTTATTTATACGCATTTAAGATAGTGTGACGTATCAGGCAACAGGAGGCTTTGTGACGTCTGTCATTCGCAGCCACATTTTGTCGGTGTCGCCGTATATTAATTAGCGAAAATGTTTTATTGCGAGAAATTTGTTTGCGGTAACTTGATTACACGGTTTGCAAAATCAGCAACCGCCGTCTTCTTTTCTCTTATTTATCATATGTATGAAAACGAATTTTTATTTCCCTTTCGGAAGCGGAAATCATACTTTAAAACCGAACGATTTCCTCTCTCTCTGTCTCTTTATTATACTAGAAATCATATTCCTTGTTCTTTTTTCAACATGTAATTATTGAATCGTGAATAAAAATGAAGCGCGATTTCTAAATCGAAAATATTTGTACCTATATATATTAACGTGCAATAGAATGTTTCGTTTGAAACGTTTTCAAGGTATGAAAGAAGGATTAAGGAAAAAAAAACAACGTCCTGCAAACCAAAGGAATTGTTTTAATAGTATTGTGTTGAGCCGGGTTTAAAAGTCAGAATTTTCAAAAGTTCCAAAAGCGCCAAATTCCGAATTATTTCAGTTGCGAAACTTGAAGTAGCGAAATCCAACTTTAACGAAACATCAAAGTTTCGAATGGTCCGAAAGGCGACGCTCAAAGTTCTGAAAGGACAAAATGCCACGAGGGCGTAACTCCGAAAAGTTAAAATTTCTGAAATACAAAAATGAGAAAATTAAGAAATCCGAAATATCGAAATCCCGAATGATCGAAGATTTTTAGTTCTGTAAATTTCTGTCTTGGAGAAATTTCCTCGCTTGACGCAAAAATGCAGAAATTGTAGAACCTAACTTTCATACGTATCTGTAGGCATTCGTTCCTACGACTGCTTCTTCTTTTTCTTCGTCCTTTTCGTCTTCTCTTTCTTCTTGTCGAGCTCTCGCGCGAACTTTGCACGTATTTTATATGGAATTAAGGCCGGGCAAGTGTTTGAAAGCTTTCTTCCGGTCGCGGCGACGCAAGGAAATGGGAAAACTTGACACAAAGCTCCGTCGTTGATACGAGTTCAATGTCCGAATTTTCACACGCCGTGTTTCAAAATTCTAAACTTTCCTAGGGACGGTTTCAACTCACAATAGACACAAAAGTCGTGGCGAAAAAAGTCTTTCTTTTCGTATAAAAATCTTCACACGCTTTGATATAAAACAATTATAATTACACTTGTATTCTATACATATATATATATATATATATATATGTATCTGAGGTTTGAATTGAGATATATATATATAACGTAATAATTCTGCGTAGGTATAAATTAAGGGCACCAGCTGTATAACAGTTTGGTTAATTTGCTCTGTAGTAAAAAAAAAAGCTCACCCACGTTTACTTCATAAATTCTCGGGACATGCGGTGGAATAAAAACGGGGAACAAATTAAAAGATTACACGGTTCTCAGATTATAGACGGTAAAAAACCTTCCTATAATCTTTTTAAATCCATTAGATCTGTCAAATTCTTCAGTGATTTAACAACGCTTCGATTATTATAATAATATAATATACATGTGTAAATGATTATAATTGATTGGTAATGAAAATAATGAGTCTGAAGTTGTCTTTTTTAATATACCTTTTCTCGTTCATAGTTTGAAAAAAAAAAAAAAAAAAAAAAATTCCAAATATCTTCAAGATCAAGTTTGTATTTCCGTTGTCGAGAAAACGAGAAGCTGCCGCACGATGATCGCACAGTTCGGCGAATACGGTGAGAAATTCTTGGAAAAATTCGCTCCATCGTGGATTTCTTAATTGACGGGAATACCGAAATATTTCGTAGACTTTGCGGTACGGAACGAGGAGACGTGAAAAGAGAAAAAAAATAGTTCATCATTCACATCGTTCGTCGAGGGGGAAAAACTCGCGGCAGTAAAAGGAACGTAGAATGTTATACCAGTTCTACCGCTCGTACAATGTGTGTATGCATGTATGTACGGTTTGCACAGGTATGTCGGACTTGTACGTGTCGCACATTCACATATAATCGGCTTGCTCATTGAGATGCATCTCGCGTAGGAGCGACGGAGGCAGGAAGCCTGTGTCATACGCGCATTGTTAAGCGTTTCCGGTGACTTTAGTTCTTATCACGTCAAGAGTTCTCGGAAGAAATAAATATATATATTATATATATGTATGTATATGTATGTACATATGGGGCATTCCATGACATCTCGATCAAGACTCTACGTCAATGTTTTTTTTTTATCTTAAAAGTACACGACGACAAACGCCATCGCAATGTTTTTCAGACTTTGTCAATCCAGTGTATATACGAAGTATGATTTAAAAACATGAAACAGAAACCCGCACTTTCTATAAGCTGATAAAAGTTCGGTAAAATTCTTGTGAGGTATAAGAAAAATTTTGACACTTATTAGAAGATGGAGATTCCATAACTTCGAAAGACGAATTAGAAAATTAAAATATTATTATTATTCGATTGCATTTTTGATATAAATATAAACACAAAAATTTTCATTCTTTATAGTAATAATATAATTTTGGTAATGACAATTGTTTCTTTTTTCATCTTGCTTATTTATTTCACGAGATTTTTCTGAATTATTTAGAGATTTTAGAAAGTAGGGGTTTTCGTGTTTTTGTTTCAAGTTTTTTAATCGTACTACAGATAAATAGTTTTGCTGGATCGAAAAATTGTGCAGAAAAATTGCGATTGCGTTTTTCGTCGTGTACATTCATGCGAAAAATTATGAAGCTAATCTGAGATATCGACGTAGAATCTTGATCGAGATGTCATGGAATGCGCTATATATTAATAATAGCAAAAATAATAATATTGTATGGAGAAATATTATTTGAAAAAAAAATTATATTTTTTTATGTACGTACATAAAATATGATTCAAATCTGCGGTTCGTTGCATTATTGCACTCCTACCGGCTAAATATTATTGTTATATTCGTCTTTGCAATTGTCTGCTTTGTTCCCTCGATACTCGTATTACATTCGTTATCTTAGCTGCAATTTCTTGGTCAGCTATAATCGGCATTCAGCATCATAGGGAATTTCATGCCAACTCTACGTGCGATTAATCGGCCCTGAGCGTTTTTGATTTCGTTAATCTTATCTTTTCATCTTGAACGCGTTCAAAAAAGAACCTGTGATTTTTTTCAGATCATTCTATAATATCAAAGACTGACAAAAACTGAAATTAATATGAACGAAGTATAAATAATGATAATTATTTTCACATGTTCATATTGCTATATTCAAATTCCTTTCTATCAATTTTCAGCCCTCTATAACTGGAGAGGAGACACGCGGTATGGTTTGCCATTGGAAATTGGAGAGACTGTCCAGATTTTGGAGGAATGCGCTGGTAAGTTGAGGATGATAATGTTGCGCTGAAAAAAAACACGATACATACCGGCATGATTTTTGCAAATATGAAACAGATTAGAGTGATTCGTTGCTTTGAACAAACCGCAATCGTATTTCGATTCGCAAATTACTCACATATGTGTTATAAAGTACGTTTAAAATTATTGTGTTTTCAGGATGGTTTCGGGGATTCACAACAAAAAATCGGACGGTCAGAGGGATTTTTCCAAGTTCTTACGTACAGCTGAAAGCCTGCAAAATCGAGAACGAAGGATTATTCGAATCGGTTATCCCTCTGGAAGATCCTGTTGTCCGAGAAGTTACTTTGGTACTCAGAGAATGGGGAGGAATTTGGAAAAGACTATACGTGGTGCGTTCTCTGTTTTCAAAATTTTAAAAACCCTCATATTTTCATGTAATAACCGAGGGTTTTAAAATCGTTAATCACGAATCTGAATTTTAAGTTCGGAATCCAAATTGGATATTATTCTTTTTTTTTTTTTTCTCCATGAACTTCGAACCTGCAGTCTGCGAACATCAAGTTCGAGGGCTGGCTCATGGCCACTCTAAAAACGCTTGTTATTATGTGTATGATCTATACTTTAGCATCCCAAGTTCTATAAATATCGTTATTTATCGTTACGTACCGCGTTTCAACCGTGCCGAAAATTATTACTTGTCTCGACAAGTAATGAAAAAATGGCTCAAAGCATAGTGCCAGCCTTTTGTTGCGTGTGTTCTTGATCATATCTAACATTCAGTAATTCGAAATGAAAAATCATTTTCAGGAAAGAGAAACGTACAAATTCAACACCCTGCGAAAAGTGATGCGAGAATTGTTGGAATGGAGACGGCAACTTTTGGGCGGCACGCTGACGAGCGATCAAACTCGGGAGCTAAAATTACGAATCATCAACAAAGTGGACTGGGGAAATCGGTGAGTCGATATTTTTCTCACATTATTTTACTGTAGCCGATGAAATTGATTCGCCGCTTCTTCGCTCCAAATGAATTATTACACATAGAAAGAAATAAACCGTCGGTAAGTTACAAGCATTCTGTTTATTGAATTAAAAAAAATTTTTTTTTGTTTAATTATCTAATTTTTCATTCGTTTGTCGGTGTTTTATTACATGTATATAATTTTATAATATAATATCTATAGCTATCTAAGGCGTTGCACAAACTGGCAGTCTTTCTCTCACTTTCCGTGCGATTTTTACAAGTGAGCGTTATTATAGTATTACAATTGTTTTCTCCGCTCGTAAAATATCAAAGATCATACGCTAATATCACTAAATTCTATACGAAACTTTCTCGATATGAGTAATTCTGCGTTACCCAATCGATCACGTCTCTCTTATTTTAGTTTATTCCTTTCTCTTCTTTGAGTTTTACTTCAACAACTATATTTACCTAAGTATATCACTCGTGTAATGAAGATGAATCCTTATATTCAACGATACTCTAATCTAGTTGCTAAAAAAATAATCGTAGTATTCTTCTCTCTGTGTTTGTTTAGCTAGAATCGTTGTTTAACGTAAAAAATACAAAAATTCATGGACACGAAAACCTGCTTAGTTATTATACATATATATATATATATATATTTGCGGAAAATTGCAAAACGATATTTAATCAGCAATTGAATAAAGAAAAAGGCAACGAGAAAAAAAACTGTATACATGTTATTCTCGAGGAATGAATACGTGGTTATACTTTATCCAAGATATAACGTTACACATTTTTTATAGGCTATAACGCTTCAGATGAGATTTACATATAAATGGAAAACAGGTTCTAATAATATATATAACGTGTGTATATTTATATTATATCGATCCAGGTCAGTCACAGTAGATAGTATGCCGTTTATCCCGAATTACAGAAGTATAATTGCCCGTTGGCAATATATTTTGTAATGTATAATACTTTTATATACTATATCGCGTATACTGCGAAAACAGTAAACGCTTTTTTTCCTTCTCTTTGTTGATATTTATCAGATATTATGCGTGAGTTTTGATGACAGTGATGAGATTATGGTTCAAAATTAGAAGGCCTGATGTAAGAAAGGAAAACGCGTCTTCGGTAATCCGTTGAAATGATGTTTACTTAGATTTAATTTGATAAAGAGTAAAACGAAACGAATCGTCGAGCAAGTTACCCAGTAATAAAGCCCACTAGTAAATTTAATACTAATATTTGTGAATAGATTATTATCTTTCATAGGCGAAATTAGCCTAGAGTATTTACGCGATATTTAAAAAATGTACAATTACAATTTCTAGTGGATTACAGGAGTATACGATTCTCATTTTGATACACGACGAAGTAATGATAAAATGTCGAAGTGATGATTGGATGAACTTAAAGTAAAGAAAATCTCTAATGGCTCTGACAAACTTATAAACGCGATATTTGTGATGTTTTGATATCAATATTTTTGTTCAGAAGACAGGAACCGAATTAATTTAGAGCAAAATTTCATATCGCGCTTAGGACGAAACTCATTGTACGCCTGTTTTAGTCGACGCAATGCTTAGATTTAAAGCATTTTTATTTAATTGTTATTTTTTTTTTCTTTCTACACTTTCACATCGCGATCGATTGTTTATTATTGACGCACGCCCGTACATCATCCTCTTAAACAAATTATTAATGTATTCGAGACCGTTTAATCATTCATTCACCCCGCTATTATCATCTGTTGCAATTGTAAAAAATCGTTTAGCAACGATGAGATGAAGTAACTACAGCATTCGGATGCTAACAAAACATCGGATTTTTTTTCCTACCAAACACGTAAAGCGGACCAAAATTGCAAAAATACTTGGAGCACTTTTAACAGCGTTTTAATTGAAAATCGAGTAAGACAATCGTTCCTATAAAAATAACTGTTCATGGAGCGATTTTAAAGATAGATCATTACCTTAGCAAAATAATAAGTCATAATCGTATCGTTATTAATAATCCTATGAAATCTAATTAAATCGAAATCATTTATAGACCCATCCAATCGATACATTCGTATTTAATTAGCACGTATCGTTTACAGCGATACGTATAATTGTTTTGTAAGGAAAAGTCGAACTAAAGAAAATATGTGTTTGAATTTGAAATCGAAGTGAAGATAACTGTACTTCGATGATGATTGAACAAAATTTCGTTCACCTTCCCAATCAAATCAAAAAAGAACCAGGCGCTCTTCTCGCATCAATTTACCTCAATGTTTTATCACATGGTTTAGATTTCCGTGTCCTTGCCAAACTTTTCTATTTCCGGATATATAGGAGACATTTCTAAAGTACTCGGAGCCGATGGCACAGAGGTTGGTGAAGCTCCGCTACTAGATCCTAGGTGCAAACGACGCGATAATTCTTCCAAAATTTCTCTGAATATTGAGAGGTGCATATTCTGACCAAGGAAATGAAGTAGCAGAAAGTCTCCGACCTGAAAACATAATCAATGGGTTAATTACAGGATCACATATTTGAAGATGATCAAAGCAGGATAAATAAAAAATGTGAAAACTAGCAACCAATTGCAAAGCCCACCTGAGTCTTTCTGATAAGAGCGTTAACTTCGGCGGAGCTTCCAAATTTGAAACGCTTCTTCAATATGGCTTCGCGAGTGCTCGGTAGTAGAACAATAGCCATACTGTACAGGAGACCGATTCCCGAAAAAATGGCCAGAATGATAAACCAGAACCATAAAAAGATGTATATCTTTTCATTGAGAATGTTCAGGGCCAACACGCAGAGGAAATCCAATTTCTGAACGCCGCCGGACGGACCGAATTTGTGGAAATCGCATTTTGTCACGCGCGGGAATATCTCTATCATCGGATCTCTTCGTTTCTCCTGATCCATATTACTGAACGCAACCACTTCCGTTCCGTAAGTCAAAAACGCACCGCCCAAAAATGTGTCGATGAAAAATATGTTCCCAACCTGAAATCAAAAGAACAGTTATAAATTACATGCAACCCGAACGGAAAATCGTTCGTAAATTTAGCATCCAGCTTCTTCCAAGTTTCGTTTTAAAAGCTAAATATTGCATAAACGTGAAAAGAGTTTAAAGAAAAAAAGAAGCCTCACCACATTGACAAAGTTGAGAGCCTCGCAGAAGAAATATCCGGCTGCATAACTGTTGTGCAGGTGTAGAGTTTCGTACATGTACTGTACTAGCCGATTCGTTCTGACCAATCGTTCCTCCTTGGTTTCCACCAACGCGCCGCGGATTCCCTCGGATATATTTTTGACCTTGCCCTCTTCCCACTGTTTCCACATCCAATGTGGAATGTAGAATAGTATTCCTTGGAAAAATAGCATGAAAGGAACCCACTGGTAGTAGGAATGATACTTTCTATCGCCAGTGTCTGGACCGAGACCTGGATGCGCTGTGTCCGAGGGTATAGGCTTGAGACTTTTTCCAGGAATAGTGTAGCTGACCATCACCCAGCAATAGTTGTTCACCACGTGTCCCGGGACCGACGGATCCGATATACAATTTATCGGTTCACCTGGAGAGGGTTGAAAATCAAATTGACGAAAATTGTTCAGTCGTTCACTAACCGTTAACGATTATGATTACATAAATCTCGATTATCACAACTGGTCAAAACACCTCGAGGAACTTACGGTTCTTCGGAAACATAGGTCTGCAAAAAAATATTTCACTTGAGCTGCACTGGATGTATTTGGTAAATGTTATGTTTTCGAGTGTGCTGAATCCAAAAATTACTTTCATTTCCCTCCATCACGTACAGTCGCATAAAAAAGCGGTGATGAAAAAATCACCATTTCATTACAATGAACTAAATAATATTTCTTGATGAAATGTACTTGACATTTCATGTTCATTCTTTTTCCCTATGAAACCATTTCTTCTTCTCTTTGATACTTTTCCGATTACGGTTCCGTTTTCCAATTTCTGTTTCCCTTGTTTTTATTTATTTTTTTGAGTCTCACTTTAATACATATTAAATTGAAGTAAGAAATCACTTATGCATAAGATTTTCAGAAACAAGAATGGGATATCAGATTTCGAGTTAAACGGGAGTTTTGCGCTAAATGAAACCACAAACACGAATTCAAGAAAGGACCCAACGCGATGGAATTTTTGACAATTTTTTTTGGTGTCGGTGGTTAAAAATCGTTAACAAAACAGTGTAAGAAAAAAAAAAAAAAAAAACCAGTGTAGTTTTTTTGTTTACAGACCTGTGATATTGGATGCAACGTTAGTTTTGTTAAGATATACTCAATTCGGTAACATTAGGAATAAAAAGTGCGAAATGTTTACTCACCGATCAAACTGTTCGCTGTGACGATGATGCAACAGACGAATAGAATTGCAGAGGTGATTCGATAATGAGCCCGAAACACCATATTGTCGATTACAGCTTTGTCGATCAAGTATCGAACCTTGACGAACCCAGCTACAGCCGAGACCAGGCTGAAAACCGCCATTTTCGATCGTTTTTACACCCTGAAACAAGAATCGTGAACATGTTGAAACGTACAAGTCACAATAACAACGTTATATCATTTTTCAAATCATCCTTTACCACGAGAAGATACATTCTCTATCTACGCACATTTAATTTCTCGACGTTTCGATTTTTAAAACGTACCACATAAACAGACCCGTTCAATAAGAGAGTCCGATGAAACTTGTTATACGGCCAGAGTTTCGTTATTTAGTAAATTGGTACAAGTTGACTCAAAGCGCATGCCGTTACTCAGGGGTCAATCACAGCGTGTTTTACGGACCATTCGTCGTTGTTTCATTCTTCGTATAATACTTCCCAGTAGACCGAAAATGTTTCTACTTTAAAAGGTTCTTCAACGTCTTGTAATATTGCTCCATTAATATAAGAAAATTTTTGAATCTTTTGCACAAACTTTTTCGCGATAAGAATAAGGAGGAAAAATAAAAAGAAGAAATCAGTTTCGTTGCTTAGTGTAAACGTGACGCAAATCGTATTATTATTCCTGCAGGTATTCTTTACATATTTGTAGAAAACTGGCGCAAAGTTCAGATTAAATTTACTCCTTCGATCACCGGCATCATCGGGCTTTACTCGGATACTTATTACTCGTAACTGTTTACGGATCTCTGGGAATAACGCGCGTCGTTGTTCCCATCTCGCTGCGAAATTTTATCGAAAATGTTACAGCTTACGTAAATGATCTCCTGTTGTCTGCATCAGGAACAAAGCGGGTATTATAATAATAGCGACGTAAACTTATCTCGAGTGAAAGGACATAAACTGCTGCTGTTGGTGGGAGCTGCTGTAGCAACAAGTTCATATCTACGTCAGAATACACTGCGAGATGATTCAACCTCGGAAAAATGTCGTCCCTGATAATATACGTTACATCCTATGCACAGCCGACAGGAAGATGTGACAGTAATTATCATTAAATGATTTTAGAATGAAGAAAGAGAGCGAAAATTTTCTACTCACAATTAAATATCGAACCTTAATATCGTTGAAGCAAAAACATGTCGAAATGGAACGAGCTATCTGTGCTTAATAAACATATTACAGAACAAATTCAATTTCTTGTTATATAATCGCAGATGTTTGCAATATGTATGTTTAAAACGGTATTCATTACGCCTGCAGTGCGGCACAATAAACCGGCGACGGTTCTACGCTCTCCGCATGTGGCTAACAGATTTTTCTAACGTAATTGTATATTCCGGCTGAAATTGATTGCTTCAATCTTTGTTTGAGGCGGAGTTTTACGCCCCTGTTTTACCGACCGGAATATTATCGTTGTACTGTTTTTCAAATCCATTCGTCAAAGCAGACGAGATTATGATTTTCCTTCTCGCATTGGATGTAGTATCGTGTGACGAAAGTGGAGTACATTTTAGTAAACAAAACCAAGAAAAAATAAAGTATACTATAATTGCAATAATATCATCTTGAGGTATTCTGCTTATTACGTTATGCCTAAACATGGAAACGTTTGCCATGCGGTTTCCACGAAATTTGCATTAAACAAATGCGAGAAAAACGAGCATTATGAAATTCCACACACACGTATACTACGGAATGTATGTACGTATGAAGAAATGCGGATATCACTTCGATTTGTTAACTACAAGCTGTCGCTATTTCATTTCGTACAAATTTCATTTTTCCGTCTTCCTATTTTGAGGTAATTCTTTATGACGTTATGCAATGGTTCAGAGCACAAAGGTCTATTCGGTAGCTCCATTTTCGATCCATTTGGAAAACGGTACCGACCATTAACCAAGCGGCATTCCTTAACGAGTATAGCCGTAACAATAAGAGAAAATTGTGCCAAAATCTTCGGGATAATCGATAAGATATCGAAAATACCGTATAGATTAATTCCGTGCTGTCGTTGTTCGAAGCATGTGTCAACATTCCGCGAACTAACACAAGTAGAACGCAGCTCGTCAGTGTCTAATCACGAAATTCGTGGGCGTCGCGACCTTTATAACACAGTCGTACGATCTCCTGCACTCGCGTTACGTTGAAAGATAATTTTTTTTTTTTTATTCTTTATATTGTCCAATTTTAAGATTCCGCGGAATCTTATCAGACCGATGGCTCGATATTTACTGATCCGAATGTTGATTCGGCGTTCGGCGAATCATCCGGTGCGTCGAATTTCTATGGATTACTAGTACGCTCAGTTCCAGGAATTGACTCAACTTTCGTTTTTATACGACTTTCAAGATAGCCGGGTGACCGGTTTGCTCGCCTCTGTATCGTTGTGTAAACCCAGAAAGGCAGGCAGCCAAATACCGAGACGCGGTAGGAGGGTCGTCTGTCGGTCGAGAGAATATGTACGAGACAAGAAAGAAAATGAGAGAGATAGAGCGAGAGAGAAAGAGAAATGAACAGACGCCGCACGCCGGTCGGTGTAAATTGTCTAAATTCACTTCGTCAGTTTCCTTTCTTCCTATAAGCAGTCGAGAATCGGCGCAAGAAGCGTCGCGTATCCGTTGATAAAACAGAACAAAACAAAACAAAATAAAACAAATGAATCGAGACTCGGAAGGCAAACGGCGAAAAGAGATTCGAGAGGCAAAAGCCCTGCGGCAGTAATAAAATACTTTTATAGTAAAATGTTGCAGAGTGGGTATCCTTACAGCTCAAATGAGGTACGGCGCCAAGATATTTTTCTATTTCCCTGCAAGAAACACACACACGCGGTTATCTTCTTTCCGTCAATATTCCCAGTCGCGTCGTTGTTACATTGAAGTTAAGAGAGAAATAAAACAAATAAATCAAACCAAACCAACTGACGCACGCACTTATAAACCCGAGGAGAGACAACAAGCGTGTCGCACCAACGGGGCCCGTCGAACAACTGCCACGGCTCCGACCGTAGGGCCCGAGCCGGACGCCATCTTGATTCTTTCCTTGTTCGTGTTCCAACTTCCATGGAAAGCCGGGAAGGGGATGAGACGCGTTCATTACCTAGCATACGCTGCGGCTCTCTGCCCTTTTCGAAATACCTCATTGTGGCAATAAGGCATGGGAATCCCCTCAATCCTTTCTTACTACGTGAGGCGTCTGTCATCCTCCTTCCCTCTTTTCCCCTCCTCTATCCTATTCTGCAGTTCCATATATGTATAAACTGATCGTCACGTCGCTGGGTATAATCCCGTTGGTAATTTCTTATTCTCACACGTACAGAAACTTGACTTTTCTCGGTCAATTTCAACCGCTGTCAATAATGCTGATTGTGAGACTGCTATAAGTGGCGAGTGGATACCTACATCGACCGCAATTTGATATATTTCCCCAACTTATACTTTCCTCTTCTCTGTTGTTATTAAAATCCACTGCCGGGAGATAACCGCAATTATCGCGTAGCTTGGACAAATAAAACGACTTATAAGCGATGTTCCGCGCACATGATTTTCATTGCAATATTGAATTATTCTTCCGCTTTATCGTTTTCTGATATATACTCTTTGTACAATTTATTTTTTATTTTCTTCATTCTATTCGACCTTGAAAATTCTCGGTAGACACGAAGCCTCTTTTTAAACAGTGGTGCGATATTATTGTACAAGCGGTGGAAAACTCTTAATTAATATAATTTATAGTAAGCCTACAATAGTACAGGAATCGCTAATCGCGCTAAGAACACAACAGATTTTTAATGCTTGGAAAACGAATTTTCGCTTATACGTATACGTCTGAATTTACATTTACACACATAAGTATCCGTTAGTGCTATATACGTGTATTGCTTTGTTGCAGAACCGTACGTATGATAATTATAATAAGCTGCTTCTTCCTCGACTAGAAACTGTCACGTAATAAACGACGTCAATTCCCCTATCCAATTTACAATTAGTACAGTCCAATCAGTGTTGAAACAAAAACTGACGAAACCGAGGTTCAAAAGAACCACTTAAAAGTGCTACCTCGCTCATTTGACGATATTTTGAACAAGCCAGGGTATAGACCATTCCTCTGATACATAGCGTCGTTTCAAAATTGTTCATTTCTCTCGTCGCATCTCACGCGATAAAATTGTCGCATGCGTATAACGTACTACTTATGATATATAACATGTTGGTATGTATGTAGTACGTACATGCACGCACGTAGAGGCCAGGCGTAATCCAATATTACGTATTATACGTGGAAGGTTTTATCCTCCCCAGGTCGTTTCAGCTATTCCGTTGATCGTGAGTGCGCGCATGCTTGCCTCCGCAACGGCGACCGCAGCATCTCGACACGAAATCGTGATGTTGCGTTCTTGCTCCGACACATGGCCACGCTGCTGGTGGCCGGTCTGCTCTTTCCGCTGTACCACACCAGAGTCAAGGTTTGTGGCTCGGTGAATACGCCGCAACCATGCACGGAACCTGTTCAACTTCAGAACCATTGCCATTTCGGACTCGAGGATCCGTCTCTCGTCGGCTTTTGTTATACTATACCTCGATCCTTACAGCTCCGGGTCCCTTTTTAGGATCCTTTAAACCTCATTCGATTTCATTCGTTTCCTTACACCAAATAGGAAAGATCATGTTTCAACCAACCTTCGGTGTTGCATGGATTATGGCAAAGCGCGGAACTTTTTACGGCCTACCTCTGAGTACATGCTTCGTTTTTGCTGATGTTGCTACTGCTGCCCTGCCGATGCTACCGGTTTTATAATTGGCTCGAAGAGACGGACGTATGTTCGTTCAACCGTTTAACTAATTACATATTAGTATAACAGTGCTATTTCCTCGGTATTGCAGGATTGCCGAGAATGTGCCAACTTTAGTCGTTTTTTTATACTTCAAGTTTTTATACCTCTGCAATATAAGTATAATATAGGTATGTATATCAGGATAATTTGAATCGTTCCGCGTCGATTGACCCATATTTTTCATTTCCCTCTCTCCGATTTCGTTGTAATTCATTCAGCAGCAATACTTGTTACGGGTAATAAAAATCATTCTCAGTTACAATTGCATGTACAGATCAAGAATAAAGGGTTTCCCAATCTGACGTTGCAATGTCATGTGGCGGCAGTATTGTCATCGAAGATCCTGGAATAAGAGGAAATAATTATGTTCAGGTTTAACCGCATGTAAAGACACTTGCATTGCTGCAATATGGAAAATATGTGGTTCGGACTATCAGTTAACGAAGGCGCAGCTTCCCGGTTTCCGTTCACCATCGTATTATATCTCTGCGAACTCCCGTGGCCTATAACAGCTGAAATAATAGCCTACCCTACGACTATCTTTTATTTTTAGCCTGAACAGAGTAAATCGTCATGCTATATGGGGCTTAATTAAGACCGTTTGAGCTGGACTGCCATGCACAGCCCTCGCAGCCCTGACATCCATCGCAAATTGCCATTTTATGCCTGTGTGTGTGCGTGTGTGTGTAAGCGCACGTTTGCACGAATGGATATGAAGACTTTTTACAATGCGGCATGTGCAGTACGTACAGGTTTATTATTGTATATACATAACTTTCAGATTAACCCGGTTCATTGGTTGTGCAATAACTCTGCACACTCTGTTGTACCTTATTATACTTATCTTCGCAATTATCGTCGATGATGGATTGATTTCCTTCGAATATGAGGTGTCCTTTTACTTTGTCGATGTTTTAAGGGGAACGGTCGATTCGTCATTTACTTATATTCGGCAAACGAGATACGATAACGGTTTCTTCGTGTAGGTGGCGTGAAATAATCTTTATACGATATATCTTAAATAACAGGTGTGCAGTTATACGTACGAGAATCGGTTATAACTGAAACTAATGACTCGGAAGTCTGGACACGTTTTGTATAATGAAACCGCCTCGTCAGCTCGTATCTTGGTGTCTGTTTCTACTCAGGTATAGCTATGATGAATCGTTTATAATATAGTTAGGTAGGAAATTCCAGGTATACTTTATACAACGGTCTAAAAGCCGGGTTTAACATCGTCGAAACTGCGAATGCTGGGAGGTACGACTTGTAGGAAAGTATATCTGCCAATGTTTGAAGGAAGAATAGAGTTTATAACTGCGAAGGTATATTAGAGACCGAAGAGAGAACGTCGCGCTTCTAATTACACGTATCAACAGGCTTCTTTATTCTTCGTATCAACAGGCTTAAGACTAGTCGTTCTAATTCATTGAACAAACTCACCCATATACCTACATTACATACTTCAGGCGTTTAACTCTGAATCACGCACACGTGAAAATCAGACAAATTCTCAGCTGGGTAATGTGTATAACGAGCCCAGTCAATAGTAGATAAATATTTCTTATTTGCGCACTGCACTTTCTATGTACCACACGGTTGTAATATACTTTGGCTACAACTTGTTGACATGTTAATTACAGATATACTCGTTGATAGTCGGTGATCAAATTGAACTCTCTAAAAAGACATAGGCAATTGGACTTGACTTTGAGAGCTCCATTCAATTGATAAACAATCGATATAACTTTTGCTCCTCTTAAATATCATAATAATATTGATTTTCAAATTTGTCAAACTTACAAATACTGAAGATACTAAGCAACATGGAAGAATTTAAACATTATTGACCAGTATAATAAACCCAAAGCATATATTCATCTGATAGTTTCTCTTTAGCCACGAAGTTCGGTTGCAAGTGTGAAACAGTGGACACTATATCCGTAACTTGCACTTGTATTTATTTTGAAGAAATACTGAAAATTGCGGCATAGCTTCTTGTAAAGTTTATAAAATGTTGATTTGTACAGCGGCTGTGGTTAAATATAAAGTCTATATTAAAAACCATTCTACAAATCATTCTGAAACATTCCAACTGCCGGTTGAATAGCCGGGAGATGACGTCACGCCATAACTATATCCGTTTGCTGGTGAAATTCTTCTGGACGATGTTTCGTCGTGGAAATTCGGTCTACCGTAATCGTATATGTATACCTGCACCTATATGTACGAGTCCAGGTATATCCTCTGGGCATAACCAGCAAGACCCATTTTATACTGTAGGAAGACTGGTTTTGTATGAATGTGTACCTTACCCACAGCGTGTGCACGCGAGGTTACCTCGAGGACATAAAATCGGCTGATGTCCGTGCAGACGCTGCGAGTTGTATGTACAATCACTTTTATTCTACGTTACTGCGGAGGGGTGTGCTTTTATAGTGTCCATTTCATCAGCCGAGCACGACTGTAACTTTGAGGTTTTAGATCGGATCTCGAATCCAAAGGTCAAGGAAAAATGAAAGAGTTGGACTCGCCGTAGGTTTTCCGAGAACGTAACAGTGAAAAGCAAATATTGTAACCCTAGCGATCCTTCCTGAAATATGATTAACTTTACGATGCTATAGTCAGTCCTTACCGACCGAGTAAAGAAAGGAAAAAAGTTTTTCAACAATTTTCTTCGTCGTTATATCTAAATGGTAATTAAATGATATAATATTAAAAACAAGTGACATTCAACGCGGTCGGTAAAAACTGACTACAGCATCCTTTTAACTTCATTGCTTAGGTTATAAACTTCGAGAGCATAATAATTATGATGTCCGCAGCCAAGGCTTCGTTCGATGTCTGTTTTAACCGTTCGACAAGGATTTAACGATGCCTTTAGTTCGATTTTGTGGTCGCGATGCGATATTTTTTGAACGGGGCATAGGGTGAGCGGAGTCATAGATATAGGCGGTCACGAAACGACGGACATTGCCCGAACCTGTCTCCGCGCATTCAGGTCTCCGCAAGACTCGCCTGCATTCCTTTGGTGGGGGCAACCGAGGGGCCTGACGTTGGTCTCACGGGGCCCGAGCACGGGAACGATGGGACTTGCCTCACTCGATCGGGCGTGGGTCCTGTCTGGTACATTGAAATTCCCGGACGCACCTCGGCGTGCACAATACCGAGAAATTGTGCTATACTCTACGACCTACGGACACATATTATACATTATAAACCCTCCCATCAATCTCTTCCCTAATCACGGTTTTCACCTCGTGCTTGCAGGCACGCGTTTGCGTGATCCGAGTATCGCAAAAGTATATATAAATATCTATCGGTTGCAGCTTGTGTAACATATTTACGCAGGGTATATTTATCCAATTTTTAACGGTGACTCTTATATACTGTTTATCGGCTCAACGGGACACGAGTCGGATCGACACTTATCTCCGTATCGCAGCGAGGAGTTGACTTGCCGCGATTTCTGTGGATGCAAATGAATAGCACCTGTTGAGATAAATACTGGGCTACTTACACGTGGTACGTGTCTTTAATTGGCACGCATGCAACCCGGCAGAGACATATTAGCCGCCTCATAAAAAGGCTCCGTCATAATTATTGTCATTTGATTTCATACTCCGTATAATCTGTCAGGGATTAACTGATCACGCTATCGTATACGGGCATGTCATGTTACTGTTGATTGGGGATAATTTAAATAACACGTGTCAGAAATTTAATGAAAGGTCATGCGGCCATTTACAGTTATGGATTATTATAACTTAGTCATCCATTAATTCTACATTTTTTTAACGTACCCAATATTCTCGATCCTGCGATTCAGGTCAAAGACCCGCGGTCACCCCACCCCCGATTGCCCTTGACCTCGACCTGCAACTTACTGCCGTACAGGAGCATCAAACTCATGCATTTCCACTGGCGGATCAAGTCTGATTCGAAAGCGCTTACTTTCGCCCTGAAAAAATAAAATTTTCAATAAACTTGTATAAATTCTTTCTTTCTCTCATTTATGCTTCAGAAAACTCGGCTTGGACCTTGTGCCTCGGCAAGGATCACATATGGTAGATCCCGATACGATGTCTGTCATCGAATTATACCACGTGGTAAGTCACTTGGGTTTTTCGCATTCGCCTGTGATCGAAACACCGGCGTTACTCTCATGCGTACTGGGTTGCCTAGCTGCAAAAGGCGTACCGCATTCGTTCAGCAAAATCCTAGTTTATTCTAATACTCAGCTAAATTTAGAAAATGAAGACGAGTACGTCTGTATGGACGAAAAGTCATCGCATAAGTGAAATAAACAAATTATTCATTTTTTTAGCACGTGCAAAGCGCGGAAAATTCTCAAGGTGCATCAGCGCGCGGTACGTTAAGGCGCAAGGAACACAAGAAAGTTTTGACTCATCACTTGTACTTCAGTATGCGAGATTTTGGCCACACAATCGGGGAGGATGTTGAAATTTATTTTTCACTATACGACGCAAGGCACTCTCAGTACCTGAGCGAAAGATTTTTAGTCAGAATATCTAAGGAAGGTTTTTCCAACTATGTTGAAAAATTGCACAGCAACTGTACAATTTTTACCGATCTCGGTAACGCCGATTTGAGCAAAGATTTGTACATGGTTGCCCACGTAATGAGATGCGGACGAATGCTTTACTCGGATTCAGGAAAAAATAAGGCATGCAGCACCGTTTATCGGAGGCCACACGGAGTCGCTGTTTTGTGTTTGGCTGAAGCCACGCAGGATCACAGCGAAGAATCGGAAATGACTTTTAAGGTACAATGGGAATTTTTTAAAACATTATTTACGTACAAAGCATGTTGTTGGTCGTTTTAGGAAACGGTGCCTTTGAATAGTCTTGTATTTCCCATGGAAATTATACATCTGTGTATTGTATTTCAGGTATATCAGGGCGAAGAAAAGGAATTTCATCAATTGCACGAGCAAATAATTCGAAACAACAAATGTTCCCCCTTAACGGGACAGCCAAATTATGGCATCGTGGCATCTCTGCGTGTTTTGCATGGAGAGTTGTCTCAGGTTCGAGAAGAGCATCCCTTGTTATTCAAAAATATTTGCTTGACGAAGAAGCTCGGATTTTCAGACGTTATTATGCCGGGTGATGTGCGCAACGATTTGTATTTAAAATTGGAAAGGGGGGAGTTTGAGCGTGGTGGGAAATCTACAGCTAAAAATATAGAGGTAAGTGCTAGGCTCGGATATACCTGTGATGTATTGTATAATTTATGCTTTACATTCCACAAGAATTTCACTAAACCGAACTGCTGCAATTATAGGTCACCATATTAATGCTGGACGCGGAAGGTCAGCCCTTGGAAGGTTGCTTATTCGGAGCAGCTGGCATGGACGCGAGTTCGGAATACCAAAGTCTAATTATCTATCACTACAACAGTCCATCATGGGCTGAAACAATCCGGCTTGCAATTCCAATCGATAAATTTTACGGATCTCACGTACGCTTAGAATTCAGACACTGTTCCAGTGAGTATAACGATAAACAATAATGCTTTCAACATTAATGAAATTTCTTAAAAAATGTTTTATTGACTCGAACAGCCAGCTACTACATGTCCTAGTACAATAATCATTGTTTCTTTGTACTTGGTCGTCTAGCCCGTGAAAAGAACGACAAGAAGTTGTTTGGATTTGCGTTTGTTCGTTTGATGGAGCCGGGTGGAGCCACGCTGCAAGATGGTCAGCATGAACTCTACATCTACAAGTGCGAAGATCGTGCCAAGTTGGACACTCTCAGTTATCTGTCATTGCCAAGTAGCGCTCGAGAACCTAATTCTCCAGGTAACTATTATCTATACTGTAATACCATTTTTCACATACTACCGATTAATTGCCAGTACATTTGTCATAACGTGACTTTGGTAACGTTCAACCAAATTTAGTACAGGTTCTATTCAAAATTGGCATAGTGTAGAATCTGAGAAGTTTGCTCTAAATCTTATCATCCTACGGTATTAATAATTACAGAAAATATTCGTATTACAGGCACACCGCCGTTCACGAGATCGCACAAAGAGGCTGTATTTGTGCACTCTTTACTCTGCAGTACAAAACTAACACAAAATGTTGACCTGCTAAGTCTTCTACAGTGGAAAGAGCATCCGGAAAGAATATCCGAAGCCCTAGGACGAGTATTGAGATTAGGGGGTGAGGAGTTGGTTAAATTTCTTCAAGATATACTGGACGCGTTGTTTTCCATGTTCCATACAGAAGATGGGAACTCGACCGCTCACTCCGGCTTGGTATTTCAAGTCCTTGTTTCGATATTCAGTCTACTAGAGGATCCAAAATTCGAGCACTTCAAACCCGTCATGGATGCCTATATATCAGGTCATTTTGCAGCCGCTTTAGTTTACAAAGGGCTATTGAGCAGTGTGCAGCACTGCGCTGACTGGGTAACTGCTGCTGAGAAGCAAGAACCGATTATGAAGTGTTTTAGATCTCTGGAATACATATTCAAATTTATTATCCAGAGCCGTTTGCTGTTCTCCAGAGCAACCGCGGGTCAATACGAAGACAGCTTCAAGCGAGATTTATACTGTGTGTTTGCGGCGCTGAATAAAATGCTGAGTATATCATCTGACGTTGTACTTTTGTCGCAAGTGGCATTGCTTCTCTCAATTTCGGCAGTGTTCGAACAGCTTGTTGCCGTTTTACCGGTCCTAGAAGTGGCCAGACTAACATGCCAAATGCTTGATTCGCTGCCGCGAGAACCCCCTCCAGAGTTAATGCGGTCTAAGCTCACAGCCATAAAAAATATTGTCACATCTCAGCTCTTCCAAGACGATGAGAGCAGAAATTTATTATTGACCACAATTTGCAGACATCTAAGGGTACACTTAGCCAGAAGAGAAGAGCTTAGAGCTTGTACGGACATTTTAGGGGAACTTCTCAGCTTCCTTTATAAACGAGCACATGATACAAACAAAGTTAACAATTGCATACACCATGACGTTGAGACTCTGTGTCTTTCGACATTGGATATCTTGATTCAAACGATATTGATCGTGATCGATTCTAGCTGTCCCAATTTGGGATGTCTTGTCGGTTGTTTAATCGGTCTTCTTCAGCTCCTTGATGAGTATCACTATTCAAGACTGTGGGAAGAATTGACCCACGGCGGTGAGCGAAAACCATTGAAAGATTTCCTTTTAAGAGTGTTTCTAGTCTTCAGAGACCTGGTCAGACAAGAAATATTCCCTCCTGATTGGTTAGTGATCAGAATGCAAGCAAATAACATCATTTTGAGGTCGCTGCAAGAGCTGGCGCAACCGTTGGCCTTCAGATTTTTACACGGCAGCTTTGACTCTCAACTCTGGTCGACCTATTTCAATTTGGCTGTGGCCTATTTGACTCAACCTTCCCTTCAGTTGGAACAATTCTCTGAAGTGAAGAGGGAAAAGGTTGTTGAAAAATATGGTGACATGAGAGTTTTAATGGGATTTCAAATACTATCTATGTGGTCGCATTTGGGTGAACGAAAATTGGACTTTATTCCTGGAATGGTGGGACCGTTTCTAGAAGTTACTCTAGTGCCAGAGAGCGAGCTGAGAAAAGCAACTTTACATATATTTTTCGATATGATGGAATGCGAACAACGCGCTAGAGGCAGTTTTAAATCTGTTGAATCAGAATTAATCGATAAACTCGATATTCTAATCAGCGAGAACAAAGGTGACGACGAATATCGACAGTTATTTAATACCATGTAAGTATGTGTTGTAGAAACAAACAGTTTCTGCAACTTTTAACTGCAAACATAAAGATTTATATAATTTGTGTCATTGCTGCTAATTTCATTTTGAATAACGTGCAATGTTTAATTCCATGCGGCTATAGGGAGCACCTCAGTGCCGTGTAAGTCTGTGTGTCATATGAGAAAATTATGCTCGTTATTTTACTGTTCAACATACATTTAAATATGCTGACTTGTTTTTGTTGAACAAATTTTCAGATTGCTGGATAGAGTTCAATCAGAAGATCCAACGTGGAAAGATAGTGGTACAGCATTTATCACCTCTGTAACACGCTTGCTAGAAAGATTGCTAGATTACAGAAGCGTTATTCAAGGCGATGAGAACAGAGATAAGCGAATGTCTTGCACTGTGAATTTGTTGGTAGGTATAAGTGATACTTTAAAAATGTGTTTGCAGTCAATTCGATAGAGATGCATCGTTCTTACAGTCAAACTTAGTTTAGGTGCTTAAGTAACATACGTCTAGTTGAAGTAACAGATGGATATAAAATCAGTCTATTATTAATTGGCAATGTGTTAATGTCATTATGCTGTTTGTTAATTTGCTACTTGTAGCACTC
Organism: Neodiprion pinetum; assembly: GCF_021155775.2. Lineage (NCBI taxonomy): Eukaryota > Metazoa > Arthropoda > Insecta > Hymenoptera > Diprionidae > Neodiprion > Neodiprion pinetum. Next base: position 39,439,719 of record NC_060235.2, on the reverse strand, counting down.
GCGTGGCTTAGAGGGTGCTAAATATACCAACAGCAAATCATATTGAAGCGTTAGACACATGATGTTTTACAGAAAGTCTTGCGTCATTAAAGTTACTGGAAGATTCCTCAAGTTCTCTTTGTCTTCATTTGTCTCTTGAAAGACGAGTTTGTGTTGCCTCCAACACACTTATTGCATAACTAAAATGGGTATATTTCTGTGTTTCATCCAGAACTTTTACAAAAACGAGTTCAATCGAAAAGAAATGTATCTACGCTACATTTATAAACTTCACGACTTGCATCTGGCAGCTGAAAACTATACAGAAGCCGGCTTCACAATGAAATTATACGCCGATCAGCTAGGATGGGGAGCAACAACATTACCACCTGATCACGCACATCCACAGCAGCCAGAATGGCAAAGGAAAGAATTGCTCTATCATCAGATAATTCATTATTTCGATAGAGGCAAATGTTGGGAGAAAGGAATACCTTTGTGCAAAGAATTGGCTGTGTTGTACGAATCGAGATTATACGATTATGCTAAGCTTAGTCACATATTAAGAACCCAGGCAAGATTCTTGGATAATATTCTTACGCAACTGAGACCAGAGCCAGAGTACTTTAGAGTAGGCTTCTATGGACTAAGCTTTCCGCTATTCGTCAGGGTAAATTGATTATCTTTAATAACAAGATTTGAGCAAAATTGCGAACCTGAGCATATTGAAATAATCCGGCACATAATCATTGTCTTTTCTTTTGTTTTTTTTCTTAGAACAAACTATTCATTTATCGAGGTCTGGAGTACGAGAGGATTGGAGCTTTTACTCAACGATTGCAAACGGAATTTCCAAGCGCACAAATTCTGATGAAGAATTCACCACCCGACGAAACTATTATTTCTTCTGAGGGCCAATGTGAGTTTTATACTACATATATTATATTCTGTAACAATTCTCAATTTCCTAATTTCTGATCATGTAGTATAAGTATTCTCCTCTAAAATCCTGTAACACAATTCTAGTTATTCAAATCTGCAATGTCAAGCCGATACCAGAGGAGGGAAGCCTGGGTTACGGTATGACGGAAGTCCCTGAGAGAATAGTGGCATTTTACTTGGTGAACGACGTTCGAAAATTCACATTCGATCGTCCTCTGCATCGAGGTCCAGTTGACAGGGAAAACGAGTTCAAATCTTTATGGATCGAACGGACATTGCTAACGACAGAAGCAAAACTTCCTGGCATACTTAGATGGTTTGAAGTGATAGAAAAAAGAACGGAGCTTCTCGCTCCGGTACAATTTGCCTGCGAGACAATGCAATCTGTGGAACGTGAATTGCGAAAACTTGTTGCACAGTATACAGCAGAACCCCATAGAAATATCAATCCGTTTAGCATGAGGCTACAGGGAATAATTGATGCCAATGTTATGGGTGGTATAACGAAATACGAGGAAGCATTTTTAACATCAGAATTCTCGAGGCAAAACCCGGACGCTATTCCTCACGTAAACCGTCTAAGAAGTTTGATTCTCGATCAAATGAGCGTTCTGGAATCAGGTCTACTTTTGCACGGGCAACTTGCTCCTGCCGGTGTACAACCCTTGCATAAAAGACTGATCGAGAGATTTACTCAATTGAAACAAGGTTTGGGACCTTTGGCAAGGCAGAGAACGATCCACCAGGACAGCATCATCAAGTGAGTTTTATGTTTCTGATAAAACCAATTTTGTTGAAGATGTAACAAGCCTTTCAGAATGGAACATTTATATGACTTCACTCAAATATTACAGTTCGCCATTACCGCCATTGCCGACAAATGAAAAGCAGCGTCCTGCTACTCTGGAAACAGCTGGTTCCAGAATATCTCATACGGACAGTGAAGGGCAGATGGAAGACGAAGGTTTTTACACCAGAGTTGACGGTGCTCCACCTCCGATTCCGCAAAGAGAAGTGAGACCGCGTTCTGTGGGCTATGGAACCACCCCGCCAAGACCGACCCATCAAAGATCTCTGAGTAAACCCATCAGCCCAAAGTTACCCTTGAGACATTCTTTGCCAACACCAACAGATGGAAGTGATCAGACTAATATGAGGAACTCCTGGAGTGAACCAGGACCTGAACCAGCTCCACCGTTGCCACCCAGAGGTTGCAGTAAGTGAAATTATACACTGTGGTTGTGTTTTAGAGCTGAAAATGATTTTCTCCAATGATAACGTGTTCGCTGTAATTCGTATCTCTTTTAGCTCCTGATAAGAGAGAATCGAATACAAGTTCCATCGGTCCACCTGCTCCACCCAAGCGTCTTACACACAAACGTACATCGGAATGGAATACAGAGGACGATACGGAACAGCAGAGTGACCCTAATGACCTGAGAGATAGCGGTATTTCGACAGCTAGCCTTTCGGACTTCCAATCTCACCTAACAAATCTGAATAACTTAAGCTACGAGGATTTTGAGCCCAGGGCAAGGTGCAATGATGTTATGAACATTTCTCCACCTACTGTGATAAACGCTCTGAACGTTTCACTAACTAATTTTTCTAATAGCACATTCCAAAGCTCGCATACTTTTCAAAGTAGCTTCCAAGAGGTAAGTTGTTTGGCGTGAATAGTTTACCTTCTATTTTGTGCCCCTACGTTTTTTTCATTCGATATTACAGGGCCTTTCAAATTTTTTCAGATAAGTCCACCGCCTATACCTCCTAAAGCACATCAAGACACTCCTTCAGCCCCGTCAACTTTGGAAAGGGTCACAAGTCGTTCCCAGATATCTGGCCATACCGAAAACTACACAGTACCCAAGTTGCAAACACTCTCTGTAGCTTCTGATACAGAGAGTAGCGTTTAGCAATGATATTACCCTAGTCTCTTAGTATTTAGTAGCGGGTGTGCGGGAGTCCCAAAAGACAAAAAAAAAAGACAAAATTGAAAATCAGCTTAATTATTAAATTAGACTTTGAAAACACAAAAATAAATATCGCATAATCATGATTATTATTGATATTAGGTGCTTAAACTTGTCCTAATTCAATCAATACGATTATGTTTAGTCAATAATTTGTGCTGATTACTTTACCATTGGAAACGCGCTATATAGATATATAATTGAAACATGGTAGTCTTATCTGTGCAGTTTAAGACTGAAAATATTTTGAAACATATGCATCTGTATAGATATGCATGTGTATTGCTTATATTTATTCCTGCATTGAAGAGTCGTTAAGTCTATTTAACCAGAAGATTAATTAAAATTGATATCAAATCGTTCTATTGCCAACCAAAACTCTTTTATAGCCCGATCTATTTCTGGGATTGATGCTTTCATTCAACTGAAACTGAAATTGAAAACGAAATATATTATTAATAATAATATTATTGCGGTAATCAAGGATTCGCGCATCACCAGCCAGTTTATCCATAACGGAATATCTCACAATCTGAACGAGATTCATCTTATGATTAAAGTTCGAGGTATTCGTTTTTTGACCCACTTACACCCATATATTTGTACCTTATCATTGGTAGATCTGCTCAGTTATAATACGGGAAAGATTTTTGATCTTATATGCGCAAGCAGTCCTTCCAGCTAGACGTACATTTTCAAGTTACCAACCAATTGTTTGTACTCAAAGATATTACCCGTACTCTCCTGCCTGTAATACAGTGACTGCAATTATCGTAATAATCTTATAGCACAGTTTTTGCGGTCAGCTTGATAGACAACTGTAAAAATGTGCTAGTAATATTCTAATGAATTTAAACCAACTCCACAATCCGATGAAATAATATGTATAGATTTTCTTTTAATACATGTAGTAATTTGACAATTGAATTTTACGCAGAGTGTACTGACACCTGAGCCGACTTATGAGTTCAATGTGTCGTGGATAAATGTTTGGTTGGTAACTCTTTTCGATTGAGAAGTAGGCCGCTGCATCTTAATCTAGTAAGATATATTCCATGTTAATGGTGAGTCATTGTTGAGTTTCTATCAAACTGAAAACAGATTCTGGTGTTGGAACCCGCGAGAATTTTACTTTAAAGACAACGCTCTTCCGAGTATCAATCTAACTATATTTTGTAATTTATTTATATTTTCCATAAGAATAAAAGTCATTTTTCAACAATCTGGATTTATGATTCATAATTCCTAATTATTTTCCACAAATTCATTGCATACTTTATGTAGCGAACTTTTGTATAATTTTTTCAACTAACGATCTATTCGCGAATTATCTCACACCCTCGAGAAATGAAACGCTGAAGAAAAGAAGGAGTTTAGAGAGAAAACTGAGGATTTTGCAACATCGGAACCACTGACGTATATTTTTATGCTTCGTTCATTATCTGCATGAAAAGTTTAAATATTAGACGAATTTGCGCGAAGCCCGACGTTTCGTTTTCGGGAATCTGCCGTTCCTTAGTCTGCACGATCTTCACATTAGAATATAATCTGAATTATATTCATTTTCAGAGAAGAAATGTTATGAAGGATATAAATGTCATATAACAATCACAGTACGGGTATATAAATTATGTATATTCTTCATGTTTCTCGATATAAATATATACAAAACTTGAGTATTATCATATAATACTATGTCTCGTCTTAAGAATTACATTGGCGTAGAAAAACAAAACAAGATTTCAAAAAAATAGTAATGTAAAACTACCTGGAATGTATACATTGCACAGTAATGTGTATAGAGAAATACTTAAGGTACGTAAGAAATTAGTCTCGTGTTAAATACGTGAATGAAAAATGAGCTAGAGATCATTTTACCGGATATTCAGTCCCGGCGATTGTCGTTATAATGACAGCAATAATTGCAACAATATAAAACGCAACAATTATTAAGACAATTGCCGACAAAACCCAGTTACGTAGAATCGACAATTCAAAGCTAAATTATTTTTAAGTTATGACAGATTATGATTAACAGGCACTCACACATATACGCTAATTAATATGGCTAAATTTCTTAAATACAGTCATGGCAGCTGTATAAAATATACACAAAAGTCCATCTGCTTTATTAAATAAATGGCTAAAATTATTCTTTTGTACGGTAGTTGTGTTCTCAGGGAATGTCAGACTGACGTCTCCTCGTTAGTATCCTTCCTGAAATAGCATTTCAATTAATTTTTCCAATCTGATCTCAATTTAAAAACAATAGTTAGTATTCTACTAGATACAGACACATTGAGATTGAGATATTTTAACAGTCCGCTCACCTCCTCACTGGTTTCCAAAGCACCCGCAGCAAGCAGGGAGAGAAAGTAGGTATATCATTATTTTAGAATGTTCCAACGCCACCTTTTCAAAGATCAAGTTAGCACCGATATCAGTTATCACTAAATCATTAATGATTACTAAATACTCAGTGCTTATAGTAGTAGAAATTAGTCAATTCATAGGAAAACTGGTTAGGAATAATATTTTACAAAAACAGAGTTTAAATAGGGAGTACAGGCATTTTTTTAAGCATTAATTTATAATTCTTATATTTTTATAATTCTTAGATATTAAAATGAATTAACTAATACTCACTCGGTCTCTGTAATAGTTTGTTCATATTGTTGTTGTTGTCTTAGCGCGGCTAATTCGTTGCTATGCTGTAAGTCGTGTGTCAATGAGCTAGACAAAATTCTTCCACTCATCGGTAAAATATATTCGGGTGTTTCCAGAACACTAGGAGTAATCTTTCCTCTTTTCAGACTGCCGTACCGCTCTGAGCTACTTAAATTGTCGTGCTGCGAGCCGTGCAAGCTTTGTCCTCTCTTCAAGCTACCATACCTCTCCGATCCACTCAAGTTGTCGTGATTTGAATTCTGCGAATGATGACTGAGGCTTGATGCGAGAATCCTCGACGACATGGGCAACATGTAAGGCGTTGGTGAGATGGTATGGTCTTCTTCCGCCGTGTACGGAAAAAGATATTTTTCACCAATATGGTGAAGTTTTTCTTCCCCCTCAGAGTAATTTTCATCTGGATGGTTCTTCTGCGGTGAATTCATATCTGGATACGGCAACGGATTGGGACTCGAAGTTTTGTTCGAGGCCATTTCATTGTCCGATATCGTGCCTCCTGACCATTGACTCCCACGTGCATCGACTGTAGTGAAATGAGTATCGATGAAAATGAATTGAAACATTAAAACAGTGATGAATCAATGTTGTCAATGAACACATTCAGCCTACCATTAGACGGCAAATAAGCTTCCGGCAGTTGCGAGCTCCATCTGGGTGCATAGATTGGTTTGATGTTTGGGAAAAGTTCAGAATTTGAACAGAGAATATTCAAATGATCTGAGGTCGGGTTGTTATGGATGTTGGGTAAATAACTATGCGCTATCGATTGCTGAGTTGAAACACCCATATCCTTGTGAGATCTAGACGTGACATCTTCATCGTCACTACTATGCGAACTAGCCAAGTCCAGACTAGGACCTCCCCCATCAGCTTGCGAACCATCCGAATCGGATTCAGAGTCTCTGCGATGTCTACGAGTCTCGGGTGGATCTGTCAAACAAAGTTTAAATAATAGTTCAAAAAAATTTGATACCAATCACGGATTGAAAAGACAGAAATGATCAAACAATTGGCCAGTATAATGTATAAACTGCCGGGCAGACCTTGTCTGGCATGCAGAGCAGATTGATGACTTCTGGACGAAAGATAAGGATCTCTATCGCTGTTATAGTTGCTTGTCGATGTCGATGTGTGTCTAAGATGTGTATCACTTCGATATGGACTTGAACCAGTCTTATTTGTACTTCGCGACGTGGTACTGCTTGTTGATACGCCAACGTGAACTCTCCGACACGTTGATTCTGCTCCGCTATAGGCCGACGAGTATGCCAGTGCTGATCGCTACACAGTATTCACAAGGGTCATATTGAAAAATTTTGCACGTTAATCGAATCCTGTTGTTGTGAAATGATTATCTTGTTTCAACGAGCAATATTAGTCAGAAATTACTTGAGACACGGAAAAAAGAGGTAATTATCGACTTACCGAATGTCCATTCACATTTTGGCTGCTACTTCCGTTTCCAATGCTTCCTTCTAGGAGGGGCGATTTTTTTCCAAAGCAATGCAATAAACTGAGATATAAGTTCCGCCTAACTCTTCCATTGATGAAACAGTATCCGATCAGACTAAAAGCGGCATGAGTCAGGATAGCGATACTCAGTAAGTAAGACAAAGTTGGCGATTGCTCCGAAGCACTGAGTACTGCCAGAGACCAAACGGTCCCAAGTAATGGTAGCGATGCGATTGACAGCCACAGCAGCGTCCTGAGATTTCCAAAACCCATGATATGTTCTTTCAATGTGAACGCAGCACGAACTGACATTACAAGAATGCAAAGGTTTATTATAACAGCGGCACAGACCGGTCCTATTAAAGCCCAAATAACAGGCTCGTAGATGGATAGCCAGCAACTGAAAAAAAGCGTTAATATTGAAATGCATGCTCAGGTGGTTAGATGGAAGAAAAGAAAAGCGTAGCTTACAAATAAAAGTTTCCGTATTGATCAGCTCGTACGCCGACAGTGAGTCCGACAATAACAGCCGGTAGTCCATACCCCATTGTGTAATAAAATCTCATTTGCCCATGGTTCACGTCGCGCATTTCGGTTAACATTCTATAGAGATGTACCGAGTCGACCAAAGTCCAAGCAAAGGTGCTGAGCCAGGCGTAATGTAGACTGATAGCAGTCAACTTGCAGGGGAATTCGTTTGTAACCAATGGATTTCTAGCTTTCAATGCAATCAGGTATAGCAGTTCAGCTATGAATACACATAGGACGAGATTTTTGTGTATACTGTTCGAATTGGTACCACCTCCACGTATCAGAGCGAGAATTAGCAACGTGGACAGCAAAAGGGGTAGCGCAAGAACAAACGCACTGTAACTTGTCACGTCCTCCAACAGAGACGGTTCAGGTACATATTCAAGATCTAGAACATCGGTCAAGAGTGCAAACGTTGCCAGGTGTAAGCACGAACAGTTTATTATGGAACCAGGCGTCAGCATGGTGTCGTCAATTTCGGTTGTGCAACCCATTCGACTCCATTCTCCGATTCTGTACAGCAATGCAGATTCAAATTTTACCAATGATGTCCGCCGTACAAGGGTAAGGAGTGATTGAATGTTTATAAAGCGACTTACCCTCTCGCTGTACTCCAGTGAACACATTGGGGATTGGTTCTCGTTTTAAAGCCATCATCTTCGCTGAGCCAAAGCCGGATTTGAACGGGAGACTGCAGTGGAATTCCAGTTAACGACTCATGCCCATTTGCGCTCGGAACCAGGATTGATACTGTTACGACTGGGGATCCGACTGCTATTTCTACGCCCCATCTCATTGCTACCGAATCATCGAATCTGGAAGTCAAGTGAGTGTGAGTTACAGCGGGAGTATACAGCTCATAACTGCATTTAGCCAAAACGATTAAAATTCTAAACAGATATAATTTAAGATTCGCGATATGAAGTCAAGGTATAGCAATTCTGGAAGAATGAATAATAATACATGGCGGAAAAATCGCTTTGTCTCACCTTTGAGGCAATAGTGCGCCCATTTCTCGATATTGGACATAGCTTATGACAGCTTTTCCTGTGCTCAGGCTGTTCTTGACATTCAATTCACCATGATTAGGTGGTTTAATCCCAAGCAAATTTAATGGCACTTGAATTTTAGAATACGGATCGAATTTTTTGGGATCTTGCATGTAATTGTTGTATTTTGGGAAACTGACTGAAGGCCCTAAGTGTGTCAAAGAGCTCAAAAAGCTGGTGGTATCAGGTAAAACTACTTTTTGATCGGCTCCGCCTGGTCGCGCCGTTGATTGGGTGGGGTCCTCTTTGTAATCTGCTGCTTCATAGCCAAACAGGCTTTCCGAAGTTACGATATCCAAACCCAGTACTGTAGTGAAAACGAAAAGAAAAGTTTTCTTCTTAACAAATAGGTCAAGCGCTGCGTGTATCTACCTTTTCATCAGAGTATACGATGATACGGACTTACCGACGTTAGGATCGACCACTTCAAACGGACTCGTGAAAGTGTCGTGCTGAGAGGCCGTCAGAGTCTTTAAATAATTGCTAATAGCCTCCAAGATCTTGTCAGGACTGTCTCCAGTTAGCGACTCAATTCTGCCCCAATTTTCCAAGTGTTTAGCTTCAAGAATAGCCCCGGAAATCCCGACAAGATGTGATATATAGTCCTTGTCCTGGCTGTGCGTCAGGTTCAATCCGGAAAGATTTTCTTCGTAATTAAGCAACGCGACAAGCAGCGATTCGGCGACTAAAATATCCGCGCCGAACATGGCTTTGGTGATATTAGTCGCCCTGTGCAAATCGGCTGCCATTTTAATAGCAACGTAAGTATTGAGCGAGAGTCCGTCAGTCTCAATAGCCGCCAACTGATGTCTGAGCTCCACAAAGGCTTCCGAGGTGCAATTGAACAAGTCCGGTGGCTGCCAGCCGCCAAGAGTGTCGTCGCAGGACCTGGACGACCTTCCTTCCGCGGTTCCGGGACAATCCTCTACCGCAGTAACGCCGAATTTAGTTCTAGGCCACCACAGACCCTCGGAATAGGACCTGGGGCATCCGTCGTAGATGACTTCGCACCCGCGACGCGTCACCTCCGCGTAAGGATTCGGACAAGCGGTGCAGGTCCTGCCGATCACTCCTGTGCGACACCTACACTGTCCCGTTTCCGTGTCACACCTGGGACCGAAGCTCCCAACGGCGTAGCACTCGCACGGTGTGCACTCCGTCTCACCAGGTGGTTGATAATGGTTCTCCTTGCAGTAGCATTCGCCCGTCGTCTTATTGCAGGCCGGATTGTAGCCCCTTGTCTCGTCGCAGTGACACGGACCGCACACCGGACTACCCCACCAGGTGGCTGGACACGGTTGATCCGTCCTGACTTCGCAATACTCACCAGAGTACTCCTCCGACTCGCAATTGCATTTGTACCCCTTCCGTTCCTCGACGTTTTCGAGGCAGAAGCCCCCCTCGCTGCAGGGGTTCAGTTCGCAGACAGGAGTGCAGTTGGGACCGGCGTGGCCGAGAATACAGACGCACTCGTTGGACTCCCACTGAGCTACGCAGGTCGATGTTTCGGGACAGTCGATGCTGCACTCACCCTCCGCAATGCACCCAGATCCGACGTTCTCCTGAACCGTGGGTCGTTGGAGCATGCTTTGATTGGATCCTATCCTGATGTCCTGAATGCACCCGTTGAAAAACGGTAGCTCGGTATTGGTTGTCTGGTCCGGACCTCCGACGAGTATTCGCCCGATGTAGAGGCCCTGCAGCTTCGCTGGTAGTAACGAGTTGATCGGTCTGTTTCTGTAGTCCATGTCGATCGAGACTTGACCACTTTGCCAAGCGATCTCAACGCGGTGCCACTCGCCGTCCGCGATATTGGTAGATGCTTGAATGATGCTTATGCCGTCCAACGATGCATCGATTCTACCGTCCTTTATGCTCAGCATCACCGAACTATTCTGACCAATTTGTATGCTAATTACGAACGCCTGACTTTCTCGTGTTCTCAGACTCAGCGCGGTCAACCAAGGTAGCTGTATGGGTCTGAGCAGCGGATTGAAGCTGAGGAGACCGTCGGACTGGAACCTCCAGGGCTTGCCGATTTCCTCGGTGCATTGAGGGCCCGAGAAGCCCTCTTCGCACTCGCAAATGTAGCCGGACCATACCTCTCTGCACTTGCCATTGTGTTTGCAGGGCATCGAAGCGCAGAACGCTCTCTTCTCGGGACAGCCAGCAGTGGTACCGTTGTCGGCGACGAACGAGTTGAGGTCGATGAATCGGTGATCAATGTACAGATCGCTTATGCATCCGACGAAGTCCTTGTTACGGATTTGAAAACTCGATGGTATCGCCGGCAGACCGCCGACCTGCAGGGGTCCCGTCAGGTCCAAGAACCGATGACAGGTCTCGGTAACCAGGGTGCATCGGTACTCGAGTATCTGCTCCCCTCTTCCTGCACACGACCATTTTTTACCAAGGTTCGAACCGTTCTTCAGAGCCAGAGCCACGTCGCATTCGTCCAGCGATATCGTCACGGTTTTATTCCAATAGGAAACTTCCACGGTGTGCCACTGGCCGTCCGACACACCGCCGACCACACTGGCCGACGCTCTGCTGATCTCGTCACCTAGTGAAAAGCTGAACTGAACTTGCGAGTCAATCACTTCGAGAGCGATGAAATCGTGCTTTTCGTTGTAGCGTCCGTTATAGAGAAGCAAGCCTTGCGACGCTTCCGTAGCGAACCGGAGTTTCAGGTGCATTCTGTGCCGTTGTTTCAGGGATGGAAACGTCAGGAAAGTAGCGGGTCCGAAACTCCGTGCTTTCAGCTCGCAGAGGGGTGTTGCGTTCTCCAATACGGATACTGGACAGCCTTCACAAATGAATCCACCGTTTGCTTTCGTCAGACATTGGGAACTTCCTTTGCACAGGGTGGGTAGACAGCTGTCTTCGTTCAAATTGATCTCGCAGTTACTCCCGATGAAACCGTCCGCGCAGCTGCAGGTGTAACCACCTTCGCGCCGTCGGCAAGTACCGCCGTTTTCACAGGGGTTCGAATAGCACAAATTGACCTCGGTATCGCACAAGTAAGCTTCTCGACTACCGGTAAAACCCGTTGGACATTTACAGGAGAATGTCGTCACCGGATAAATCGGTCTGAATAGAACTGTGTCGCTGCTAGCGAATCCGGAAGCGTTGCCGAACTTCAACACCGTGACGCAGTCCTCAAAATTGAGGCAAGGCTCCCTCACGCAAAGGTTATCGTCGAATGGTAAGACCGTGACGGTTGCGAGTCTCGCCAGAATTCCCCGGTTTAAGTAAACTCTTTCCTGAAGGAATTGGGGACTGTAGAACTCGTCGGTGGATCCCGGTTCCGCTTTACGGGCTGAAAAACTAACGTTCAGTATCTTGCCGCGTACGTCCGTGTCCTCCTGGACGTTAAAGAGGTATATATTTTCACGGGGACATGGTATGATCGCAGCAAGACCATCGACGAAGTATCCGAGCAAAGGACTAAGGAAAGCCTCGACGGTCATTTCGTCCAGTCTGACGGTTATGGAATTGAACAGCATCGTGTCGGTTATCAGTCGCACGGAAAGCGTCATCGTTGCCTTGGCCTCGTTAACTCCATCCGTGACCGAGACTTCCATAGTTGCAACTCTAGGCACATTGGTGTTCAACTGAGGAGACAGCGATATCTCGCCGGAGCTTTTATTCAGCGTAATCAAATTGGCATTGTTCCCGGACAATATGCTGTGCGTTAGTTTGTCAGTAACATCAGCGTCGAAGGCGGGAATTTTGCCGATAGGACCGGATGGAAAGAAGTCCTTGAAATTGTTGAATAGTATTTGAAAATCCTTGAGGACCGGGGCGTTGTCGTTGATGTCGGTCACCATCACCTGCACCAGGGCGTCAGATCTCAGTGGTGGAGAGGCGGCGCGAACGACAAGCTCAAACTTCTTCTTGTGAGATTCATAGTCTAGTTCCTCGAGCGTGATCAGCTCGGTTCGATCGGCACCCGGTCGAATATTTAGAGTAAAGCTGTTTGCATCCTCACCGCCGATAATCGAATACTGAACAACAGCGTTGGGTCCCTCGTCAGGATCGTGGGCGTATATTTCACCCACGGTAGAACCGATCGGCGAGTTTTCCTGAATGTAAAGCGTGATCTTGTCGCTCTCGAACACCGGCGGAGAGTCGTTGACGTCTTCGATTTTCACCACGATCGGTACGACGGAAGAGAGGCACGGCGATCCTGTGTCGACGGCTATGGCTTCCAAAGAGTAACGCGCGACGGATTCCCGGTCCAACGGTTTGGCAGTTCGGACGACACCGGAGGAGGGGTCAATGGCGAAGGAGCCGTCACCATCGTCCTGAAAAGCATAGCTAACCTTTCCGTTTCGACCGATGTCCGCGTCGGTAGCAGCTATCCGGAGAACGCTGGTACCGACCAAAACGTCCTCCGGAACCGAGCCCTGGTACTGCGGGGCGTCAAAAACCGGCGCGTTGTCGTTGACGTCCATGACCGATATGTCGACGCCAGTCGTGTCTGAGAGCGGCGGAACGCCGCCGTCTCTTGCGATGACGGTCAAAAGGTATCCGGAGAGCGTTTCTCGATCCAGGGCTTGGGTCGTGGTGATTGCACCGGTCTGAGGATTGATCGTGAACTTGGACGCCTCTGGTTCCCCGGCTTCGCTGCCCAGGCTGTAAGTTATCTGAGCGTTTTGTCCGACGTCGGAGTCGGTTGCGCTGACAACTAGAACCGTCGTGCCAATGGAGGCGTCCTCGAAGACGGAAGCGCCGTATGGGGCGTTCTCGAAAACCGGTGCGAAGTTGTTAGCATCGGATATGTTGACGTATACGAGAGCCGTGTCGGTCCGACCGCCCGAATCGGAGGCAGTTACCGTCAAAACGAACCTTTTTTCCTGCTTGTAGTCAAGCGGTTGAGCTATGGTGATAAGGCCCCGACCGTTATGCGAAGTTATAGAAAAGCGACCCCTCGTATTGCCGGCCGTGATCTCGTAGTGGATCCTCGAATCTTCGTCAGGATCGGTAGCGGTTACCGATGCTACCGGTGTTCCCGGCGAGTCGTCCTCAGCGATAACGGACTCGTAGTTCTTTGGTTCAAAAACAGGGTCGTTGTCGTTTATGTCAATTATCGTGAGGACGACGGAGGCGCTCGCGGATCTAGCCGGCTCGCCGGAATCGGTTGCTATAACGATGAACTGATACTTGGAGCACTGTTCCCGGTCCAGCTGCATCGTAGTATATATCCACCCGGTCTCCGGGTTCACAGCTATCGGAAAGTTCTCCGTCGACGTGCCGGAGAAGTCGCGGGGCCCGATGGAGTACTTTATCTGAGCGTTGAGTCCCTCGTCCGCGTCGTAGGCTTGGACCTTGACCACGGAATAACCGATCGGCACCGACTCGGACACGGACTCCTGAAACAGGCTCGTGTAGAATCTGGGCGCGTTGTCGTTGACGTCCTTGACAGAGACGATGAACTGCGTCGTGTTTCCCCTGGTCGGAGTCCCGCCGTCCTGGGCACGGATAACAACGCGGTAATTTTTCATAGTCTCGTAGTCCAGTGGCTTGATCAGGATCACGTCGCCGCTCAACGAGTCGATCGAAAACGTGTTCTGCGTGTTCCCGCCCATGATGGAGTACCTCACCGCAGCGTTGACTCCCGCGTCCGAGTCCGTGGCGCGAATATGCGCTACCACAGGACTCGTAGTATAGTCAAGATCCTCGGGGATAAGCGCCGTGTAAGTTCGCTCGGAGAATTGCGGGTAATTGTCGTTGTCGTCTTGAACGTGAACCACGAGGCTCGCGGAGGCGGTTTTACGGTCCGTCAGTGGCATGGCGAGGTCGGTGGCCTGTATGATGACGGTGTAGACCTCGGTTCGTTCGCGGTCCAGTCCACTCCTGGTGGTAACGACGCCGGATCTTGGGTCGATCCTGAAGGTCGACGAGTCTTCGGAAAGGCTGGTGGTGCCACCCCCGCTAGTGGATACGATCGAGTACTCGACCTCGGCGTTCCTCCCGTCGTCCTGGTCCGTCGCTTTGACAACGACGACGGTGGTGCCGACGGGGACTCCCTCCCTGACGGAGGCCTCGTACTCGTTCAGCTCGAAAACCGGGGCGTGATCGTTGGTGTCGAGGACATTGACCTGCAAAGTCGTGGTCCCAGTTCTAGGTGGAAAGGAATCATCGACGGCAAATATCTTGAGGTAGTGCACGTTGCCGCTCTCCCTGTCCAACCTTGCCCTCGTCGTCACTCGGCCCGTCGCTGCGTCGAGCAAGAAGAGCGCCTGCGTCCTCGAGTCTATGAGCGAATTCATCGAGTACCGAACCGCCCCGCCCTCGGGGTCACGGGCTCTGACTACGGCGACGTTCAGCCCCGGGTCCTTCTCCTCGTCGACGTTGGCTAGGTACAGGGGCTGCTCGAAATAGGGCGACTGGTTCCGCAACTCCCTTCGCACCCTGCGGCCGAGGTCCGAGTCGTCGAGCTGCTGGTGGTGGAACACCACCTTCAGTCTGTGCTCCGCGTCGGCCAGATGAGGCGAACCGCACTTGAGCCTCATGGAGACCGATATCTTCCAGAGAGGATCGACCAGGCATTGCTCAGCGGCCGATACCAGGTCGCCGGCCGCACCCTCGACCAGAAACCTTGGGTCCCCAACGCCGCCCCACTTGGTCTCGCACTCCTTGATGGCGGTCAAGGGCAGGAAGTCGCTGAGGGCTGCAACAAGCTGCGAGGCCCTGAGACAGACCTCGGTGAATCTGTCGTTGCTCGGCATCGCGTAGGAAGCAAGAGTCTCCGGCATCCAACCTTTGGTCGCAGCTAAGTCTTGATTCTCCCCGCCGCATCCCGTGATTAATACTCTTAAGGGTAAACTATAATAATCTATGGTCGGTCGGCCCAGTCTTGAACTCGTTGAGTCTATGTAAAAGGTGAAGAGTCGCGGGTATTGGAGGCCCTCACAGCTCAGAGTCTTCGCCAGCGTTACTCGACCCGTGTGCGGATGCACCTTCAGCAGCTTCCTCGCGAACCATGCTGTCCTGTCCACCGATGCTTCGTACTTACGCTTACCTCCGAGCTGAGGCACTCCGGCCTCGAATACTACGGTTCCAGGTTCTAAACTCGACGACAATACCGCCAAGTAGCCTTCCGCGAGTGGCCATAGACCAAGAAGGCACAGAAGTATCCATATTGCTCTTGCCATGTCACGTCGCGGTCCCGATACTCTGCATCATATATTTGAACATCTTATTCCTCTAGTCTCCATTTTCACTCTGAGCAATGATCCGCATTGTAATTATCGCGTGCCGATTCGATATCTGAAACAAAAAGGATGATCCAACGTCATTCGAGTTATCCTCAAGTCTCAGGATCCCTCGTTAACGTTATAGTGTAATGACTAAGGTATAACAGAGTGGTTAGCATTCTACTGTGGTCTTGTTTGTTTCGCCTTTGTTTCAACTCCGATGAACTTATCTCTGTTCCAATTCATTAGTTCTACATTACACGGACGGTGTAAAATGGACATGGAGAGACAGGTTCATTTAGAGATTGGTTCGACTTTCGCATTCAGTCTTCCGAAAGAGTTGGTAGGTGAAAACCGTTGAGTCGTTACAAATGGAATAAAGTTGGTTAAGTATTGTGGGCAACGAGGTATAACATATGGATACCGCACGCGTGATGCGAGTAATAAAATTATCGTGCCTGTGTGTCGAACGTACACCTCTACCGGCGAATCTCGCGTGTTTAGGGAAATTTCCGACTGCAAGACGACGGAATAACGCGCGCAGCGGGGAAAGAAACAACTTTGAAAGTTTTCGGTTTACATGCGAGGTTCGGGTGTAGCATGGGTGTTGGGCAGCACCTGCACACGTATAAAAACTACGAGGATGAGACGAGACGCGTGGGTATTATTTCGACGGGTCGAGTGACTCCGGTCCGAAACACGAAACGAACGAAGGGAGAGGAGGAGGACTTTGGAACTATTAATTACGAAGGAGGCGGCTGACTTGTATGGAATCCGGTCCGTCCAATTATCTTAGGGCCGCTTGGCTGTAACTTTTTCGGGATTTAGGGTTTCGGTGGGTTTTCTCGCCCCGCCGAATCGACGAGTTTATTAAAACCTTAGCCTCCTCTTCCATATCCTGCACCAATGGACGACGCGCTCGCGTGCACCGAGTGCACGATTCGCTGAACATTTCAGATTTTCTTTTTCTCTGTCTCAACGTATAATCATAGGGGAAAAACTCGTTTATGCATTATACAAACACCCTGCAACGCGTCGCCGTGCAGGCTAGACGAATAGCAGGTGGAAACTCGGACTCTACCTGCATCTCAAATACGTGAGTATATTTACGTAGGCGCATATTACTATACGAACTTGGAAGCCTGTTACGCACATAAAGGCTTTTCTTTTTTTTTTTTTAATTAACACTTCTTTGATTTCGTAATTTCGCATCTGTGTAGTACAAATTCTAATACGTAACATTTATTAGCTATGGATTCCGAAAAGCGTGCGATTTTACCGCTGAAAAAATGAAGTCGAAAAAACTTAATCGATATTCTAGCAATCCTGCTACGGAATTCTTCTCGTGACTGACGTGAAAGCCAGACGGTATTTTAGCGATTTTTAAAGAGCAGAGTGTCGGGAAACAAAGATATGAAATATGTTTAGTAGCAAATGGTATTCGGGTGTCGGCGCGGTTATACTTTCATTTAATTATATCTATATCCTCCAACGTTAAACTCAACGAGTTGTTCTGCCGGTGGTGGTATAAACAGCGAGCAGCAAGCGAGCGGGAGCTGTGAATAAACATGGATAAAAATCGTTTCTAGATTAAGTTTCGAGGGAACAACTTTATAGGAGAACGCTAATCGTCGGTTGGAGGAATAACGTTCAGAGGAACAGGTTTCAGGCGTATAAATTCCCCCGTGAAACGGCGTGGCCGCAGTTTTAAACCCTTCATCGGTATTAGCATATCAGTTTATTTTTTATTTATTTTATTTTTTTATCGCATACTCATGCTGAGCTTGAACGTACGTTTAAATACAGACATGAAAAAGGTAAGATTCTCGAAAGATATCTTAATCGCGTTTTGCTCTCGCTATCATTGCTACATTTCTGTAATTTCTCTCAAATATTCAACTCCTTGCTACCATAGTTTCGTTATATTACTCGCTTTCAACACACATCGCCGGGAATATTTAAATCGCGCACGCATATACGTGATACGCATTCAAACAATGAAATGTGAATACCCGTCGTTTGCTGTACCTTGTATGTCATGTGTATCCTATGTATATGTACATCTACGCTCGTTTCACCCAAGCGCACGCGGGTTAGATATCGGACATGGCTCTGGCTACACGCTACAAAAGAGTACCACCACTTCAGCGAGGGTGAGTGACTCATGTATTGCTCCGACGTCGGGACGCCGAGCGTCGAAATATCGATCTTCCTCCCTCGAGCGAGCCAATGAACGAGGGATGCGTCAACGGCACTCGCCTCGCATCGCAAATCCCAACTTTTATCGCACAAAAAAAAAAAAGAAATACAAAGAGAGCGCGAGGAAGGGTGAGCGTTATTGTATTTTTTTTCATTTGCCTCGTATCGACAACTCGCAACGCGTGCCCAGAATTTGACGAACCGGATTTTTTCTCTTCGAATTTCGCGCTCGTTCCCCGTCGTTGCTCAACTGTTTTATTCCAAATTTCTACGAATACGAAGGCTACGCTCATCTGCCTCTGCGTGAAACGAATACCGGTTCCTGACGTTACAGTTGCCTGCACCCTAGGCGTTCTACTACAGCGATACGCGATACCTACTCGTCAAATAAACTATATCAAGGTGGAAGGAAACACCTCATTGAGCTATGCCTACGGTAGTGGCAAGCAAGGATGGGGATCACGGCACGGCTCGTCGCAACGGAATCACAACAGAGCGTAAGACATCATATCTACGCGTACTATTTTCCATGCATCGATCACTCACTTTACCGCTCGGGTAAACGAATCGATGCAAATTTCGACTTCTCTGGGCTAAGCTAACGGTTATTTACTTTTTCAATGCTATGCATTTACTCATTGAATACATAGAATACCCACGGCACGGTGCATTCCCGGCAAGCGCAATCAGTGTTTGAAATTCACATTGTCCTGCAGCGTGTGAAATATTGTACCGTTGATTATGCCTTTCTTTCCTACTTCGAAATCGCCATAGAGGAATTCAATATTTGACCATATACCTGTGCAGAAGTTTTGAACCTTTAAGAACGAAAATAAAATCTTTATAATCCATCGGTTAAAATGAGTCGCGTGATTCGAATGGAATGTATATAACGCATGCGGCGTCGATCGACTTAAAAACAAAAGACGCCCGTTTTTATACCGTGCTAGTAAATAGCGAACGTTAAGAAAGCAAGTAGGTGCATAGGGGCTTTGTGCATCCGGTTGCAGCAGGCGCGTTCGTATATTCTAGTTTCGCAGGATCATTATCCTCGAGGGGAACGAGCCCTGTACGCAATTAACGCGGCAGGTATTTTTTGTCGTGGGAAAACGGAGGCGGCGGGGTTCGAGTCCCGGACGGTGAGCGCGTACGCACGAATGGCACACACGCCACTGCACGCATAAGATGCCATTCAAAAAGGTCACTCACCGCCCCCTCAAGGCCGTCCAAGTCCTGGCTTGTGTCGGGTCAGCTCACATTATTCCTGAGGACGAGAATTCGCGCCGTTGATAATTTTCCACAAGCGGGAAAAATCCGCGATTCGAGATTTCCGAACGAAAAGTGCACGCTGAGAGACCCTCTCTTCTCTCATACACCGAGCTCACTCCCCGCTCATCTAACGTCAGGTCGTGTTAAACCACTACACGCACTTCACGCACTACACAACCACTTGCCGCGACTCGGGCTCAACTCCCAGTCATTTCTTCTCTTCGTACACACGGTGCACACGCACTTCAAGACGGGGATATTCTACCTCCGTGCAGCACACCCGTCGAACGGTCATAAGATACCCTGGAGTACGGCCAGCCGATCCTGACGGAACGGCGTCGACGCACCTGGCGGCTCTGCGAACAACCAATGCGTGGATAGCTTTATTTTCGTTTGCAGATTCCTGCGTTATCGACGTACGCGGTCCAACGCCCAGCGGCTTGTTGCAGGCAACTTGTCGTTCGTTCCTGTATGCTTTGCCCCTTGTACGTGATTACAGATTGCTTAACAATACCGTCAGATCATTCTCATCAACGGCATCGTTAATCATTATTCTCGAAATGATGAATTTTAATGCTATGAAATGACAGTCAACAGGTATGGTTTGGATGGCCAAGATTATTAGGAATTGAGAGTTACATTTTGCACGACCGTAACGATTTTGTTGTCAATTTGTGTGTGGTGTTGCGTATTTTTTAGATACGTTTTTCTCGTTAAGTAACCGAAAAAAAATACTGAAAACGTGAAAATTGACAATCAGCGGTAGCAGAACGTGAATCAACACATTTACAATTAGTGCGAGCAGCCGTTGACTAATCTATATAATTGCTTTTGATGATCGGCAATTTGAACGATTAGAATTGTTATGAAACATATAATTATGTAGAGGCGTTGACACACAAAAGATAACTTTAATCAATGGGATATCAATGTATGCATAATATTCATTTCCAGGGCCGGCGACTTAAGGAATCTCAGGATTTCGGAGTTCTTTCAGGTGATTTACGGGGTGAGGGGGATTCGACAAATATGGAGTTTTTGTTTTCATCACAAAACTTAAAATGAATAGATCTGTCTGAAATTCTTCACACAAGGATAGTACGTGTATTGAGAATAAGTTGCAACCTTTTCGCAGCGAAATCAATTTTCCGCGGAAGGTTCTTTGAACTTTCATATTTTCTCGGTACACATACTACCAAAAGCTGAAAAACTGCAGAAATATTGTTTAGTTGAATTCTTTCATTTATCTACAGAATAAAAGTTTGACTTACGTTAAAGTTTCACCGGCCTTTCGTTTTTTCTGTAAGAGCTAAATTAGCGTATTATCAGTCGGCATGGGGTTCTTCTACACTTCGTGTAAATCTAGCAGCAAAATTTTGAATTTTCAACAGGCTTTTCAGGGTATGAAATTTCCACTCCGTGAGTAATCAGGTTGTGGAGGTCTCTACACTTTCTAGATAAACGTCGCCAGCACTGTTCATTTCAATGTAAAATGCAAACACACACGAACATCGATCAGTTTGTATTATTTACACTGAAATGCGATAAGGCAAGTGCATGCATGTGTAATATAGTTATCATGCCTTGCTATATTCATACCCAGCAAGCATCAGAGACGGGTCAGTGTAATTAGCCGTAATGTCGTACAATTAGCTGTAATTATACAAGAAGACTGACAATTAGATTATTCAACCGGACATTTGAGAAATTTTCCACACAAAGTGCTGCTCACACGACGGAAAATATTGAAATATAATCGTTGTGGTGCAATCAAACTTATTTTAATCGCTCAAAACAATGAAGACGATGAATGTATTTGCCGTTATTACTTTTTGCTTTACTGCGCGGTAGGAAATCGGTAGGGAAGACAAAGTGCGTATTTCTTGTCTGAAATGTAAAAACTAAAATCATTATATATCATATCATTTCATCATACATCATACATCATACAGCATACATAGTATTAAAGTTCAAAACGAAAGTTCGGATGTTCAGAAAGTGACGTCACCCAAAATTTTTTTTCTCTTGATATCATCGATCTATACAACGAAAATCAGCTAGTTCAATTCCTCAGTCCGGAAACAAACGCGCAGTAGAGCGGACGTATGAGAACTGCGCTCCGCAGACTTCGAGTACCGGATTCTCTACCTCCTGGATCCTGCTCTCCTGGTCCGCTTCCTTGTGCTACTCGAGTTCTAGGAAAAGCACTCCAGCTACGCTACCTGGTGAAACTCGACTTCCAGGACAAGCGCTCCTTAGTTTCTGCACTCAGGGTCCGCGACCTGGTGAAATTCGTCTTCCAGGACAAGCGCTCCAGGTCCACTACCTGGTGCAACTCGACTTTAGGGACAAGCACTCCGTAGTTTCTGTGCTCAGGGTCTGCTACCTTGTGAAACTTGAGTTCCAGGACAAGCGCTCCGTAGTTTCGGCGCTCCAGATCCGCTACATGGTGAAACTCGACTTCCAGGACGAGCGCTCTGTAGTTTCTGCGCTCAAGGTCCAGTATCTATAGGAACTCGACTTTCAGGACAAGCGCTCCGTGGTTCCTGTGCTCCAGGTCCTGTGCGTAGTCTTTCAAATCTCTCAGGACTAAGCTGATCGTTCTGTGGTATTTTTTGACGAAATTTATTGTCATAAAATCACAATACGTTATACCCACACGCATGTGCAAACGTGATTTGTAGCATTATATAGAAAAAATCTTACGGGCAGAATAATGAAGAATAAACAGTACATATAACTGTTTTGTACTAACGTAGGAAAATACAATATCCAAGTGATATCGAGGCTCATTTAGAATTTATTGAAGCTAAAGACCGTACTCTTAGCGGAGTATAGCACACCTGTAGAAAAGTATCGATTGAAGTATAGAAAAGCGGAAGAAAGCTATGGGTATATTGAAAACAGCGCGAGAAAACTATAGAATTAAAAATTACAGGTTCAAAAAGTTTCACTAATTAACGAAAACTATGCGATATATAAGAACTACACTAATCGTTATGGTGCAGAACGCAGAGTATAAATCGAGGTGGATGAATTTTGGGAATTTAAATCTTCGCAACCAATTATTCAATTCTATTGAGGTTCGTTTTATTCATGAGTATGTAGATCGAGCTTCGTGTACATTTTTTTTTTTTTTGTTACTGTTAATATCAAATAATAGGATAATCAATAGTATAATTGTTACTGACAATTTAATAACGGTAACCACTGAGATCAGTAACATAATTTGTGGTGTCGGCGGTGCATTTGTTCGACTTGATATTGCGGATTGTATTGACTTTTAGTTTTACTGTAAGCATCACCGTCCGTCTGACCGATTAAAAAGCATGAAAGCAGCACGTATATACTGCTTATTAAACGAATATTTAAAAATATACGATTCTAGCTACTGTAATCTACTATCCGTGTTCTATATTTGAAATTGCAGTTAAAAAATATTCATAACAAACTTAACGAACATTTAGACAAACACATAACTTAATAATAAATCGAACAAATCTGTAATCAGAATCTAGATCTCGGAATTAAAAGTAGGAATGAATGACGAGTCGTACTTTTAAGGTAAACTTAATTAAATAAATATTTTGTCATTTATTAAAAATATGAACAATCTATAACTTTTCATTCAATTAAATAGGGCATTTATTTATCAACAGCTTGATAACCTAGGCTGGTATCCACTCGATGATTTTCTTGATTTTGATCTTCACAGCAGTCTTCTGGGAGCTCCAAGTAATCATTACGATCCCTGTAAAAAAAAAAATAATAATAACAATATAATCATAAATTGTACCCAAATATACGGAGATAAATTAATATATCTATCTATATACATATGCAATTATAAAATAAATTAATGTTTTATCATGAAGTTTGTTCTTTTATATTTTTAATATCATTTCAAACTTCAATGGGGCCCAAGGAACGAATAAAATAAAACAGAAAAGTTGTATTATCGAATGAAATACTTTTCAAATCAATGATAAATAAAAACTAGAAAAGATTAAATACTTCTAATGACAGCACAAATTGTCAAAAAAAAAAAGTGTCACATCAATTTTAGGGGGGATATCCCCCCCCCCTCCTCCGTTGGCTCTACTCCTTTTTCCCCCGCGTGTAAAGTTCGGTATAAAACTGTACGTACCATATTAGTTATCTGTTTAGACTATTAAAATTCTTTCATAAATTACTTATAATCATTTCTTGGTCCCTCGTTCCTCGTGCTCTTCATAAAGCAAAACTGATAAGTCTTATTTTTAAATACCGAAGTCTCTGCTAATTTGACTGTAAAATGCGCACAGAGACAAATTTTAAATGTGAATTGTATCCCAGATCCCCTTCCAGTGATAGTTGAGAAATGTTTTTCATACAGAATTAGTTTCAACAAGATTAGTGAGTTAAAATGATAGTTACGGTATGAAATGCAATTAACTTGTAAAAAATACAAAATTACTGTACGCGCAAACCTAAGATCAGATCTTCTGATCTTTACTTATCCATTTTGAAGGCATTTGAATTATCCAACTGATAATCATCAGCCACAAGTAATCCTTCTTTCAATATATACTTGCCATTTTATTATACATTTTGTTACTGTGAAACCTTTTCAATCGCAGATAAGAAATTCAGTGTTAATTGTAATACTGATAGCAATAATAATAATATTAATTTGAATAAGTATCATAGAATTTTTTGTTTATTACATTTAATTTAGCAATTGTTTAAAGTTTTGGAAATTTTTATAAAGATAACAGTACCTAACACAGGTTACGGTAACAATGCAGATCTGTCGTTGGGATGGAATTTATGCGTAACATGAAAAATCGCAGTCATCTGTGCAATATACAGTGTACATTCATGCAGCATGCAAATCGCCATGCATAGGTGTAACAAATGTCATAAATAAATAGGTACATAAATTACATGTATAAGGTACGGGCTTGAAACACATGAAATCAACGCCGATACTGGAGTTGCACGATTTTGGCTTTTACTCCTCGATCCTAAGAGGCTGCGACATCGAACAAGTAGTGTTTTATTTGCCTTACCATTTACTGTTTGCAAGAAGAACTACGGTGCGACAGTCTCATCAGACCCAATCACACGCAAGCTGAAGTAACCGTCTTGCTGTCTCCTAAGAAATAACGAACTGCGTCTAACTATGCGACCGATCAGAATTTACCATCATGGAGACTTATTCTATGATTGCTAGCTACTGTAGCTGACATCGCCTCTTGTTCTACGATCTACACTCTGGGTACAGTCTGCTATAATTATGGATGGATCGGGCAGGTGGTAGGTACCCAAATCTATAAACATAACTTCCAATTAGCGTACATTTGCATCATACAGAAATTATGACAATCATCGCTCACTCTCCCGTGACGCCAAACATAAATGATTGGATTTTTGTTCTACAAATGGTTTTTATACTTTATTTTGTCATATGAAAACTATGCCCGTTCAAACATAAGATGGAGACAGATGGGCATGTCATAGATTCATTGAATTATATTTCATTTTTTAACATTTATTATATATATATATATATATATATATATTATATATATTAAAGAAAAAATGGGTCTGATATGCATTCTTTTAAATTTACAAATGCTATATTCAATAATACGTAAGATTCTTGATCTACACACAAGAACAACTACGACATGATATAAAAATAAGCGTATTCTGATGTTGGATCGATTCGATGCAAAACTTTTTTCATGAAATTCAACACCAGTTTTTTTGGAGTAGATCTGTATCTCAGATATGGGTATTTCAAAGTTTTTTTAGACGGTCGGAAGTTTTTTTATATGATGTCCTGTTTTCATTAAAGCTAAATATGCAGAGACGAGAGGCGTTGTAACAAATATTATATAATGGAATAGTATTTATACCAAGGCTATTCTTCTATTCAATGCGACTTCTGCAACAATTTTTTTTGCGACAATTACGTTTTGTGAAAAGTCACACTTTTATATTTGTTTATTGTCAGGGTAGTAGGACGGTATTTATAGAGGATTTCCTTACGGATAATGAGCGGATATTTTACTACAAAATAAAAAAAAAAAAAATTTTATACACAGCATGCTCTGCAGGCAAAAATATACACACGATGTTGGGAAGCATCGATAGGGAATGACGAAATTGTACAAAAAGAATTTTCTAATCATTCACGTACATAAAATTAAGACGGTTTGGGA
Organism: Neodiprion pinetum; assembly: GCF_021155775.2. Lineage (NCBI taxonomy): Eukaryota > Metazoa > Arthropoda > Insecta > Hymenoptera > Diprionidae > Neodiprion > Neodiprion pinetum. The sequence continues at coordinate 39,414,226 of NC_060235.2, read as the reverse complement.
ACATGAGTATAATAAATATGTTTATAATATATATGTATGGATAAGTATATATATATATGTAGGTATATATTTGGGCTCTAGGCACCACCTAATAATGTAAAAATAATAATGATCAATGCACACAGTGTTTTGTTTCAATACCATAAAAAAAACTACATAGACTCATATCTATATTTCTAACAACCAAAGAGTATAATAAGAGAAATTGAGTACTTGACTCCTTACTTCGCATTGATGATAAAAATGCATAACATACAAATTTAATTTTTTTTTTTTCACTGGAAAAACGTTAACATTCTCAATTTAATAAATATTCTTTACATTATATTACATACATTTATATACAAAAGTGTAACAGTTTTGAACTCTAGCATCTTATTATACTCTTCTAAGGTAACTACCAAAAATTTATCTACGTACATCACAATCAACTATACTGCAATATGCAGTTCGTTAAGTAATAAATATATATATATAAAAGGTGAAAATGGCGTGACGTGTAAGCTAAAGTTGCACCGCCGGCTATACTCGTCCATTCAGGTCAATCTGCTTTTCACTGGCGTGTCTGTAAAGGTAAAAACTCTTGCTCTACCCCAGTTGCGGTTTTAACAGCGAATCACTTTGCAGTGATACTTGGTAACGGGCCTTAACATTTACCTTTGCCTAATATTCGCCAAATTTATTCTCCGATTGAAAAAATAACATTGAGTTTGAAAATTTTATTTAAAAGTCAAAACCTGCAGAATAATGTCTTACGGAATGTTCGCCACAATAAATGGTTGGCCGAAATACACCTAAGGTCAATTTTATTCATTCATTTTCTTTTGGCTCAAGCTGTGGATAATTCTTATCTCTAACTAAAGAAAATGGCATAACAAGCTCATTTGTGCAAAGTGCATGTTGAAGTGTGGGTGGTTTAATTGTTAAATAAAGCTGGTTAGTAAAGCAAAAGCTGGCATGCAATAGTTTGCCTATTGTTTGACATAATATTTTCGAACATATTCCCAGATAAATGTTCACCGTGATAAATATTCCAATCAATAGTAAACCTTAGAATCGGGACCGATTTTAGCTACTTTCACATACCTGTATAATACGTAATGTTGTACAAGGAAGAAAATGTCAAAAGCAACGGAGAAAAATCCTAGTCCAAACTTTGTTGGATCTCCGAAAATGCTGTCCCAGTCATCTGTCGGAAAATATCGAATATCATCTTTTGGGGAAATCAGATAAAGCGCGTACGAATATGACTTATTTGACTTTGAAACTTGGCAATTCAAACTATCAAATATATTCCAATGACAGTTTAAAAAATTTTCTTTCGACTATAAATAACACCTTCAATTGAAAGTAAATTTAATGTTGTTATAAAGAAGTTTCGTTTTCATTTTTACCATAATTGTATGCATCGAGTATCATTTGCAGCATTGATAACATGCCGCCGGTGAAATCCAAGAATATATTTCCGATACTCCATCCTATTGTTGATTTTCTTTTGTAATTATAAAACGCCTGTGGTACGTATTTGATAAGCGTAATAGCCAGTTTTACGTAGCTGCAGTAATACAAAAAGTCTAACCACTTGATTGTGTCTATTCCAGCTAGAATTATTGAGACTAGTATAAAAATTGTAAAAATTCCATGTATCACACGCGCCATTATTGACACTCTCTGCGTCCCTCTCTGAAATTTAACAAATTACACTAAGTTACATAAATTTTCGTTCCAGTTGCGATTAGTATCCGAATATTGTTTCATCATGCCGATATTATAAAACTTTCATCACTGTTTGATATTTATTAAACATATTTATTCATTATATATTTATTCATCATCCGTGCTTTTTTTGTGGCAATTTACTTTGTAGACGCGAATAATGAAGAGTGGAATATCTACTGCGTTACGAGTCAATTGTTAGTTTATTTTTCCTGAAATATAGGCGAAACATCTGACCAAATGAATAAAACTTCACATTCCTTTTGCAGCGTCTGTTTGTAATCAGTGGAGCGGAAAAAAACTTGACTTCTTAACCAGGCCAAGTTCAAAGTTCCACAAACTACTTTGGTTTGATAAAGTAACATACTAACCTCGTAAATGAAACACTGAAGGATCGTAACTGTCGTTGCAAACACGGCGTGCAATGCAAATACAACATCGTTCACTTTGACAGGGTTTAAACCCTTGGGATAGCGATTGAAATATTCTTGCTGCAAAATGAAATGACCTAATTAAGTTTGCGAAAATATTGCCATCGAATCGGAGACCTGGAATTAATATTTTGGTTTCGAAATTTACCTCGATTTCGGGAATCCAATAGAGTCCGCAGTTGAACAAACTGTACATTACAAAACCGACGATATTTAACGACAGGAAATCAAAATTCAAACCCACTACACTCTTGCGTTTGTAGTTGATGTGAATTTGGGGATAAAAACTGATGCTCCATGCCAAGAAATACACCCAACCAACTACGACACTCACGTGACGCAGGGTCTCTGACTTTTCTATAGTCACACGTACGAAGGCGTTGGTAACACTGAAATTAATATTGATAATGTGAATGAAAAATTGAGACATAAATTGGTCAGTGAATGGCTATTTGTGCAATTTCTTACTCGAAGTCAAAGTTTCCCAATCTATACTCAGATTCGGGTATTATTATAACTTTGTAAATAGTCATTTTAGATTTTTTATCGATATTCAAAAGTACACTCGCGAAAATAACGTTCAAAAATAATTTATGAGTATACCAAATTCACTACTTTCGAACGAGCACAGTTAACTTTTGAAACACAATATTATTTCACCTTCTTTAGGAACACGTCTTTACAGGACGAATTTCAGAAGAATACTGACCAAGCATCGTACTTGATCACAGACAAAGTTCACAAGGTTATCAAGCGAAGTGTACACCACCACGAAACGGATAAACAATAAACATCGATACAACTATCATCTGCTTCAATTATTTGATCGTTTATTTTGATGAAAACAGAAAATAAGAGCGCACCGAAATATTTCCGACAGCTTTCCAGATAACGTGAGTAGGTCGAATGGTAAATAGCACAAATATGAGTTACATCACCGGAATGGAAGATTTATTCAACCAGGTTCAATTCATCTGAAAATTACATACTGATACAACTACGAAGAGACTGGATAAAAATATTTTGCCTTTTTTAGTATGTAATTCCCTGTAGTATTGACGATTCGAATTGATCGAGTAAACTGATTTAATTTTCAGAGGTTTGTTTATACTTACGATGCGGCATCGCTAGGTGTAATATTTGCGGAAACTGTAGAATAGCCCGCACTTAGACCAAATACTGTGATAGTCCATTGTGCGGTTGTGTTTGCAGCGGAGAGTGAAAAATTTGCAGGATTTGTCTTCACCAAATCTGAATGCTGTATGTCAAATCTTACTTCTACATCCTCGGACAACGAGTTGCTGTAAAGATGTCGTGACAATCAATTTTCGTTGTGCAGAAATGATTAGTTTGAGCAAAACTTCATAGGCAACTGTTATGTTTTTCAAAAGTTTTAATCATCATTTTCATCCTTTCTCAAGCATGACTTTACATACTTATTGCTTTAGTGCTACGGTCTTAATTTTACTACGGAGAATTTGCTAAGTCAACAAATTCTTCCTAAAATTTAGGGCAGCGCTTGTTTAAAGCATTCGGTGTAATTTGAGGTGTCGAAATTCTTGGGACTTTTCCAGCTAGCTGTCGACATTGAGGAATGAAACAATATCGCAAGATATGATTGTGCAAATACAAGTATAAGAGGACGCCGTTAGAGGTCAATGAAACCGGTTCATCGACATTAATCAGTGAGTCGTTAAAAACGATTTGAATGAAGGAGCGTGAAAATACAAGTTTTGAATCTGCACACTTTTAAAGGGATATGAACATCGCGTACTGAGTATATTTTCTCATTCTGGGATTATAGAGATTATAATTAGGTCAAGGTATATATTATACATCGTAATATGTAACCTACTTAACAGCTCTAGAAAGCTGATAAGAATGCGGAGGCAGTACGAAGAGTTAAGAATAACAGATAAACAAAAAGTGATGAGCGGAATATGGGTATATACTTGCTTCAAATAGAGATCGAACGTTTTCTGACCATCGACGGCGACCGTCAAATCTTGCTCTGACACAGTGAAGTCGGCCCAAGACCGTCTGATAGCTGCGGAAAGCAAGAAACAAGATGAGCACAAGTATGGAATATTTTTAACATTAATTTCCTACAGATACATTTGAAGAGTGAACTACTTGCTTTGATCTATACGTACCTAAGAGCACAAAAAGCCATGTGTACCGTTGAATAATCATTTTTCAAATTACCTGTAACAGAAAAAGTAACAGAGAAATGATTAAAGTGTTTTATCGGTGTCTCTGGTTTAATCATCTTTACTTGAATTTTAATATGACGTTAGAGAAGATGTCAAGCATCAATTGTATTACCAGATATTATCGACAGCAGAGAAGAAAAAAAGGCAAATCATTGTAAGTAGTTGGAATTTCTTTGCCAAAGAAAAAACAGATCTCTCTTGTCCATTGGATTGAGATTATGCAATCTACTCTGTTAATTGTTTCAAATACATGTGTGAATGGAAAGTTTTAGTTTTCAATTATTTCCATATCTACATGGGGTAGCATAAGTTGCATACGCTTCGACAATACGAGAAAGTTATGCCAAATTTATATCAATGTAAAAATGACCGGTCGACAATCAATTAAGGACAGATTTTTTTGTAAGATATTACAACTGGTTGTCTAAAATCAATCCTTTTTTTTTATTGTTAAGAGTAATCATAACCTACAAACGTCACTGTCATATCATAATAAACTGGCAAAATAATTATCGCTTGAATGTAAGTGATAACGATCGGTTACACGGTAACATTGAAAAAAAACTTTTGGCACTTCAACACAAGGTGGGCAAGACTTCGTATGCTGTTTAAATACGTGCGAATTGATTGCGCGTAGATTTGACAGGTCGAGTGACAGATGCGAGACAAAGAGAAAAGAGGTTAGGAACGAGTCGTTTCAAGCTGGGATTACATTTACCAATAAGATGTTTATTGCACGATAGAGTCATTTCACCAGCGTGGTGGTATTATTTATGATTTCTTCATTCAATGCAGATTTAATGGACCATCCTGTGTGTATGTGTCATTTATATTTTGTATGTAGTATTTACATACAATACGTACTGAAAACACGGAACGCAACGTCTACGTCTCGTGCAACCCCCACTACGATACTAACAGATACTAAATTACTAAGCGTGATTCAAATCTGACACATCTTGTGATCGAATCGCTCAATACAATCAATTCTGGGAAATGAGAAGGTAATTGTTTAACATTCAGGGTCGAAATGATTATTTAAACTCACAGATTTAACTTGAGAAATAGATTTGGTCACTGGTTGTCACAATTGGCTAAAGATTCGGTAGTTAAATATTTTTGAAATGTGTTTGAAAGCCAACACATTCGAACCCTGTCATAAAATCAACATGGCCACCAAAGTGATGCACTTGCAATTTTATTCCGGCCGTATAATTATATTTAACTCTGACTAATCATCGCGAGCTACTTTATGCTGGATAAAATTATGGCAAAAACGGTTTGGCTATTATTTCACTATTGATGATCGCCTCGAAAACTGTAAATTTAGCTTCCAAATTTGTCACTTTATCACGTGCTTTTGAGTACAATTCCCGGGCCGGCAGCTTTCTAGTAGAAGTTTACAGCCACGTAGGAATTCTTCACATCGTCAAGTTTATTTCTACTTGAAACTGCAGTCACTGCCCTCGGCTACTAGGAATTGATAAATCGAACGGAGTTTAAACGAACAGCTGATCTGGGGTGCTTGGGATCAACGTGATTATTGCTATAGTGTGGCTCAGCTGCAGTTTTCAATACAGCCAATGGAGCCTCGTACTATTTGCTCAGTTACCTATACTCATACTTTTGAAATATTTTATCAAAGGTCACGTCTTCTGTTCATGGTTTTTCTTTCTTGTGTGACGCTCGAAGGGTGTGTGCAGTGCTTGTTCCGACCTTTAAATTGAAGTTCAATATCTAATTCCATCCCGCGAGATCCACACGTGATTGTCGTGATTCCTGATTCGCCGGAGACTCGTGACGCAGTCGAATATTTGAACGAAGTTTATTAATTGACGGGAAAATTATTGATGGGAATTCGAAAGCTCGCGATTAGATTTTTTTTTTTAATTTTCGTACAGTAGTAGTATACTTGATCATTTTTTCTTGAATCTTTTCACATAGCCATGAACAACTCCAGATTGCATTTATTCTGATTTTTATTGGTACTAGGCTTGAGAGGTTAAATTGGGCGAATATATTGATGCAAAAATATGTTATAGACTTCACGTTCACTACGTATCATTCGGCCTTCTAGTATATGTACATTGTACATATTTGGTCTTGCGATGGATACTCGATCTGTCTTTGACGCGTTCAGCTGAAAAAATATTAATGTTCCACCGTATTTTTCCATTCTTTCCACAGTTACTCTGGCACGATTATTCTTCTCACGCTTCTATTCATACCGTTAAAAATTATTATACGCGAAATGAATACTTAGAGTATGGTATATATATCGGGCATATGAGAATCAAGCGAACGTTCACCGTCGGCATGTACATGTACAATATTAAGAATGAGTGCCATTCTCCAAGGACTTGGGCTACAAATTTATTTTTGAAAAAAAAATAAAAAATAATAACCACGTATAAAGAGAGTCTTTCTATTTGCGGTAACCGCAACTTGTCCGACAGTTTGTTTTTTCCCATAATTGTGATAAGCAGTCAGGTAAAGAGGAACGAGGTGGCAGTAAATCGTATGTATCGTATGTCTAGAACGCGCCTATTGCAGGTATATACCAATCGTTTTAGTGGGTCACCTGACAACTTTCCGGTCTTAAGATCAAACGCTGCACGGTCTTACCGTTGCAGAAACGGTACGGTGTGTAATAATATATGCCGAGCACACTTCGATATGGCAATAATTACTCCGAATTAGAAAATTCCGTAATAATTCAGAAGATTTTTAACATCCGTAACATTATTTACGTTACAATACCGCGCAATTTAGGTATTACTCAATCGGCAGTGCCATTTTTCAAATTCTTTCATCAGTCGTTGAACACAAATACTACTCCGTTTCCACAAATTTTATAGCAAATATGTACCAGATTTCGAATTTGCTATTCCTGCAGTCGACACGTGCCGTTAAATATCGCGAGCTAATCGCGTGGCTGTTTGAAATATTTAATGTCGGTTTGAGGCCGCGTTTGAACATTTGATCGTTCAGACAAGCTCGTTTAGACCACAATTATCAGTCTGGAAATCTGTATTGACACGTCGCGAAACTTGACCTGCAATAAAACACAACGATATAACATCGTATAAAAATAATTTACTCGAGAATGATTGAAGTCTGGTGACTGATTAAGTTCTATTTCCATCTATATTGCACACTTCTTTTTGCGCAAGCTCAACATTCATACCGTACATGTATTTCGGCAATTAATTTGCTTGACAGTTAACTTTAATCTATCCAAGACTACTGAATCGGAATTAATTCGGCGCACTAACGCTAAAAGTTGGTTAAATTTCGTACGAACAGAATCGCTGCTGCAGTTTCCAAGCTCGTGATTCTCATATCGCGACGTTCGAAATTCAAATCCTCGAGATTCGCGCGGCTTGCGGCTAACCTTCGGTAACTGGGACTGGACCAAACAGGTTCCTGATTGAAACTGGCTTACGTAGACGGAGATATCCCGTCATTATATTATAAGACGCGGTTTATCGGTGGGTACAAAGAGATTACTGGAAAAGCAACTCGCGACCGGGTTTTTTCTACGAAAATTCAGTCATGTTACACAATTGTCTGCAGCCTTTTACTCTGGACAAAATCAAACATGGCACTTCGACAATTAAACTGGCCTCAAACCCCAGACGTGGACTTTGGTAATATTTGCTTTACGGTTCATAATAAGTATAAAACTCCGGGCCAATCCATAGGCCGAAACGCATGTAATGCATGTATTAAAAAAGAAGGATTAACGAGACAGAAAGAGTATCTTATTATTTGAATTGAACATCGAGACTGGAATCCGATTGAATTCTTAGTTACAGGTTTTATAGCAAAGCCTGTCGTACACGCAACAATTTTTTATAGCGAAAAACCTGTCTCGTGCAAATATAAATAGACTAGAAATAGAATTTCATCAATTAGGACATTGTGTTATGCTCTAGTTCCAAGTTTGACCGAAACGGAGATGATTACCATAATTTCGACCAAATTACTGGTTTACACTTTCTCGAATCGCTGTGTTCTTCAACTCTTGAATTTGCGCCGACAGCTGTTCGTGTAGCAGATACCGTTTATCGTCAGTGAAATTTACGGCATGTGTGAGATTGATAATACAGTCACGATGCACACTTTGTATTGTTTGGAAATGTGTATTACCTACTTTATCTCAATTGTGTTTGCGGATAAGGTTTGTCCGACAGTTCTTGCATCAGGCTGAGAGTTTGATGGAAAGTTTTGTTTTACGTCCAATTGGAAACATCTCGTGACAAATTGTTCGTAACTCATTGAAATACATTCAGTGAACACGCAGCCACGTTGGGATTTTTCACCTTTTGTTTAGCCTACTATTAGAAAACCGGCTAGACTTAACCGTTCGGATTACACAAGGATTTCTTTTTTCATTAAACCTTCGACAGGTTTATAAGGGCCATGTCCTCGATTTTGCGGAATGCAGAGAAAGTTATTTCACACAAGGCTTATCGCACTTTGTTGTTTTCGGACGCGGTCTGATCACCGCGCCGCGCGGGTTAAATCCGTCCACAAATAGATTAAATTTAATTCCTAACTCTCTGAGCGGCGTTTGAAAACTATAACCGGAGCTGCTGTGCTCAGCATCTGCAGAGAAGCAGAAATATGAAGAGAAAACACGAGATCGAATTGGAGATGATGAAAATTCCTCATTGTCTTGGCTAATTAAATTAGCTTGTATTTTTATGATCATTAAACTTGAGAAGAGCTTGCAGGTTGAATTGAAAAACAAAAAAAAGAATAAAAAATATACAAGTTTAGGCAAACCTTGGAAACAAAAGAAAACTAATAACACGATGATCTAGTTGTAAGTTTTAGAACAAAAACGAAGTGATTTGTGGAAAAATCCCGATATACTTGTTTCGGAGCTTTGGCAATTCTTCGATCAATAAAAGCGGGCATTTGGGTATATTTATAAATCGAAGGCCGACGAGATAAGGCGATAGTAAGAACAAGTAAAAGAATGCCTAGTTTCGATCCCGCTAAAAGACAATTCGTCATTTATCGTCACTCCGGTATTGCGTCAAATACATGGAATGCAAACAATTATGGATAAATCGTGTCATACACGCGCATAACTTCGGTAGTTAAAACGATTTTTTTATCACTGTACAACCGCACGAGTTAAAGGAAAAATATTTTCCGCAACAATTATTCCAAAAGGAAACTATGCACGAGATTATTGTCACGACAAAGATGAATCATTAAAAAGTAAAAATTCACCTTTTCCTCGACAAATAATACGCGGCACGCTCCAATTATTAAAGTCGAGTATTTCCGTGACTAAATGCAACTGCAACTGTCACAAAAGAAACAACAAATAATCCCAGATTATCTGAAATTATCTAAGAAACAAAAAAACAAACGCGTCTGACGTAAGCGGCTTTACTTACCAACCTAAAAGCATGATGCCGATAAGCGCGCGAAAATTCAAACTATGGTATAAGATAATTACGCGGCCAGTGATTGGTTCAGAAATGAGCTGCACAAAGAGCTGATATATATTACAGTAGCCGATGAACGACACATACGTACCAGTCTGACTAATATATTCCTTATCTCCTTCGGTACTCGGACAATGACTTCAGATCGCGAGTGATTTTGTTATAAATCCGAGATGCGTGCAACGGCGCCGGTTCGACAAAATAATCTCCACACTCTGTTGTTATATGCGTAAGATTATTCGCTCTGGCAAATTATCTCGAACCGATTCGTTTTTCCCCACAGAGACACGCGTGTCGTGACGCACAGCCTTCCTCCGGATTTTCTTCCCTTCCCGGTCCTTCGTTGCCCGGAAATTCAGCCACTGATCGGTTCCCTGCTCAGCTTTGAAGTCATCACTGTTGTGTCGGCGCCTCCTGCCGCGTAGCCGACTATATAAATTCACCACCGCCGATTCCTCGCACGGTTAGTCGTAATGTCAGTTCACGCGGTATATTACTCCCCCCCCCCCCCCCGCCCGCCCCTCTCCGCAGTCCCTGTCACCTCCCCACTCGGCGACTGCTACACTCGCTCTTCTCTCTCTCTCTCTCTCTCTCTCTCTCTCTCTCTCTCTCTCTCTCTCTTCTCTCTCTACTCTATTCTATCAATTTCCTTATTAATTTCGTTTTTTTTTTGTTTTTTTTTTTCGCAATATCGTACAAAGCCTGATGTTTGTTGTATTTGTTACGCGTCTGCCGTCGTTTTAATTTATTAAACACGTTTTATATCGTACGTATCAAACTGTTTTTATATCCGTGACTTTTTACTTAACACATTGTATTTATTTTATTATCTATTACGCTCAACTCTGTACATTGTTTCTGATACATTTGCTTTCTTCATTTTATATTGATCGTTTTTAAATGTGTTTTTTTTTTTGTTTCTTTTTTTTAACGCGTTTAACGCAATGTCGCGCAGACATTCACTTCGCGCATCACTCAAACTGCTGGTGTCGTTACGTTAATTTGTGAAATGCTTGATTATGATCTTTCGGCTTGTCATAGTGCCCGGATATTGTTTCACTTTATTGTTTCAGGTTTTTCCCGACATGCTTTTGGAAATTTTATCATCCGGCGAATGCAACTTACGGAGATTTAATCTAGTAGAGGCGTGATTAGAGCAATATGGCGTCGCATTTCGCCAACAGCTGATCGGTTTGGCTAAAATGTACGAACGTACAAATGTAGAAAATTTCTTGGCAAGTTATTCAACTTCTGTTTATGTACGTTGAGTTAATATACCGAATGAAATGTACGTTGAAAAACGACTTTTATTATTAAGTACGACCCGATTTGCGCGTTATATTCGAATCTTCTTTACCGATCGAACTAATTTTCAACGTTCTTCCGAATGATCGGAAGTTTCACTTTTGGCGCATTGCTACTGATTTTTTCCAGCATTGACGGGTTCAAGGCCGCTGGACGTGTCCAGAAACGAGATAGAGTTCATACAATGACCGTTGTTTAAGATTACCGAGAGTCCTTATATCGGAGTGTGTCTCCGTTTCCGTAAATAGCATCGATTTCCTAACAAACGTTGACCTCGCGGTGTTCCTGGAGTTGTTTTTTTATTTTATTTACTCATGATATCGGTACGCGAGAACTTTTTTTGTAATGTAAATGTAAAAATGTACGCAAAATGTGTTAATGTTTCGGCTCACAGGCTATGACGCTGATCGGTTAACCCAGTGCAATGAAATTGTATACATTTAAAATGGAAATGGTTCGTTGAAACGAGCCGCTTTGATGCGAATATCGATCTGCATACTCGTTTCAATCCAGTTTAGCAGCTCTTCGTCAGATTCGATTCCTTTCACGTTCGCGGTTAGAGCCACGAGTCTTATATTTAACGTCAGTATCAATATAATTTCACCAAGTCGCGTATATAGTGTGTAATAATAACTTTGACTTACGCTACTTACACGGTGATGATTATCGTAATGATAAAAATGTCATACATTTTAGGCAATGTAAAAGATTCAACGTCGTTTAAAGCTTCACAATTGTCAACCGTTACACAATCTTACAATCGGTCAGAGAATACTTCGCGGATTGCAGTATTCTTATTTTCACTGTATCGTATTCGAGTGATAATATCGTTAAGCATTGCGATAGTTTCTATAAATTTTTCATTATTTTATACCATTCGTTGCAATTTATCAGGGATCATTGCAGAACTGACGCAACATTTCGCATCTTTGCCCTGGATCTTTGCTGGTCATACGTATAATTCGCGAGTATTAATTAATATCAATTATTCGGCACGAACCGACACGCGACGTACAAGCCGCAATTATATTCTTAATAATCGCACGTTGCTAACGAAAAGAAGGGTAAAAATTTCGTCAGCCTCGTCTGGTCCGTTTGTACTAAGTCTGTAACGTGACGTCCACTCCAATTATTCGTACACATGGTATATTTCGTTACACGCCAAATGCTTGAGAGGCGGTTTACAATTGGGGTTCAAATGACCGACTGACCCTCTTTTCGTTGAACCTTACCTCGTACTTAACTCATCGAACGCCCATACGCAAATTAGCCCAGGGGATCGAGCATCGCTTAATTACCAGATTGGACGCTCATCTTTTAATTTACACTCCCGAACAGTCTGATTACAGCTGATATAATCTGCGTTACCAAAATACAGCCTCGACACGATTGGTATCACAATTTTTTCGATTTCGTCGGAGGGAAATGTTCCGTGTAAAACGAACGACTAAAAAAAAAAAAAAAAAAACATACACGTACCATTTTATTTACAGGCTTTGATATTTTTACAATGCGTGGAAGAAGCAGAGAGAAAAAATAAAAAAAATAACAATAACAACAGAGGCACAAAAGTAACAATTTTTATTTACATTTACACAAATGCAAGCGAATCGAAGTTTCTTATCCAGGCAACAACATTTATCCGTTGGACGTTTGTTCGCCTTGCTGCGACGATCGAGACAACAGAAACGGCTGTTCAAACGTGATGATGTAGGTATCCCCAGTAAGTACAATGAGCATCATCAATGATCGTCACACACTCGCATTTTATATATATATATATATATGTAGATATGTGTTTGAAGTTGCGGGCTGCAACGGGAATTAAAATTACTTACCAAGACGCGCTGCAACCGTGGTGCGGTTTTGCCAGAGTGAAATTGTTGGAACCTAAGAGTGGTTCGCTTCAAGGATTATTGACCTTTTCACCCCTTGATTGTCGAGCAAATATACGGGAGACCGTGTATATCGATGGCTAATATCTTGAACTGCGTTGTCTGCCGATAGAAAAAGAAATTTGAGCTTTCTTCAAGGTTCATATATTACTATATTCACTTGAGGAAATCGTGGATTCAGCAGCGGCTGGACTATTGCGTATTGTTAAATCGGAGGAACTTAATTGTGACTGAAATATTACTTGTAATACTGGTTGCTGAAACCGTTGGAAATTATTGGAAATTGAGTGGCGGAAATTAACCAAGGAAATCCTTGCAAACTCGCGGTAAACGCACGAATGGTTTTACTCGTTTTTAACGTTCTATTAATTACTGTCGCATCGTGTGCTTTCAACGATTTCCGGTTCATCGAGTAATTTTCATAAATTTTCAATGATTTCTAAACATTCCAAGCGATTTCCTGTGACTCTATCCAATCCGGAAGTCACTAAAGATCGCCCAAAACGGTCGGAAATCATTGGAAAACATTTATAATCGTATGATAAGGCACAGAATCCAACAGAAATCGGTCAAAGTAAACGTTATCGTATCGGAATCATCAGATTTTCGAATGAATGCAGACGCCGCGAACATTTTCTACGCTTTTTAATGCTGTTCTTATCGAATTCCACAAGTTATATACATTCATTAAAGAAAATAACGAAAATGTTTTTCTCCATTCCGTATTTCGAAATATCGCTCAAATTTCCGGCAACATCCCGAAGAGATTCGTTCGGTACTCGATTCACTTTTACGAGAACGAATCTTTGCCGAGACTTCGGTACAATTTAAACCTAGCAAACTATAATAAGATAAGACAAAATTCGACTGCTTTATCTCACTGCGATCCAATCGAATTGATACTCTCTGTCTGCAGAATGATTTACGGCTGTCTTTGTACGTTGTTGTACCTTATTGGAGACACGCGGGAATTTAAGCGTATTGTAAACCTGCGAGTCGAGCCATCTAACACCGAATATCATACATTATATGATCGATAAGATCCGATCAAGCGCCTAGCAAGTATAATCGCGTTATTTACTACCGTATGAAAATTATTGAAACTTCGACTAGATTCGATACGTGATCCATGTTCCGTGACAAAAAATTAGTCAGTACAGTTAGACGTATGCGAGTGGTTTGAGATTTGATCTACGAATTGTATACTTATAGTTTTAGATCATCCGCTTTCTTCTTCTTCCGGTATAAAGTTTTTCCATGCACGCGTCGTTAAAATATAGTAAAAGCCTATTGCATCTAATCGTCAGAGATTTTTGCTAAAAATTATTTTCAAACGCCTCAAATCCAACAAAAATCGAGATAACTATTTACGCACTTTCGGATAATATATGATTGTAATATATGTATCTGTACAGGGTGTCCCAATTGAAAAGACGCATTACATTTTTGCCGACGTAATGTTTCAATTGTACGTAATGCGTATTTGAAATTGGGACACCCTGTATAAGGCACAATCGATATCTCGACGACTGTCAAATAATCGTTTCAAGTTTTTTTATAGAAAAGTAATGACGGTTGTTTCCCACACCGTCGCGAACTGGATTCTTTTCTTATTTTATTTTTTTTTTCTTCTTTGATTTTTTTCTCTTCTACAAAGCGTTCGTTTCATCGCTGCGTTTAATCCACTCGGATTTTATTTATCTAAATCTAGAGACGCGGTTAGACGTGACAAATATAACGATTTTAATTGGCCAATCTGTTTCGCGTCGAAAGATTAATCTCAATTACTGTACGTACGATACCTTACAGCTTTACGTAATAATAAGTCGCGTTCAGTGACATCACGATCACGTGAGTACGAGGAAAAAAATTTCATACTTCGAAACACTCCTGATTGTGGCGATTAGTTTCTTTTTTAGCTTTGTACGGAGTGAAAGGCCGCGCGTTATTCCCCGATGTTCTTCGTAACTCGGGACTTCACCCGAGTCCCTTGAATTTTTCCTTGAAGATCGGGTCACTCGGGCAGTGACAATGCACTTTTTACAATCGTTGTTACATAAACATGCAACGGGTATTAAAAACGTTATTCCACTGTAATTGAACTTGGCGTTGCGTTTTTACGCGTCGTTATTTCTTACATCTATCAATAATTGTTACCCTCTGTTTTGTTGTACAGTTTCAGACCTTGGGAAGAACTTTCATTCGCATATATATTTTACACGTACAGCAAACTATGTGATAATCGGCTGGGGATAAGGTTTTTATACGAAATATATACGCAAAGTTTGGAAAAAAATTCATTCACATCGATAAAATTAATAGGTTACCGTTAGAGTTTATGTATATATATATATATAGTTTGTTACAAGGCACAGGTAGCTTTTACACACATAATTTTCTTATTCAAAATCAATTTTTTTTTCTCTTTATCCTTTTCATTCGTCCTTTCTATACATACGTATTTAATGTTTCTCTTTCCTCTATACCTATAATGGCTACAATATCTTTCCTTTTCATTCTTTCTTTCTTATTTCTAGACGTTTTTTTTCTTTTTTTTTTTTTTTTGTTTTTTCACCTTCTGAAATTGTCCATTTCTTCTTACCGCTCGTACCGCATCAGGTCACACGATATTATAATTGATGAGTTTCCTTGAATTCTTTATTTTTTTTTTTTTATTTCTCTTGCCGATTTCCTCGTATTACTTTTTTCCTAATCTTAGTCTTTCCTTTACTTCTTTGTAGTCAACAATTATTTATACGCATAATATTAATGTGGATTCACTCGATTTAAATATTCTTCATTATAATATATATAAACGATATATAGGCCATTCAACCAAATCACGTACGCAAATCCGGCTTCCAAATTCATGATGTTTTTTTTTTTTTATGATTTGTCCAGATTATTTAATGTGAAGATCTCGTAAGAAAAGCATAAAAAATTTGGAGGCTGGATTTGCGTACAGGATTTGGTAGAATGGCTCATATATGTGTGTGTGTATATATATATATATATATATAGATGTACATACCAAAAATTGTTGACAATTATAACTGTACTACTACTACTACTACTACTACTACTGCTACCACTACTACTGCTATTATTATTATTATTATTATTATTATTATTATTATTATTCATTAGTATTACTCGTTATACACTATTACTACTAGGTTGTTATCATTATTATTTTTTTAATCATTGTTCTTATTATTATTCTTATTATTATTACTATTATTATTATTATTATTATTATTATTCATTAGCATTACTCGTTATACGCTACTATTACTAGGTTGTAATCATTATTATTTTTATCATTGTTTTTATTATTATTATTATTATTATTATTATTAATATTATTGTTGTTGTTATTATTACACGATTATTATTGTTATTGTTATTATTCATTAGTATTACTCGTTATACATTATTATTACTAGGTTGTTATCATTATTATTATTTTTTATTTTTATTATTATTATTAACATTACGATTATTATTATTACTACTGCTACTACCACTACCACTATCACTACTACTACTACAACTATAACTATTACAATTACTACTACTAATACTATTACTATTACCATTATCATCATCATCATCATCATCATTGTTATTATGGTTATTATTAAGATTATTATTATTGTTGTTGTTGTTGCTGTTATTGTTGTTGTTAATAATAATTTTTCTCTTTCACCTTCAGAGCAATGCAATCGGGTTCAATCGCGCCCGTATAGTATAATATGCGAATAATGTATGTATGTATATATACGTATATAAGAATTGCCCAACAAAAAAGAAAGGATAGCGAAGAAAAAAAAAAAAAAGGAAAAAAGAACAACATCGTAGAAAGGTATTTCCGTCATGCCTTTTTCGCGTATCGTATTAACAGTAGTCTATCAATATAATTAACAAATTTTATGCTACAATCATATTTGTCTGTATTTATAGGACGAACCAAGCCTCAATTATTATACTCGAACCTATGATAATATGTCTAAAGTTCTTGATGCCATTATCCACCGAGAAATCTTTATCATTATTATTATTATTACTATTACTGTTGTTGTTGTTGTTGTTGTTGTCAATATTGTTATTACTGTTATTGTTAAAATTATTATTGTTATTAATATGATTATTATTTATTTAAGTGGTAATTGATTTATAACTTTGAAGGTCGGTACGTTGAATTGAAATTCGATCGACTTCAAATCGACGCTTGTATACAAGAATATACATATATATTAGGGTGATCCTTATTTTGGTGATTGGAAAAATTTTCATCGGGACGACCCCAGGTCTATTCCAAATCATAAAAAAAATAAAAAAAAATCCATGTATAGTTTCAAGTCTCTACGTCGACTGAAACACTTGCTAAGCTCTGTGAGTGTTAAATATAAAATACATGCAGTTTTTATAACCAGTTATTTCGTTTAGTATGACTTTGGTATGAATTGAGGGATCGATCTGAAAGTTGACAGAGTTTTCGCTTATAATGATTGAAAGATACCCTGAAAATTTCAAAATTTTATAATTACTACTCCCTTATATATATATAATCCTAATAAAAGTGGTTCTGTTATGCATACGTAGAAAAAAGAAATGTATTATAAAATGATGATGAAATTTTGAAATTTTCACGGTTTGTTTCTATCATTATAACCAACAACTCTGCCAAGTTTCAAATCGTTCTCTTAATTTATACCAAAGTTATACAAAACGAAATAACTGGTTATAAAAACTATATGTATTTTATATTTAAAACTTTCAGACCTTAGCTGCACGTGTTCCAGTTGACGTAAGGGCTTGAAACTTTGCACAGATTTTTTTTTTAAATAATTGGAACAGATCCGAGGGGCGGCCGAAAGAAAATTTTTCCAACCCCTAAATAAGCAACACCCTAACGTACGTATACATATCAGGGTGGTAATTATTTAGGGGGTTGTTAAAATTTTTTCCCCTCCAACCCTCAAATCAACTACGAATAATTTATAAACAATTGCCTAATTTTTTCAAAATCTTACCTCAACTCTAAGATAGTCCGTATTGTGATCCAAGTTTTATTATGGAAATAACATGGAAAAAACTTTTTCTCTCAGTATATATTATATTGTAAAAGTAACAATGTTCAGAAAAATCTATAACTGCGAGGTCTTAGTGGAGGCATTAGTGCTACTATATGATAAAAAAGAATCAGATCGTCGTACCATGCAATCTAGATGAATTGCGCTTCCTCTGAATAAAAAAAAAAAAAAAAAAAGTCAGATATCGATGGTGTGGAATTTGTCGAGATTGCCTGATACGATGATGTGGTTTTTTTTTTCACATAGTATCACCAATGCCCCCCACCAAGAACTCGCAGTTACACATTTTTCGGAACATTGTTAATTTTACAATAAAATATAAACTGAGAAAAAAAAGTTTTTCCCACGTTATTTTCGTAACAAAACTTCGATCACAAATGCGGACTGTCTTGGAGTTGGGGTAAGAATCTGAAAAAATTATACAATTGTTTTTAAATTATTTAAAGTTTATTTTCGGGGTTGGGGCAAAAAAAAATCGTCAACACCCTAAATAAGTACCACCCTAATATGCATGCATGTATATCGTTCGCTCAGGTATGTAGGCATACGTATAAGTATCGATTCTCTGAATAATTTATAATACACGAATATCAATCGATTGTTTTTTGTTTTCTTTTTTTTTTTCCCTTCCTTACTTTCCCGCACGCCTTTCATGAAAGACGAAAAATTTTGCACTTACATATTTATTACTAATATGCCTCTTGAGCGCTATTTAATTTATCAATGTATACATATGTATATATTTTTTACGTATATGTATATTATTACAATTACCAGCATATTACGCGTTATTCGTAAATCGTTTACAGCCCCGTGATCAATTCCCATGTATATATATATATATATATATGTGTGATACATATGCAAATGCACGCGTTTCGAACTCTACGATTCTACTATGATTATTATTATTATTACTATTATTATTACAATTATTATTATAATTATTACCATTATCATTATTATTATTTTAATAAATATAGTCGGGGATTGCAGCATGATTTTATTGAGTCTGGTGAAAATTTTCCTCCTACCTTACAGATGTCGAATGACTGATGAATTAATTATCGATTGATCGCGTTGCGTATGATTGTACCTCTGAAATGATTGTTGTTTGCGGTATGTCGTTTTAACGATTTCGTTACTCCTTCGTTTTTATTAGATTATCCGTTGTTTTCGTTTCTTTTCTTTTTTTTTTTTTTTTTTTTTTCATTCATTCCTTTTGGTCCAGCGAAACGAAGCGTAAAATTGATACAAAAGAAGATTTCTTCACCTTTCCTCCAAGTCTGACACACAAGATAAATTTGAGAATTCTTGTTTATTTATTTCTTTTTTCCCCACTTGAATGTCAAAGTATAATTATCGTGCGCAGATTGAAAGAGCGTAATTGAAACGCAACCCGATCATCTCACGTCGTTAACGATTTTACAAAAATTAGCAATCGATCACGAGGCTCCGTACATGATTGCTGTCACAATGAGCTTATCACCTTATGTTACAGTGTCAATAATACAGATTAAAGTTGAGACTTAATCATTTACACGTGTGTAGGTATAACTTACGCACTTTATACATAAGCCAACGTTACGCTTATATTACATACTCTTTATACACGTATATATATATTTATAATATATATTTAGATACAGTCTAAAATCCACATCGCCTATCTTTAATATTAATCCTATCTGTGTAATAATATATAAGCCAGGCCTATATATTATACTGTAGTGTTAAATCCAACACGCGCACACACATGTGTATATATATATATACATATATGTATGTAAATAATTTGTGCGTAAAAAATGTACGTACAATGCGTATGATATACGAGGTGTAAAAATAAAATCGACTGATCGGAAACGATGAATAACTTGGCTGCTACGTGCAGGATAGAAAATTTCATCACTGTATTTCTTTCATTCTAGTTCCATCCAATTGTTTCTCGCATACAAATGCACACAATCGCGTATAGATTACATAATGCATATATATTTGTACAAAGGGTGACTGAGGGTAAAAAAAAAAAAAAAAAAAAAAAACGGAACACGATGTAAAGAAAATAAGATTGAAATAGGATAAAAATTCGAAAAGAACCACTCTCGTCCTCAAAGAAGCAGTAAAGAATAAAACAGAAAAAAGATACGACAAAAACGAAAAAAGAAAATTCATCTGAGAATTAACAAAGAAAAAAAAGAGCAAGTAATTATGGAAGAGGTGAGAGGTACGTATAATTTTGCGTCGTCGTACCTAAATTTAAATTTTCCGTCGACCCCTTTTGCAGAGTTGAACGTTTGCGCGAGAATTAGACACGCGAGTCGGTCGGCAACCGCGGTATTTAGAGAGGATCAAACTTTATTACCAATTTGTGCAAAAATTCCCGGCAGGGCAAACGAAACGGCAATCAAAAAAACGGGGTGGAAAAACCTCCGCGGGAGAGGAGGTGAGAAAACGGCGGTAAAAATTTGAAAACTGTGATAATTGACCGCCGGGCGCCAGGGATTTGATCCCTCGGTTTGATGATGTTGAAACGTATTTTTCCCCTTTCACCCCCCCATCCATTTTAAGTTCTACTTTTTTCTTCACCGAGGCCGCGGTACCGAGGAAAAAGCCCGTCGCTATTCCACAGTTTCGATTAACGTTTGCCCGATGTATTGTATGTTAAACACACTAGCGCACAAATATATATACATAAATACGATCGGACATCCTCGATGAACATTGATTTTCAACTTTGTTATATTTCGTGCGTATATATTTATATATATTTATTTTATATATATATATATATATATATTTGTATATAGTTGCAGGCATACAATATACAGATAGACAGATACATGTTGTTACGGATAAATTTCGGAATTCCACTCTTGTTCGGAATTAACGGAATGCTAATAGAAAGTTAACAGTTTCGAATTCGATTATATTGGCTCGATGAATGCTCACCAACGTGTATATTATTATATATATATATATACTAAATGTATACGTATATACGTATAAGTGTACAAGTTATAAATGGGGGGGTGGGGGGTTCGTTCACTCCGATTCGGGGTTTAAAAGATGCCGCGAGCGGTATTCGAAATCGAACAAATTCCAGATATGAACAGTACGAGTTGACTCAAATTAACCGTTTTTCATCGATAGTCATTTTTTAAATTTCTCAAGTGAAATCTGGTGGTAATTTTGTTTTATTTTTAAACTTTTTCCTCTCCCTCACTCTCTCTCTCTCTCTCTCTCTACTGTTCGTATAAACGAGGGAAGAAAAAAAAAAAAAAAAATAGAACGCGCGCGCACACACACAAACACACGCTCCGAGCGTGTTAAGTAAATATGTAGGTATTAAGTCTAGATAAAAATTCAACGGTAATTTGCATGTATACGACATATTGTGCAACGGTAATAATAAAAAGTAATGGTAATAATAATAATAATAATAATATTATATAGACTATGTATAACTTACAATAAACGTCACCGTTCTCGCCTCGATAATTTTCTTATAATCAATAATATTGATCGTATTTTTGTTCAATAATAATTAATAATATTTTCTTAGTATATACCGTGAACACAACTAAAACGGCTTTTCTACACACTTGCACACCGTATCACTTATGCATTTCACACTTCACTTTATAATGTACAACGTAATAATATATGATTATCATATATATATATATATGTATGTATATGTATGTATAGGTATATACATATATATATATGTATATTGCTTATTGCTTGCTTGGGTGAAGATTGCGTGTTAATTATGAGATAATCGAGTGGTAAAAAAATGTCTCGCGCATATCGGATAACGTCTGTCTATTGCAATGTTATTTTGTCGAATTTGTTACGCGGTTAAAACCATGTGGCAAAAAATTTCCCTCTCGAAACTCCGATTAGTTTGTTATTCTTGTGATCTTTGAAAGGAATAAATTCGTGGTTAACGACAGATTCTATTGGTTTTGGTCATTTTCTTTCTGTTTTTTTTTTTGTTTTTTTTTTGTTTTTTTTTTTTTTTGTGTGATTTTTTCTTTACATTGATTCTAGAATTTGAACTTGGCATGAGGCTTGCTTTGTCTAAAAATTTATACAAATTTGGGAGCCGGTTGAATTGAGCTTTCCAATGATTTTACGGGAACAGGCAATTCAAGATTTTAACGATATAAAATACAAATACCTACTTATAATACACACCTTAACAACTAGAATTCCGCAAGTATGAATATATTACACGAAGTCTGACTGCGTAATGAATTTCGTAACGAGTTCAACGTACGGTTATTGAGATAACGATAAAAAAAATTTTTACGATTTGTGTTAATTATATTTTTTCCCCGCCCGTGCCAAATTTAAAATTCACTAATTTTTGCAATCTCAAATTTGTTTTCGAAGCGCGTCAGAAACAAATGTTATTTTTTGTTATTACCATTGTTATTATTATTATTGTTATTATTATTATTATTATTATTATTTACGTACTAATAAATTTCTTGCGGCATTTTCAGCGCAACGGATAATCACAGTTATAGCAATTTACATTATACAAATAGATCGATCGAAGACTTCATTTTCTACATTTTGAATTTTTCTTCGTTACTTTTTTATCATTGTTATTATTATTATTGTTGTTGTTCTTGTTGTTGTTGTTATTATTATGATTATCAACATTTTGCTTAAATTTTTTTCAGATTTTCATTCGTCCCGCTATTTTCATTATCCAAAAAAAATATTCTTTGAAGTAATTTTATTACCACCTATGTACGTGTGTAATATAGGTACATGGCTGTATTGCGTTTAATCACTTTCTCACTTGATTACCTATAATGCGTGCGTTTTTTTTTTTTTTTTTTTTTTTCATCCGTTCCTTTTCTCGCGTTCGGTAAATCTCTCGGCATTGTTTTTTTCCTCGTTCGTCTCTTTCTTTCACCTCAGGTTCGTTTGTTTACGGATAATTTTCACAGCGGTAGATAGTTTTATCGGTGAATATTATATTAAAAATTTCTTCGTCCAATTTTTTCTTCTTCTCATGTTCCTTATTGAATTTACTTAATTTTTTTTTTTTTTTTTTTTCTACTTTTATGTTTTTCTTCTTGATCCTCCGTTAAAATTATTTCGTTACATAAGAAATTAATATCCTCACTCTTTTATACGTAATACGAATTCTTAAATTCTAGTTTGCTCTCATGATCCTTTATTTCTATTCTCATTTAATTTTCCTTTTCCTCAATCACCGGCCTATCGGGTGATTATTATATATATCTATGTACTCTATACAGAGATTCGTTAATTTTTTGGGCTTCCCGTATAATATATTATATGTATAATAATATCTATAGATTCGGATCGATTGGTTTTTTTTTTTTTTTTTTTCAATCGTAATTCATAATGCTGTTTCAATTATTACCGTCACTTATTCTAATTTTTCTACATATTCCGCTCAATCTTCGCACTATAATCACGGGTATTAAAACATTTTCGCATCTCGTTCACATCACACAGTCTCAAACGCACCATGATATCGTCTAACCCATAGCCCCTTACATAATTATTTATACATCCCATCGCGCACTCGTTATATGTATATATATATATATAGCTATGTTCTTACATTTAACCCCCGATTATATATTCTATCTATAATCCCTACCACCTATCGGTAAAAAACCTATTCCCGTTTCGTCAAACGGAATCCGGAGTGCCGCGTGTGACGATTTGGCATCAAATTTCCGCAATTTTGCGACTATTTTTTTTTTTTTTTTTTTCAATCAACAATCATTTGCATCGTCAATTCACTCGATTGTCACACGGACACGCCGAATAATCGGCTCAACGAGACGCAGGCTAACAGCTACATTCCGATTGGTCAAATTCTCAATCCTCCAATATTTTTCTCTCGTACCTAAGTATAATAATATATAATAATAATAGCAATGACAATAATGATAGTAATAACAATAATAAAAACAATAATAATAATAATAATAATAATCTGTACAGACATATGTCACTGTTTATTTTTTTTTCCGTGTGTCTGCGTAAGTGTGTGGATATTTTTTTCATTAAACTTATCGAAGTATCGGTTGTGCAGCTTTTTACATGAAATATTATACATCGATACACGGTAGTAGCGTATCTCTCTCGTCCGTCGAATTGTTTCTCGATTTCCTCTAATTTCCTTTCTTACACACACTCAGAATCACCTGAATATCGCGATAATCGTTATCACCAAGCTAATCGCCATTCCCGAAGTTCTCAATTTCGGTGCGGCGTTGTCCTCCACGCATTGGCCTGAAAGTAAAAAAGAAATAAGTAAAGACGAATGTCCCGAATTAAGGTTGGAACGACGGAAGACGGGAAATTATTGACCTTCTCGACTCGAGACTTCACCGACACCCTTTACATAAGACGCGCCGGCAAAAGCATATCATGTATACATATTTTATGTACTATATGTACATGTATATGTATATAAACGCTGAATCGGGCAAATGAAAATTAATTTATCTTACACGAAATTGATGTTTGCATATCTCAAAAGCAATCGTTGCTTTAGGAAATTTCGCCCTGAATCCGGAATTATAAGTGAAATAAAATTTCTCCCCTTTGCATTGTAAATTGAAACTTGTAATGATATAATAAAACGCCGTGATTCGAGCAAATATTAATTTTTCAGTCTAATGTTGACGTATATTATATTTATGGTGTACAGTACACGTAATATTGATGTACAAATATTGTGTGTACTTTTACTTATTACATCAAGCTCCGTCTTAAACGAAACTCTCAATCTTTCTTTTCGCGCTTTTTATGGAAAGAGGGTCTTAAGATGGTCAAAAACAGTTCATCTACGTAGTAGCGATAGCCATTAAGCTAAGAATAATTAATCCGTATTTTTTTTTTTTTTTAACCAATCCAAATTTAATCCAAATTTCGTACAATTCAGTATGTAGTCTCAATATAGGTAAAGTTTTTCCATAATTCATAGTTTCATTAAAAATATATTTCAATTTCAGGTAAAAATACTCATTTACCTTTCATTAATTACATCAAATAGGTACTTAGTAAGCAAGACAATGATAATAATTTAATACTTTAATACCATAAATTGATATTCTATTGCGTCGTTCATGGGAGTCAAAAGCAAAAACGGATTGTCAGAAAAAATAATCGATTTCATCGATAATCGGAGGTTTAAATTAATTGGGTTGAATATTATCGAAAACAGGGACGATGCTCACCTATGCTCGTCGCGTTGAAGGCCAACATCGGAGGCGGCGGCGGTACTCCTCGTTGACAAGCGACCGGACTGGCGGTCAAACTGACCACACCGCCACTTTCACGGTACATGAAACAGAGTCTTCTGCTGTTGCGGAATGGCTGCGGTCTGTTGTTGTCGTTGGACCATGCCGTCCTCCTGGTTGCCAGAGGAGTCGCAATTACGAATTGCGTGCCCTCCGTGTCGAACCAACGCCCGTGGCAGGAATAAGCTGTTCAACAATTTACACCATCGTTGGTAGTCGTGTTTATCGCCCTGACTCTCATGGCCCAAATGGGACTTGTAATTCCCAATTTTTGGCCGAATTTTGGACCGAGCCAAAGAATTTTTCCTACTTTTCGTCTCGAACGGAATTTCTAGAAACCTCCTTCTGAGTACTAATTGGCAGATCAAGGTCTCAAAGAATACGACCAGAAGAGAGTTGAGACTGTTCGTAATCGCATGAAACAATTGATTCTAGAGCTTTTCGATAAATTGATCAGGATTTTGTTGAAACAAATAAAAAGGCAGAACGCCGTTGGCACGTGCGTTGCATTGATATTTGCAATTTTACGGACTAGGGATTTCTTGCGCATGCGCACTTTCCGATAACTTGATTTTACGCACGGACTCTGCGCACCGTCAGTGACGTCAATCAGCTGAGTTTAATCTGAAGCGAGCGCGTTTAGGTTAAGTTTCACGAAGCCGGGTCTGTGTCTCTGGTCCTCTTGATTGCCCTTCATCTACTTCTTTTATATTATTATATTACATTCGTTTGTTTCTCAATTCAAACTTGCTTTCACAGGTGTCGGATGAAATAGCGCATGTCACACGTTCGGATGAGCGATATCTGACTCGTATCACCATCTTTGTAACCGTTGGAAATCGCCTAATTTTCGCACTTGTAACAGAAATAACTATGCCGTTTTCTTGAAAAAATGAATCTTTCGTAGAATCAAAGATTTGCGATGAATAAATATTTTTTAAATGATTCTCTAGACTTCGAAGGATGTAGCACCACTAAAAACTGAAAATTTCATCATCGGGGCGATTACCGCAACATCTATTCTTTCGTCTTAATCGTTGACTTCATAAAGAGTGTTAAAGACGGTTACCCTGATGAGGTTTTGCGTGTTTCACAGGATTGCGTGTTAAACAACTCCCGTCGATAAAGAAGCTACCGGATCGCTAACGCGGTTTCACTTCAGGCCCACTTACCCACTGAGCATTGGTAAAAATAATTTGAAAAAGAGCGGGAAAACTCACCAGTGACGGTATCGTCGTCAACGCAATCACCCTGGAACTCCATCCTGTCAGCGGTTGAGCATCCAACGGTGAGGGTTGTGACTTCCGAAACGCACCCCGACTCTTCCTCCTCGCGTTTCTCCCTCCTGTCCGAAGAGTCACGCTCGGCGTCAGTCCGTAAGGCCCGCCGGGGCCTGATTACGTCGGCGAGGTCGAAGGGGGTGCTGCGCTTCGTCGGTCGCGAGGCGGTGTCGTAGTCCCCGAAGTAGTCGACGTGGGACTGAACAAGGTCCGGCTTCCCGTCGCCGCCCCCCTCCTCACTTCGTGGGCCCCAAAACCGGCGCTGCCGTCTCGTAAAGTCCTCGGCGCCCTCGAGGAGGTCCTCGGGCCCCTCGGCGCCTCGCGGGGCCCGAGGCGAGCGGCCCACCCTCCTATTGGACCGCGTTTTCCTGCCTCGCCGTTCGTGAACGAGGTAATCGTTGTTCGCCCGCCTCGCCTCCACCTCGAACGTCTTCTCCTGGGCGTGGCGCACCTTCTCCTTGTCCCTGTGAACTTCGTGGATCCGCCGATTCTCCCGCGTGTTTCTCTGGTTTCGATTCATTCCCGTCACCGTGAACTTACCGAGGTACGGACACTGCCGTGGCTCCGGTGAACTCGCTGGAAGAAGACAAAGACTTTACAAATCTTGGACCATATTGTTTATTTACTTTCTTGTGGTACATTGTTTCCTAGTTTACGCGTCACGTTTCACCCACTCTCCAATTTTTTTGATAATTTTTCGGTAAATGATTTGGAATCAAATGAATAATCGCTATTTCTTTCAAATTTTTATTTACAAAGGTTTCAACGACTTGAATTTTTAGATACCGACCACTTTCACTGATAAATAAAGTAAACCCGCCTATAATTATGCAATGCACCGTACGCTTCAACAAAATCCGCCTGCATTTATGCAATTCATGATACACATTACTGATCGACATTTGTTTTTATAGTTCAATATTTGACGTCTACTAGAAAGAGTGAGAATTCAGTCGATCGTAAATAATGTGACAAATGTCAATCGGTAAAATGTATACTAAATTGCATAAATGCAGTCGGATATAACTTAGGAACATTTACACGAAACAACCCGCTATATTTTCGGTTGGATGCATTTCATATAAACACTTCATGAAGAGAAGAACTTCAAACAATCTTCACCGCAATTGTTAAATAAACATCTGACATTCGAACTGTTCGCCAGAGGTGCGAAGTTTTTTCTTCTACTTCTATATACTCGTATGTATACATCTATATACGAAATTTCTTTATACGGTGTCGATTTCGTTACAACGTTATAATAATAATAATAATAATAATAAACGCAAAGGGAAAATGTAGCCGCTGTGTGCATTAAGGAAATGGATTCCCCCCACGACTGGTAATAATTACCGATAAAGGTCTTTACTTCGGTTGCTTGCATAAGTAGCTCGTCAAGTGATGCCGAGGGGGCGTTTCAAACTGCTTTGGGGTACCGGTATTAGACTGATTGCGAGGGTTTTGCCGAGGGAACAGCAAGCTGACTCAAGATCGAAGAACTCAGACATGATAAGGTTACAAAGAACCGCGGTTGCTGGCCTGTTGCGATGCTGAGCGAGGGAAGGGGAGAAACGCGAGGTATTCCAAACGGGATAAAATCAATCCGTCGAATGGGCGATGAGTTTGTGGCAAAAAAAAAAAAAACACACCACGTTTTAAGATAAAATTTGAAGATGAGAGAGACAGAGAGGGAGAGAGAATTAAAGGATAAAAAGAGCACCGACAATTGGTAAAAAGAAAAAAAACATGAGAGCTGTCATGGGACAGCCGGTACGAACGAAGTTCCTTACGCTATATTACTGCTCATTGAATAAATTAAGAACGTTTAATTGAAGAATAATTAAATGAAAAATCAAATATATGAAGGAATGGTAATAAAATCGTACGAATGTGTTTTTGAAAGATATAAATATACTGATGCCGCTTGTTTTCTTTCCGAGCGCTGTGTGAGAGAGAGAGAGAGAAAGTGGGAAAGCTATGAGAAAGAAAGAGAGGCAAAGTATAGACGTACGCTGTGAGAGAGCGCGCTGCGGCCCAAAGTATAGTTGTACGCTGTAGGAGAGAGAAAGAGGGGCGAAGTATAGTCGTGCGCTGTGAGTGAGAGAGACCGCTGCTGCCGTCTCCCACCCCAAGCGCTGAGACAGAGAGAGAGAGCGCGCGCACACGCTGGAATAGAGAGAGAGAGAGAGAGGGAGATCGCGCGCACTATAGCAAACGAGCACTATAGCCAAAAAGTGTCGGTTTTTTGGTGTCGTTTTTTTCCGCCTAGCCCCTACGGTGAACGAGCGATAAGGAACTTCGTTCCAAAAAGAAAAAACGGAAAGGGGGATAGAAAAATATAAATTAGGGTGCGTGCCTGGAGCTTTTCATAAAAATCGGCACTCAACGCCAGAAGATCGGCAACCTGCATATTCAGGATGTCACTTTTGTTGCCTATCCGCTGGCGTTGAGCGGCGATTTTTGAGTAAAACACCCGGGCTATGTACAATTATGGGCAATTGTTACATTTTCGGTGTCGCTAGTGAATAGCCAGGAAAATCGTGGATAATGTGAAGGAAAAATAAGGGAAATAGGAGAACGGGGAACAAAGCTTCGATAACGAGAGCTTAAACCAGCCCTAAGAACACTATGCCGACTCTAATGAGACAAATCTGACGAGGCAGTCGAGCGGAGAGCCAGCGACTTTCACCCCTCCCTTTCGCCCCTCGATCGCTCTACCTGCCCGCTATTTTCTGCCATTCACAACCACTCGCATGGGGGCGCGTATTCACCCTCCTCAAAGAGTTGCTCAGAGGGTAGTTTATATACGTGCGCCCATCGATTGCGTCCCGCGCCCGGGAATTCGAACAGTCGAGTCAGATCCGAGACCGCAAAAATCTCGTTATTTTTATGGTTAATTACGCTCGCTTTAGCCACGTGATGCATGTATGTATGTATGTATTTATGTACGTACGTCTCGAATACGTTCGGAGCTTTTGTACAGCGGCAGCCCCTGTTCTCTGTACCTCGCCCTTCGATCTTCCGATAAAGGGCAACTTGATTTTTTCGCTTCATTACGCGATTTCTGATTAAAGGCCGGACCTCCACCCCCCCGGCCGTCTCCCGTCGCCACCTTTTTTACTCGATTTTCCACCCCTCGCGCTATTTCGCAGCATCGTAATAGACGCGACTATGAAAAGAGAAAGAGAGGATGAAGGTGGAGGAGGAAGAGGAGAAAGTGGAAATTAAAAGAATCGGTAGAGAGAAAATAGGAAAGAAAGCTAAACGAGCAGTCGGGAAAAAAAAAATCCTTATTAAGATCGTGAAAAAAGTAACTCGTTTCTTTCAGATGGAGAAGTTGAAGGGTAACAACCACTCTAACGGCCGAAAAATTGGCCCAACTTTGTCGATTTATTTTCGAACTATGGAAAATGGAATAGAATTTCTTTTCAGAGGGTCCATTTAACACGTATTGAAGTATGAAAAAAAAATTTTATCATCATTTCGTTGCAAAATGGCGGCGACAGAGCCAATCTTTGATATCGCCTTTTTTTAAAACTCCTTCACGGGAGGACGGATTTCTCGTAAAGTGTAAGACCTGGCACAGAAACGCGAATAATTGCATTAGAAAAGAGAAGAATCATTATTCGATTGATTCTTTGATTCTGCGAAACAATTGGCAGGGAATGTTATATTTCATACGAAAAAATATCTCATTACTTCTATAATGAAATAAATAATTTTTCTTCATCGATCTAAGGAGTTTTATTGATTTTATAACATAATTTCATTCTACATAAATCTACACCCAAAATATAGTTTTCTGAATAAAACGTGCCATCGTAGAGTGAAATCCAACGCATTTGGTACAACTTTAACGATTTTTCAAGAGATCGTATGAACCAAAGCATGGACGTTTTATAAGCTTTTCTTCACGTTTCGAGCAAAGACATTTTCACAGTTTTAAAACATAATAATTCAATAAATCCGGAACGTTTAGCGATATCATGATAAAATTAATGAATAATATCGTTCTCTGACCGATCAATTTTTTCACTGCAATGAAATCATTAAATCAATCGTTCTAATAGAAAGTAACGAAAATTTCCTCAGAGTCGATTAAAGTTTCTTCTTCAATTACCACAAATACGGAACAAAATTATTTCCTATTTATCTACATAATGTATAAAATAAACGAATATCAGTAATTCGTTCTATAAACGGTTAAAGAAATATTTTTCCCACCGTGTATAACGTAGAATGTAGACACATACGTATAATATTATACATATATATATATATATATGTATATATATCAAAGTACGATCGAAAATCGTAGAGAAGAGAGCGTAACTGGGTAAAAGGAAAGACGACTTCCTCCTTCTCCTTCTTCCACTTCCGCTGTTCTTTTCCCCGCCCCCCCCCCCCCCTCCCTCTCCCTTTCCGCCCCCCTTGCCGTCCTCTTCATCTCCCATTCAGGGAAAAGGTAAGCCAGAAAAGGGGTGCAGCGGCGAGGATTGGAGCATGGAAAATAACTGGTAGTACGTCAAAGGAAAGCCACGTTTCTACGGTAGATTGGGCATGAGGGGCGGGGGGGGGGGGGGGGGGGGCGGTTGGGTTTCCTCCGATCCTTTGCCGGGGTCGAATGCACGTCGCTTAGGATTCGCAGTGGCGCGTCTTTGAACCCGACACGGGTCACCTGTTCCTGCGGGGCCCCCCATTTCCCTGGATGTTGACTCCTCCACGCGAAGTCTCTGCGGCTTACCCGTGGCCTGCCTCCTTTTACTACTCCGCGCCGAAACTCTCTGCGGGCTCTTTTTCCCGTCTGGAGGGCTGACCGTAAACGGATGAAACTACTCTTTATCCCATTTTACCACCGCGCGGTGCTTGCGTTATATGCGCAAGGAGAGACGCAGCAGCGTTACGGAGCGACGACGTTCATACACGGAATCTCCGTGCCCGATTTTTCCCTCTTTCTCTTCGTTTCTTTCTTCACCTACCCCGAGCTCCCTGCTTTTCTTTTCTTTTTTCTTCTTGTCTTTACTTCTCCGCAATACGCAGCGGATATCGTTCTGAATTATTTGTTAGAAACTTGAAAATTTTTTCTTGGAATCACGAAACTTTTATGAGTTAAACAGTAATCTGTCCTCTTTTTGGAAAATGATCGCGTCGAAATTACGATAAAAAAACAAGTAAAATGAAACAAGAAAAATGTCTGCACCCGGTTAAATTTTCTCGAGAATGTTGTCCCTCGTTTTTTGTTGTTTCTTTCCTGCAACAATTTATAAATATTCAACGTATCGTTACGATATTTTTTTCCCCCACTAAACGCGGTTCGTATTTGTGTATGATTTTGGTGTACATACGGTTATCGAAGTTCTCACTGGAAATATACCGAAATTCAGTTTAAAATGCATTTCCCGGTATTGGTATACGCGCTCGCGAATTAATAATAGGAAAATAGGGGAAAATAAAGAGAAGAAAAACTAAAAAAGTGAGTAAAAAGTTGTCTGTAATTCAAAGAATATACGATAGACTGAAATTAACGCGCTCTTTGCGGACGAACGGAATTCAATATCGAGGAATTGTCATCATTTCTCGTATGTGTTATGGAAAAAAAACTGTTTGATCGAGGCGCGCTGCATATGTTCAACCCATCCTGCACTCTATACGAGACTGTACGATACTGGGAAAAATTGGAGGGGAATTTTCATCGATTTTGAAACATGCAGCGAGTGATATTTCAACTGGGTACAAACTGCTGAATCGGTACGCGAACTGAGTTCGACTCGTTCGCTGTTTTCATTCGTTATTATAATTATTACTTCAGGTAATAAGGATCGACGAATAGAGAAGCGAATAATACAGCTGCAGCTGAAATTCGGTAGAAATTAGAAGACTGTAATATTTTCTATCGGTAAATCGAGTTTCGAGTAGTTTTACTCTTATAACGGGTATATATAAAATTCATCTAATTCATTTTCAGATTTTTTCTTGAAGTGTATGTTCTAAGCCGTATAATTGACAGTCTGTGAATTTATTTTACAAATTTTCTCAAATTACTAAGTTAAATACAAAAAAGGTTTCGGTGGGCAAAAATTTGTCAATACCCTAAATAATGACCATCCTAATATATGTATACATATATATATAGTCGCAGCTAGGTTGAAAAAAATAAATATCAGGCGATTTTGTTCGCATCTGTTATTATAAAATCAACGCCGGAATCAAACAGCTCGATCGTCTTGTCGCTGCTGTATTCAATTCATCAAATAATTTCAAAATAACTGCGGAAATTAAACAACGAGCTTAACGTTCGGGACAGCAGCGGATTGGATATAATCGTAAACTGAAAAGTCTAGAGATTATAAAGATCGTATAAAATGATCGGATGACGAAGGCGCGGAGAAAAAAAACAAACAAACAAACAAACAAACAAATAAATAAATAATTTAGAATCGCACCCCTACGTAATTTATTCAATTTTTCTTACCCTTCGTCCCGTCAAAGCGAGCCTTCTAAACGGCGACTAAAAATACGGTGAAATTCCACGGAAGAAAATGACGCTCAAAGGGGGTGTAAAGAGATAAGCGTTTCGTCGCGTCGGGAAATGTATGTGATTTTTTTTATTTATTTTTTTCTTTCTCTCTTTCTCTCAGATTCGCGTGCGTGGTTAAAAATGTTGATTGACACATCAGAGGCGGACGGGTAAAGGTTTGGGGAAATGATTATTATAGAGGGCGCGTAACGTCTGTCTCGTTTCTGGGGTGGGTTGAGGCGATAG
The DNA here is from genome assembly GCF_021155775.2 of Neodiprion pinetum. NCBI lineage: Eukaryota > Metazoa > Arthropoda > Insecta > Hymenoptera > Diprionidae > Neodiprion > Neodiprion pinetum. Next base: position 39,380,749 of record NC_060235.2, on the reverse strand, counting down.
AAAATCCTGAGTGACGTACCCCTTAGCGCAATATCTTCTTTACCTCAGCCGAAAACTTGCACCCTCGGTCCATCTGTCCTCCGGGCATCCATTCATCCGTCAGTTTTCCTATTCCACATCTCTCTCTCTCCCTACTTTTCTCACTCTCTTTTCTTCTCCCACGCACTCGTGGCGGAGGAAGAGTTCTTCGAACCTTCACGGATAAAAGTGTTTGTTCTCGAAAATTGAATCGCCCTGCAGCCGGATAATCGATATCGGTCGTTTCACCCCCCGAATTATATATATATGACATATTCAGACCATGTTCCGACAACAAAGTAAAAAAATTATACACATTTTTTCCGAATTTGAAGTAGTCTGATATATTATGTACCTACGGTGCTATTATATACTGAAAATTATTTTTTAATAATTTTTATTATTATATAAATTAAAATAACTCCCGTATAACACGATAATTTTGAATGTTTTTCGAAGAAACTGGGATGAATGTAATTTTTTAACACTATTTATTTTTTTCAAAAATGCACGAGTCATTGGAACGAGACAGCATCTGAATTAAAAATCTTATACACAAAATATAGTTCGAGAGGTTTTTGTTAGCTCGGAAGAAATCGACGTTAACACCTGTTCCAGAAAAAAAAAAAGAAAAGAAAAAAAAATAACACCTAATAAATAAAAGAGATGTCTAATCTGAAAAGGTCCAATATGTGTTACAACGCGCGAAGAATGATGTGTAGTGAAAGTGAAATAACCGCGACGACGGCAAAAATTATGTTTCAGGCTCGATTCACGCCTGCAGCTCGAGTCGCGGGAACGAAGATCCAGGCATCACCTTCTGGTATTAATCTTTTCCTTGTCAAGGCGGTAACAGGGCCGCCAGACAATGGTCGCTGGATGCCGAGGGAAAGACGTCCGACAAAGTCACCCCATTTCTACCCTCGATACATTTCCTTTTCGTCCCCCGTCCCCCCCCCCCCCCCCCCCATCCGCCTTACCCAACCCCATCCATGCTCCGTTATCTCGCGACCTCACTGACCTATACGAAGAGAAATTATCCTCCCATCTTCCTCGTCAACGCGGAGAAGAAACAAGATATATAGGTCCAAGAAAGGAGAAAGTTAAAGACGAAGAAAACGAAATGGATAAACCGGAGAGCCGGAAAATTTGGCGAAATTTACCTCCCCGCCCCCCCGTTTCGGGTAAAATTTTATAAAATGAACAAAAAAAAAAAAAAAGCTCGATTTCGAAATGTGAAAAAAAAAAAAAAAAAAAAACAAAAACAAACAATGAACATTCTTCCCTCTCTTCCTTCTTTCATCTTTTCCCTTACCGCAGTGGATTGTATACGGTATAGCTGATACGACAACGGATTTTACAGACAGCATGGGGTGTAGCGAGCAAGGATAGACGACATTTATAGGGGTTGCGGTTCTAAGATCGGCATATCAGCTGGGGGTTGGCGGTGAATGTTTTTAGCCGTGTTAGTATATTCGGCCGGTTATATAATCAATATACGAGGGCGCGCGAGAGAGACGGAGGAGAGAGAGAGAGAGAGGGAGGGAGGGAGGGAGAGGGCAAAATACTTTTCGCGCAGTCCCGCGTGTAACTCCCGTTAAATCGACTGATTGTTCGTCGAAATTTTAGTATATGCTGCATGCTTTCGAAGCTCGCGACACTGTGTAGACTAACGGGGGTGAAAATTATTCGTGCGAAAATTTTTCTCCAGACAATTTCAAATCCGCACGTATTCGTTGATTCGATTATTACAGAGCCTTGTACCAGAATACCTAGAGAATTGTGTATTGCATGATTTCGCATGCATGTATATTTATTAAACTGTCTTGCAGAAAAAATTTGATTTTTAACCGACTAAATTAAGAACTACACGAGTATTAAATGTATTGGAAATTTGATTGAAGCATCCGGTAAATTTATTTATTTTTTTTATTTTATTTTACTCGAAAGCTCTGAATTTTCGTCCGATCTTACACGTAATTATTGAAAAATTGACGTGATTTACAGCTGCTGTGGAAAATATCGATGGAATTTCGGACGGAGTCTTCGGCGCGATATTAATTTCACGTTTTTTGACCCGATTTTGACGCAATTGATAAGATAAAATTGAGAGAGCATTTTCTTTGCTGTTGAATTCCCGAAGTATACTGTCAATCAGTTTCCGTAAATATCGTGAGTCAATTTTCAGAGAAATATTTCACGCAACGATGTGTTTGAAATAATGCTTGAAATCACGTGATCGGTGAAAATAAACACGAATAAATACCCTCTCACCGTTAATTCCCTTGCGAGAGTTTAAAAAAAAAAAATCTGGATATAATATATGACGCGGGTGAAACACTTTCTCGAAGAAGTCGAAGGTAAATTTACAATTATTCAACTGTGGTTGAAAAGAAAAAAAAAAAAAAAAAAACGAACGGAAGTTTAAAAACAGTTAAAATCCCTCGATAATACAATACCGTGCGAAATAAAAATCAAGCGCGGCTTCACGTTTTTTTCGATTTTGTAATTTTTTTATTCTCTTTTCAGCAATTAAACCGTGTAACGTAGATTCGGGTTTTCGGCCCCTGACGGATGAATTTTCGAGAAACCATGAAATCATGGCGTATGTACGTTACGCGCGTGCATACACACGTACAATATTGTGAAACCGCGTCGGCTTAACGGTTACCGGTTTACCGGTTAATGGCTCGACGGCGGGTGGCGTTGAAATAACATCTCCTTTAAAAGCTGGCCGCCGGGGGAGGTTTCAGGGCGGCTAGCCTACCGGAGTGAGTCCTCTATTTACGTAGCCGCGGGAGCTTTCGCGAGGTGGATTTTTTAATCCGTACGGTTCTCGGCGGAGAACCGAAGTCGGCCACGGCATAATAATTCAGCGGCGCAGTGCACGATGGTAACATGCATGCAAAAGTACCCGGTTCGTGGGTGAAAATTGGCAGGGATAAAACCGCGGAGGATTTTTTACCAGGGCCGCTCTTCGACCACGAGCATTTTCGACAATTCCCTCGGAAATTGAAAGAATGATCCCAATTTTTTAATACAGACTTGGGAGTAGATTCCATATGGCTCCCGACATCTCTAGGCGATTTTCAGTGACCTCGGAATAGGGTGTAGCTACAGAACATCGCATGTAACGCCAGGAAGTCGTTGGAAGTAAATTTTAATGGGAATGGGATGATGGATAATATTTAAACGCAGTGAATTCAATCTATTCTTTGACTTTTATTTCAAATGGACGAGAAAGGACCGATCGTCTGTTCTTTTCTAATGTCGCTGAGAGACTATAAACGATAAGGGCTGTTCGGACTCACTGGCGCCTTGAAGGGTCCAGGGGCTTCAGGTTTCGACGTTTGGATCGCAAAATCAGCGTGAGATTTGAGAAAAAGCGGATAGCCGTGTATCGTCCAAAAAACCCTGTGTTAATGTTTATATCGCCTCTTCGATACTCTCCGTGTCGATTCGTTTTTCAACCCATGATCTCAAGGGAATTATAATTCCGGGTACTGGTGATTCGATAATCTAATAAAATGGAAATCACTTGGTAATATGGAATTCGTTGTTTCCAATGATTTCAACGATCTTTATTGGTATTTCTAGAGGTTTTTCCAAAGAATAAAATCGAGATAACGCTAGGAAGTAATTGTAAATGAATAGAAATCACTCGGTGATCTGGAATTCGATATTTCCAACGATTTAAACGAACTTGATCGGTTTCTGTACAAGTTACTTCAAAGAATATCCGAGATGATTGTTCAACTGTTTCTCCGATCCATGATCCAGTTTGCGACCGTTAGATTCGTCACTTCGTTGACCGAATGATCGATCCATCGGTCCTTCGATTCCCCGGATATCGATCAGAGATTCGAAGTTTGGATAAATTTGACGCTCGATCTTCGGTGGAAAGATCGACGACAAAAGAGCGCAGAACGCTGCAGTCGCAATCCTTCAACTTGTCACTTATCCCCTTCCGCCAACCCTTTCATCCAGCTTTCCCGTTTCCATAACGGGACGACATGGCCCTCGTCCCTCTGCTCCGCTGCTGTACCTTTCATCGGCGGCGTTGCCATTTCGCGAAAATCGCCCCGCGGTTTTTCCCCGAGGAAGACTGGTTTTCGGTGAAACCCGCCCCGCAACGCGATCTGCGAACCCGATTCCGCACCGCCGGACTCCCGACGTTATTTCCCAACTTCCGAAGCAGCCCCTTCGCCCATGGAATTTCAATTTTCCACCACTTCCGGATCGTAATCAAGTCCCGGCGACCGGTGCCGAAGGGGTTCGCCCGCCGAATACACGGCAAAGCTACACGATTCCGCACTTCGGTTGCCTACCTCCTGGTCCTTCCTCCTCAGTCTCCTCAATTACCGCATTAATCGATCCGATCGAAAGTCTCGCCCGCGGTTTGTACGTTGCGTAGGCGTAGGCCAAGTCCGTCTTCTCGGAAATCTGATTAAGGGACGTTTCGATTCGCGCATATTTTTCGGAGGATTCGAGCCCTTCCGGAGTTTGGAGAAAAACAAGGAAGAAAGCTTTGATGAATTAAAAGTTCACGATAAAGCTGCGTAAATACAACGTTCGAGCAGCGAATGCTCCGTGCAAGGATTTCGACATCGCGATGAGCGTATCGAAATTAACAGGCTTGAATTTTGCTTTCTCAAACTCGTCAGAGGAATTCTTTGGTCGTCGAATTTTCATTTCTAAGGATCGATTGCTTCCTCAATTATGCGACGTCGAAACATCCTGCATGACGTAATACGGTGGAAAATCTGTGATTTGCATTAATCACCAATGTAGATTGCAAGGTTTGCATAAATTATTCGGAAAATATTGTTTATCCGAAGTTAAAATTTGGCCAACTTTTGCTCTTCTCGCATTGTAATTAATGCAAATGTTGCTTTCCTCCCAAAGTGAAACATCTTTCAAACTTTCGTTTGTTTCAATGCTCGTAAATAGATTCCGTTGTTCTCGAACCTGTAGAAGAAAATCGTATAATTTGCACCGACGTAGAAACGTACATGTGTAATTTGATATTCGTTGAGAGAGAATCGCCGATGTGCAGGGGTATGAAAAATCTTTTAAACACCGGTTTGCTACGAGGCGGAATATAATTTTTCTCCGATACCACCGAGACTTTAAAGTCGTGCAGGTACTTTGATGCTCGGCACGCGTAATCGTCCTGCGGGGAGGAGGTACAGGAAGCAAATTCGGTGCAAAGGACTCAGCGGCGATAGCTTAAAGGCGTCCCGGAGCAGCCAATAAAACGACGCTAAATTCCGCGCCATATGCCCCTCGAGCAGTCTCTTCTCTTATTTTCTCTTTTCCACTTCCTCTTCCTCCCCACGCTTCTGCGCTTCCGGAAAAGCGCGGCGCTCGAACCGCTCAAACCTTTTCAGAAATTCAAATTTACGCCCGACACCGGTGCTGTTTTTCAAACTTATGAAAAATGAGTCTAGCCTCGACGCCTCCTGCACCGCGGTCTGCTACCTTTATACCTATATAGACTTTTTGCCCGCTTCGTGTGCGAGGCAAACAAAATTGTTGACCGCTTCAAACTTTTTCCCCATCTTTATTAATATATAGATAGACAGTCTTTATTATACATTGAGAGACTCGCCGCAGTTCAGATTCAAAGGTTATCGAAATTTTCTTCAGCTTTTCCGGTGTACGTCGTAATTTAATTGCCGTAAATTCAATACCGTTTCTCGCTAAATAGCAATGGGAAAACAAGTCTCGGGTCCCGATTTTTTCCGATCTTCGATCGAAACGAAAAATTCTCTCCAACTCGAATTTAAACAAATATTCATCGGGCGGAAAACAAATTGTCGCCGGTTTGTTGGACGGTTTAATTATGGGACACGATTTCGCATCCTCTCAACTTCCTCCCCGTAACGACACTTCCGGGATCCAGTCCGATAAATCAGACGCTAAACTACCCCTGAGATAAGTAAGCTCGAACCATATTAAGTTCGTATCTTATTACAACCTCGGGCATGTCGCACTTGAACATTCATACATCAGAATTATTCGAACGTATAATAAGATGCCGCGATGATCAGAAATTATACCTCAAGAGCCGTGTAATCATCGTTTCGAAGAAACGGAAACTTTTAACTTTCGGTGCTTTTTTGCGACTTGTAATATTAAATCCGCAGTGTTCGTGTACAATTTATTACGCATATTCGTTGAATAATATTATAAATTCACCGATCCTTTGGAAGATTTATAAAACCAGAAAATTGCATACGAATTAACGAAGATTTTTTTTTCTATCATTAAAATGCAACGCAAGAGATCCGTCATTGACAACAATTGTGGAAATATCAAATCGAACGAGGACCGAATTTCGCACGACAATAAATTATCCAAGAGTCTCGATTACGGTCCCGAAAACGAGACGCGTGAGTTTGGCTTTTTGTCAAAGATGGGATTCGCGCTGCAGGGTTGATAGATATAGAAACCGGCTGCGAAGTGTCGCACAACAGAGCGTATAATACCAAGGTATCTATATAATACATACCTATCTATATACAATGTATACATAAACCGTGGAAATGGTATGTGTGAGCAGCCGATAAACTAGGATAATACCGCACTACCATCGATTTGCATAAGACCGGAGCGTCGGAGTCTTTGGGCGGTGAACCATGGGTAAAACGCGGCAGAATACGGGGGCGGGTTGCCCGAGGGATGGAAAACGGGGTTGATCAATCCGCCCGAGGGGCGAGAGGGGGGGGGGGGGGGGGGGGGGGGGGGTTGAGGGGAAGGGGAAGCGATCGGAGCTGGATTACTAATTTTCGTTGATGCGCCGCGTTTCTTGGAGAATAATCGATGTCTCTGTACAAGTTTCACCCCCTCCGCTAGGTTTCTCGCTTTATGGCTCTCGAGACCGGCTTTCCGAACAACTTTGGTCTCCAGGTTCTACCGTCGTCGCAGCTTCTGTACTACGTGATCGTAACACACGCAGAGGACACCCGCGATTTCATTGTTGGAACAGTGTTCGCTTCGATGTGTTTGCGCACTCGGTGCCTTTACCTTAATAACAACGGATAGCTACTGTAGATTGAAACGCAATAGCACAATAGAGTCTACCTTCCTCATAACCATGATGTTCTCCGTAGCGCGCTTTTAGCTTTCCCTGCAACTACCATCCGTAGTCTCTCTGCTAGTCTCGTGCAGCTAGTATACCTACCGGAGAACGAAGACAGCGCGAAAACCCGTCTGTTTAAGGTTGTATCGAACACAGGATTGTACAGTCTACTCCAACAGCTAGAAATGTTTCAACGAATCGACGAGATTCGAAAGCTCCTGAACCAATATAATGTACTCTTAACTTCGCTGGAAAATCGGGCATTTTGACGAGAAGACCGAGGACAGTTATCAAATCGTTATTATATATTGAAAATTGGTGAAATTCAAGATCGCCCGGGTCGGTAGAAACGGTGGAACAGGAGTGGAACGATGGAATATGAGGAACGGTGGACCTGGAGAGAAACGATGGAACAGGGTACGAATATAAAAGAGGAATGGAACGATGGAGTGTGAGGAACGGTGGATCTGGAGAGGAACGATGGAATAGAGTACGAATATGGAACAGCGAAGAAATCACGGAATATAAATAATATTTATTACCGACTCTGTCATTTTATTCCCCTACCTAAACTCCTCTAAAAATGAAACGATAATATTCTCTACTTTAAGCATTTAAAAGAAAATTGCAATACTTATAATAGTCCAGTTCAAGTGTGCAATACCTGCAAAATTAAAACTAATTTCCACGTTTGAATGACGCTGTTTTTTTTATCAATCTTGAACCTCGTTCTATGTAGATGTATAATATTCGATTTATGCACATCCTTAACCAGATTGTACCCCTGATTTGAATGGGCATGTGTTATATATATATACGTATACACATACGGACATATATTCGGTATTATTGCGAGAAGTTGCTTGCTTGTTTCGTATAGCTTTGCTTTGCTTTGTTCTCCTCCGTTCTTTTGTACCCACGACAGGATTATATTTGTTTCTAATTTCTTCGAGAGGGAGAGAGAGAGAGAGAGAGAGAGAGAGAGAGAGAGAGAGAGAGAGAGAGAGAGAGAGAGAGAGAGAGAGAGAGAGAGAGAGAGAGAGAGAGAGAGAGAGAAAGGTCCCAGGAGACACCACCAACCGTGGGTTAAATTTACGAGTTCGTTTATTACGCGAACTCGGGTTCCTATATCCTCCCATACCAACATACCTGTACATTGTACGCCGTTATTCCCACGTCTCGGTTCAAGTTCAGACTTACGACACGTACACATAAGTATTACATAATACGTACGCACACATTCACGAAGCTCGCGTATAATTCCGCAAAGTACGATAAATTCGCATCGGACCTCTCGCAGAAAATTTTCAAGCCAATTCACCTTAATTGATTATACGAAACAATGGAGTAGACTGCACCCATACACCTCGGCCTGTCGAAAGTTCATTCAAACACAGTGATATTACATTACGTTTTATATCCTGTTCTGCACAGTTATAAGGCGCTCTCGTGTATACGTAATACAACATCTATTGTCTAGCTATATTATATGTATTATAGGTATAAATTTACCCCCTGTGTCTTTTTGAGAAAATTCATTGACTCGCTAAAGTTGGCTCACATAATATACACGGGTAAAGTATTAGGGCGTATAATAATAATGATAATAATGTTATACCTTATGATCTAGCGTGTGGTTTATAATCCTCGAACAAAATGTGTATCACAAGGTACAAGGGTCATTCTATAATGTATTACAATTCGTATTATAGTTGAAGAAAAAACTGTTGTTACCGATTTTTACTATGTCTATTATTCTGCGAATTCGGCAACTGACGCGTTATAATTTAACAATAAATTATACTTGGCGGGATTTGCTTTTTGATATCATTTTTACGCTTGCAAAAAGAATATTATGTGTAGGAATATACGTAGACGAGAAGTTGTTTCATGCCCTGCGAAGACCCATTCAAGCGAATAACTAGACCACAGCCTTGTTTGATCTATCGAATGACGTCACTTGAGCATCCCAACCGCGTCACTGTGATAGTCGGTTAGAAATATCTATGTAGATACGTACAACGTACAGATAGGTAGATGTACCGCATAGATGGTTACCTATGTATTTGGGAAAAAACTACGTGGCTGTGAGAAATTTACGTGTATTATATAAATACATGTATGCCATATAAGACATACATCGAGTACATTATGTATATCAGATACATAGACATAAAAGTCACGTAGTTTTATGCTTTAGCTGGGTGAGTGCGTCGCCGGCGAACCATCGAAGCATGTGGTCGTTATTTATTTACTTCGTTCTATTCTCTGCTTTTCGTCGTTAATTTTTTTTTTTTTTCTTTCCGAATGATTTTCTTTCTCAGTCTTATTCCTTACTACTCGTTTTTATCACTCATCCATCCACCCATCCATCCATCTCTGTTCTGCTTGTTCTTTTCCAACAAACAACTCTCGTTTTCATTATACTGGTTATGCTATATTCATATTATAAGTCGTTAATTCTTCGATTTATCTCACGTAGTAAAAAAAGGACAAACGTTATTGTAATGCCGATTTTTTCTTTGCCGTTACGTCAAGACGTCAAATATTTCGTCCCTCAATTACGGCTTGAGATGATTTTTATGTTAATTACTATATGATTATCGTACATCCGAAAATCAGCGAAGCGAATTCACGACGTCGCATTGTATGCTACTTGTAAAAGAAAACACAACCTTTCCACCCAATTTCAGAATAACCTTTATATAAGTAAATATGTACAGTCATTGTCACATAATTCGTATAGAATCGAGACTCGCATTTTGTTTCGGACCGAAAACAAGTTAGCCGGTTAGTTGAGGCATTAATGAATATGAGTGTACAAGGGTATTAAAAATGCTCGTCGATTTATCGCAACGTCGTATATCGAAATATAAAGCAAAATGAAAAATTGAAAGAAAAAAAAATCAAAAAAAAAAAAAAAAAAAGGTACGGTACCTAAATGAGAAAATTGCGGATCAGCCAATCACGGGCTTACGGTATTAAATTCCTATTTAAAAGTTGAAATAATCCACGGATTACGGGAACGGCAGGTACCATGATGCATATACTATAGGTATGTATTATAGCTATATGTATACATATATATATATATATATATATATATAGAAGCGACCGAGGGAGTAGCTGCTGTCACGAAAGAGTAACTCGGGTTTCAGCCGCGTCGCTTTAGGTGGGGGCGGTTAAGATATTAAAAGTTTGGGAAAAGGGATCCATGGTCCAGGGTTGCGCGGGCGGCGGCTGTGCCGCAGGAGTAAGTCTCTAAGTCTTTTTCTTCTTTATTTACTTTATTTTCTTATACCTTCGTTCTTCTTCTCTTCTTTTTCTTCCTTTTTTTTCTATTTTATTTTTTCCCCTCCCTCAGCCCCTGCTTAGTTATATACCGCGAGGCGTAGGTCGATTGCCGGAAACTGAAACTAACTTCCGGTGAAGTAAAGCGTCGAACCGGACGGACCATAGCCGCCGCCGCCGCCGCGTGGTGGATCAAACCGAATCCAATAACTCCCCTGGGATTACAACTCAGTTCGTTCGTCCCGCGGGCCACAGCGCCCTCTTTTACTCCCCTTCACCTCTCACCTTCTTCCTTTCCGTTTTTCTCACTTCTTACTCTCCGTTCTTCTCTAGCTTCGGGACTTTCGTATATCGATGCTTTGTCAGCCGCCCCGTCAGGGAACACGCGACCCTCCCCCCCCCCCCCCCCCCCCCGCCGCGCCTGCAGCCCCTTTCGTCGGAAGTAAAGGAGTTCATTTCACGTCTATGTAAACATATAGATATATAGATGGTAGGTGTGTGTGTGTGTGTATATAGCTATATTGTTTGTTAACCCATAATACTCTTTCATGTAATGCCTGCATCCAGAGAGTATGGAGGAGAAGAAATAGAACCTGGACGGTGGCATTGTGACAAATTGTTCTCGCTTGCCGGACGAAATTTACAACGGGAGCGTGTCTATTAAATGTTTGGTTTTTGCAGGAATCTGTGTGTATGTGAGTGGAGTGTTGCACGGAAAAAAACAATTCGCTAGACCAGCAAATTTTAGTGTTAATATAGCCAGAGTAAGAATTTCAACTGTCGAAGCAGAAATTTTCACTGCAAAGCAAAGGCTTTTCAAGCATAGTCAAGTGGAGTTACAATGTGGAAAGCCCGTTAGTTGAGCTTGCAAAATTTCAGCTGGCCCGGTGAGGCATTTTTTTTTTTTTTTTTGTAGATCCCCAAAATCAACAACGTTCTATCAGGCTCTTAATGCAGGTAGATACTTATTGTAAGGGTGGTCCCGCAACAGCTGGGTTTGATTATACGTTCGTGTTTGTTGCGTACAATTATTTACGGTTTTGGCAAAATCCATTCCGATTAATGTATTCGAAAAGTGTCGGGAAAATGTCATATTTGTCGAATGAAATCCACACGAATTATTCAATAAAATAATATACGTGATGATATTCATTCATATTCTGAATATTGGAGAAAATTTATGTTTTGAAATACAATAAAGTCCGCACTGAGTGTAAAGAAGAGAAAAATTTAATCAGTCGATTAGTAAAATTATATATAAATTCCTATATCCGACGAATTTTTCCTATAGAAACGAAAAAATTTTCTTCCATGCACACCATTTTCTTGGATTAATGTCACATTATACAGCGTGGCATTATATATTACAGTATGCGATATACTCACTGACAAGAGTGATGTAGGGGGTGTTCTGGGGGATGTAGTGAGGCGGGCTGCAGGCCTCTTCCGGTCTGGCGACCGTGTTTCCAGTCTGCACTTCTACCACGTGACCGTCCCTTCTATAGAAAGTCATGCACATGTAACCGCTGCGGCTGAAATGTTAAAATTGAACGGTGACCTATTAAACTTGTGTAAAGAAATCATACTAATTATGCGTACAGTAGGTTTACATATAAAAATGTAAAATAATAACAGGGGAGAAATGGTGGAGCTAATGAGGAATGACGGAATAGGGAGACAGGAAATGTGAGACACGAATTGAACAATGGAATACGAAGAATAGTGGAACAGGAGGGGAACGGTGGAATAGGGGAGAAATGGTGGTGATAGAAGGGAACGGTGGAACAGGAGAGGAATGTTGAAACAGGAATGGAACCACGGAATAAGTGGAATGGCGGATTTGGAGAGGAACGATGGAGTAAAAAACGAATGCGGAACAGTAAAGAGATCATGGAATATAAATAATATTCATTACGAACTCATCTTCATTATATATTTCGCTACCTAAACTCATCTGAAAATGAACCGATAATATCCTGACTATTGGCACTTGAAAGAAAATTGCAATACCTATAACAGTCAACTACAACCTTGTGATATCTACAAAATTATAACTTTCCACGTCTGAATGACGCTGTTTTTATCAATTTTAACCCTTGCTCTATGTATATATGCTGGGCCTAAACGTGGAAGCAAGCCACCTCGGCACCTACCAACCAGGGGTTACAATTTCGTCCGTGGGATAGCAAATTGCAACTCCGGTTGCCTATCTGCAGGCGCTGAGATGACGTTTCCACGTTTAGGCCCGATATACATTCAATGTACGTAAATAAGTTACGCTAGTTACAGGTACAGTAGGTATATAAAATAATGGTTAATTGAAGAACCAGCTATCACATTACATAGTGAGAAAACGTTGAATAAATTAGGAAAAAAATATTCAACACACTTTGCTCGAAATCCTATAAAACGTGATTAATCGACCTGATGCTGTGAATTCTGCAATTTTAATCTATCTTTCCATCCTCTCGTTTGAATAATAATCGTCGAGCCTCACCATCCGACGGTGAAGTGCGCCACGATCATCGCCATCGTTTGTCCAGGATTCGATTGTTTGATAACGTTGCAGAGGATCTTGAAGTCCTGCTCGTCCTGTCCTCCAGGAACCTCTTGACCCTCCGCAGCCCCGTTTTCGTACCGGATCGTCGACGAGTTTGACCTCATTGTATGAAGCGAGGCATTCCGCGGATGGAAGGTGTAAGATCGCGTCAAGTCCAAGGTGTGCCAAGTCAGGCCTCCGGCTGTGTGTCCGCTTAGCCAGCTGGGAAATCTACATTTTCCTGGGGATGGGGCTGGAACAGAAAAAGAGGCTCGATTCAAGCTATTTTCATCGATTACAAACCCTCCGATATCACTCATTTCGAAGAAAAAAATAAAAATAAACTCTCCTTCCCATTATTATGTGAAATTATAATAGATCATTTGTAAATTTCCTCAAAATTATACGAGAAAACGCCATGAAATTTTCATTTGTAACAGTCACTCTACTGTAAGATATTATGTGAAAGGAGCGCAGACTTTTCGGTTTGGAAAAACCAACTGAAGGATGTGAGGAAAATTACAGACTGGAAAGTGAGAAGAGCAAATTAATATTCAAATGTTTTGAAGTTACACGCGAATGTGACAAACGTCACTTGTCGCCATCACTGGATATTCTGCGTACCTATGGTGCCAATAAAAAAAACCAAACAGAAAAAACTGGACGATCACGTACTATTCGTGGGATTTCCAAAGGAAAATATTTCACCTGCACGGTTGGCTCAGAGACTGCAGATTAACGCGTTGTTATTTCGGGTAATGAACGGGAATTTTTTCACCTGTACAAGAACACGAGGATTTGAGTTTTAGACATTTCTGATATTTAACAAAACGTTGCAAAAACACGCTATCTATGTTTACTATAGTGGAACGCGATCAGTTTTTAACGTTTTATAATTTTTGGTGAATATTTCTGGACTTTGTAGTAACAAAATTAGACGAAGAAAAAAAATATCGATAAAAAAATGAAAAATTGTTCGAGGTCCGCGGATAGAGAAATTCTGTTAGTACGAGTGAATTATCACATGTATAATTTCTCGTCAAAGTTTGAAATTTTCGGACTGATGAAATTTCCGAAAATTTTTTGACTCCCGTAAAGTGATTACAGTTTTACTAATATTCGCGTTATTCCAATCTGAAGCAATTCGCAGCTGTTATTCATAAATAATATCGGTACACGCGTACTTTCGTCCCATTCTCGTGTGTACCTACACCTTAACCATAGATATATATGTATGTATGTATGCATGTATGTATATATGTACAACACAGTTATGGTTATAAATGACATAAATGGAGTTCCGTTTGTGAAAAGAGAGAGAAAAAAAAAAGAAGAAAACAAACACAAAATAAAGAACGGAGAAATTAATAACGGCAAAATTCGAAGGCACATGTGTATATATCGTTATTCGTTGTCGCTGAATAGAGAAACGCGAAGCGAGGCCCATTAGTGTCACGTTTTTCAGAAAATATATTATCGCTTTTCTCAATAACAGCCGCGCGTTCGTTCCGCCAACGTCCGTGCGTTATATCGCATGCCCATGGTTGCGTTGCGAAATAAAAGACTTAATGAAAATAAATAAACTGCCCCACATTCGTTGAACTTTTCCGTAAGCTATACCGTACCAGAAATTTATTTCTTTGTTTGTTATTTTTTGTTCGAATCAGCAAAATCTATCGAGATTAGAAAAATCGAAGTGAGACATTATACACGTATTACGAGTGAGTATTTCTACTGCAAAGCGTGATTGTGTAAAATAGTCATGGTTCAGAGAAGATTTTACTATTTCATTATGTATTATAGTATACCTATGCTTTTTTTTTTGCGTTTGCTAAAACATTGTCAAAGCTATCAATCTCGATGCATTATGAGTGTTATGGATTGGCTGCACGCATAGCGGACAAATCGTTGATGGAATTTTCCCGTCCTCCTCTTGGCGGTATAATCCCATTTTCATTGTAATTAAATCACATGACGCAACGAAGTATTTCAGATACAGAGTGAAAATATTTGGGTCAACAAAGCGGCGTTGTTGATGTCGTTTTTTTTTTATTATTTGCTTTTCCCTCTCTCTTACTCTCGCTTTCTCTCTTTCATTGTTTAAAAATTTCGCGATAGTTCCGCGCTTTGAACGAAAACGCCCGTAGTGTATTTTTTTGGTCGGTTAAATAATTCCAAAGTTTCAACTTTCATGACACATCCGTTATTAAAACTGTCACCGCATATAATATCTACATATATATTGGATTATCTATAACACAGGGTAAATCCAAACTAATATATGCAATTTGAGATATATTTTATCGGAATCCGACTGCATTTAGATAACTGAGAGGTACGTCTTACCAATTGACGTTTTTCTCATTGATCACGATTGGCCGAACCCTTGATCGGCAAGATGTATCATGCATTGCATAAACACAGGCGGATCTCGGTAACGTGTATCCTGAATTGCATAAATGCAGGCGTATGACGTTTAAAATGTACCCTGATTTGCATAAATGAAGGCGTATTTCGGTCGAATGTACCTTGAATTGCATAGTCGCAGGCGCATTCTACAAAATATGCCCCGATATGCATAAACGCAGGCGGATTCATCTTGTGCTGCATGTGACGTAACATTTGGCCGAAAAAATTGACTTGGGAATTCATTTTTCCAGGAGTAAAAATATTCGTGTCTCACCTTTCCTCAGCGTCATCGACCGCGAGCCTTCCATTGTGCTGAAGAGGCCGTTGCAGGTCGCGTCGTCACTCTGTGCAACCCGATAAATTTCTGGGGCTCCATCGGGAATCGGCCCTCCGGGCAATGGGACGTCCTGGTCGAGACCCAGGCTGGCTCGATTCAGACCTCCGATCGACTGACTCACCCTTTCGTAGACGAAGCAGCGATAGCGGTCCTCGTTGTTCGACGCGTGTCGGTGGTGAAGGCGACCCACGAGGTATCGGCTGCTGCCTTCCTTCCAGGTCGCCAGACACTCCAGCTCCTCGACTGTAGAGGAAAGAGGGAAGTCGAAATTTCACTTTTGGTTTTTTGTTTGTCGTACGGAACATTCTCCGTGCATTACAGGTTCACTTTATACAAAGTGGTTTTGGTCGTTCTGAACAAAATTTGTGAAATCTTAACACTTCACTGGAAAGTATATTTTTTTGACTTATCAAATTTAAAAAAATTAACTGTTTAGAAAGACCCTTGACTTTTAAGTATCGAAAAAGTGTAGAATCGGAAGGGTTTCAAAAGTTTTATCCACCTGTTTTTCCGATCCGTTCTTGGCTGTCTATATTATTCAAAATACTTGATTCATTTTTTACCCAAAAGTTGTCAAAAACTTCCTCAAACATTTAGCTAAATTTTCACGAATACTTTGCAGAGTTTAGAATGAAATTTTTAACGTTGCGACTGCAATGATTTGAAATTGCATACGAAAGGAACAAAAGAAAGACGTGATGGGTAAAATGATCAAATTTTCAAACCGCTCGAAAACATCTGAATTTGTGTACTTGCTGAGATGAAAAGAATTCATAATCTGTGCTTGGACGTTTTCGAATAATTTGGAAAATCAAAATCATTTTCTCGATTGATTATACATGCATTATAATTTTTTCTCACTCAATCACTGTAAATGGAAATTTTTTAAATAATAATAAAAACGTTTTTGAAAAAAAAAAAGAAATATCTCGCCCAGTTGACGAAGAACGTTTCGTATATTATACATATGTACGTATGTATAAATTTTTTTTTCATGCGGTGTGCAACTTTTTTGCAGATACCGCGAAATTACCGCACATGTGGCTCATCCTCGAAGCGCAGGGCCGAGTATCGGTCGAGTTGTTAACTACCGGCGAAGCGAGCTCGCTCGTTAATTTTTTAATTGCATACAACCGACTGAAGGGCGTCGCCTCTGCTTTCAACGCTCTTACTCGCTTTATTAACCGTGATAATCGGGTATACGACTCGATGCGAAACTCGCCGTTGGCACAACATATTTCGTATAACTAGGTATGTTCAATGAATGATATCGTCTTCCGGATGAGAGAAAGATGACGAAAAATTTACGGTGAAAAAATATCGAAAAAGATACTTTGAACGCGTAGGTTCAAATGAAAAATTGAATTTAAATTTTAGGTACAGAACGAAAGATGATTCTTTTCTATTTCTCGATTGTTTAATCTTGGAAATCGTACTAATTATGTTTCCTTGTTTGCGATTTTATTTTTCTTTTCTCACCATTATCCCTTAAGACGTTGGAAAACAGTTTTTCCAACTGTTAAATCAAAAGTTTGAGGAAATGTTTTTGTTCCTTGTTGAGTAAGAATAAATTACTTAGATCATAGAATTTAACTATAGGTGAATTAGACTTTGAATAACGTAGTAGAAAAGTTGAGGAAGAAAAAAACACTGCACCGATTAGACTCCTTGTTTTCGGAAATCCGAACCACAACTTGCGCTTGACTCGGAAGAAAAATTTTTCTGGATCTGTTTCTGACAGAAAAGATTTTATTTGAATACGAATACCTGCTTAATGTTTGACTTGGCGTAAACGGAGAAATTTTACTTGATTCGATCGAAATTTATTCCAATCCAATAAATTTTCATTTCGAGCGTGAAAATTTTCCAACATCTGTCTGCAATTATAGTCTACGAGTTGTAATATAGTGAAGTTTTGAGGAGTGCACAGCAGGAAGCAGCCGCTGACCAAGAAGTCGAGGAATTCGCGCGAGATCCGCGTCGGCGTCGGTTAAGTCGAGGTGAATAATGTAGTTTAGTTCTCGTCCCGTGAATAACGCGAATTAGGTACGTAGTTACACGCGTAGTTGGTAGCATAGTTACATCTAGTTACGTTTAGCAGCATTCTGAGCACCCCAGACTTTCCGCCCAGCTAATGTTTCCCCCCATTCCTGCATTTGACCGTTGCTGCAGCAGGATATCGTGCCACCCCGTGCCAACCGTTAACCGTCTCAAATTAGCGAAACTTCTCTTCCAGATTCTCCCCTCGTCGTTTTCGACTTACTACCGCTCCGGTGTTTCGCCGAGTGATCGCTGAACCTTTACTTTTATACGACGAGACATTAAACACCCCGAGTTTTCTGTGAAACTCGTCGCTCAACGCCGGCTGATAGGCAACGAACTCTACGTTTCGTATCGTGCGTATATCGGAATGCAGGCGTGGTTGCCTATCTGCAGACGTGGTTGCCTATCTGCAGGCGCGGCTGCCTATCTGCAGGCGTTGCGGACGGTGAGTTTCACGTAAGATCTCCGATCTAAGTCGGAATTTTTATGCTGGAAAAAACCGTGAATTGATGTTTTCCGCGTTGAAAAGATGTGAGTTTTTTACGCCGGAGCTGTTGGCAGAATCGTTTATCAATCGCATTTGATCGTTTAATGATCTTGCAATTATTCTCCTCGTCCTGCAGGGCGGACGAAATTGGGGCGTGATTTTATCTATCGGTCCTGAGCTTGTTCAGCCGAAGTATTTCCGCGGCTGGTCGTTTCGAGCTGTTGCAGAGAAAGAGAGAGAGAGAGAGAGAGACAGAGAGAGAGTTGCGGACATCTCGGATTCCCTTGCGGTCAGACTCGTGCGATCAGTTATCTAAATTGCATCTCGTAGATGTCGGCGGGGGAAAAAAAAGGACCAGTTTTACCCGGTTTACCTCGGGGTTCTTGCGGACCAGCCCGCATACGGCCAATTTGGAATTCTCGCCTCGAATCGAACAGGAATAGAAATTCCTCTCTTCAAGGTGCGAGACCCAGCAAAAAACTCGATCGTGAGAAATCGACAGAAAATGAGCGCTTACTCTCCCTTCTCTATTTTCACTACGCTCACACCATATCCGCCAAACTTTTCCCTTTGTCGCTCAGAGCTTGCAGAGGAGAAACAAAAAATCATAATAGAACTATAGAACGAACAGAAAAGCCCAGATACCGTGGAAGAAGCTGATGCATAAAAAAAATTATCGAACAATAGAGTGAAATGTTTTTCAATCGATTGTCTATAAACAACTAACACTAAATTGTATACCGAGAGAAATTTTTATATTATTATTTTATATTATTTTCATTTTTTACCACAATCGAAAAATATAGTTCTACCACTACCAGAAAGTCTAGTATCCGTTTCCATTCTTTCTCGTTACGATCACTGTTACTATGTTTTCTTGCGACTGTCGCAAAAATTTAACGCTCGTGCAACGATAAATTGACGATAAAGTCTTATTAAACTAAAAAAGTAGAGTAAGCCTCAGAAACTGATTTTGCCTCGCAATAACCAAGAAAGGATCGACAATAGCGCAAAATGTTTAGGCGTACCTCGTTTCTCGTAATTCCAACAATATTCAAACAGTGTTTTTTAACGATACCTGTTTTACTCAATTTTTCTAGCTACTGTAACAAATGAAATTTTTCTCAGCGCAGTAGCATTCTCTGGAAAATTCTAATCTCCTTTCAAGTTTCGACTGCCTAATGTTCTGTAACCGGAAGCCGAGAGATATTTTAAATAAAATTACGTCGCGTCTATCGAATCGTTGGTTTCCCTCCCAAATTTGATTTTGCGAAAGGCGACGAAAGCACGCCAAAGCATACCTGCGCTTTCCGAGGCCGGGATGTCCGGGCAGGCTTGATACCGGAAGAGAAGTCTGCTGTCCTCGGTGCAGGTGTCGACGTTGCTCTGGGGGCTTGAACAAGTTTCGTGACCTCTGTTGTAGGAGAAGGTCATGGGCCCTCGAAAAGGGCAGGGCACTGCCTGCGCATCCTCGCGAAACATCGAGAAGAGCAGCGCGTCTCCTGTTATGTAAGAGCACAAGGACGCCAGGGAATTCCTACTGTGGCAAAACGCTGAAATGAGAATAACACAGCTGCTTTCATACCTCGCTCACGTATATATGTCATAAATTTTCACAAAACATACTATATATACATATATATATATAAATACATATATATATATATATATATATATATATATATATATATATATATATACACATACATACTATGTGGGTATATAAATATACTGTACAATGGAAACGTCTGCTCTGTGTTTCGTTATTATTATCACGATCAAGATAATAAAAATAATTGAGTAGCATTATTACACGGGCGTTACTGAAATAGAACGTCCCGTGATATTTCTTTTTTCGAAAAAACTTCACTGGTTTATTCGATAACTCATTTCTTCCGCAGGGTGAACGATAATTACAATGTTGATTTTAACAAACGGTGAAAAAACAATCGGAACAATGAAGTTTTAAGTACACAGTTACGGAGGATTTCAACGTTTCGTTTTTGTACAGATTTGAGGCGATGAAGAAGATTTCGAACGAAATTTTATCCAACGCAGCCTGTAATTTAGTGTCATGGGAATTAATCGAGAAGACCTGAGAAATTTTGAAAAGCGTGTATAGAACGTTTCATTCATTTTTTTAAAATGATATTTGGTGAAACAAATGAAAGTACCGAATAACGTCCGTGTTTAGCTGAAGGTGATCGTTGTGTTCTCTCTCAAAACGTAAAAAAGGAAAAAAAATTATGATTTTATCATAAAATCCTTTCGCAATTTAGAACATTAAAAATTCTCGCAGTGAATACAATTAAGAAACAAAGCATATCGAAATTACGTTTTGAATAGCCTACGAAAATTCGTTTAATTCGTACGAGTCAAATTCTGGTATTGTTTCGAAAAAGCGATCATTTCATTTTATCGCTAAAAAATCAAATGATAATTCCTTCGTATTATACTGAACGCTGTGATTACTCTCGCATCTTTAGAAGTCTAATTCCCATTCAAAAATCCTCTGTGATCGATCGTACCTCGATTTGAAAATTGAAAAAGGAAAAACTAAATAAAACAAAAAAAAAAAAAAAAATTTGTTTTGTCGGAGCGTTTCAACGTCCGACGCATCGTGTATAATTTTTGTATGCACGATATTACATGCGCATCGTGCGTGCGATGCATCCGTGAATTCCGTAGGGAATGGAAGGGCGATACAAGAACATCGTGTAAGAGCGATGTGATTTAAAAACTATTAGTATACACCGTGTCGGTGAAAAAGCACAATATTATGTCCCCCCCCTCTTTCACCCCTGCCGACGTTGCACCGGCGACGTATTCTACGGACACGAATCCACCCCCTTTTCCCACCCCCTCAGCCGCGGTGGCTGCGGTGCGACACTATGCAGATTAAAATTCGATAAAAACACCCGACTTTGACAAATCGTCGAAAAATGCAGGCCAGAGGTGGAAACCGCGTTCGCTTCGTTTCTGTACTCGGTTGGTTTTATACATCTGCTGCTCCGTACATCTGCGTCGCCGTTATTTTTTTACTAAATTCACCTTGCAATATCTCCTTGGTATGGGAATGAAGAAGAAATTGATAAATAAAATTGAAAGGAATGTAAATACAATTAAACGAGAAAGAATAACGGTAATCGGCAGTGAAAAAGTAAATTTGCGCCGGTTTTGTTAATTTTTTTGTTTTTGTTTCATCGAAATATGCTTGTCAAATATATAATGCTTTGTAATTCGATTCAACGTCTTCGCGTTGTTGCGAAAAATTCATCCGATGTAATAATTAATTCGACAATATTGTTTGTTCCGTGTTGAATTATTGTACGATTGTAACAGTCGTGAATTTTCATTGAAAAAGATGAATAGAAAAGTATAGCGGTGGCTTTTCGTTATTAAGAGTTGTGATTTTATACGCTGCACCGAATTTACTTCCTTCGATCTTCGACAGATTTTAATTAATCGTTTGTTACAATTTTTTTTTTTTCTTACATCGAAGCGGACGTCAATCTTTTTCAACTCACTTTTCCATGTCCATAACATATTTTCGCATCGATCAGGTTTATATAAACGGCAGAAGAAAAAAAAAAAAAAAAACTCCAGCCATTAATTAATTTACAATTTCGTACAGCATAATTATAATTATAAACTTGTAAGTAAGCAGCAGACCATCAAACAAGATTTTTTTTGCAAGTGTATATTATACCGTACAAGCATAAAAAAAATTTACTCCAAATTCTCATTTCCCATTTTATCACTACGGTATATTTCTGGAATAACAATTATCATTGGATAATTACTTCGAAATTGAATCGCGTTCATTTTCGTTAAAATTCGAACGTATATGATAAGTTTCCAAGTGTAAACCGGCGTCGTGTAAATAATTGAAAAAATCCCGAGGCTCGTTTATCGCGCGGCAGGTTTTCGCATGTACGTGTGTATGTACATATATTCATATATATATATGTATATACACGTGCCTATATGTTAAAGGTTCGCGGTTTTTGCGGCCAGCGTATTACTGCACACATCCTGGAACCGCGCGCGGTTTTTCTCTATCAAAACTGGGTAGAAAAAGCGACGTCGGGCAGCTTATATCAGAGGGTGGATTTTTCCCTGGTATGTAATTCGTTACATTATTCCGTGTTATGTACACGTGAGATTTTGTTTGCAGGAAGCAGCATATTACGCACGCAAAGGGAAAAACTGATTGCTCCCTTCGGAATGAAATTAAACGCCCGTTATCCTTTCACGCTTTGCCCTTTGCAGGATATTCCCTCCCTCCCTTCCATCCTTCAGTCGTCAAATTTGCTCGTTCCAATACTGACGCGCCCTTCGGACTTTCACCCTGCATTCGTAATCACGCTTCGACATTGTTTTTTTTTAACAATATACCGATGCAACACGGTTTTCAAGGGATGGAAATGGGAGCGGGAATCTCTGCTGCTGAATTTTGATACCCGTTTGCCGCCAATCGATGGGCAATTTACACGGATTGATTGATTTCGGTGTCGTTATAGTCGTGGGGCGGGGTTGAAGTTCCGAATTTTAAGAGTTCTGACAGCGCCTGAGTCAGAATTATTTGACGGTGAAACTTGGAAGTAATAAAATTGAACTTTGAAGAAACAACAAAGATTCGAATGGTCGAAAGCTAATGGCTCAGAGTTCCAGAATGCAAGATTTCGAAAATTCAAGTTACGATAGAGAAAAATTTTGAAAAATAAAGTTTCGTTGGAGCAAAATTCCGAAAATTGAAATATACTCGCACAGCGTAGTTTGCTCAACGAGTGGGTGTGTAAAGTCAGAAAAATCAAAAATCTAAACGACCAGGATTACGAACGCAAATATACCGAAAATCCAAAACAAAGAAAGATCTAAGTGGTGAAATTTCATCAAGCCATAAATTCACACAACCGAAAATCTTCGATCATTCGGAATTTCGATGTTTCAGATTCTTAAACTTTCTCACTTTCGCACTTTTGGAACGTTGAGCGTCGACCTCCGGAGCTTTTGAGACTTCGATGTTTCGTCAAAATTTGATTTCCTTACTTCAAGTTTCGCCACCGAATAATTTGGAATTTGGCACTTTGAGAACTTTTCAAATTCGGAATTTCAACCCCGCTCCATAGTCGAATCTTCCCCCCTGTGTCTTAATCTACTCTAATTAATCTATGTACGTTAAACTCGACTCAGACTCACTTTCTTTGTACTGCAGGACGTTCGGGTGCTTTTCGTGTATCACGACGCAGCGATAACACGATTTTCTGCAACAAAACAAAGAGCAATTTTTACTATTCCTGTAGCTTAAACGACGAATTAAGAGTCATTGATTATTTCTGACGAGTCAATTTTCACTGAACTATACAACTAGAGTAAATAAACTTATAAAAAATGTTATCAACTATTTCTATGAGTTTCGAACGAAATTAGAATATCAAACAAACTCGATCGACTTTCGTTTCATACGTTTAGGAAAAATACTCTCTCATTCATGGTGAACAAAATTTGTTATAAAGAAGATAAATAGATTGCAATATGTCCCGATTAATCTCCTTTTGCTAAGTATTAATAAAAAAATTAGTACAACGTAATAATTAATTTCCTCTTTCCTGTAAGCCGAGAAAAAATGACTATTTCAAAATTTCCTTTCCCTATCTTCCAACGAGCAATGAAATACGTCAGAAATCTACTTACTGAAATCAAATCAATGAACGTAAATATCTTACGCGTCATAGGTTGAACAGACAAGCGAAGAGTAATAAAGCATTCCAGACTTATCGAGCGGTTTGATTATCCGCAGTTTTCACACGAATTCCAATACCTTAAATATCGCTTAAAAATCGACTTACTCGTCGACGAGGAGGAACTTGTCACCTTCGTTGTGGAGGCAGCGTCCCTTGCTTGAAAAAATGTTCCTCGATACGGTGATGGGTTGATAAACGCCGCTTTGGAACCAGCTGCCCTCCCATCGCGACGGAAAAGTGCATTCTGTAAAATCGATACGTATAAACTATATTACACAACACAGAGACCGGAGGGTTTTAAGCCGAAGCTAAAAGCGCTCTGCATTTTTAATGGCAACGTATTGAAATCGAGAATTGCGAATTTCTTCGGGGGAATTAAATTTCCATATTGAGGTACGAAATTCGCGAGATTTTGTAAACGTTAAATTGTCACTGTTATTATTGTACATAGTTTGGCCTGGTTTGGGTTTCAATCGAATTTCGTTCGCGTTTTCAAATATCGCCGTGATATTCCATCGTTAAACGATATTACTCCAAATATTGAATATAATTGATACCTCGGCCGCATTCGGGTATTACCTTTCAGTCTAGTTAATATCACCGTATTTTCATTACTTTCTATTGCGTCAATTCTGCGGTGACGTTTATCCACCTACAAAGGTACAAAATGCACAAAAACTGCTTCCACGAATACGAAATTGATTCGTTGCATTGCAGATACGCCGGAAAAACAGTCTTTTCGCGACATTTTTTATCATCATGCGAAGGGAAGGGTCTGTCGGAAAATGGTACGTGGTAAAAAATTTGAACCGATTTGTCAGCCGGATGAAAAAGTTTTAAAAACAAAATTAGATGAAAATATTTCTAAAATGGAAATAAATTTACACATTTTTTAGATAAATACGTAAACTTTGAATAACGTGAACGTTTATTTAGAAAAAGTACATACGTCTGATAATAAAGCATCGGAAATCAATTTATTTCCGGTATAAACGAAAGTTCAAATTGAACGAGACGCGGCAATTTTTCACGCCCATTATTTGATTGTAAAATCCTTTATTATTTATACGTATATTATACTTTCAATTTACGAGGTTATAGACATATATTTCTGTTTCAGCCTTATCGGTGGTGATAAATTGAGCGATGTTGAAGAGGCCAGAGGACAAGACGTTAATCTATTCGGGGCGGTTTTAATTCTGCGGAAAAAACAAATTCCGGTATGACGGTGACTTCGTATTACACATGGAAAAAGAGAAGAGAGGCTCCACGATTCTACTCGTCTATATTACGTATACAAACGATCCGATGTCACGCGACGAGATTCTGTGTCACAGAAGCAAACAGCGATTCCAAAGGCGAAAAATAAAGGGGTTGTAGATACGAAACAACGACTCGGCGGGTGGTTTTTTTCCCCTATTGTTCTATTCTCGATCTCCGATCTTCAATCCTTACGGCTATAATTTCGGAACTACGCCATTCTTATCACCGATATTATTTTGATGACGCTGGTTGTAAAAGTCACCGCTAGAAGTGCTCATGGCGATCCATTTCCTTTTGTTTATCGAAATGTTTACACGCATACCGAAAGAAAAACAAGAATATTGACCGGGCGTTGTTTTTTCACTTAAAATCATTGGTACACCTTATTTGATTTTCATTGCAGACTCGGCAATAAAACGGATTCTTTTGTAGTTGAAATGAATCGCGTCTGAAGCCATAAAAAATTCATCGACATCGCTCTCGATATTTATAAATAATTGACCAGTTAAATAAAAAATTTGAAAATAATGCAGAGTACCGTTTCAGAGTTGAAAAAATGGCAGAAGAAAGAATTTTGCTACAAATTGAAAATTAGTCAGGCTCGTACGTCGATCGGTTTCGCGTGAAATTCTCCGTTTACGTGAAAGAAGGAAGGAAAAAATCATACGACAAAAAAAAAAAAAAAAAAAAAAAACACAAATAGCCGCATGAAATGGGCGAATTTGGTAATTCCATCATCAGCCACTTGCGTGCGTGTGACAGAAATTCGAGTCATCGATCGGCTGCACGAATGCTGCAGGGCGACATATTTTTGCAATCAAAATCCTCCCCCTTCCATCCCTTAACCGAATTTCTCGTCTCTTTTCCGGGATGCGGTTGCCGCTGCAATAGGCGGGCGAAAATCGGGAAACTCACGACTTGATCTCTTCCTTCGGGATCTGTAGCGACGAGGCGAGGCGAAAACGCTCCGGGGCCTCGTTACAAGGAAATTTGTAACCGCGACACGCGAATCTCACGCACTAGCTTCGAGGATCATCGAGGGACCGAAGGACCTTCCGAACCGCGATCCTAACCGCAAACGTATCCTGGCTTCCGTATCTTCGAACCCTCGACGATTCCTCCCGATTTTCGAGTGCCACCCTCGACGAGGGGTTGGCTAATTGAAATCTTCCTCCTTATTTTTTTCCTCGTTTTTCACCCATCCTTCCAGGAGTACGGAGGTATTTTTTGTCTATCGATAGATCTGCGTGGAAACGACATTTTACCACATGCTTGCAACGTATTCCGAACAAAGATTATCTTAGGTGATGAAATCTCGATACGTGAGAGAAAAATTGTTTGAATTGATTTTTTGGACATGCTTAAAAATATTCTAAACGGTTCTACATTTGTTATTGTCACTGAAATTCTGTTTTCTTTTCGTTTTTTTTTTTTTTTTCCTCAACAGACATTTTTCTTACTTTGAAAGAATCTGCTCATAGTTATGAACAGCCGAAACTTCTTCTGTCAGTTGAAACGAAGCTAATCCCTCCTCAATGTTTTAGACCGAAAAGTTGACGAATCGAAAAATCTTATGCAGAAGCTGCATGCTTCTTCACGGCTTGAATTTCATAAAACTTGACAAATACTTCGTCAAATTTTTTTAGTATTCTAAAGATATTATATACAAGTTTACCGAAATTTTATACATGGAATAAAAATGATCAGTAATTTTGCACAAAATGAAATTTTTTTTTGCTTATTTAGCTTCTACTGACCAATCGTATAGCTGTAGGTAAGAATAATAAAAATAATGAAAATTCTATACCGATGAAAAGATATATTCAATATATACATGTACTATGAGTATCGAATATCGTGAAATTCTTCTTCGTCTTATTAGCGATATATCTGCGGTGATATTTTTTTTTTTATTCATTCTGATCAATTAAGGTAAAAGCTCGCTGCAGTTATTTCGCGATGAGTATTAAAGTAAGCACGTCACGTTCCGAGCGGTGAATAAATGTCATTTATATATAAATAACAAGCAGAAAAGAAGCAGACTGCAGTTCGTGATGAAAAATAGGTATACATACGTCCGTACGAACAGCCAGACGTAAAGTTTGGTTCGAAATTTTTGATGAGAAAGAAATGGATCGTCGGGAACGTCGACGTCTGTCCGACTGTCCGTACGTCTCACCGCTTCAAACGAGGCGAACAGGCAGAAGAAGGGTGAGTTAAAAACTGACGAGAGCTGCGGGGGGAGACAGAGAGAGAGAGAGAGAGAGTGAGAGAGAAAGAGAGAAGGAATAGAGACGGATATGAGGCGCGGGGGGAAAACGGTGGGCATTTTGACATTTGATACGGGGGAAGAGCAGAAGTGGAAGACGTCACTGCAGCGGCGAACAGCCACGGACTGCCTGTCACTTGTCAGCGTAAAAATTTTTACAACGAGAACAAGAAAGAAAGAAAGAAAGAAAGAAAGAAAGAAAGAATATAGGAAAAATAGGAAAAGAAGGGGTACGGGCAGATGGGCGGTGAGAGGGTGGCGTTGGAAAAAAATTTCATATTTCGCACTCACAATCAGTTTTCTCCAACATCGGCCCTCAGGACGATCGTAGACGTTGATTGAATACTTTATGAGACCGCGGGGAGGGGAACAAAAATCCGACATTTGTTCCCTGTAAGATTTCAACGTCTGATATTATGACGCGACGTCGACGTCGACCCCGTTCGTATCCGGTGATCGATGCGATATTGATTGAAACGCAATTAACCACAGTTGGAACAATGTCGTTTGTCGTACGATAACTAGAGTATTATTGAAATAAATTAGTAACATCGTTGAAATAACCGTTCGAATATTGATGGAATTAGAAAAAAAATATTGTACAAGTTACCGTTGAGTGTTGGGTAATTTTAGTCTCATTGAAACGGTGAATATGTTAGCTTATTTCGCTAAATTATTTTCAGTAAAGCTTGAGGATTTCGCGCCTGCAATTTATCATATAGAAAATATGACAAGAGCGATCGTAATCGGAACGAATATATAGTAACACATGCTAGATTTTTTTGGTTACAATTAAGAGAAAAAAAATTTATAAATTTCCATTTTTTTTTTTTTTTTTTTCTACCCAGAATTATGTTACTCGGTTACGTTGAGAAGTACAGTAATAAAGTCTGTAAGTTTTTCCCGTGTTATTTTAAACGCACAGCGAGAAAATATCACGGATATTCAATCGGATTTCAAACTTCCCTCCCTTTCCCGCGCTACTTCGATATCGACGCGCCATTCGCCAGTGTTAAATTACGTCGCGTAACAGCTGATCGCGCGAATAAGGTTCTGGACGGTTCCTCGGGGACCGAACGTTGCGCGCTTGATCTCCGATCGGATTAACGTCCGTGACGAAGGCTCGGTTGATTAGATGGTTTCAACGACGTTGCAAAATACTTCGCTTCCATCAATTTTATACCTTCACGTTCGCAGAAACTTTCGAAATTCGACAGTGTTCCCGATGTTTTCGTTTCGGCCCGGTGAAGAGAGCGAGAGAGATAATAAAGTGGGGAAATTAATCCTGCATTTGAATGTTGAATTTTTAAAACGATGTGAGAAAAAAAAAAAAAAATTGAAAAAACGAAACTTGCGCACTGCAAATAAAATTTATAAATCGCAAATTATTCAAACAGGAATTCGACGTGAAAATTGAAAGTGAGAAATGAGTGTTGGAGAAGAAGTGATAGTGTTCCAATATAAAAAAAAGAAGAAAAAAAAAAAATCACTGACATTCCAAAGTTAGAATGTGGAAAATTTGAGGGAACAATTCATACGACTTTACACAAAAGTTGATATGATTTGACTGGTTTTCTGCATTGACTGCGTCCTGGAAGTCCACGTTGGCGAAAAGCGAAGAAAAGAGAAACAGAGAGAGAGAGAGAGAGAGAGAGAGAGAAAGAGAAAGAAAGGGAGACAGTGAGAGTGGAAAGTGCTCGGAAAACGAAGAAGAAAATGGAGATTTTGCACTCAGCGAAATAGCCAAACCAAGTGCCGTATCAGTCAGAGTAACATTTATAGATTATTTCGACGCGCATCGTCTCCCCAATCAATTTCTTATGCCTTCCGCCACTCGGCGAGAGAAAGAAAGAGTGAGAGTGAAAGAGAGAGAGAGAGAGAGAGAGAGAGAGAGAGAGGGGGGGTGGCCCCAAAATCCAGTGACGTACCGATGTGTACGCTTCTGATTCCCCGGGGAGAAACGAGGGCCATTTTACGGGCCATTTCACACCGTGACGTCATCATCGAAAACAAACGAACTTGTCTGGGGGGAAAAAAAATTGCCCCATGCCCAGATCTCGCGTTACGTACAATTGCTATAGATGTATAGATCGTGTTTTCCGCCCTGTCGGCGAATTTTCAAACCGGTAAACGGGGCGATCGGTTTTTTGCGGATTAACACTTTCAATCCGTATAAAGCGTGGTCTGAAAAAAAAAAATTTCAGGACATATCCGCCTCCGGAATTAGAAAACACTGAGTAGGTTGTAAGAAAAGCTGATGTTAACGTCGACACTTTGTTTGAAATTGCTTCGGAATTGTTGAAAATTTTGTAGATTCGTTCAATTTCACTCTGAAACGGCTGTTTTCTAAACATTCATAGATACACTTCTTTCCAATTGGTATGATAGAATATTCGATTTTACAACGAATAGCGGTATTGACTTGGTGAAAACGAAAAAGAAAATCCGTCGCAGTGTCTTGGTCAACGATTTTGAAAGGATTTGAAACGAAGAATCGATGTCTGAGCGTTTTCTTACAATACCAGTATCAACTATTTTTGTATCGTTGATGAGATCTTCGTAGCTTGAGAATATACAGATAAACAATTTCATCAATACACTCAACGTAGCGATCAGTTGAATCTAATTAATATAGACAAAAATCCATTATCCGAGTAAAGTGTCAATCAATAGTATTAAATAGAGAGTCGAAAGTACGAATAACTTAAAGAATTGAATATATAAAAATGCGAAACGTGTCAGCCGTCGTTCCGTCGGCACAAAAACTGTAAAGAAACGAGCGACGGCGGAAAATTTATACGCACACACGCGCGCGTTAAAAAATTGTACGGACAGACGTTGATTTTAAATTCAATACTTTTGATTGGTTGAACGACGTTGAACATTACGCGGTGCTATTCGAGTCTCAACTCCTCAGGGAGCGTCTGTCTCGATTATAAAGTCATTTTCCATTTTCTTTCTCACATCCGGGGCTTGAAAATACCGTGTATCCAGGGTTGTATTCCCCCCCCCCCTCTCATTATCGCCCGTTCATTTATTCATCAAGAATTTTCCCCCCAGATACTTTATACACAAATGACTAGTTACTTCGTGCCTACGAGAAATACGCGAGCCGGATCACATAAGCGTGGAAATTCCCTTCGTTGAGGGTTATCAGGACGAGGAGTTGACAAGTTCGAGAGCTCTTTCAATTTATCTCGAATCCCTGAGAACGGTCTTCCCTTTATTCCTACCTTCCTCTCCTCTACCTCTCCTATATTCCACCCCTATGAGAATGTCCCTCGAAGCGTTTTCGCACAGGTGGCATCGCATCGCGACGGCTGCGTAGGTGCGCGTTATTCGTACCTCAGATATTTATTACAATTCTGTCACGTCGAGGGTGGAGGGAAAACGAACTCTCATACTCGTCGGGAAAAGCTGGCGGTTTGGGGGGGGGGGGGGGGGGGGGGTGGAAGCCCGGGGGCGGTGATATTTAAATATTTTTCTTCCTCGGCATATTTCCTTCTCCCCCCCCCCCCCACCGACCCCTCCTCCCCCCGCCCATCGTTTTCTTGTATTATACCAGACCGCAGCACGTATAACCGGCGGCTTCGCGTCCCTTCGCACCTCCGCTGGGGGCTCAAATTTTCATTTTTTATCGACTTACTGTCGAGTGGATGGTCTCCCGACATCCCTCCGCGATCACGTGCGCCGGCAAATCCACCCCATAGCGACGAATGATCATTATTCACCGGTCGATAAAGAAACCCTCCGCAATCGCGGCTCCTGGGACAGAAGAAATATTATAGAAAAGCGATACCGCAGAGGTCTAGGGTGGGTCACTGTTTTTAGAGAGGGTCTTCGATTTTTTATGAAAAATTTAACGCGAAGTTTTGTGGAAGGTTAACAATCGAAATCGTGTTTTCGGAAATGCGAAAACCCAGGGCGAAGAATCTTGAAACACCGTACATTGAGAAAAATTTTGTTTCTTGTAGTAACTGGAAAAATTGTGTAAAACAGGTATCGTTGAAAAAACTGTTTGAATATTGTTGGAATTACGAAAAACGAGGTACGCCTAAACATTTTGCGCTATTGTCGATTCTTTTTTGGTTATTGCAACGCTAAATCAGTTTGTGAGGTTTGCTCTACTTTTTTAGTTAAACAAGGCTTTAAGGTCAATTTATTCTTGCACCAGCATTAAATTTTCGCAACAGCTGCAAGAAAATATAGCAACAGCGATCGTAATGAGAAAGAATAGTGACGGATAATAGACTTTCCGGTAACAGCTAGAAAAATAATTTTCATTTTCTACCTAGAAGTTTATTTTTCGATAATGGTAAAAAATGAAAATAGTTGAGGACTGAGCGGTAACCGGGACTAAAAATTTCTCTCAGTTTAGGGTGAAAGACAGAAAAGTAATGATGGAGAATACGGTAGATGAATCTAGAAAGTTAAATCCAACAGAATCGAACAAATGCATTGGAGCATGGGATAATGTTGAAATTATGGATTTTTGATTTTTATATTTCGACTAGCTTAGATATATTTGATGACTTTCTACAATTATTGTTAGATATTTTTTATACAGGATTTTCATAGGCTGAAAAATTCGATTTGACTAGATTATTCGACAACAATTGACAAATTGTTGGAATTGGAAGAAAATGAGGCGCAAGTAATTATTCCATGTAATTATATCTGTAAATAAAAAATTTTCTTGTCATCGCAACATCAAATCCGTTTATTTAATGTTCAGTTTACTACAGTTTTCTCGCTAAACATTATTGCTTCATTATTACCAAATTATGGCAATTGTGAGAATAAAATATGGCAGGAATCACTATAACCGGAAAGAATAGTAACAAATAGTAGATTTTTTGATAGCAGTTATAAAACTCGTGTTTATTTTACACCCAGAACCTAGATTTTTTGGTAACGATAAGAAATAAGAACAGATAAACTAAAAATTTCGCTCCATGTATACCGGGACAATCTGTTGAAACTTGAAAATCAACCGCGCATGCGCGAGTTTTATCGGCTGTTCCTGCAGGCTGGCCAATCCGAATTTTCAGCTGTCGAACTCTTTCTGCCGGCGATGCAGTTGATACGAATTTTCGAGGTTAGAATCTCAAATAATCGAGGCAGCGACTCGGAAAGGTTTCGGAAGCGTTTGTTGTCGGGTCGGAAAGTTGATTCTTCGAAGAACGGTCGGAATTCAACGCTTACGCTCTTTGAAAATTCAAACGTAGACATTTCGCGTAGGTTGGCCCGCCTGCGTCGCGGACAAAAATATCGCTGCGGGAAGATTTGGCCGACCAATGAGATTTGATTATTTGGCGCACGCGCGGTTCATTTTTAAGTTTCAAGAGATGTCCCGGTATATTTGACTTCCTATACTTTGAATATCCGCGAATTAGATTTTCGCAGTATGGAAAATGAACCTTTCTACGAATTGGCCACTTGGCGAAAAGATCCCCCGCATTGCAGGCATCCGCGAACCATCAACAAAGTGTGCAAGGTACACACATAAGCGTGTATTATTATAGTGTGAGTGCGCGAGATAAATCCCGAGATATATTATCGAGGGTGGCTCGCTATTATGACGGAGGACCAATCTCGACTCTCGCTTGTTATTTGAGATAAGAAGAATATTTATTCGCCTAGGTATAATATATAAAGGTGGGCAGCTCGATATATCGGCAAAGTTTCTCCTGAGCGAACATATCTGGCGCTATTTGACCCTTGAACATCGGTCTTTTGATTTCGAGCCACCGTTATCCTCCATCCTCCCCCCGTTAATTTTTTCCCTCCCTGCACTTTCTCGCTTTCGGGAAAAACAGAAAAGGGAAAACAAAAAAACCAGCAGAATACCATCCAGCAGTCGTTCATCGCCACACGTCGTCGAACTCCAAGTTGTAATAAGAATAATCAAGGAAAAGAATCTGTATCATTCCCATGGCTCCACGAATGTGACGAAACAATTCGATGGCTTGGCTTCTCACTTCATCTGTATTATAAAATAAGCGGCTTCAGACTGGCCACGATCCAGCCTTTGTAATTCCCGTTCTTATTACACTGCAGGTTCCAGGTTCGTAGAGAAAGAAAAAAGAATAATATCCAATTCGAATTCCGAGCTAAAAATTAAGATTTGTAATTAACGATTTTAAAGCCCTAGGATACCATATTACATGAAAATATGACGATTTTTTTTTTAATTTCGAATCACTGTAACGGAACCACCGTTGCAAGTTTTGGAAAGTCCGACCTTGGATTCGTTATCGACGCCCCAAAAAACCTACCAATTACTACGAAAATCGGAATATTTTTAGTTTTTCTTCAGCCTATCGAATACACCAGATTTAAATTTTGCAAGTATGACTTTAGATTCGTGATTAGCGACCCAAAAAATCTCACGGTACTAATTTTCATTCAAATCCGTCCATCCATTCTCCAGATATCGTCGTATTTATTTGACTCGTTGAAATTTCGTTATTTAAATAATGGAAAAATACCGAACCGATCTTCGCAAAGATTCTCAAAACGCATTCCTTCGTTGCCCAGAAGATTCCACTTCAAATAATAACCCTCAACAACGGTATCAGGCAAACTTTTACGCACTCTCAGAAATCGCGCCATTTGCAAATACAATCAAAAATTTCAACGTGCAAAAACGTTGCAATCTTCGTTTTTCTTACGATAAAATTCAAAAATACGTTCAAGGTATTTTCTCACAGTAATAGGTACGAAAAAATTGTACTGAAAAACTTTTTCCACCGTTTCGTTTTTCGCAACGGTTAGTTTCCCTCCGTTTCTTTCCTATCCCCCTCCCCTGCGTTGCATATCTCTCTGATCTGTCTCCCCGCGTAATCTTCTTGTATCGAAAGTCGTAATCTCAAGTAGTCGCGGGGAACAGATCACGAGGCGCCATCTTGCATTATCATATCTCCCCGTCTGGCTGCTCCTTGTTTTTATTGTTTCTTTTATATCAAATCCCTCCCCCTTCCCTTCTTTTTTTTCACCCTTCAGCGTATTCTTTCGACTGTTGAAATGCCCGCGTTTATGCATTGGCCTCTCTCTCTCTCTCTCTCTTTCTCTCTGTATTTTCTCTTCTTTCTTCTTTCTTCTCTGTATTTCACTCTGTATATGTGAATATCGTTACGTTATAACATTTTTCATGTACGCAATGCACACGTACATGCTATGCGTGCGTATACATTACCGCCTCTAGTACCAATCAACGAAAGTTTCGTCGTTTATCCATGCATGCATCGCATACGTATACATATATGTACGCACATGATATATATATATATTTATATATATATATATATATATATGTTTACACCCTGCTGCGGTATTCATCGTAAAAGACGATATTTTTTTATTTGCCCCCTTCGTTTTGCTTCCTTTTTTCTTTTTTTTTCTTTTTCTTTTCTCTCTCTCTCTCTCTCTCTCTCTCTCTTCTTATTCGCACGGAGATTTAAACGTCAGGTTCTGCCAGGAGATAAAATTCGACGAGGGGTTGGGAATATTGTGTTGAGAAAATTCCATCGCGCATTCCCGCGTACGTGTTTGCGCGTACATATCTTTATTTTTTTTAAGCATCCTCGCGACGAAAAATCTTTAAAAAAAAAAAAAAAAAAAAAGAACGAAACGCATCGTCTCTCTATTTATTAACATTGTGTAACAGTACGAAATCCCGTCGTGTCTGTGTAAAATTTTCGTTTGACATTTGTCCAATCTATTGAAACAACACGGGTGTTAAATCGTAGATTGAAATGATTGAAATAGTGTTACGGAAATGGATCAGGTGTCTCTTCGGTATTTAAAAGTTCTAAAAAAAAAAAAAAAAAAAAAACAATGAAAAGGGGTTTTGGACACTTTGAAAACGGTCCAGAATCTAAGGTCAACACGTGTATTGCAGAGTTTCATTTTTGATGTTTGGAAAGGAAATTGTATCATTTGTCAAGGTTTATGCGTCTAATTGTGAAAAAAAAAAAAAAAAAAAAAATAGACAAAAAACACTGAATCGCCTTGCGTGCGGAGAAAAAACGAATGTGAGAAAAAGCGAAAAGCAGGTCTTAGCAACGTGGAACTTATTCACTCGCGTGATGATCGCGTTTCATCTCACGGAAATAAGGAACGTTGCGTGTCCGTGCGTGGGTGGATAAAAATTTTGGAACGTGATAGAAGGAGGTTGGCAGTAATGTCAGGGGATTCCCCGGGACTCTGTACAGTCTGGTCTAGTACCCGCGGAAATAGCACCGGCAAAAGAATAAGGGAATAAGAGAAAAGAGAAAAGAGATACGGTTCGAGGTTATAACAGTAGAAATGGAGTAAATCGCGTCCGGGCGATTCTACGGAGTAAATATAGTTGTAAATAATAAATAGGATCGTTGGACGTACGGTTGAAACGCACGCGAATTCGAGGGAAAAAGAAACGAGAGTTGAACAAGGGAAGGAAACGGCGAATTGCCGGAAAACGTCCGACAAATTATCTTCCATTGTTAAATTTATTTTTAGGTTCGCTTACTTTATTTATTTATTCATTTATTTATCCATTTACTTCTGGTGTAAACCGTATATAAAACGATGCTACCATATATATATTATATATATATACATGTATATATATATATATACGCGGACAATTACTCTTTGACCGCTTTTTGCACCCTTCGCTCTGATTTCTTCCTCTTCGATCGTCAGCATCGTCATTATTACTATTATTATATATGTATTCTCTTTGTGAATTCGTTTCGTCGAAAATTCAGAGTATATAAGATACGTAGGAGTCGATTGTAATCGTCGAATTAACCGGGTCGCTGAGCACCTACCCTTGTTCTTACTCTCCTCCTATCTCGTCTTTTCACCGTATTTCGTATTCCCTGCAGTAGCTTTATTTTCCTGTAAAAGACGATCCAAGTATGACGGAAAATTGTTCCATCGTTTCCGTTTTTTTTTTTTCTTTTTTTCTCTCCGTGTTATCTTTTATTCATAAGAAATTGTTATTTCGTCGAATGCATAAAAGAAAATTGATGTACAATCAAGGCTGTTAATTTATTTACAGGATATAAGTTGATAAGAGTAGAGAAACTGATATCGTTGACGTGAATAGCTGAATTTTGTGTACCTGTACATAATATATATATATATATATATATACCGAGTCTGGAATATCATAAAATTGGAATTCCACTTGAGATATAGGCATATTATATTTTTAGGTGCAGGATTTTAGAGATCGATAAATTTTTCAAATTTCATTCGTATCGGTAAAGTTAACGTACAAGGATTATAAAGACGACGGGAATATTTTACAGGGAAAAAACTTGACATGTTTCTTTCAACGGCAGCTATTTCTTTTACGCATAAACCAGAAAAGCAATAAAATAAATCGTCAATTTTTTCGAAAAGAAAAAAGAAAAAGAAAGGAAAAAAACACACACACACACACACATACCAAAGTAGTTCGCTTTCGGATATCGATAAAGATCCCATCCATTCTGAAACGTGAAAAAACTTTTTCGTCCTGCCTGAACGGCTCTGTACGTGTGTACAAAGCTACAGGGTGAGGGAGGGTGACTTGGGTTTGGGTTTGGGTTCAGGTTCGAGGGTGGCATTTGAAAAGAGAAGAGAGGAGAGAGAAGGCGAGTCGAGGCGGCGGTCTCGTTTAGCCTAAATGCTGATTTGAATAACGAAATACAAAGCTGGGAATAGCTTCTCTCCCATAGATCAATACCCGTGCCAAACTCTCTTCTCCACACTTCTCTAACTCACTCCACACACGTTCAAACACCGCTGATTATTCCTGAGAATTTTTACGGGGCCGAAGTTGGTAACGTTGTCGTAACACAACGTTGCGTGACAAAAAAAAAAATCACCATTTTCTTAATTTTACAGTAATCTTGAAGGAACTAGGATTTCGAAATAACATTGTGTTTTTTGTTTCATTACCGTTTATTACTGGATTTTAGATAATTCAAAAATTGATTTATTACGCTCTTTCATCAGCATGAATCGTTAAGATAATATTACTAGCTTCAATATACCGGGACAATCTCTTGAAACTTGAAAATGAACCGCGCATGCGCCAATTAATTAAATCTCATTGGTCGGCCAAATCTTCGCGCAGCGATATTTTAGTCCGCGACGCAGGCGGGCCAACCTACGCAAAATGTCGACGTTTGAATTTTCAAAGAGCGTAAGCATCGAATTCCGAGCGTTCTTCGAAGAATCAACTTTCCGACCCGACAACAAACGCTTCCGAAACCTTTCCGAGTCGCTGCCTCGATTATTTGAGATTCTAACCTCGAAAATTCGTATCAACCGCATCGCCGGCAGAAAGAGTTCGACAGCTGAAAACTCGGATTGGCAAGCCTGCGCGAAGAGCCGATAAAATTCGCGCATGCGCGGTTGATTTTCAAGTTTCAACGGATTGTCCGGATATGTGACGAATTCTTCAATCACGCAACACGTTCAGGATAAGCTCAAAGTCTCTGTGAAGTTAACGTTTCTTTCTACATACCTATTTTCGTACCAACATGATAAAAAATACCGCCGCTTTTCGCCGCAACGTCATCCGGTATTCTTTGCATTATACGCATACATCCTGCATGTATAATGTACATACGAAATGGGGAAATTTGGCGCTGCAGGCGCTGCACATATCCAGCAGCATCCTCTATTTACGTATAAATTTGGGAATATATTTGAGACGGCGGGTATTCGCCTGCGAAACTCTACCCGGTTATGCATGCCTGTATGTATGTATAACGTGTACAGTCTCATCTCGGATATGGAATATTTAAGCTTAAGGAGAGCAGGCGTGCCACCCACGTTAAACGAACATACACGTAACGCAGCTTCCGTTCCCTAACCAAGTTACGCCGAATCTCGAATTCAGACTTCTTTCTTCAATATTACACATTTCGAGCCAGCGAATATCGCGATCCTCCCTCATTTCCGCCACCTTTCTCCCCTCTCGTCCCTTCCACGTATACACGTGTCTCTGTATATCTGTAATGCACGTGCGATGCCCTTTGAATTATCGTCCCGCAATTATCGACGCGTCTGATGTCATCGAACACGGTCTACGAAATTTACATCTTGTTCTAAATTCGTTATTACGAACATAATTTACGCACAATTTCACCAATGACAAGGTCCTCTTTTCACACATCCGTGCAGTGCGATTGAAATTATACACATACATGCATATTTTCACGAACGGTGCCGTGGATAAGCGATCAACGATAAAAAAAAAAAAAAAAAATTCATAACTAAAAAATAACGAACGTTATCGATTTATGTAAATTTTACAAACGTAAATTACGAAATATAAATTCTATACGATTCTGGCTTAATTCGTCTGCCGGTAAAAGTTGTTCACCTTTTTTTCTTTCTCACCCTTTTCGTATTAATTACCCTACAATTGAAATTCTACAAGAATATATCAATTAAAGCATATATACTCAGAGAAGGATTCATTTGTATTCAAAAACGAGTAATCGAAAAATATAACTCGAGTTAAATAATATCAGTCGAGTCAACCCGTTTATTATTCGGCTTAATTGACACTTGTTAACTGTAACGACGAACGATTCGTTTCGCCACATCTAAACGAACGTTTTCAACTACAAATAAATCCTTTCCTCGGTTCACACAAGCGGTGAAAATATAATTAAATCTATTTGTTTACACATTGTTACACATGCTGTATTTTATTTTTATTATAGTAGCTGCGCGTGTTCGTAATCCAAGTAACGGAATTCGGACTCGCCGTTACGAAAGTAAATGTCGCAAGTTAGTTCTTTCGCAAAATATCGCCCCTCTCCGCGGGCTTACATCAGAATAGGAGGGGGTGAAAGGCTCGGGAGAGTATATATGTGGTTTAAAAAGTTCCCCCATCCTGTTTTTCCCGCGGACGTCCGATCGAGCAGAAACGCAACCGGCTTAGTACTCGAAATAATCTCATTTCGAGCGCGCCTAATCCGCTTCCGAAAAGCTCCGTCGTGACCGGTCTGAATCTGCGATTCAGCGAAAAAGGAAACCGAGGCGAAACCCGGTGAGGCGGGGGAGGGAAAATAAAAACACAAGTATAAAACGATAAAGAAAGGAGGAAAAACCCCGCCAATCCTGTAAGTCTCTGTGTTGTGCACAACGCGGTCGTTCTGCACGAGAAACGAGAATATGGACAAGATGTACACCCGATCGGGTTAATTCCGTCACTCGAGAAGGCTCGTTTCTACATACATTTTTATAATGAAATTTCAGTCAATTTTATTACGAGATTCGAACGCACCGATCGAAGTAAATATTTTTAAATGTAAAAATTGTAAAGGAGAACGTAAAAATATAGATTTGTTATTTTACACGGGTTTAAAATAATTGAAAATCTAGTAGAATTGTTCTATTTCAGTCACCGTGATAGATTGTTTTACGTAATAAACAAGTTTTTTTTTTCATCAATTTCCTGGAACAGATTTCTTGTTTTTTTCCCTTTCAGGAAATTCAATATTGTTACATTTGTTAGTGAAATTTGTGGTTTTCATTTTGGAAAGTATATACATTATATTATGTGCAAAAAAAAAAAAAAAAAATATTTCTCAATGGGATTTTGGATTGAATTCTTTGGAATGGATACAAAAAGAGTAAACGTAAAGTGAAATCGACAGGAATAGGAATGTATTACATTTTTAACTAATTAAAAAGTAATTTGAACTAGCAAAATTAGTATCGGAGATTGTGTTTCGAATGTTTCTATAATTCGGTTCGTGCCGCATATTTTATGATAAAATCATCGCAACTTACGAGTATATTATGATAGTGAAAAAGAATCCTCTTACAAAGTTTTGATTTTGAAATCATGAATTTCTTTAAAAACATCCGCTGATCCGGACTTATGGTATTGAAAGGAGAAAAAAATAAAATCCATAACTCCGAATCCGAGAGTTGGGATCTACGATAAAAAAAGCATGATCAGGTTTTTCGTCGCTGTGACATTGATTAAAATTAACCGATTACTCGAGTGTCGCGTATTGTTTGAAAGGATCCATGTGTATAATAATGAAAATTTCGTGATTTTCATTGTGTAGTTTTAATAGCGGAGAAGTTTTTTGTTGATTTATAGTTGCATTAAAAACATTTTTAAATTTCAGGTAAAAACATTCATTCATCTTTCACTTACGATATCAAATATAGGTACTCGGTAAGTAAGAGAACGATAATAATTGATATTTTGATTCCATAAATTGATATTAAACCGCGTCGTTCACGGGAGTAAAAAGCAAAGACCGATTGTTAGGAAAAAAAAAGATAATCAATCTAATAAAAAATCGATTAATTTTCGGTCACTCTTTAAGCCGTATACATTTGCCGCTGGAGTGAAAACTTTTGCTTCAAGAGTTAAAACTCCCCCAC
The DNA here is from genome assembly GCF_021155775.2 of Neodiprion pinetum. Lineage (NCBI taxonomy): Eukaryota > Metazoa > Arthropoda > Insecta > Hymenoptera > Diprionidae > Neodiprion > Neodiprion pinetum. The sequence goes on along the minus strand of NC_060235.2, from coordinate 39,339,861 downwards.
TGACTATAATTTAAACGATAAAATTTGCCGCGCGATCGACGAATCATTTTCATTTCAATACACGAAACAATCTCCTCAATTTTATCGCAGTTCCGAATTCTTATCAACAACCCGACGAAACTATCTTAGCCGAATGTACAATTAAGGGGCGCCTGAAAGAGCCGAAGAGAATTTGGCTTTGGTACGGTTGGCCAAACGGCTGACGGGTGCATCTTGGATTCTAGCGATCGGTGAGACGGGGATAAAATGTTTATAGAAAAGTACTCGCTGGGTCGAAGAACCAAGGGAGAAAAAGGCCCGGGGTCCGAGGCGATCGATGCGATTCGAAGTGTGTCCGGGCGGCCCGGATAAGGAAAAGTGGGCCAGGGGTGAAGAAGAGGGTGAAACATGAAGGGGGTGGGGGGAGGTCCATTTACAAAATGAAACAGACTATTTCATCTTATTGTCAAGAGGCGAGATCCTGTATAGTTTACGAGCAACGTCCCGGCGCGATTCCAGGAAACGGTTCCTTCTCTCTCTTTCTTTATCCTTTCGCCTCTCTCCCCTTTCCTTTCCTTTCCTTTACCTTTACCTTTACCTTCGATGACGCGATATGAAGAAAAAAAAAACAACAAAAAAAAAAAAAGAAAAAACAAAATGGGAAGAAAAAACGAAACCGACGGAAGACAATAAAGCGAAATAAGCGACCCCCCCCCCCCCCGCCAATGCAATCTTTTCACCCCTGATGTGCACCGACCACCCTCTCTATCTCTTTCCTTCTCTCGTGAGCTTCTGAAGATTGTTTGCCGACACGACATCGCCCTTCGCTATATTCTTTAACCTACTACTGCTCTTGTATACACGACGAAACGTTGCACACTTTCGTCAAGTGATGCTGATTGCGAAAATGCTTCTTTTACTCTCCGCCATTCTTACTCGCGCGAAACACACGACTCGTCAATGCTGAAGAAAATTTCCGATTGCGCATTATTCAGGCTTTACATGTATCTACGTACAACGTGTATGTGAGCGCGGTTTAAGATTTTTTTCCAATTCCTTTCTTCTTCGCAATCTGCCGCCTTCGTGCGAGAGAAATTTTATAATCTCCCCCCACCCTCTCACCCTCAGATAATCTTCCCGGAGAGTTTGTAGCGAATTTTGAAACGGAAGAAGAGTAAGAAATGAATCGTGAAGATGGGAAAGCAATCGGTGTAATTTGAATACAATGAAACGGGACGAAGGAATTAGAAGAAGAGGATTATGGTCGAAGGTTGTGTACGGGAAATTTGTCCTGTAACCTAAGAATCCATCGCAAACACGTAAGCGTAAACATGGAGCGAGTATTGGATTCATACGTAAAGGTCAGAGTGGCAAAATTAACGAATTTTGCTCGACGGAAAAACTTTTTATTAACAAGAAAAATTCGAAAATAGAAAACGACGAAGAAAAGGGGAGGAAGTTTGTTGCTGTCGGTGTTTCAGCGTCCCTTTCATCTCATCACGACGAACGTTCCCTCGCGTCGGGTATTATGAGAGTGAAATTAATGAAACGAATGAAATGAATGAAGAATAAGAAGAAGAAGAAGAAGAGAAGACACGGAGCGCGGGAGTGAAAGGAAACAAATAAATAAAAAAAATTAAAATGAAAGCACAAAATATCACTGGGAAATGAAAGGATGACATCTTTGGATGAGAATTAGAAAAAAAAAAAAAAAAAAAAAACAAATTAGAAAAAAAAATACACACTGGACGTAATATACACAGACGTGGGATCGGGAACGCGAGTAAAGGATAGCGAGGGATGAGAAGAAGAAGAGAAAGCCAGTGGGAAAGAAAAAGTTCGAAAGAGTTAAGTAAGAGGAAAATGACAAAATAAAAAGAGAAAAAAAAAAAAAATTTCACCCACACACGCGCAAACGCGCGCGCGTACATTTATACATGCATATCAAAAAAAGTGGAATGAAATAATCATTCGGAGGTAAACGAGCTGCAAGAAAATCCTGAAAGCTTTTTAATGTATCTCCGAAAAGTTTGTTAACAACTCGCCCTGCGCAGAGCAGTAGCAGCAGCAGCAGCTCACGGGTCACTGAATATTTCATATTTATATTTAATTAAAACAAATACTTGAGCAATTAACCTAATCCCTGCCACTTAAGCGAAAGGCGCCGATGCCTCCTCCTCCCCCTTCTTCTTCCTCGCATTCTGTGAGAGAGAGAGAGAGAGAGCGAGAGAGGGAGAGATCTGCAAGCGTTAAAACGCCGGGGGGTTTTACGAGATGAGAAAAACAGAGAAAGGGGTGGACGGGGGGGATGGTAAAGGAAGTTAGTTAAGGGTTTCGAATCCCCCTCATCTCCCCCTTCTTCTTTTACCTCGCGGAAATATACCGCGCAGAGCCGATTTTCCGTCCCTTAAAGGGGGGGGGCAGGATGTGGGAACACCGATCGCTGCTGCAGTGCCGTTTTAATATTTCATTCGAAATTACACCCCCCCCCCCCCCCCCCCCCCCGGCCGCAGGCGCTGCGCACTTTTTACCGCGCAATGAATTATTTAGCCAAGTTCGTTCGGCCCGAGCAGCCTATTTTGCTATAAAAGTATCCGCCGGCCTAACGTCGATCCATCACCGTTTTAATCCACATCGGTCTCGGCCTCCCGCCTCTCTCATTCAACCTATTCCATAAGCGAAATAATACGTATCATTGGCAGTCAGCGCCACCTCGAATTTCCACACTCAGGGATTATTCGACGTGTTTGCGAGGGTTGCGAAAGAGAGAGAGAAAAAAAAAAAAACCAACGGACAATTTCTTCTTTTTTTTTCTCTCTCTCTCTCTCTCTATCTCTTTCTCTACATTCGATTCAACGAGAAAAAAAAAAAATGAAATTAATTCATTTCCGTTCGATCGTGGGAAATGAAACGAAATCGTTGACGTTTTGAACTTCGTTACTTGCTTAACGAGATCCATTGATTTTCATCTTGTCGTACGTGACATACATTTATTTATGTTACAGTATATTACCGAATGATATCTGATTCTATACTTATTGATTTCAAGTGATTTATACGCCCGCAACGATTTTCAATAACTTCGGTTATCTCGATCGATTCTTTGTTGGTTCAAAAATCATTTTGGGTTTATTAAGGTTCCTTCGGTTTGTACGATTCGTTTGTCAATCATTGATTTACGATTTTATTTCGATGAATGCGGACCCCCGATATCGACAATCGGAACCCGATTGCAACGTTTTTATCCAGCGATTTCGAGGGCGGTTCACGATTTATCATAATAGGGTCACCAACAGGTCATGATCGATCATCCTCTTTACCCGCCGCGCTCGTGATAAGTCGAGAAAGGTGTAATGAAAGAATTTATATAAAAAAAAAAAAAAAAAAGGCGATGAAAAAAAAAAAACAACTTGCATCACCACATCCGACGGGATGAAAAAGCTTGTTACAGCTTCGATGATCGGTGAGTTATGAACGGCAGCTTTACGTCGCTGCTCGTCTCTTCTTGTACCTCACTGATTGTCGGTCATCAAAGAGATACTTTTTGTCGGATACGTGTGTCCCTGACAGCGCCTTGTAGAAGTGACGTATGAAAAAGCGCGAAGAGCTGGCAGCAAGATTTTTCAACGATCTAGTTACGGATAAAAGTGTCGCCCTAAAAGAAAAAAAAAACAAAAAAAAAAACGACAAACGAAACTCGTCAAATTCAGTACCTGTAAGAATAATTTTTTATTTAACACATCTAATAACAAGGAATTCTGCATGAGCTAATCCGAATATTTAGTTGTCCTTGATCTGTCGTTACTTTAATTGTTAATAAAAAGAAGAAAAAAAAAAAAACACAATCATTCAACCGTTATAACGATAAAAAAATTTATAGTTGTTGTATCTGATCAGTGTTTCAGCGACGAAGGAAAAAAAAAAATAAAAATAAATAAATAATAAGTAAACAAAAATATCTCTCGACGGCAAATTTATACCTAATCAACGGAATGTCAAGAAATTTTGAATGTCTTGCTTTTCATGTTTTCAATTTTTCTACCCAATTAGGTATCGAAGTTATGAATAAACTGCGTTATACATGAAAAACAATTAGCTTACGCTTCTGCGCAAGTAATGGCGGGGAAATAGCAGGGCGGTGATTGTTTATAATACCATTAAGTGTACACGTACACAACTTATACAAGGTGTGAAATAAGTTCTTGCTGCTTGAATTTCCGCACACGGTGTGCGTATATATATATGTATATGTATATTTATATATTGTAGGTACGTGTGTGTGTGTGTGTGTGTGTAGAACGTTTGCGAAACGGGGGAAAAAGGGAGGGGAAGAGGGAAATTGGTGAAGCGTAGGTAATGGATTCGATTCGTCTATCTATCACTTAGCTCGGGCATTAGTGTCTGAAAGTTCACCCCCTCCCCGTCCTCCTTCATCCGCCCTGGGGACTCTTCGGTCAATAGCTACGCTCCTGCCAGTACAAACTGACGTATGGCTCCTGATCGAAGTAGCGGTGCACAGAAAAAGGGGGAAATTTTCTAAATCCCCGAGGGAACAGGTGCGCCAGATGTCTCTCCTTGCCGAGGAAAAATTGCACGCGTGTAAAAAGATGAAAAACAAGGAATCTGAAAGAGGGAGAGAGAGAGTGAGTGAGAGCGGAGAAAGGAAAAAATAAAAAAGAATGGATCAGTGGGGGCTGAAGAAATACAAGAGAGTGAGGATGTTTTTTTTTTTTTTTTCTAAATAATCGAACCTGTATAATACAGACGTAAACAGCAGTGAAGTACGATGAAAAAAAAAACTAGAAAATTTAAAGGAAAAATAGAAAAAAACTTTTAAATCGTGGTCCGAGAAGAAAATTTTATGCAAATAATATTCTTTTTTCAATGTGAAAAACGAACACGACACATTTTTGCTATCTACAAATCGAGCTGTGCAATAGATTTCGAATTACTTTTGCGTGAATCGAAAAGTTTATACAATAGTTGTATGAGCTTTTTTTTTGGATCGAATAACCAGATTCGCTGATATTGTTGCGGATGTACGTAAATTGATAACGGTTGGAAACAAAAGAAACAAAAAAAACAAAATATCCGTTCGAATAAGGAGTTGTAAAATTAGAAATTTCGCAATTTTGAAAGAGAAATTTGTAAAACCTTCTGATTTAACATCATACGCGAATTAAACGATACGTATAATACATCTTGCGATTCGTACCTACAGAAGTTCGATATTTTTTGTTGAAAATAAATTAGAATTTCTTGCGTAACGCTGCGAGTGAAAAAAATTCTGCAATTAATAACGTTCAGAAATTTCCTCCGTTTTCTTCTCTCTCGCACGTTTCCCTCGCTTTTTCTTCGAGTTATCAAAAATGAGGGTGGACGAGGATAACGAATGAAGGTAGAACGGAAGCTGGAAGAAAGTAAGCGAGGAATGAAAAACGGGGAGAGACGAAGCTGGGGTTTTTTTTTTTTTTTTTTTTTCTCTTTTTGGGGGTTGCTTCGCGATTCGTGAACGGCTGGCATTATATCTACGCCTATGGACAGATGCGAGGGCTGATAGCGTCCGGCAAGGTGTCCGGGTTTATCTTATGATATACGAACCCGGCGTGCCCGGCTCTTCCTTGTATATACCGGGTGTACCCGGATAATTACGCGTTTTAATTATTTAATTAATCCTGACGACGTTTCGGTGTTTTATCTAGATGCTCGTTAGCGGAGCCAAGCTGTATAACCTTCCCTGCATTCTGAGGCCGCAGGCCGCACCTGCGCCGCTAAAACTCCTACAATGAGAGAAATTTTCAGTTCCGGTTACCGCTCGGTCCTTAACTATTTTCATTTTTTACCACGATCGAAAAATATAGTTCCAGGTAGAAAATGATAATTAGTTTTATAGCTGTTACCGGAAACTCTGGTATCCGTTACTGTTCTTTCTCGAATACTTGATGTATCGTTGAAATTTTTTTTTCACGAGATGATGATTGAAAAGTTGCAAAAATTCGTCATTCGATAATCGTAATCGGTAGTTGCTCTGAAAGTTTCACCTTACCACTTATAATATTTAATTTTTCATCCAACTTTCATTGAAATCGACGATGGTGTTTTTTTTCAGAATTCAGGGTAGAACGTTTTCCAACCAAACACATTATACAGCATGTTTGGGAAATGCTGGCAAACGGTTTTCTCAGCGATGAAAAGTGTTTTCAAGTCGTAGAGAAGTTTTTTTTTTCCTCGAGAAGTCGAGATCCTTTACGATCGCATCGAACAAGGCCGATAGTTATCAATTATGACGAGGCTGAAGTCAGTAACGTTAACGTAACCAAGAATCAAGGGAAAAAAACATTATTAAGCAATTTTAAATCATCTTTATCATGGTTTACTAAATTTTATACATTCTTGAAAGCAGAAATTAACGATTTTTCCTAAACACGTGTCGTTACATTAACGTTACCAGCTTCATCCCCGTTAATTCCGTTGTTCTTCTTCAGGGTTCAAACGAAACTGTCCAATCTCATTAAATATAAATTATCTTTAACGGGAGAAGAAAGATTGACATTTTCTTCTCGTTTCCCCTATTCCGGAGTTAGAAAATACAATTGTTCACATACATGTATCAGGTAATGAAAATAATATGTGATACATTGCAAAGAGGAGAAAGGAAGCTTGTTTCATTAATATGATTATTTATCGCCTGATATAATACATCATCGCGTGTACCTTCGCACGTGTGTTAAAATTGCAAGTGCGAATCGTGCAAGGAAAGCGGTGTGTCGCCTGTATTTTATACCCATCCTCTCTCTCTCTCTCTCTCTCTCTCCGTGTCTTTTTTTCTCTCTCCCTCCCCCCATTCTTTACCAATAAATTCCGAGGTGCTGGGAGATGTGAAATACTGGCGTAGGACAGCGTAAATCACCGGCCAATAACGAACCACGAAAATTTTCATCCACCTGAAAAAGGTTTCTCGCTTTAATATACAGCTGCTGCTGCTTCTGCTGTTGGAAACGCGCACACGTTCTTCTTCCGAATAATTAATGGGCAAAAGTTGTCAGACGTATAAAGAATAAAATTAAGTTTCATCGCTCGTTTCCCGCGTGCATATTGTGCGTTATGTGTATGCTTAAATTTATACGTGAGTGGAAATAAGATAGAAACGTTTCGGGCAAGTCGATACTAATTCTGGAATTAAGCGCTTTCGGCGATTTTCGAATTTAAACAAGACTCCACGATTGATCATCATTTTAACAAATATTTGACAGAAAATGGCGGAATGAATTTGAAAAATTGTAATCTTGCTCAAACTCGACAAAGTTTTCAAAAATTTCATACAACACAGTACATAAAGCTTGACGTACTTTTTCATTAGATTTGTCGAACGATGCAAAAGAATCGTTAAAAAAACTTTATCGATACAAAATCTCGTACATTTCCGATGATTTGAACAGATCTAATTTGCTTTCTTTATCTTAAACAATATTGTAAAAAACACTCAGGGGGAAATGAATTTCTCAACGAATATATATATATACGAGTATATATATATATATTCAACCCCGTAATAAGTGGTTAAATTTTTTACAATCGCCTTAACAGCGTCATTTTCTACCTTTACATAAGAATACGTACGAGTTTCCGAATGCAGGCCAGAGAATACAAACCGATTTCCCTGACGCACGTTTGCCAAATGTGAGCATAAATGATGAATGTGAAAATCGACGATCTGAGTGACGTCGGTTTTATACGGGGGAGTGAAATTCTCTACTGCCTTGTCATTTTCGCACGCACACATAACGCGTGTCGTTTATAATTCCTCCTCGGCGGGATCCGCTGCGCTGGGTGTTCTGAATAATTCCGTATCAATCCACACACGCGGTGTTGCTTGCGCGTACATGTATATATATATACATATGTATACAAAACACGTTCGTGTAGGTACGCGTACATTCGGTTGATACAGAAACGAAGGAGGGTTGAACGGGCGGCTGATCCGTGGGTGGTGTGCTTTAGCTAAAAATTTGAGAGTGTCAACGGGGCGACAATACGGGAGAATACCACGCCGCGTGCAGAGGGTAATGCCGAGGGTGGATAATGGCGTCGAAATGGAAAGCCGTAAAGCGGCGAACAAACCCGCTCTCTCTCTCTCTCTCCCACCCTCCCTCTTCCGTCCCACTCTCCCATTCTCTCTTTCTCTATCCGCTGGTCTCGTTAACAGCGATTTTACCGCTACGTTCGCCCTTTGTTTCTCCCACACACGAGAGCCGCACGCCACCATTCGGAAGAGATTTTCGAAGCTGATACCTTCCAGCCCCGTATTCGGTGCGCATTGGCATTCCGGTATTAGTTGCCTCAAATAGGCGAACTTTCAACTCCGACGTGCCAACGCGGTTCGCAAACACTTGGTGGTTTTTTTTTTTATATTTTATTTTATTTTTTTTTTTTTGTCTCTTTCTTCAAAATACCCGATACCGTCGTCTCTTTATGTCCCTTTGTCCCGCCATTCTGTTTTTCACTATTTTCGGTTTCATCCATTGCTCTGTTCGTTACATCGTACGTTTTTACCGCGTTTACGGATATCCTTTGATTATTTGCGACCGAGAATTTGTTTTTACATCGTCGAAAACGGCGACGTTGAAATTTTCTCGTAAATTGTATAAACTGTTGTGTAGAATGATGTTTAATATTGACGCGAAAATTTGTCGTCATGTTACAGCGGTTAGATCAACGTCAAATTCTACGTATAGATTTTGGAAGAATGTGTCGTATTTTTATCGCACTCTGTACAAAAAAGTTTGAGATCGATGCGTTTCATCTTTCTATCACGGAGGATGAGGTGAAAGTAAAATCCTTCGCTCGTTTGAGAACAATGCGTTTATCTCGCAAATCCCCTCTCGCGTTTTGTCCAAAAATTTGAATTTCATAATCACGAGACTCGAAAAAGCCAGGGGATCTGATTTGATTCACGACGCCTCGAAGGGGTTGGAATGAGACGAGATTCGCTTCGGCGACCCTGTAAGCCGCACGCGTGTCGATAAATTAACGAAATAACCCAAGCCTAACCAAACTTGGAACGAAGTGAAAAAAAAAAAGAAAAAAAGAAAAAATCAAAAACCTGCGGCTACACGAGCCAAGGTATGCATTATGAACGGAGAAGAGAACGTTCGGCAGTCGAGCAATGCCGAAGGACGAGGGGTTGTCGCATAGCTCGCGAGATTGTCGATGATTTAATTATCCTGTGGGCTTAGGGGTGTAACGGCAATCCCCGCGAGTAAGTAATACGCGACAATAACGAACGCGTTCACGCTGCTTGAGGAATAAGAAGAGCGAGGAGGGAGGAGAAGAAAAAGGAGGATCTTTAAACCCGGCGCCGAGACTCCTTTTGCTTCGCTTTGCTTCACTCTCTTTCTCTTTCTCTTTCTCTTCTCCGATTCTATTTGTTTCCATTATTTTTCACGTGTCAAGGAACGGTGCACTCCTAAGGCGCCTATTATTAGTCCTAATAGACCATATGTTACGGCGCCCTGTCTCTCCGGGCGACTTGCCTGGGTGGCATGACTCGACGTCGACGTCGACGAGAGGAAGAGGAGGAAAAGGAGGACGAGAACGAAGCTCGACACCCCGTGCGAAGGAACAAGTCGTCGTCGTCGTCGTATTTGGTCGTTGGCCATTTTGCTCGCACCCCGTAATTGTGCCTCGCAATTAAGGACTTTGACTCGCCTTAAGTAGGTGAAGCTCTCTGTGACCAGAGGGAAAAACTGCTCTTGGTTCGCGTCGCGAGCTTTTCTCTTCGTAGCAATTTTTAGTTGTTTTTTTGCTCATCGTCGAAGCGAGCCCGACAGTTTCATCGCGCGAACGAGCCTCAAAGAACTTGCGAGCAACTCCGACCACGTCCATAAACGTCAATAGGCACCGTACGAACAACCGTCCAATTAACACTTCTCAGGCTTTACGCAGTGAAGAAACGAGAACGTGAACGTCCCTATCATCGGTAAGTAAAACATCGTTCAGCATCGTTACAACGACCAGGGATAAACGCTTGAAGCATGATGTGATAAAGAGACGTGGACTATTGGGAAAGACGGTTAAAAACTCGAAGCTCACGGACGCTCGTCGCGGAATGGAACCCCCTGAAGCGAGTGAACCAAGACTCAAAACCGATGGACGAGGAGGATGAAAGGGAAGGAGACGAGCCGAGGAACCAATGGGTCATGCGTGATAAAAAGAGGGTAAGAGGGTACAGTGACTGAGGTATGAGGTTGGTGGTTACGCCCGCGAGTGTCCGACGCAATTATTTCAACCAGGAGTCCAAAAATATAATCCCAAGTGGCAGAAGCCGTCATACCGCGAGACATCCGGTGTATATCATTCCTAAATACGCCTTCCCTGAAAAGTGCTTCTTCTTCTTCTTCTTCTTCTTTTTGCCGAAGACTTCGCCCCCGCGTGGAGAGCAGAGGTTTCCTATTAACGACGCCGAATCTGTCTGGCTAACGTATATCTCCGGGTCGGGTGGGCGGGTACATCTACACCACCACCACCACCACCACCACCACCATCACCACCACCATCACCACCACCACCAACACCACCGGCAACGGCTAAAGAAAACTTATTATCCGAAACTTTTTCGAATGATTTATACGACCCTCCGCCCAGTGGAATATATAGAGCGATAAATCTCCGGGGCGCTCGGCTCGTTCGCCACCACATCGAACCGAGCCAAGTGAGTCGCCAGATATTAATTACTCGATATAACCGTCGTTGAGTAGCCGAGTGTTATACCGGTGATATACTGTTATTATTGCCGGGGAGAATTTCTCAGACATTTGTTCGTTACCACTTCGAGTTGCACCGTGTATCGATTAACGCCCAGCTCGTGCTTCGCGGAGTCGAGGATATTGGACCAGTCATCCGGCACGATTTCACCCTCGAAGCCAACCAACCCTCGATTCCTCGCCTTCTAATTCCTCATACAAAATCTTACCATCATCGGGGGTTTGATCTCTTCTCGTGAACCGGAAATTACACCTTCGTCGTTACCTCTTTCTCAATTTTTTCACCAATTATCACGGTTCCGAATTTCCCGAGTGGTTCCCTCGACTCGTTGGAATGTTTTACATCGTTCGTTACTCTTCGTCCCGATACCAGAGATCCCGCATTATTCTGACTCCAAATTTCTCGCATTCGGAATCTCAACGGCACGACCCAAGAATCCTGCACCCGAATGCACTCGGGGGATGAAACTAACTCGTCTACTGCGGTGGTAAAGCGGTAGAGGAAAACGTTGGTTACACCATCGATTTGAGAGAGGGTGAAACGTGCCCGGAGACGTTGAAGTCCTGGACGTTGTTGCGTTTCGTTATCTTTCTTCCTTTTCGTTTTGCTTTTCCCGTTTTGGGCTCGGGTCCAAGAATTTACATCGAGAGAGAAGGAGGTAAAGAGCGGTATACGCGGTGACAATGAGTGGCAAAACGGTACGTCTGAGAATTCAAAAACCAGCTTAGAGGCGTCGCCTGGTAACGTGTACTTGAAAACAAGAACAGCGAAGGAATAGTGGAATTTGAAAAACTTGTAGCTTCGTTTGTCCGAGTCTGCGATGCTTCCGAGTACACGAAACCGACGACACGAGTCGGGAACGTCGTCCCCGAGGATTCGGAGCTTCGCAAGTTTGACGCCCTCTTCTACAAACACTTGAACGTCCGTCGCCCTCCTACCACCAGCGATATCTCGGTCTGCAGCGTTTATTTAACGGCAATCTATAAAAGTATCGTAAAACTTCCCTAAAACATGCCATGGCAGTAAACTACTTTGCTCCTAGTTGATACACTCGTGTCTACTCACTCAGCTCCGCCCGTCTTCTCTTCGCTTCGAAACTTTTTTTTTTTTTTTTCTTCTTCTCTTTCACCGCGCCTCAGGTGCGGGTGGGTGCGGGAATTTTCTCGGCTCTGGTTCATCGCCCTGAGAGTTTCCATCGCCGTTCAAAGGAGGGATAAAAAAAAAAAGGGACCACTTAGTACATACGTTTAAACACAGACTTCTCGTTCGCGCAGTAACTTCTGAGTCACGGTCTTCTCCTTCTTGTACCGCACCTAATTGCCCATCCAACGAATGATATCCGACAGAGTCCCGGAATATAAATAAAACCAAGAGAGCACCGCGTCGGTTTGGCTAATTATTCATCAACCGTTTGTCGACCTCCAACGGGACACTTTGATGACCCTTGGTGAAAATTCTGGGACGCGAAGCCGCGGGTGGCGCTGGTTTAATTACAAGAAGTGAATTTGAGGATGCGTCAGTCCTGTCGACCAAGTGTCAAATTTCCCCGGGCTTCGGAAGACAATGCCAATTCGCTTTATACGTTAAACTTTCACAATGGCACCCAGAAATCGACCGTGCGACGGAACGAGCTTTGGTCTAATCATCTAGAGTGATACGAGAACTCGTGTGGCCCCCGTTACTTGACTTACCGGAGTCAAAGTCACGCGAGAGCACTTCGAGCTCATGCTGCTATTGCCGCTGCCTAAACTCCTACGAAATTACTCCAAGTCACGTGAAACCCTGTCAAGTATCCCGACTTCCAACGCGTCGCAGTTACGAAAGGCGGTGCGAAATTGGTTACTCCGGATTTCACACTCCGAAAAGTTCGTTGAGACGATATTCTTAGAGCCGAAGTCACTTTGATGTCTCGAACGAACATTTCGAATCTCTCGAAGTCACCGTGCAGCTTGAACTCTGACACGTATCAATGCTTAACCCGCTTCGCGAACATATCCATGGAGACCATTCTGGGTCAAAATAACCATGTCCCATTTTCGATGTGCCAGTATTTCAAGCGTGCGATTCCGATCTACGTGAAAAAATCCATGGGTATAATACGACCATCTTGGAATGTTACAGTGTAGCTTGGAAGCTGCGTAAACGTAAGTCATAAATACGAAACAGTAAGTCTGGTTTTAGAAGCCAAAGGTACGGGTCAGAATGACCTGGTGTGTTCTCCAAGGGTTTTAGCATTTATAGGCTCTCGGAGTTGATCGGCCTTGGAATTCATCGAACCATTTTTCATTTCTGCAGCAGAAAAAGAAGAAGAAGAAGAGAGAGCGGCAGAATTGTCGAGGACATAGAAGACGAGCAAGGTTTGCCAGAAACGGCGGTTTCCTAACACAAAGAGAACCGTGGGATATCCAAGTGACAAATAAACGTGAGTTTGACATAGTTCGCCTTTCTCCGGCAACGTCTATCTCGTTCCGGAGGCTTACAAGAATAATATATCCGCGCATGTGTGCGTCTTGAATGGTCGTCCGGGTGAAATGCCTAGTCTGTCTTTTGGTAGGCAGTTACAAACGCGGTCGCATTTCTGTCTTCCCTTGGCTCTCTGGATGCCGGCTCGCCTGATGCCTGGCACCGCCACTGACTGTGAGGAACTTGAAGTAACGCGGGTTGCGAACAAGAATAGAAGAGAGAGAGAGAGAGACGAGAAACTGACGGAAAGACAGGGGCGAAGAACCCACTGATGGACGGACAGGCGAACAGACGGCATCGCAATTTTAGTACGACTAAACGCGCGTTTCGTCTCGGTTCAATCAGTCCAAGTCGTTAAAGTCTTTTGTTTTTTCCACCTCATTTTTCTCATATTGCAGAAAAAGCTTGATTAATTGTGCATTTTTTGAGGCACGATAAAGCCGAGGGATAATTATCGTATTCAAGTCGAGCGATGATTAAGACATTAATATAGATGTTGAGCACGTCGTTTTTTTTTTTTTTTGTTTGTTTTGTTAATATAATTCATGTTGCTCGGATAAGCTTTTTTCGTGTTTAACGATATTGCATAAATCAGTTGAGCTGAATAATTAACAGAATAATTTTGTGGCTGAGTTTATTATTGTTATAATTTGTTTCTCTCTGTGTCGTTTGGAATAAAATTTCTTTTGTGCTTAATACATGATTCTGATTTTTCAGTCTCAGTTTCCTGGTAGATATCCGGTAGATTATAATGCTGGAGTAATGTAATGTTCGATATATTTGGCTGCAGCAAATTTTTACATCGTATGATTATTGTCTGATTATACGATTTAAAAAGTTTAATTTCGATTTCAATTGATCGAGATTCAAAAAAATATCATACCTCTTATCGCACAGCGTTGAAAGACCGAATTTTCGAATCACGTACGAGGTTTGAGTAATTGATGGTGTTTTTTTTTCTTGCTTTTTTTTTCTTAATTGTTGTATGAACGGGAGTGGGAAAATAAATTAGGTATAATACACACGGGTCACGTTATATTATTTCAAAGATAAGATCCTCGGAAAAGAGAGAGAAGGTTGAAAAAATTTCCCCCCGAACGACTTAATTTATGTATATGATATTTATATACCTGTTTCATACATAGATAACCCAGCATATATGTGTGTATACACATGTATATGTATATTTTTATACACTGCATATACTCACAGTATAATGCGAAAAGTACATATTTCCATACGTGGAGATTTTAATTTATTTTTACCTTCTTTTCTTCTCTTGTATATCCAATTATGCTATCAAACGGTGTTAATAAAAATCAACCCTTGTGATAAAAATTGTACTAAATTTAATTTACTGTGGATATTTTTGTCCTGAAATCTTCTGTTCTTGTTTTTCTAGCAAGTTTTAGTTTGCTGTTTTTCGGTTGCTAAGCAAAAGTGAATATTTTTTCGTACTGCAATCAAGACACAGTGAAAAAATCCTGAATGATCCGAAAAAAATGTATATTTTTCCACATCATACTGAGATTGAGTTTGATTTTTGATACTGTGATTTATTGTTCTCAATTTTTTTTTAAGAGGAAGAAAAAGAAAAACCAAGATATCGTGAAGCTTGACGGGCCGTTCTTGACTTATACCGGGACAATCTCTTGAAACTTGAAAATGAATCGCGCATGCGCGAAATAATCAAACCTCATTGGTCGGCCAAATCTTCCCGCAGCGATATTTTTGTCCGCGACGCAGGCGGGCCAACCTACGCAAAATGTCGACGTTTGAATTTTCAAAGAGCGTAAGCATTGAATTCCGAGCGTTCTTCGAAGAATCAACTTTCCGACCCGACAACAAACGCTTCCGAAACCTTTCCGAGTCGCTGCCTCGATTATTTGAGATTCTAACCTCGAAAATTCGTATCAACCGCATCGCCGGCAGAAAGAGTTCGACAGCTGAAAACTCGGATTGGCCAGCCTGCGCGAACAGCCGATAAAACTCGCGCATGCGCGGTTCATTTTCAAGTTTCAACATATTGTCCCGGTATACATCTGTGAGCAGTACGTAGAATCAGTCGTCCATGTACAGTATAAACGCGAAACGCGGGGTAATTCTCTGCACAGAAATGCAGGGAAGGTGGGATTCGACCGTGCAACTAGGTGGATGTCGAATAAGCCCGGATGTAGGTACCCGCGTGGCTCTGAGGGTGGTGAGAGGTATCTGCAGGTATAACGGCCGGCAATAAAGCGCAATAAGGTAATAAAAGTTACGCGATAACTGAGACACCGTGTTTATACGCTGTAAATTCGCCTTACGAAGATATTGTCCGAGGAGGTGGGAGGTGGTTGAGGGTCCAACGCACCCCTGCCGAGAGTAACCTCGTGGGTTGTTGTAGCCACGAGCCCCGGTGAGTCGGCGGCGCCGCACGCGAGGTGCCCATTAAAATTCGATCAGATAGTCTTATATTTGCTTTGCGATTAGGCGAATGCTTCTTCAAAAGAAGTTCTTTTTGGCGGGCATAAATTTTACCCCAATTAAATATATGTGTTATACGTGTATGTATTTACCTGTATTCCGGGTACTGGTGAATGTAGTTACTACACCATTCGCGTTTCTATTATTATTATTACTATTATATTGTTGTTGTTGTTATTGTTATTATTATTATTATTATTATTATTATTATACACCCTTCATTTCCTCGAGCACCCATTGAATTCCCCGACGGGAATTACAAGCTCGAAGAAAAGAAGAGAAAGGAAAAGAGGAGAAAGGCAAGTCGGGAGTTATAAGTAACCAGTCCCCCTCCTCCTTCTAGCCCTGATGAATTCATCGCGATAAAGTTAATCTCTTTGTAAGTGTGATTCTCGGCGACCTCCGACCTGTTCAAAACCATGGTCTGCAAGGCTTTCGAAGAACAGTTGATTTGGCGGGGTGGTAGGGAGAGAAAAAATAAAACAAAAAAAAAAAAAAAAAGAAAAACGAAACCGCAGGGCCGAATCGACATATTTCTGTTTCAAAGTGTTTCATTTTCGATCGATCAAAAGTGAATTAAAAAACAAAAAAAACGAAAAATAAACGAAAAACTTTATGGAAATTCATCAAGGGGTGTGTTTGTGTATTTTTTTTTTTTTTTTGTACTATATTTTTAGTCACTCACCCCCTTGTCGCGAATTGAAGGCCCAGCTGTTGTCGGCCGCGACGAGTAACAGCAGCAAAGGGCTGAAAATCGGCGGTATCAAAGACGGCGGCATATTTCCTTAGACGTGCACCTTTCGCACCTCGGCGAAATTTTCGCTTAACCCACGCCCCTCATCACACCCAACCTGAAACAGAGTTGGAAAGTGGATATGGATTGATCATCGCGCTGCCCAACGCGGGGCTGCATAAGTAATTGCTGGTTTTTGCGTATAAGCTTGACTGATTATTGTCTCGTCTCATTAATCACAGACCTAGATTCCACCACTTCGAGTTGAGCCGGGGATTCCCGGGCCGAACCCACCGTCTGATGAAATTCCGCAAGCACGCGTTGACTAGACGAATAACTCATTCGAACTATCGGACGTTGAAGAAACGTTTGTACAGGTCTGTTTTTATTAATAGGCTGTACGCAATTTTCACGGTAAAATCGCGATGAAAAATGATCACCGCCTAAAATTTTACACGACGCAACGACCGCCTGATGCGGTATGAAAGCTTTTCGCTTTGAACTGCTGGATACGGTATGTACGTGTATTTAAAAACTCTAATAATCATATTATTTATAAAGTGGGAAAAGTTTCGCTGCGGTTGTTTCACCGAAATAAAAATTACGAATTTTTCACTCTCACAATGGCAAGGGCACCGTTTTTTTTCCAGAACTTGCCAAAGAGCTGGTTAAATTAGCATTTAACCCCTTGAGTTATATTTTATATTATTTTACATACATTTTTTGGATCTTTAGAAAA
This sequence comes from Neodiprion pinetum, assembly GCF_021155775.2. Taxonomy (NCBI): domain Eukaryota; kingdom Metazoa; phylum Arthropoda; class Insecta; order Hymenoptera; family Diprionidae; genus Neodiprion; species Neodiprion pinetum. Next base: position 39,322,717 of record NC_060235.2, on the reverse strand, counting down.
CTTTTCAACATATTTCGTAACAATTTTTTCCTATTTCTGATAGTGTACAGTATATAGGTTTTCGATATTCGAGAGTAATTACCGCGGTATGATGTAAGTTATTATCGTTAGGAACAAGATGATTGAAAAAATATCGTGAAAATTGAAGGAATAATTCATCTCCGAGAAACTTAGCCTTCTACACGAATACAAGTTTTACATAGATAATAAGTTCTTGGGGTAGCTGACTACGAATCTGAAATCGAATTTCAATAATTCAAAATGATGGATCCAATATGGCGGACAAAAATTTCAAATTTGATCGAATTAGGAGAAAAAACACTGTTCAGGAGTTTTCGGGGTCGCTTGTTACGAATCTGGAATCGGATTTTCAAAATTCAGTATAGCGAATCCAATCACTGACCTTGGAATCGATCAAATTTGAAATTTTCATCCGCCATATTGGATTCGCCATCTTGAATTTGTAAAATCTTATTTCAGATTCGTCATCAGCGGCCTAAGAAACCACAGATTACCATCTTGTTACAAAAGTTGACTAAGCACAATAAAATGTGGTTCAAAGGGTTAAAATCTCATCATATTTGGCACAATAAAGAGGAAAGACTTTCGAATCGTACAGCGACGAGATTTCTCAAGATTTGCGTCGACTTTTTCCTCGATTTTCAAATTTTCCCTCTCTCTTTTATCCCGCAGATTGTAATTACCGTTATTCGTTTTTACCAGCGTTTTTAGCCGTGTTTTCCGCAGCCCCAAACCCAGATTAACCTCGTAGGGATAAAATGCCCGCATGGCTCTGATTACGCCAGATGTAACAGTCAACGATTTTCATTGTTACTGTACACAGAATGCCTAATGATCCCAGCAGCGATTTACCCAGCAATAAAAATTAGGGGTTAGCTACCCGAGCGCTGGCATGCCTTTGGCAACGACGTTACGTTATATCCTAATTCATTTTCTTCTTTCAAAAATCACACAACGTATACCCAGATCCCTTTCTTCTTCCTTCCGTTCCATTCTTTGGATCTGTATAAAACACAATGGCTGTTTTCTTTCCATCCAGTACGCGTGCTTTCACTTTTCACCGCCATAATACGTTATTATCCGCAACCCCTCAATTTCTTCGCAATCACTACGGCAATGCTTCCGGTAATTTTTCATCGCAAATCTCTATGACAATTGATTGTGACCTTATCGTTTCTTTATCTGCACTTTTCAAACTTCAAACTTTGCCAATTGTGAGAGTGTCGATCGATATTCGTTCCAATTCGTGAATTCAAAGATTCAAAATTAGATTTGGAATTCATTTCTAACGTTCATTTCACGTAGCGCCTGAAGGTTCTATTTTTCTAAATAAAAAAAAAAGGCATCCTCTTTGTAACGATATTACATGCGAGTCACATAGAATATAAAGTAATTCGTATGTACGCGCCTTAAGCACATACAACGTTTCAAAATAAAGGGCAAACGCTTAACTCTAGGTGTCACGTCGGTCAAGATCACCTATCCGGTGAAATAAGTGTAACTCTCTCTCTCTGCGAGCCGGGGTCGAAGCGAACGGTCGATATAAAGTCTAGTCCTGTCATATTCACATTCTTATAATTTCGTTAACATTTGGGAAAACAAAACAAGCCAAAAAAAAAAAAAAAGGAATTTGAGACGACGATTCATACAAGAAGTGTAACCCAACGCAATCCCAATCTTTCGGAGCCTGTGAGCCTAAAGAACAAATCCAAATATCTGATCGACGAACGACCACGCAGTATAATCGGTGAAGACCGATTCTATAAAAGGAATATCAAAGAACTTCAACATCCATGATCATCTACGGAGCCGTTAGGCCACCTCTCTTCATCAGAGATATTCCGAGCTAAGTCATCTTTTCATTACTGATTTGTAGGTGGATTGTGCCACAAATCTGTAATAGCCTTCTTAAGTCAGTATTTTATATCTTCGTCTGTTAACTTTATTGTAATCTCACCATAATTTAGAGTCCTTTGTCAGTAGATTCATTCTTTCACTAGAATCATTTTTAAATTTGAACCATAAAGGAAAAGAGAGCCAGTCTTTCGTTAATATGGTACAAAAATTTTACCAGAATAATTATATACAAAACGTCGGTAATCGCATTGAGTAATTTTAACGTGTGAATGAAAGAGTGAATGAGATTTTCTATGATTGCCTGTTCTTTTAAAAGGTTATACCAAAACTCAAATAATCTGTGTTCTACATTGTTTCCTCCTGATTTAATGTATTTTGTTTATTGAATATATGTAGATTTCTAATATAACATAAAATCAAAACGTATCGGTTGAACCTCAAAAAAAAAAAAAAAAAAAAACCGTTACAAAATGGCGCCCGAACATAAAGTTTAGACATAAAGAAAGTAAACATAGGATTAAATTTGAAACTTCGTCGTTGAATGTTTGTATGATTGACCTTAGGTAGTAATTGTAAGAAACATATATTACGCGATAAATAGAAATATAAGAATTTCAAAAGTACATGGCACCAACGATTAAAAGAACACCTGTTAAAACTAGGTCAAGGATCACAAATAAACCAAGGAGGTCAGAACCTGACATATCAAAAGCAGGCAATAGTCAAATACGAAATAATACAGGCGAGATGGAGGGAGAACTGGAGCGTTTGAAGGAGGAAATGGCGAGTTTCGCGGGTTTACGAAATGCGATTGAACAGCTACAGGCACAACAAGCAACTAACGCACAGCTGGCAAACGAAGTCGCATTGTTGAAGCTCCAGAACGAACAACAAAGACAGGCTCTTCAACAGATACAGAATCCAGTTCAACAACCAGTTACCAATAACGATCAAATATCGGTGAGTGAGTTAATAGTAAGTTTGCAACGAAGTCACATTGATGCCAAAGCTCCCGAGTTTACAGATGAAGAAGTTATAAATCCTATTGAATATTTGGAAAATTTGGAAAATTATTTCAGGTTAAAATGTGTGAAGGAAGAGTGTAAATTGTCGATAGTCGAAAGTAAATTATCAGGTAGAGCAAAAATATGGTGGGAAGCGAGTAAAGAAACTATCAACACGTATAATGATTTTAAAGAAGCCTTTAAAAATAAATTTTATTCCATTCCAATCCAAGTTAAAGTCAAAACAAGGTGGAGTTCAAGAAGGTATAATCAACAGGATGGTTCACTTCAAACATATTTTTTTAAACAGCTTAAGGAAGCAAAATACCTATTACCGAAACTAGACCAGTTCGAAATAAACTATACCATTATCCAACAATTACCATATAAAATTCGTGATACTCTAGCAACTGTGAATATGGCGGATACAAAAATAATAGAACAAGCTTTATCGCAATTAGATGTAAATTATGAAGAAAGAAACAATAATAAACACAAATATCAAAATCAAAGTAACAACAATCAAGTGAATAATGTAAACAACATGCAAATTCAACATAAACAACAGCAACAGATAAATAATACAAGTAGGCAACAAAATTATCCAAATGCTGCAAACAACTTTTATCAAAATCCTCAATTTGGTACAAACTTATCACCATGGCAATATCAACCGCAAGTTCAAACATCAACAAGCAACCAAATGAATTTACCAAACGTCAATTATCCACCACCTTATTTCTCAGGAACCAATAATCAGATACAGTCATTACAAACTCAAATGCAAACTAACACCAATAATTTACAAACCAGTCCAAATAGAAATTTAAACTAATAAACAGCTCGATGTGTATAAGTCCGACATCGAGTTGGGATTATGCAAATTTAGTTGAGGACTTAATGCACGAAATTGGTAATGCTGAAGAAAAAATTGAAAGAGTAAAACAAAACTTATCGAAGGGTCCAAATGTAGTAATAAATGTGTTAAATTATCGAATGGTAGCTTTATTTGATTCAGGAAGCCAAGTAACATGTATGTCTGAAAAAGTATATAAATCTCTCAAAGGTAATCATAGTTTAAATGAACTACCAGTTACAAATGTAGTAGTTTTACCAGCAATTGGGAAAAAGCCCACAGCGGTTAAGCGACAAATTTTGGTTGATGTTCATATGGGATCGCAGAAAATCACAACAGCTTTTTTAATTATACCGCATCTGTCTAGTAGTGTGATTTTTGGTAACGATTGGCTTGATATTAATAAAGTAGTTTTAGATTACGGTCAGAAAACAATTAGTATTAAAGGTAAAGTAATAGCTCCACCACTTTTCTCATACGACCGGGAACCTGCGGAAAGGTTGAGCTCATTTGCACAAAACGCGAAAATATATATCAAAATTTTAAGAACTGAAGATTCAGAAAAAGAACATGAAAAAATAGGTAAAGAAATATTTAAAAAGAATTCAAAGAAAGAGAATAATAATGAAGAAAATAAAAATGATGATGAAGATATAAAAACAGTTTTTGAAAATATCACAACTAAAGATCCTGAATGTGATAATGATGATAAAATGTCAGAAACACATGAAAATGTGATGCAAATTGACAATGAATCTGATTGTGTAGAAGAGAATAAAATTGATGAAGAAACAGAAATAAATTTAAAATATATTTTTGTAGAAAATGATGAAATTGATAAAAATATTTTAGTAGATAAGGAAAATATATGTGTAGCAATAAGTGAATTTGATAAAATTGCATCGGTAGATCAAAGAGATAATCCGAGAAATAATGAATTAGAAAATCTAAATTTGATGTGTGTAAAAAATAATATAAAATGTAATGAATCTGTATTTCAAAATGTAAACGAACATGAACAAAATAACGCAGAAACAATAGAATCACAAGACCATAATTTTTACAAAAAGAATTTAGTTTGCCAGAAAACAGTAGAATCGGAAGATCACAATTTTTTGAAAGATAAATTGGATGAAAATATCGAATCAATTTTAATAGAACAAATTCAAGTAACAAGATCTCAAACAAATGATCAAAACTTTTTCGAATCTGTCCGGTCGATCGCGAATAATCTTATGGGTACAAGTGAAGAGCAAAAAGCTGAGCTGGAAAAATTGCTAATTAAATATGAAAAACTATTTTCAGAGAAAGCCGGATGTACAAACATTTATGAACACTCTATCAAATTACTAAAAGACAAGCCAATCGTTAAAAAATCATACCCGGTACCATTTAAACTTAGAGAAGCAGTAGATGCAGAGATAAAGAAAATGCTTCAAGCAGGAATTATAGAAAGATCAAATAGTCAATACTGCAATCCATTGCGAATAGTACAAAAGAGGGAGAATGGAGTGAGGTTATGTTTAGATGCCAGATATATAAATGACATAATTGAGTCTGATAACGAATGTCCACCACCAATAAATGAATTATTAAGAAAATATCATGGTGTAAAATACATGACATCTACTGATCTAACACATGGATATTGGCAAATCCCGCTAGAGAGAAATTCACGTCAATATACAGCTTTTTTACACGGTGGCACTTTATACCACTTTTGCAGAATTCCATTTGGTCTCAAGACGGCAGGAAGTGGATTCATACGTGCCCTAAATATGGCATTAGGTAATGAATTTACCTCCTTTCTGACTTGTTATATAGATGATCTTTTAATAACCTCAACTGATTTTGATTCTCATATGAAACACCTAAGCCTAATATTTGATCGTTTAATGAAACACAATTTTACACTTCGTCTAAATAAGTCACTTTTTTGTAAGAAGTCAATCGCATTTCTCGGATACGTTATAACACCTGAGGGAGTTAGTCCCAACCCAGACAAAATCAAGGTGATTAGAGAATTTCCAGTACCAACAAGTAAATTGATTTTACAACGATTTTTAGGAGCGTGTAACTTTTACCGGCAGTTTAGCATAAAATATTCGAACTATGTCACGCCCTTGAGAGATTTATTAACAGACAATACACCGTTTAGATGGACAGAGAAACATACGAAAGCATTTAAAGAGATAAAGGAAAGTTTTATAAACTGTGTAACCCTTAATCACTATTTACCTGGCGTCATATGTAGAGTACAAACAGACGCAAGCGATCTTGGAATAAGTGCGATTTTGTACCAAATTGATGAGGAAGATAACCATAAAATTATTTCACTTATAAGTAAATGTTTGTCGAAAGCAGAATTAAATTACACAACTACGGAAAAGGAATTACTGGCAATAATGTATGCATTAGATAAATTTAGAATTTGGTTAATTGGAAGTCCATTTGAAATAATAACAGATCATAAAGCATTAACTTTTATAAATACAGCACCGTTTTTAAGTCCACGATTATCACGATGGGTTGTAATCTTACAACAGTACACATTCACAGTCAAGCATTGCAAAGGAAAAGATAATGTGGTGGCAGATTTTTTCAGCCGAAATATCAACGGGAAACAAAGTACAAACGAACGTAACAAGTTACTAATAGCAAAAATAAACCAACTGCTAGTAGATAATGTAGAACTCGAACTAAACAAAATCGCATCTCAAACTATTAAAATGAATCCAACGTTGATAAGAAACCTGAAAAATTTAAAACAATTGCAAATAAAAGATGAGGAATTGAAAAATATCATAAATAAATGCAATACAGATTCATCTGATGGTTGTTACAAAGTACATGAAGACTTGTTGTTTTATAAAAGTAAATTCGATCAAAATTGGCGAGTAGTAATCCCACAAAGTATAGTAGATTTACTCGTAATTTCTGTACATGAAAAAATAGGTCATATGGGTGTATATAAAACATACCAATATATTAACAGATATTATTACTGGCGAAAAATGAGAGAAGGTATCAAAAAACGTATTCAAGCATGTGACACATGTCAAAGAACAAAGGCATTATCCTACAGCATGCAAGGAAAGTACAAGCAGGTAACAGCTGATCACCCGAACGAATTGACTACAATTGACTTCTATGGCCCTCTGCCGAGATCTATTGGGGGAGTCCAATATTTGTTAGTTGCAATAGATGCATTTTCAAAACTAGTTACGTTATACCCCATAAAACGAGCTACTACAACAATAGCATTAAATAAAATAATCAACGAGTACTTTAAAAACGTAGGAAAACCAAAAAGATTGCTATCCGACAATGGAACTCAATTCACAGCTGCTAGATGGAAAGTCGAATTAGAAAAACAAGGAGTAGAAGTTTGCTATTCATCAATTAGACACCCACAATCCAATCCTACTGAACGAGTGATGAGAGAACTGGGGAGATTTTTCCGTACCTTCTGCAATGATAAGCATACTAGATGGGCAAAATATGTCAAAGAAATCGAAAAATTATTAAATTTAACAACACACCATAGCACCGGTTTTATTCCATACGAACTTCATTTTAATAAAACAGCGCATGATGAATTAACAAAAATTGTAAAATTTCCAGACAGAATTGAAAATAGTCACGATATTAAAATATTGTTAGCCAAAGAAAACTTGAAGAAAAATTTTGAATATAGAAGCCGGAATCAAAAATCAATTTCAACTGTAATTTTAAATGAAGGAGATCTAGTTTTACTACGTGTACCATATCCATCCTCCGCTATCGATAAATTAACACACAAATTCTTCCATTTGTTTAAAGGTCCGTACAAAATAAACAAAAAAGTTAATGAAAATGCATATAATTTAATAGATACAAAAAATAAAAACAAAAACTTGGGAACTTTCAATCGTGTGAGTTTACGCAAATATTATCAGCCCACAAATCCAAGTGCTAAATAACAGATAATTTTTTGTAATGAAAATTCACGAAAAACTCGTCATGAATCCTTCAAATGTTCTAATAAGTCCAACATGCATAGATTATAGAATTTTTTAGATGTAAGTCCAGTTAAACAAAATGTTTGCTAAAAGAAAATGTGATTAGATTTTAAAATGATAATTTTAATGATGAATGATGAAGGATGAATGGATTGAATGATTGATAAGTAAGAAGTAATTTAAAGAGAGGTTTTTAGATTTTACTGCAAATATAGGATAACGAGTAATTTTCGATATTTTCGTTCTCACAACAATCTCGAAAATGGGGGGGGTGATGTAACGATATTACATGCGAGTCACATAGAATATAAAGTAATTCGTATGTACGCGCCTTAAGCACATACAACGTTTCAAAATAAAGGGCAAACGCTTAACTCTAGGTGTCACGTCGGTCAAGATCACCTATCCGGTGAAATAAGTGTAACTCTCTCTCTCTGCGAGCCGGGGTCGAAGCGAACGGTCGATATAAAGTCTAGTCCTGTCATATTCACATTCTTATAATTTCGTTAACATTTGGGAAAACAAAACAAGCCAAAAAAAAAAAAAAAGGAATTTGAGACGACGATTCATACAAGAAGTGTAACCCAACGCAATCCCAATCTTTCGGAGCCTGTGAGCCTAAAGAACAAATCCAAATATCTGATCGACGAACGACCACGCAGTATAATCGGTGAAGACCGATTCTATAAAAGGAATATCAAAGAACTTCAACATCCATGATCATCTACGGAGCCGTTAGGCCACCTCTCTTCATCAGAGATATTCCGAGCTAAGTCATCTTTTCATTACTGATTTGTAGGTGGATTGTGCCACAAATCTGTAATAGCCTTCTTAAGTCAGTATTTTATATCTTCGTCTGTTAACTTTATTGTAATCTCACCATAATTTAGAGTCCTTTGTCAGTAGATTCATTCTTTCACTAGAATCATTTTTAAATTTGAACCATAAAGGAAAAGAGAGCCAGTCTTTCGTTAATATGGTACAAAAATTTTACCAGAATAATTATATACAAAACGTCGGTAATCGCATTGAGTAATTTTAACGTGTGAATGAAAGAGTGAATGAGATTTTCTATGATTGCCTGTTCTTTTAAAAGGTTATACCAAAACTCAAATAATCTGTGTTCTACATTGTTTCCTCCTGATTTAATGTATTTTGTTTATTGAATATATGTAGATTTCTAATATAACATAAAATCAAAACGTATCGGTTGAACCTCAAAAAAAAAAAAAAAAAAAAACCGTTACATCTTGTTAAAATATTCCCACATCGCTGCCACCAGTCAGAAAGTGAAGTAGCTGCGGGCGGTTCATTATCCGGACTGTTCTCCGCATGAAAATTGGCAGCATTCGGATGATTGCAATCTCACTCCTTCGAAAAGTTTATAACGTTGATGTACGGTGCTTCTCCTCTGTCTAAACGTCGGACGTTTTCCCCTCCGGTGAATTGCTCTCTCCTTCGACGTTGTACCGGCTCTACTTTCCAAGGACTGCAATAAAAGACACTTTGCAAGCCTCTCCACAACTCGTCATCCACCTTTCGTCTCTTCCTCTTCTCTCCAGTTGAATCGTCGTAATACGGTACACCACCAACTCCCAGAAAGCGTTCGTGTCTCGTCGTAATTTTTTCCACGCAAAAATCGATCCCCTTCTTACCTTGGTTCGAATCCACCTTTGCAAAGTCGTAACCCTGTTCACCTGATCCGTCGCATCTTAACGTGTTTTTTCAATGTCACGTATCTTTATTCTTTGGACTATGGAAGATCCGCGAGTCTAGACGCGGGAGTATTTGTCCGGATTATGGAGGTTCGGATCAGCCGAGCGCGGGACCTCAGAAACTGAATTCGAGAAGTGAGAGGCACACTCCTTCCTTCGTAATCGCTTAATTCGACTCCTCGAACGATGCATGTGAGATACCTGTGCCAGCCATCGAAAGATTTACGAGCCCTCAATTCGTAAGTGGGGGAAGGGTCTTTACGACCCTGTGAACAGTACGCGCGTCGCGTTCCATCGACAAGAATCGACGTAGCCTGTAGCACCCACGCCACGGTCGTTCCTCCTTTTATGAAACACGGAAGAACTTCTTGGAATCGCGATGATTGTCGCGACTCAAGTTTCGTGACTATCACAATAATCATCAGGGAGTTTCATTGGGGGTCCAATGACGCGTGCCAAACCAAGGCTAAAGATCCTGATCAAGGTCGAGATATTTTGAGGCCGTAAATCATACTCGTCATTGGAGCAGGAGTCCGTTGATCGGCATTGGTCAATTATTGGAACGTCAGAAAGCGACTTCCAACACCATTTTCTTCAAAAACCGTCATTGTATCAGGAGTCCATTCATCGGCATCGATCACTCCATGCCTGAATTAGCGGAACGTTAGAAGAAGGAGACTTCCAGCAGCCTTTCATTCAACAAGTCGTCCATTGATCAACATTGATTACTCCATGCCTGAATTAGTGAAACGTTGTATGGCGACTTCCAACAGCCTTCCATCCAACGAGTCCTTGGAGCAGGTGTCCATTGATCAAGATTGGTCACTCCGTGCCTGTATTAGTGGAACGCTGGAAGGCGACTTCCAACACACCGCGATTCGGAGTAACGCGCGTAAAAAACGACCTCCACCCGGACCACTGCTCGTGATAATATTTGGTTCCACTCAACGATCACCGCTGGTCGAAAATTGGTCACGGCAAGTCGGAATTTCACCCCCTCGGGATGAGTTCTCTAGAGATTAAAGGGCCGCCAGTCCCGCAGACGTTTCACTTCCTCCGCTCTCCTCTTCGGCTTGTTTATTTTTATCCCTTGGCGAGAACGGGACGCGGGCGACGATATTATAGCCGGTGGAATATCCCTCTCGCCTTGGGTTACCATTATGCTAAACCGCAAATGGAGTCCTGCGATCAAGTGTCTCCGGCCCGCTCTCGCACAATGGATAAGCTCGGCGGGTTCGAGGGCGGTGTAGGGTTACTCAGAAATTAAATTTCCCGTTGTGTCCATGCCGATCTGCCACTGTGTTACATACAATGCGTATTCGCTGCTGCCTCCGGCAATCGCTGCGCGACCCTGAGAGGATTTCGCATAAAAAATTGATCATTCCTTACTCTTCGCCCGTATTTCCGACCGAGAAGTGCTTCCAGAGCTTTTTTTTTTTTTTTTCGTTACTTTGGCTATTTTCGGATCGGGTTACACGCTGTGGAAATAAGTTGTCTTTCATAATCCCATTTTTCGCCGACAGCGATCTTTTTCAACGGAGTATACCTGTAGCGGACGGTTTCTGTATCGCGACGAAACACCCGAATGGATGAATTTCAATACGGAAAAACTACAAACAAAAATGAAATTTCGAGTCAATCGATCGGGGCTAATCACTCGAAACGTTTGGGTTTCCGTGTTTTTGCGAGCAGTAAATATCAAACCTGTGTGTGTCCGAGAAACGTGAAACCTGGTGAGAGATGTTTTTTTTTTTTTGTCCATTTTACACCACACGTAAGATTAAAAAAAATTTCTGATGGTGAGGGTCGTATACGTAGGTCGGTTTGGTATGAAACACCCTGCGTACAAGTACTGACTAGTTTATAACCTGCACTCGTAACTCCAGAATACCTTCTCAACCTGAACCAGACCAGTTTGTTCGCTCCCACGTTTCCTCAGTAGATTTTACGCTCGGAATGATCCAAAGTTCGTTAATTAAGCCAAAGTCAGAGGAAAAGAATGCCGGAACAAAGTGTTTACGCGTTCGTTGTTCCCGATATTTGAATAGCTTTTTCCACATTTTAAACCTACGAGGACGATTGTGACCACGTTTCGTACACTGAGAAAAATTTCATTTGTTACGGTAACTAGAAAAATTCGATAAAACAGGTATCGTTATAAGTAACTGGAACTAAAAATTTCTCTCGGTGTAAATTTCCAGCCTATTTGCATCTAATCGCGTTCTCACATTTGAGATACAGGTAAATTTTGGTCGCTCCGCGTAATTTTCTTAATTTACGGTATGCCTACAATGGGCCGACGATGAGTGAGACCCATATATTCTATTCGCCAGAGCGAATCGAGCGGTTTGAGTAATACAAGGGGGCTAAGACTTCGGCGTGTCGGAGGGGATGAGGGCGAAGGAGGCTGCAAGACGGAGGGTCGAAGTCGTGCTAAGCAACTTAGATTAGTTGAATCGACTGGCCGCGGGTTGGCAGACCGCCAGGTCAAATTGTCAAGAGAATTGGCGGCGTCCCGCCATTTCTCTCTTTCACCTTCTTTTCACGGATTTCAAGATTATTTTCTTTCTTTCGCGCTTCTCCTCCCCCCCCCCCCCGCACTTCCCTTTTCTTCTCTTTTATCCTCTCTTTTCTTTATCTACTTATTTTTTCTCTTTCAACTGCAGTAGCTGCCGCTGCTGGTGTTCGAAAGCTGAGGAAAAAGGAATGGGGAAAAAATTATACCGATCAGCGATACCGCGGTGCGCAGTTACACCGGCAATTATTACGGCTTGCACAACGGCTTTTATACGTGACTGGAAAGATCGCCGCGGCTTGAAACGATGAGCAATGGAACGAAAAAAGATGACACTGCTCGGAGTCGATCGAGTTAAATTTAGAATTGAACCGAAATTATGGTGAAAATTGGCGTTAATTTAATTTATTCGAGGTCAAGGGGCAGGGGTGAGAATGCAGAAGGATCAAAAAATAGAAAGGATGGGATATCGAATTTTTTAAGAAGCGAAAACTTCATTTGTGAAGTATGGAAGTGTGGAGGGGTAAATAAATAAAAAGGTGAGAATATAGAACGCCAAAATATAGAATTGTCGGAATTCGTTGCGATAATGTAAAATCATTTACGAATTTTAGATTTTGCCGTTTTATGTTTTTAATTTTCATCACTTGGACTTTCTAAATTTTCAGAACTCTAAAAATCAAATTTTCACATCTTTAAAAATTTCAAATGCTGTAACATACATTCGTCCCTTCAATAACTTCGACGAGTTGTTGTTCATTATAAGAAAACTGTATAAATTACCCCGATCAACACGAATTTTTAGTCTGGCTTCTAGAAGTCAAATTTTTATTCTTTCCCCGCAATTGATAAAAGAAAAAATAGTTTTATTAGACGAAGTTTGCGTTTTTCGAAACCAAAAAGATATGTCGAATTGAGAAAAAAAAAAATTACTCATTACTGTAAAAAAAGATTAAACAAAATTTGGTTTCACATTTAAATCACTTTCGTTCAAAATTGATAACTAATTACTGGTCAACGGAAAAAAAAATTTCTATCTAAATAAATAAACGTTAATTCTATACATCGAATGATAACCAAAATCTTTGTGTATTTTTTTTTTTTTTACGTTCGTCAACAAGTATTGAAGTCTTTGGTCATAGCTATCAACGAAAAACTTCACGGCCTGTTTATCAACCTAAAAAAGACAAGAGCAAACTTTGCAAGCGATAAACGAATATCTTGGTCATTAATCGATGTACAGAATTAAAATTTATTTATTCAAATCTAAATTCAATAAAATGAACAATGTTTTTCTTCATCGACTCGTGTTGTTTGACAACGATCGAACGTCTACCCGATCCCGGCTAATTCCCCGGCACCCTGAAAAATTGCACGTCCTGTCGAAGGATCGTGATTAACAAACACCGTGATTCTGACTGAAATCGTCGAAAGTGGGAGCGGAAGGAGGAATCGCGCGGAACGAAAATGAAGAAGGAGGTGAGAGCAATGGCGGCGGAAAGGATCGGCGAGTTTATCGAGGAGAGATTCGTTATCACGCGTGGTTCAGGATGGGATGGGTTAATCCGGGAGGCGTTATCTTCGCTGGCCGAGAAACGGCGCATCTCGCTTCGGCATCTCAGCGGCGTTTCAGCCTCCGGCAACTTTTCAACTCTCCTTCTCAATAAATCTCGGTCCACTTCCGTGCCTTTCTTACCATTTTCCGACTCGCCCGTGGAATTCTTTTCTTTCTCTCTCGCCGCCGGTTTCCTCTCCGCGGCACTTCCGTATAATTTCTCTGTCTCATTATACCCGCTGACTCGTTCCTAAGGCAAACCGAATTCCTAATTTACTCTACACGACGTTTCGTTCCGCAGCGATACCTGAGAAATTTATTGCAAATGTAACGAAAATGAAAAATAAGCCAAGAGAAATAAGATAGGAATCTTAAGATCCGAATTCAAGGTTTCGTCTTTCGAGTAACACGTTGGATAAAACGGTTCTTGAGTTTTTTTCAAATTGTCGGCATTGAATTTGGCCAAGTAGACTTTCTGACAACAGCTAGAAAACTAATTCTCATTTTCTACCTACAACTATACTTTTTCCATTGTGTTAAAGAATGAAAACAGATAAGAACCGAGCGGTGACCGGAACTAAAAATTTCTCTCATTGTCAGTGAAGCAATTGAACGTAAAGAAAAAAAGGTAAAACATTTCCCTGTGTTATTTAGTTGTTGAAAAAAACCCTTGAATTTCAAGATCGGACTCAAGATTCCCGCCGTCTCATCTGTGACAAGTTTTTTTCACCTAAGATGAAAAGAAAAAAAGTAGGCACCGCGCTAAAACGAATCCGTTCACTACGAGCGTTACACCAATTGATCGCACCCAATGATCCGATTTCCAACGTAAGAAAATCCACTCGTTGGTTCCAATTCAAATTTCCCCGGCGTCGAAAGCTCGCGTTAGTTTACCCAGGGATCAAAAAGCGGCTTTTCACTGGTTGCGGTTATTCGAATCCGGCCCGTTCCCAGTTTCGTGGAATTTCATCCCGGTTGCCCGGTCGCTTTTGAACCTCTTGATACCGTTAAATTAGTCATGATAACACAGTCGAGTACATACGTAATATATACTACGTATATATATATATATATATACCCATGCCCATGGATTCTTGCCGTCAGCTATACGTACCTACATATGTAAGACGGACAGTAGCGAGATTAAATGAATCTTTTGTGGTGGAGGTTAATCGGTGGAGGGGGGTAATGATTAAAGGTAAGGGAGTCGGTTCAGACATTGCTTACATACGCACGCGCACACACACATATATATACATACACATATACACCTTCGATGGCGTATTTCCTGCCCGGCGACTTTTACGCGCGTAGATACAAACGTACGTCAAAATGACAAAGACGAGGAACAACGATTACGCGGCTCGCTTAGAGCTTTGAATAATATATTGTATTATATACGTATGGGTATAAGTACGCATTAATTCATTGTGTAGGTAGGAGGGATGTCGGTAAGGAGGCGAGCTTTCACACAGCAGTCAAAGAGTCGGAATTCATGCAGGGTGAAAGTACATCCTGCTGCCGCATGGATCGGAGTATAAAGTGGTAAGCTCCTGTAACGACGTTTCAGACGCGTTTGATGTCGCCGACGAACGTCTCAGCCTACGCAAGTTTTAACTCAAGTAATGATCTCTGACAAATACACTATCTGTATCCCCGACGCGTGTGTATTATACGTACTTATGTACATACGTGTATATATATATATATATTAGACCGGGCCAAAAAAATTGACTATTTTTTTTTTTGTAAAATATATTGAGAATATCATTCAGTATGGCAAAAAAAAAATTTCATGAAATTTTAAGCCCTTAATATTAACTTTAAGAGGTCTATCATCGCTATTTTTGATTTTTAGTAATAATTTGATGTTTTACGTCAGAACTGTCGGAAACGGCTTGTCTGACAAAAATCTATAATCAGACCTTTTTTGTAGGGAATTTAATTTTATAAAGGGATAAGTGAACATAAATTTTTTCACTTCAATATTTCGACAGTTCTGACGTAAAACATCAAATTATTACTAAAAATCAAAAATAGCGATGATAGACCTCTTAAAGTTAATATTAAGGGCTTAAAATTTCATGAAATTTTTTTTTTTCCATACTGAATGATATTCTCAATATATTTTTCAAAAAAAAAAATAGTCAATTTTTTTGGCCCAGTCTAATATATATATATATATATATATATGTATTGGATTGATATGGGATTTCATTACATATTCAGTTGTGATTCTTGCAGACGTAGATCGATATTTTCTGATTACTATATTTCGTAGAAACGATGCACTGAGAGAAATTTTTAGTTCCGGTTACCGCTCGGTTCTTAAATATTTTCATTTTTTACCAGAATCGAAAAATATAGTTCTAGGTAGAAAAAGAAAATTAGTTTTCTAGCCGTTACCGGAAGGTCCAGTATCCGTTACTGTTCTTTCTCATTACGATCACTGTTGCTGCATTTTCTTGCAACTGTTGCGAAAATTTAACGCTTGTGCAACGATACATTGATGTTAAAGCCTTGTTCAACTAAAAAAGTAGAGCAAACCTCACAAACTGATTTTGCGTTGCAATTACTAAAAAAAGGATCGACGATAGCGCAAAATTGTTAGGCGTAGCTCGTTTTTCGTAATTCCAACAATATTCAAACAGTTTTTTCAACGATACCTGTTTTACTCAATTTTTCTCAATGGGGTTTATATTAAATACTGAAGACTGACCGAAATTTCTGTTTCGCTTTTGGCCAGAAACTAGCGTTCGTGTCGGGTGTGTTTGAAATTAATTTTGTACCTACATTGCATTCCAAAAATAAAGTGATTTCTAATAAATTCAAGTCTTTTGTTCAATCTAATCCAATAATCTGTTACAAAGCTGGGAAAAACACTAGATTTCAGGGTATAACGAAGATTTGACTAGATTATAATTTAACTACGTAAGTTTCGGTTCTGGTCGAAACTGGAAGAGGAGCCGAATGTTCGTTTACGGTTTCGTCTACGGATGAAAATCGTGCGTCGGTCGAACTCTATTTACTACCAAGGGCTGAATAAACACTTAAATATGCATCATATCAAATTGGTTCCGCAGAATAAACCTTCCCCTTGGCAAACACCGATCGATCGATTCGTCGATTACCGATCGCCTCAGTCTCCTCAAGGATAAATCACGACCTGCACGATATGCTGGCTAAACAGTGCTGAGAATTATGACCGAGGTCATTAGTCTCTGCGGTGTATGAGGAAAGGAATTTGATTTATTCAAGGAGGTCGTAAACTTAACGGTTGCGGAAGATCGAAGGAATTACTTTGACGACTGAATTTCTCTTCGAAGTAACGAGGAATCAATCGAGATAACTCGAGTCGTTTTGTTATCATTGCGGATCACTTGAAATCGCAGGATCTTCTTTAACTTTGAGGAAGAAATCGTTCGGCAAGTGTTGGAAATCGTGAAAATCGTTGCAATTTTTGCGGCAAATCGTTTCAATTCATTATCGTTTTCATCGACTCAACATCTCGTCGCGTGCTTTCGTTGATTTCCAACGACTTTCCATCGTTTCGTATCATTTGTAATACGTTTTCGTAACCTCACGTGATTCTGTCCAGTCCAGAAAGCACTAAAAATCGTTGGCAAGTCTTTTTAATTCGATGTCGATGATCCGGAAGCGTTGCTTTCACTTCCAATCGAACTATTTCTCGGGTTGTAAATTTTGCATTTCAAAACTGAGCGGAAATTTCACTCAGTGCACGTATTTCGGGGGTGAGGGGATTAGAGACTATAACGGCTCGGAGATTACGAAGGAGTTTGAATCTCAAGTTTTCTAATGATCGTTAGTCATGGAAACGGGGCCAGCTGACCCGACGATTTTCCATCTTCCATTCGTCGAACCGCCGCGGGTGGACCGTGAAAATGATTCTCTTCGGGGGTGAAAGCTTAGCTACAAACCGGCAGCTAACCCGAGTGATAAAGACGGCGAGGCACTTGCCGCAGGTTGGCCAAGAGTCAACTTGCCCGCCTGTAAAACGGACTTGAAACCGAGGCGGCGACTAACTTTTCGTACAAAGTCGCGTCCGAAACTCCTCTGCAGGATTAAAGCTCTGTGTGCTTTGCTGCGGTTCGTCCTCGTCAAGTTTATAGAAACGTTCCTGATTTTCTCTCACAGTTAGACATTGTGCAAGCGTTAGTTCGGTTATTCAGAGACTGCGTGTAAATTTGAATGACGATTTATATGCGGGATGCACTGAGAGAAATTTTTACTTCCGGTTACCGATCAGTCCTTAACTATTTTCATTTTTTACCACGATCGAAAAATATAACTCGAGGTACAAAATGAAAATTAGTTTTCTAGCTGTTACCGGAAAGTCTGGTATCCGTTACTATTCTTCTTCGTTACGATCGTTGTTACTACATTTTCTTGCAACTGTTGCGAAAATTTAATGCTCGTGCAAGAATAAATTGACCTTAACGCCTTGTTTAACTCAAAAAGTAGAGCAAACCTCACAAACTGATTTTGCGTTGCAATAACCAAAAAAGGATCGACGATAGCGTAAAATGGTTAGGCGTACCTCGTTTTTTTTTAACGATACCTGTTTTACCGAATTTTTTCTAGTTACTGTACCAAATGAAATTATCATCAGTGTGGTTTTTTTTAATCGTCCCGGGAGAATATTTAGAACACTAGATGAGATAGAAGAGAATGTTTGTTGTATAAGACTTGGAGGCTTTCGAGGGGGAAAGATAATGCTGATATTGGTTGATTTGTAAATTGCGCTACTTTATAATTAGTGATCTTGTTGAGTATTTTTTGATTTTAGATGGGGAACACGTATTTTTTTACTATTACCGCATTAAAAGCAAAAGTTTTTGATTTGTCAAAATTTTCACAAAGAGACAAGTCGTTAATCCCCAAAGTTTCATTACTGTTCGCGTTTGAGGGGATACATGTGAGATGCTTGATCACTTCGAATACAGCATTCGTAATTTTTTCAAACCCCGAGAATTGACGTTTTATTTCGACGGAAAGTTGCCGAGTATTTAACTCGATGAAAATTTTCGAAATTTCTTCGACAATATTGAAAAATGAAATATATTTGTACGTATGTTATTGAATACAACTTCAAAGCCGCCATCAGCCAGTCATGGGAAAAAAAAATTTGTTCCCAATCTAGAATCACGATGCATACTCGAAAAATGAGGAAAGTGTCGGAATCGACAAATCAAAGCAAGACTTTTTTTCGTATCTCTTCTAGTTTCCGAGATATTCGATCGGTGCGATTAAATGAGACCACCTTGTATAATTGCGTTGGAAATTTGAATCTCATGAAAAAAGAAAACGTGCACGGCAATTAGTCGCAATTGAATTCTATGACAGCATATATACGTGACGCAAGAATGGGAAGAAAGAAAAAAAAAAAAAAATAAACAAATTTCGTTCTTTACGCAGGTTTTATTTTCATCCCGCACGCTGATATTAAATTAATTTCGATTCTTCTCTCTCTTTCTCTCTTTGTGCATAGAAACAATTAATTTTTCATCATATTTACTTTGTCGCGGTTTTAGTTAATCCGCGTCTGCGTGTTTCGTTTTTCATTCGTTAATTTGTTATTCGCTCTCTGTGTTATTTTACCGTTTTTTGGTTATTCAAAAACATGTTTTCCTTTTTAGTTTCATACAGATGGCGGAGCTGAGTGATATTTTTCACTCCGTACTTTCGTATCGTAGCTGCAAAATATGAATAAACCGCATACGGTTATTTCGCTCTAATCCGCGCACCGCTTCTCTTTACTCACAAACAGACTCGTATCAGTTTCCGCTGCTGCATTTACTGGATCCCACATCCACGGTTCCGGTTTCACGTAATACGTTCTGTAGCCGTTAAACAACGGTGTTTATACGACAAACAGTTCAAACTGACCAACGTTAAATTTTTCATTCCTCTCGAATTACGCAGAAAACGAACAACAAATATGCGTACGGTTTATCAGTTATTGCTCTTATACACTGTAAAAATTTACTTTGAAAATCGCGTAGGTACTTCGAATTTCGTCTACCAACGAATGTAATTATACGGTTTTTGCGATAGGAAAATTATACAGTAACGAATTCCTCTATACGTACAATAATTGATAATTGTGAGGATTTTTCATCTGAAATTTTTCCTCAATCTCAAGAATTAGATATTTTTTCAATCAGTGCAAGCAATTTCGGCAATACAAGTTTTCAACCTTCGTTTTATTATTACCTAAAACATTATTAATTTCTATAACATCAGGAATAATAAGAATAAGATTTTCAGATTCAGCTATATGCTTTTTTTAAAATTTTTTTAGGAAAACTATTAATTGTTTTTATTTATATTTAAATATTGATTTCAAATGTAAAAATTTTATTTCTGAAACGAATAAGTATCACTATAATTATTGTAATATTCTACGTCTAATTTATTTACACTAAAATGAATTTTACATTTCAAGGTATAATAAAATTTACGGATTTAAAATTAAGTAAAATCATTTTAATAAAAAATTGTCTATTTTCTCCGTAGACGGTCGCATAAATGTGAATAAATAATACGATAATACAGCTCGAGCGATAATTTTATTAATTATAATTACCACTGTCGCGGTGACTTTCGTCCCGATAAAAAAATTTTCTACCATCTTTCTGGCAGAAAAACTGTGTCTGAAGTTGAACTCCGCGGAAAGATCGTAACGAGGAATTGCTTTTTTCGTTGAACAGGTGGTGCCCTTTTACTCTATAATATGTATATACGCCGAATAGAAGGAGAGATGAATTTAATTCGGAGCAATTATACAGGTCGGGATAGAGGATGGCTTCGGGGAGTAGAAGAAAAAGAAGAAGAAGAAGGAGGACAAGGAGGTGAGGAGGGGAGAATGAGATGAGGGTAAGCCAGCCAACTGGTTTTTCCTTTTTGTCGGAAAATGTTCAATCTGTGGGGAGGACTTAGGGGTAGAAATAAGAGGAATGGCACCCAGGGGTGCGAACCTAATTGTACCTGGAGGTTCTCTCTCTCTCTCTCTCTCTCTCTCTCTCTCTCTCTCTCTTTCTCTCTCTTTCTTTGAGAGCAGCGGACTCGTCGTCGTAGGAACTGTGTTACGCGGCAAGCACCGAACCGTGGACGACCCTCTTCGTAGTCTAATCAGTATTATTCCGGATTAAGCAATCCAAGGTTACCCCCCTCGTCGCCCCCCTCCTCCTCCCTCTCGTCGCCGAGAGCTTGGAAGCCGCGCGACGCGAATTATCATTGAAAAACTTTGAATCTCCGCGTAGCAACTTTTCCCTTTTTTCCCCTGTTTTTATTTTTTCGATAAATTGTATTCCAACGATTTTTTCTCTTCTTAATAGTTTTTTTTTTTTTTTTTGCGCGCGCGCGAACGTTAGCAAAACAACGTTCTTAATACGATTCTGACAATATTCGACAAACACAAGCTGAGTTGTTGAGAATTCGAAGAGGAGGTTTTCTAATTGTAACGTTTAGAATTATTATACTCGTCTGGTCTTTTTGATCCGGGTCTAATGTTTTTTAGGCCCACTTTATTCATCATGGAGATATTCAGAGATCGATTGGAAAGAATTAAACAAACAGTTTTCTCTAGAGCTCATGAAAAATTATACATTTTTGTAAGTACCGCGAAACAGATATTCCACGATAGTTACAGTAGCGAGTTGTGATTACGGTATAATGTTTATAAAATCGAACAAAATGAATCCGAAGACATTGAAATCGGTTGAGAAACGTCAGAGTTTGATCGATATCTTAACTCTTCAATTTTTTTAAATTGGAATTTTGGAATTTTTATGAAAATTGGTAATCGTCGGTTTGCTCAGATTGTGAAATCCAAAATGACAATCCAATAATATGCTGGAAAAAATGTATAAATATTCCGATTTTCGTAAAAATTGATAGGTGGAGGTTTTCTGGTTAATCGATAACGAGTCCAAGGTTAGGCTTCAAAAATTTGTAACGTTGGATCCACTGTAGTGGTTCAAAATAAATAAAATCATCACTTTTTCATACAATATTGTATCCAAGGGCTTCAAATCTTTAATTATCAATCTGAATTTGCAGTTCAAAATTCGAATTGGATATCATTGTTTTTTCTTCTCTATGAACTTGGAACCTGCAGTGTGAGAATGTAAAGTTCGATGGCTGGCTCGTGGCCGTTCCAAAACGGCTCGTTGGCACGATTTTGTCCATTTTCCTAAATCCCGATGCGGACTCCACGACCGAATATTCATGTCCAAATCGTTATAGGCCTATACTACGATTTTCCTTCTTCCTTCCGTCACGCCGATATACCTAAAAAATTGTCCCTATGCCAACTTTTCCAAACTCCAAATAAATTTCAAGTCCACCCGTACCGAAGACCGGGTGAAACCGCTTCAGGGGTGTAAGAATGATTGGATTTTGGGAAGCGGTCTTACGAAGTCCGAGAGTCAGTTAAGCAAGTGCGTGTAACGCCCATCCCTTCGTCAGTTTGCGCCGTGCCTAGAAAGGGTCAATTCTCGGCTGACCCGCGCCCGGAATTCCCATCGGGGTAAAAGTTCCGCGACTCTCCGGGTGGTAATATCTCTTAATTAAGGCAATTTGTCCCGTTGGACTTTCTATCTTTCCCGTATCCCGCTCTCCGCCCTCCGGCCCTTAACTATCCGATCCCGATGCCTGCTCGAATTTCCAACCCTCTACATACGCCACGGACGTAGGTAGGTACCTACTCGATTAATTAACCCCGTTATCGACTTGATCAATGCGCTCTTCCCTCCCTTGCCGGACGCGAAAATGCAGCGACGGCGCAACATTTCGTTCGGAGTAGAGAACCCGCTTGATTAAGGATGTGTGGGTGTTCGATGTACAGTCGGTTTGAAAATTTATCGAAACGTCGCTGAGTGACGAGACAAAGGTTGTTGAAAAGTTCGATTTAGAAAACCTCCTTAGCGTGCCATTTCTCTTCTTCGTTAAACTGAACTGCGACTCGTGTGAAAGCCTGTCGTTACAACGATCAACGAATCCAGAAAAATATTACAATTATTCTACTATGTAAGAAAAAAAAAAAAAATACAACGAACGAATGTAAAATTAAGATCGAAAAAAATGGTGAAAATTTTTCAAACCGATCGCTTTGATATCTTCGAAACGTTCGTAAATAATTTTCTGACAGTTACGACGCGGATGATGGAAGAAAGAAGAAAAAAAAAATAAATAAATAAAAACAAAACAAACGAATTTATCGATGAAAAAATTCCTGGAAAATAATTGTCGTATTTTATCCAGCAAAAAATCGAGCAAACGCGATACAGAAATCACCGAACACGCGTTTCAACTGCAGGGATTGATTTGATCGTGTGATAACGTGCAAAAAGATCTGTCCCAAAGTTAGTTTTTCGGGGGTGATGTTCGGGGATGAGACGCACTCAGCTTTGATTGGATACAACGACGTGTATCGAAAAATCCGTCACGTACAGCCGAGGTCGAGACTGCATTCTATAAATAAAACGGATGATAAGTATCGTTGGAAAATTAACGGGTCAAATGTTGTTTAAATTAAATTAGAATATGTTGTGGCGGTAAAATCAGAAGCTATTCACTATAATTATATTAATCAAGTTTTTATTGCTACATTTTCTGCTTATTTTCAGCATTAGATCTGTTTGTTTATATTCTCTTACTTTTTCTTCTTTTTTCTCTCATTGTCAGACAAACGTCAATTTCACGCCGTTGCACAAATATCAAATATCTATCGCAACGGTTGCAAGAAATTATGTGTGGTAACAAAATAAGAAAAAAAAAATTAAGATCAGTGTATCAAGTAAGTTCAATTTTCCGGTCTGCACTTGTGCGAAATTAATTTCCAAAAACAAAAAACAAAAAACCACGACCCACCCACGACCATGAAATTTATCTCTGATTCTTGTTGGCTGCGGAAGAAAAAAGAACAATTCTCAAAAAGAAAAAAGCCTCGTTCTCGCGATCTCGTCGGAGTTTTTTTTTTTTTTTTTCACCGCCCCTGAAAACGAGATACCGAAATTGTCGGTTGCGTCTGCATTTTTCAACGCATAGAGAAAACCCAACGTGCTTGCAGAAGCTTCCGGCCGTTCGTTTCTGCGCCCTTGCAGGAAAGGTAGTTTCCGCGCAGCAGAAGGGTTCGATGCCTAACAAGGGATAACCTTGTTAGGACAGCGGACCGGCTTGTGTGTTTTACAAGTTAGGAATTAGGTTGATTAGTACGAACCCGCCGCCCCCGCTTTCCCCTCCCCGCCAACGGCGAACGAGAAAAACGTCGTTTCCCTTGATTCCCCTTCCCCCCCCCCCCCCTCCCCCCCCCCTCCCATGCCCCCTTTTTGGCACGTGCCCTTCGCCAGGTAGCGTATAACGCGTGGTGAAGACGTAGGGCCCCCCGGGGGTGGGGGTGAAAAAGTAACTAACTCCTTGTTACATCGGCGTCGCAGCTTGCGCGAGCTTTTGCGAGGGATTCAGGGACGTTCATTTTCGTTAGGATTAATTACGTCGCCTCGCGGCGTCGGGACGACGGTCGTCCAGACCTCGTGTAGGTTGTCACGACTCGACTCTGGCTCCTGGCAGTCTTACCCCCTCCCCCCTATCAACCCTCATCTTGGCGTATCAATTCTTGGAAAACTTGAACGCCGAGCCCGAATTAATTGCGAGTCTTGTCTTGTGTTGTTGGCGAGCAAAAACAAAAAAAAAAAAAAAAGTTCACGCGCGTATCGATCGGAGAAGGGAAAAATAGTTGGGTCGTGTTTTTTTTTTTTGTTTCTTTCGTTTCGACAGAAATTTACGAGAGTGTAATAGGTTTGTATCTACAACAACATTACGCGACCCATGGTGTGCCTTATATGTATGTATGGGGTTTTCCCACGTCTGCACAGTAAACGGTTGACCATGAAAATTTTTTATTTCACCGAAAACTTCTTACGCGTTAATACGACCGGTGAAAATCTGCCTCGTTCGTCTTTAACCTACGAATTTTCAAGCCCGTCGCAAAACGTCCAAATTGATTTTTTACGAAAGAAGAAAAAAACTCGTTTAGTTACCGAAACGGAACATTTTCACACAAAAATCAGAATGGGACCTTTTTTTTTTTTTTTCTTTCTCATTTTCTTTTTATTCTATTCTTGTGGATCATTTTTTCTAATTATTTTTTTTTTCATCGGCTTTTCTGATGTCTTTTTTCATTGTTTTTTCTAATTTCTGTTACCGGGTGTATCGGCTGCTCCGAGTCCCGCTTAGCGACCTGTCGCGCATGGTGATAATTTTGGAACACTCTCTCGCGCCGAGCGCTTAGCTCCAATTTTCAGTCTAATCGCTTCGATTGCCGGTGGCGCCCTCTGCGCGCGGGAAAAATCTGTTGTCGCGCACTTGCCACATTTCGGTAGTGTACGTACATAGTCTTCTTCTTCCCACACATCCATTAGGGCAACCCTGAACTTTGAATGGGCGTACTTGAGTGATACAAGTATCTTTGCGTTCTTTCTTTGCACATTGCGTTTACTCCTTGTATCGTGCCTTGGGGTTCAGTCACCCGTGAAAGTAATATCCTCGCTGTCTCGGGGGTACAAGCTTTTCATTTTCCGGGTTGCCTGGATTTGTAATTGACTCGTTGATATGATAGTTTCGTCCCACGGCCTGGGTCACGATACAGTGTACAACAATTTACCAACTTTAATTTTTAAGCATTGAATAGTTTGATGCGCATGCGCTAAACTTCGAGAGCAAGCGCAGTTGTTTTGCCAGGGCTACCAACATTCGCGGGTCGCTGCGATTTATTTGAAAAATTTTTACAGTAGTCGGTCATCTGAATTTACGAACGTTGGTAGTCCTGGCAAAATAATTTCTCTTGCTCTAGAATATTAGCGCATGCTTGTTAAACCGTTCAGTAGTTAGAAATTCACTCTGTATACATATGGCTTGTATGAATTATGAAATCGCTGAAATTCAACTGCTTGTAACACCCACAATTACATTTATTGAAAAGAAAGAGAAAAGAAAAATACTAGCTACTTATTTTATATTTTTCCGTAAAGACCCAATTTTCAATCCCTGTTTTTCTTTTCCTCTTTTTTTCTTCAATCTCTCTCTTTGTTGAGTCAGAGAAGCACCGTCCAATGTAGAAGCGAATTAGCGATGAGTTTAGCAATTATTTTCGATCTCAAAATCTACTCAAATACTTTTAGTATTCGCTATAGTGTAATTCCGATTACTTCGTACACGGTAGATCACTGCGAGAAATTTCAACAAGTCTGGAAACTCCGTTTTCATAAGTTATGATAAACTTTTAATTATCATGGTGGTTGTTATATATTATGCCTTGAATTGCTTGGTTATAAAATTTTCGCAACAACTTTCTTACGACTAGAAATAATGAACAGAAATTATTGTTCTTTCAAAATTTTTACATTTCATTTCTTCGTTGAAGAGGCCAAAAACCTATACTGCAGGATTTGCCGATGTTCGATATTGTAATATAAAAATTTAGTCGGATGAAAAACACAACGCTTGATCCTTCAAAGCTGCGGGATAAATATCCTGTTAGCCTATGCATTACGAATATTTTTATAGCGGAGGATGTTTTCAGGTGGAGAATAATATGGGGAGATGAATTTTTAAACGGAAACGGATGTCTTTGGATTTCTGGTAATAGGTTTCAAATCAAACTCATATTAGAAATGACGGTTCATGAAATTAATGGTCAAAAACTGTCTCCAGTGAGTTATTTAAATCATACGTACCGGGACAATCTCTTGAAACTTGAAAATCAACCGCGCATGCGCCAAATTATTAAATCTCATTGGTCGGCCAAATCTTCCCGCAGCGATATTTTTGTCCGCGACGCAGGCGGGCCAACCTACGCAAAATGTCTACGTTTGAATTTTCAAAGAGCGTAAGCATTGAATTCCGAGCGTTCTTCGAAGAATCAACTTTCTCCGACCCGACAACAAACGCTTCCGAAACCTTTCCGAGTCGCTGCCTCGATTATTTGAGATTCTAACCTCGAAAATTCGTATGAACCGCATCGCCGGCAGAAAGAGTTTGACAGCTGAAAACTCGGATTGGCCAGCCTGCGCGAACAGCCGATAAAACTCGCGCATGCGCGGTTGATTTTCAAGTTTCAACAGATTGTCCCGGTATATGTAATTCTTTGCACATTGCAGTACTACGACGTAACATTTGAAAGTAAATAAGCGATGTTTCAACACAATATTTGTAACACCGCGTTGATCAAAAATCGCCGTCAGGTTATCCCATCCCTTCAGACACCCCCGTGTAACCCTTTTCAATCAACAATTTCATCCCAATAACATAATTTCTATCTACCGTATGGGATTTTACGGCCGTTTTATGGGGAGCAAAATTACCCCAGATCCCAACAAAGATGACTCGCATGACTTACACGGGTTTAATACGGAATACATCTGCTTATCATTTACGCACGTCTCCCGAGATGAAACTTTCGGCAATTAAATGAAGTGAGAAGAGTGCGTTACGCAAGAATTATATCACGAACACAAAAGCAAAAAAGTTTCATTACTTTGCATATAATATACGAGAATTCGAGATGCTGGACCGAAAAATCGGGTCGAATTTCGCGTGTTCCGACTCTTTGTTAAATTGGTAGCGTAAAAACTTGACAACTGGTTTTTTGCCACGTGAGAAGTCTAATCACTGCTCAGCTTTTTGCCGCAGAGAAATCCAAGACGGTTTGACGATTATGAGCATGTAGCTTGCGGAACTTGCTTCCGTATAGTTATACGAAACAGTTTATCCAAGCAATGTGAATTTCTCCTCTTTGTCTCTCTGGTGAAATTGTTCTACGTCTTGGAAGTAAAACTTTAATAAAGTTTCATCAATTGTTGCAGTGTCACCCTATATACTTTGTTTTCCTCCGCTGCGCGGAGTCCATTTGCCGCCTGCCAGCAACACCACTCGAAAAATATTAACGTTAAGAATTCTTCGACGACGTCGTTATTGGCGTTCCACAAAAAAGAACAAGAGGAAGAAGAAGAAGAAGAAGAAGAAAAAGAAGAAACGAGACTGACGATATAAATAAGCTAGAGGCAAAAATGCAGCACATTCGATAAATCGGGTCGATCGATTTCAGTTTTTTAAGTTCCATTTTTTGAAACAGAAAATATAGAGAGAGAAAGAAAGAGTTCAATAGTCATTTACGAATAAAACGAGCTGTAGTTCATTAAAAGCGTTCAAATAACGCGATATTTCAATTTAAAAAATCATTCGACAATGGGCTAAATTCAAAGTTATCAATAACTGCGCTGTTGTAGTTGAAATTAATTGTTTACCTTCAATTTTTTAACCAACTTCAACTATCACTTTCAAATCTTTGTTAACTAATATTTCTATCTTCACATCTCTTACAGACTGGACCCTACGTTCCATACCAACAATTCTTAACGCCGTAACACCAAATCTTTATAACCCGGAAGAAGACAGAATCCGATTTACGATCCTTGGGCGAAAGTGGATGAGTATTAACGGCGGGTTTTCACCCTTTCGTCAATCTCTCTCGATAAGTAGGAGAAATTTTCAGGGGTGGTATAACTTTTGGCAGTCTATACCGGGACGCTCTGTTGGAACTTGAAAATGAACCGCGCATGCGCGAGTTTTATCGCGCAGGCTGGCCAATCCGAGTTTTCAGCTGTCGAACTCTTTCTGCCGGCGATGCGGTTGATACGAATTTTCGAGGTTAGAATCTCAAATAATCGAGGCAGCGACTCGGAAAGGTTTCGGAAGCGTTTGTTGTCGGGTCGGAAAGTTGATTCTTCGAAGAACGGTCGGAATTCAATGCTTACGCTCTTTGAAAATTCGAACGTAGAAATTTTGCGTAGGTTGGCCCGCCTGCGTCGCGGACAAAAATATCGCTGCGGGAAGATTTGGCCGACCAATGAGATTTAATTATTTGGCGCATGCGCGGTTCATTTTCAAGTTTCAAAAGATTGTCCCGGTATACAAGCCAGTCCAGGTACGTTCGTCTCGACACAAAGTTCCCCGGGACGGGTGACGGAGTAGTTCGAACACGATAGCTCCGTCCCTTGTTTCCTCCCCGATCCCTTCGTCTTTAAGAGTCTGGCTCTATACGGTCCAAACTGAAGACAGACACAGCCTGGAACAGAAACCGCCATCGAGGTTCGCCAGGTTCAAGGCCTACAAATTGGTATCGGCGTCTTAAGGTGCTCGGCGTAATTTGGCGAGGGGTGACAGGGTCATAAGTCACCGGCTCAAACGGAGTGCCGAGGTATTAATTAGAGTCCCGGTGGAAACCACGCGATCACTTATCACCGAAAACTAAACTCGAGCTTGGCTGGGAGTCGAAGACGACGCGGCGCTGCTACTTCGGCTTAATAACGCAAACCCCAAAGTTTCCCTCTCGCCGCTCCGGACTCGGGCCAGACTTTTAACTGGCGAAAAAAATCCCCAAAGAAATTTCATTTTTTTCACTTATTTCCGTTCTTTTTTCTTCAGGTACATACGTTCGTTATCGACGGTTAACGTCTCCGGATTTTCTCAAGAATTAAAAATGATAAATCCTTTCCCTTTTTTTCTTCTTCTTTACAAGTACGTTCATCGATGCAGGAAATCAAACTAGTCCGGAGTTTGCTACAAGTAAAATGAAAATCATTAAACGATAATGCAAAACGACATTTGGCTTCAGAGATTTTCCAAAATAGGGTAACATAAATTAATTCTACACAGTGTTAACCGAGCTTGTTCCATCTATCTTCTTTTCGTTAAACATTATCAGGCGCATTCATTACCTGGATTGAATTCTTCTTCTTCCTTTATTTTTGGTATCATTTTTTTTTTCCTCCCCATCCCTGTACATCTCGTATGATATATTCGGCACGTCTATAAGCTGCGAGCGACAGACGAGTTTAGGGAAATAGATACGGGCAATAAATATGCCGGGGCACTCAGTCATTCCGGAGGTGGAGGGCCTTGGGGGTGGAGGGAGCGAAGGGGGAAGGTTGTTCAACTCCATGCCAGAAACCTTCCGCGGAAAGAGCGAGAAATCGGAGAAACGTTCCTCTCGGAGTTCTCTCTCACTCGGCCGAAGAAAATTAGGGGTAAACTAACTTCTCCACCCTCCACCCTGACCGTGATCCTGAATCTGTTGGAAATTGCATCGCGACCGCAATTCTCAACGTGACAACTGCGTGCGGTGGGATGAGCGGAAATTGCCAATTGAAAATTCATACCGTGGATTTTTAGGTGTCAGTGGTTTGAAAAAAACCATTATATACATATATATATATGTATCAGAGGATGCATTTTAACCGATTAAATAGATTTTATGCGCGATCGAATAATGTGTGAAAAATATTTCCAGAGGGTTGTATTTTTTTTTCTCTTAAACTGCAAAACATGCAGTAATGAAAAGAAGAGAATGAAAAACGAACCGATTACAGGATCACGAGCGGCAACAAAAAAAAAAAAAAAAAAGAAATAAAACCAACAAAAGTTAAACAAATTATGTTTCATTAGTATAAAATGTTTATTTTTTTTTATTTTTTAATGGTGTTTCAGTTACACTCTCTTTTCGAGTTGTACAAAAGAACGCTCGTGAACTTCCAATGAGATAAAGAAATTTTCCCTTTCTTCACTTGCGCAATAATAATTGATATTTGTAATGAAATTGAAAAAACAATAATTACGTCCAATTCGAAATCGCACTGCGAGTTTGATTGTTATCAAAAATCGTTGAACAAATGATATCAAATTTTCGGACACACACCGTTGAATAAGTAAAAAAGTTTATGCAAAGAAATTGTTGCGTGCCCTCCTAATTTCGTAAAATTGATACGTACGGCAAACAATATACAAAAAAAAAAAAAAAATTTCAATTTTCGATCATTACCGAATATCGCACGATCAAATTTGGCGAAAGGAAAACGTTTTGTCAATGAAAAAAAAAAAATTGTGCAGGTTTTTACTCGACGACAAAAATCATTGTTCTGTACGTTTCGTTAGTCGAACGAAATGACATTTGTTTTTCAATCGAATAAACATTTCTTCCGTCATATTCGAACGGCATATTTTCAGTTAAAAACGTCATCGAATCCATTCTCTGTCTGTACATTACCGTGGGGGGGGGGGGGGGGGGGGCAAAGGACAACAAAGGTACGAAAAAATATGACTCAAAGAAGAAATTCCGCGTAAATAATAAGAGAGAGAAGGAGTCTAAAAAAAAGAGAAAAGGGGGAAAAGAAAAGAGGAAGAAGATAAAAAACGTGTCCAAAGAGCGAATGTGTGAAGAGAACGATTTGATCCTGCGCCACCTATAACAGCAATTTCGTGGCGTCGAGGGGTGATTCCGAAAAACAAAAGGAAGCTGCCCGTTGATATTTCCCGCCAACGAGGGGATAAACTTGCTATTTCTCCGCCACATAGCCCGACGACCCTGTATGTTATAAGTTGTATACACACACACACACACACACACATATATTTACATAGATATGTTACATATAGCTGTTCCTTTGTCACCAATTTAACTGCCCAATGTGAAAGCTTGCGAGCGGTTTACATAATACATATACGTATATATATATATATATACCAGGATGGCCCATATTTAGGGTCTTGACGAATTTTTTCAAGCATATCCCCCCCTCCCCCAAATCAATTTCAAATAACAATTGAGAAACAATCGAGCGATTCATTCGGATTTTTATCCGAAGCTTTGAACTGTGCCAAAAACAGGGTGGATTTCCCCGTTAAAAATACACGCGTTTCGAACAAGTTCTTGGCGTACGTTTTATTACAAAAGTTACGATGTTTAAAGTAATCTGTGAAACTGCGAGGTTTTCGTCCGTCGCTAGGGCTTGTTGTCTGCGAAAAAATTCGCACCATCAAAAGCATGCGATCGCGACGAATTTTCATTTCCCCTAAATCCAGACATAGCGAGTTTTCCATCGTTGCTTTTTTTTTTTTTTTTTTTTTTTTCCTGCAAATTCATCAATAACGAACGATGTACCAGAGTTGGTCGAAAGAACGACCGGTTGAAAAAACTAACAATCAAAAAAAAAAAATTTCAATATAAAAACGACACAGCTAATCTCATTTCACGATCAATCCAACAAACCAACCTTAGTTTCCGTCAAGTTTCCAATCCTCCCCGCCCCCCCCCCCCTTTACCAAAGTAAATGAAGAAATGAACAAAAGGAACGGGACAACAAAATGCCTGAGAAATGTTCAACCGATCGGTGATTTGGCGAACACCCCTCGTGCATCATCGCCTGCGTATAGACGCGGGGGGTTGTTGGGATTGCCAGGGGTTCAGGGGTGGTTTTTGGGGCGGCTAGGGGGGGGAATGGCAGGAAAGGGGGAGGGGGTTGCGCCGTACACGGAACAGCACTTACACACCCCGCACATTCCGACTGTACAACAACTCCGACCGACAGAACTCTCGGCTTTCGTCCCTCCTCCGACTTCTAGCCCCTCCGCTCCTTTGTATATATATATATATATATGTGTGTATGTATATGTAATACCGTCCCTACACACCTTGTACCTTATATATATATATATATATATACATATATATATATACCGTTATAACCGAGATGTGTTGAGTTCCGTTATACTTAACGGTGTTCCTCGTTCCGTTGCCGATGGTAAAGAAGGGAGGGATTATTTCACCGGGTGAACAGATTGGGCCTGGTTGACAAGCAATCATCCGTACCCACCCTGATTCCTTTTCCCGACACCGGCGAGTGAAAGTTTCTTCGTCTTCTTGTTTTTTCGGTTTTTTTTTTTTTTTTTTTTTTTTAATTTTTCTTGATTTTTTTATTTTTTTTATTTTTTTTTGGGTTACTTTTATTTCCGTTTTGTGAAAATCGCTTCCCATTGTACATTAGAGAATTTTAAGGGTGAGGTTGTGGGTCTTTGAGCGGCGAAAAAAATTGGTAAAACCGATGGCGATTTTTAGGTAGCAAATTGTCGGTGAACGGTAGAATTTACCGGACGACTGGAAGGAGGAAAAGGTTTGACGGATTTACGTGTGAATTGTCAATATTGTTGTTCGGTGTTACCGTAATGATTACTGTTGTTATTATCATTCTATAAAACGGTAATTAACGATTATTAAATATTTGTAATACGTGTATTTCAGTCTCTGTTCAAATATTCTACATGCTGTTCGCCCGCATTTCAATTTCAATGGAATACATTTGTACGGTTATTACTTTCAAATTGCGTACAATGTACATGCGAAATTTCTACTCTCGTCGTTTCGCGTATCGTTAAATCAATTACCGCATACCGCGGGGAAAGGTTTTAAACTTTGTTGAAAAAAAAAAAAGGAACGGTTGCAACGAATTGAAGAAGACAAGAAAAAAAAAAAAAAAATAAAAAAAATAAAATAAGTTCGATGTCGCAAATGAGGAATATTTTGCAAAGATTCGTACATTGTGACGTACAATTTGCCATTGATCCGTCGCGAATGTCAGAAGTTCGAAGTGTTTCTTATTCGAAAGTCGGTCCTGACGTCGTAAAACTAATTGTTATTAGTAAATAAAGAGACAAAAAAAAAAAAAAGAAAAAAATTAAAAATCAACTTACACATCTAACAATGTAGGTATCTAATCCTCGGTACGACGGTTGATTCGCTGAACGGCAGTGACGTAGAAATCAATTAAGGGTGTCCGCGCTCTAAGGTTGGACGAAAATTTATGCGGGGGTGAGAATTAACAAGTCAGATATGAAGCGGCGGGCGTCGCGTCGCGAGGGCGGGGCGATATTAAATTAACGGAAATAATGAAATGATAACCAAACCCCCACCGCGAAGAAACCGAACCCTAAACCGGTACACGTGCAATGCCGAGGTTTTGGGGGAGGCTACGTGCGCGTTTATATTCGCGCCCCCCGTCGGGCCGTTCAATTAAGTAAAGCCAGTGTAATCTCTCAAAAAGTCAAACCGAAGAGCGCCGGGTCCCGTCCTTGTTTATAATTAACGGTCTGGCTGTTAATTATATTGACTTTGAATCAAACTTTTTCCACCCCCGCCCTCCTCCTCCTGCTACCTTTCATCCCTCCTCCCGCCCCTTTCGAGAGACTCTCCGCAACCACGGAGTGATTTGCATTAAGCTAATTTCAAAGATTCCCAATCTTTCTCTATCTCTGCTTTTCTCTGTCTCTCTGTTTCACCCGCTGAGATTACTTTATTAGCTTATTTTCATCGATCGAGAATCGTTTCTCTTTGTTTTTTTTTTTTTTCGTTCTTTCGTTTTTCAATTCTCGTATTCATCCTTCCGTGGAAGTATCGTCGATTTTTATCTCGGTTGTACGCAATTGAAATTTTTTGCGAAAAAAATTTGACGAAAAAATAAAACTCGAAATTTGTTTTCAATGTAAAGAAAATGTATTCACACCTAATGGCGTGTAATCGTCATAAAAATCTGACTTTTTACACGCAAGCAGCTCAGGTTACAATTTTATGTACACGGTATAATGTAATTGAGCGTTTTTTTTTTTTTTTTTTTCTTTTTTGCAGAATTGAAAATTTTCCGGATCGCGATATCTGGCGAAATTATCTCACCGTTAGATTTGAAATCTAATCCGAGTGTCCTGTAGCATCAAATTAAAGTGCATGACGATTTCGCGTCATATATATATATATATATATATATATATATATACGTATATACGATGATTGTATTCCACATACATATTATATTTACCCAAACTTTTTGCCTGGTAATTACACGGAACAAAGAGCATGCGTGTTTATTTATCTGTGTGTACAAGTCATTATAGATTTACGGTGAAGCGTACCTCATTAATTATTCCGAGTAAGGGCGCTAATTCGTTTCCCTGATTTTCAATTCCAAATTTACCGTGACGATAATTCATTCAGGTACGGATCAGCCGTTTACTCTGAATGGGAATATAAAGCGGGGATAAAAGGGAAAATAGTAGTCGGCGTCATTCATTGTACAGTTTAAAATATTCCTCGCACGAATCCGAATATCTTATAATTCACTAATTTCTGGCTACGATTAGGTACAAATGCGTACCATTGATCTAGAAAAATTTCAAACCGAGTTACCGAACATTTGTCTATGAATTGCGATTTTAAAAATTCGTTACCTTTATCTCATAACTTACGTGCCGAATGATTTTAGACGTCCGATGACAAACTGCCCCACACGTGTAAAAATTTTAAGAAAACCGAAACGATGTTAAGAACAGGGAGTTACCGAATGTTTAGGAAAATAACAATTATGAAACTTGGAACAATGTCGCGAGCGGAAGAATTTCCTTAGCTGCGACTTGTCGGCGTTTATATTTGACAACGCGGTTCGTGAGAGTTTTTCGATTCTAGCTTGTATCTTTTTAGGTGTGATAATTAATTATAACTCGTATTCGTTAGGAGCCAGTCTAATTTACAAATAATTGAAAATCGGCACTTTTTTTGCCCCCCACAAAATACTCGGTGCAAGGAATACCTTAAGGATTTCGCAGGATCGATAATGGTAGAAGAAAATCCTACAAACGGCACATTTTTGCCAACGGAGAAGAAGAAGAAGAAGGAGAAGAATAATAAGAAGGAAAATACATTTTTTACAGCCAAATTTTTCCCCTGAAAAATAGTGAATTTCGCGTGAGAACGAAAGGTGAATAACAAAAATGAAAAAAAAAAAGAGAAAGTGAAGAAACGAGTGACGAAAAAGCGGTATGGAAAACGACTTGAGCCCTGGTCTTTGGGCAGCGAGAATAAATCATACGCATGTATACAGGAACAAAATAGGGTGAGGATTGAAGGGATCGAAGTTACACCTCAGACAGAGCCGGGGATAGATTTTGTTTTCCACAACCCTCGGCGAGAAGTCAAGATTGCTTCTTGTCGAATAAATAGTTGTAGGTATAGCGGGAGAGATCATTCGATTTGAGAGGGACACACGCGAGTTTGATGGAAAGGGAGATAGGGGGAGATAAGAAGGACGAAAAAGAAGAAGAAGAAGAAGAAGAAGAAGAAAGGAGAGGTAAAAGAAGAGGGAAAAGGAAAAAGATGGAACAATATCGAGGGAGTGTCGGGCGAACGAGGCGAGAGGGGGAAAAAAAAAAAAAAACGAGGAAACCGAACGAAGAAGAAGAAGAGAAAGTGAGAGGGATGGAAAAGGGAGAAATCCATGGATGGAAATCTATTTGATCTCTGGTTGCGCGGCCGGATCCCGAGGCCCTCGAAGGGCGGCGGCGTAACGCGGTAAGGGGTAGTTTTCTCCCCCTCCACGTGTCCCGGTCCTCAAACTCGAGGGCGAAAGCATTGAAATTGCAAATGCACATTATGGATATTTCCCTATAGAGGGTTGAATATCTAGGCGGCGCGGCCCCCGCTGAGAGAGAGAGAGAGAGAGAGAGAGAGAGGGAGAGAGAGGGATGCCAGTAAGTGAATCTGCCAAGTGGGCGGGATGCGGAGCTCTGCAATTGCTTCGAGCCATCCACCCTCCCCTTTTATACTCCCCTTCGGCATGCGTCGGCGTTTCCGTTTTCTGTCTATAATATACACAGGATGCGTGATACAGAACCTTCTTGATATTCGATGAGGCTGTTTGACCGACGAACGATACTTTCTTCGTTTTTAACACTTTCATTCGCGCTGAGAGGCTCGGCGAATCAGATTTTTTTTTTTTTTTTTTTTAGGGATCCTTTCACTTAATCGACTACACTGACAAAAATTTCATCTATTACAGTGACTAGAAGAATTGAGTAGAACAGGTATCGTGAAAAAAAAAACTGTTAAAAAACCGTTAAAAAAGGAAAAATGTATTCGTGAAAAGATTAAACAGTTTTATTGCAATTGAGTATTCGTAAAATTTTCATATTTATAAGCGGCGAAGATATGTTTGAAAATACTAGAATTTTAATAACAAAGAATCGGACGTATTCATGGTTAATTTAAAATTGCTTTGAACTCCTTGAAAATGTGGTATAGATTTTTGGTGAAACAGTCTTCCAAATAAAACGAGCCATCGTAGTTTGAAATCAAACAAATTTATTCATAGATTTCTAACAATTTTAGAGCGAAAAAAATTCCAAAAAACCATCGAAATTGAAGCTTTGTTTGTTTATAATTCCGGTATTCTTTATTATTCTACTTACAATACAATTTGATGAACACTCAAAATCTAACGATCTCTTAATAAAATGCATAAGAATTAGGTTTCGTTTTTGGCGTATCAATCTTCTCGAATGCATCGCAACATTCGTACGGATTGTTTTATTTTCATTGTTATCTTCTTTCACGCTCCATTTCATTTTCTTCACGAAACTCTGCAGCTTTGCATACCCTCCACGAGCGATTAGCTTCGTTCGACTTTGGCACGTGCCTCAATAATTCTTTTTGTACGTACTCGAGTTGCCGCACAAGAGAAGTGCGAAAAAGGAGGGGAAGTAAATTTTCAATTGGAGAAAAACAAAAAGATACAATAAACAAACGGCTTTAGGCT
Source organism: Neodiprion pinetum (assembly GCF_021155775.2). Taxonomy (NCBI): domain Eukaryota; kingdom Metazoa; phylum Arthropoda; class Insecta; order Hymenoptera; family Diprionidae; genus Neodiprion; species Neodiprion pinetum. The sequence continues at coordinate 39,285,701 of NC_060235.2, read as the reverse complement.
AGCCTTTGAACGTCCCGTTTTCACGCTGCAGGTTTCAGGTTCATAGAAAAAAAAGGATACGTATCGATATCCAATTCGAATTTCGAACTACAAATTCATACTCGTGATTAACGATTTTAAAGTCTTCAAGTACAATATTTCACCAAGATATGACGATTTGTTTATTTATTTTGAAAGTCTGACCCTGGATTCGTTATCGGTAACCCAAAAAAACCTCCGCCAACCAATTTCTACGGAAATCGGAATATTTTTAAATTTCTTTCCACCACATTGGATCGTCATTTTGGATTTCGCAATCTGACTTCAGATTCGTGATCAGCCACCCAACAAACCGACGAGTATCAATTTTCATCAAAATCCAAATGTTTTTAGTGTTTTTTCGGCTTATCGAATAGGCCAAATTTAAATTTTGTAAATCTGACATTAGATTCGTGATTAACGACCCAAAAAACCTCGGGGTATTAATTTTCGTTCAAATTCCTTCATCCATTCTCAAGATATCATAATTTTTATTTGATTTTTTGGAATTTTGTTATTCAAATGATTGAAAAAGTACCGAATCAATCAAATTTCTGTTTTCTCTGAAAACAGAGAAACAGGAAGTTAAAAAATATGCATATTTAAATATTTATACCCAAAGTTTACTGAAATTTCAAGAACGGAATTCAGATATCGTTTTCGCAAAAAAAAAACAACCGATCGGCGCTTTGTATTCGAATCTGATAATAAACAAAAAAAAAACACGCGTTACAGGTTTCTCTTCATTTTCACAAAAACTCAAACAGTATCGTAATTAGATACATAATAAATTGGAAAATCGACTATAGATATCTCAAAAAATGATCCATCAATTATTCGGTTACGAATCAAACAAATACCTGGGTTTGAACGTTACCGCGGTGTAAAGAACTGAAAATTCCCGAAGCAACAAAAAATCAACACATGGAAAATAATGTCGAATGTTATAAAGCATTAACAGAGCGACTAGGAATTTTTTTTTCCAGAATCACACACTCAAGCATGCGAAGTTATATTCCCCCATAAACCGGCGTGCCGGAAATCCGTTTTTTACGCACCGTATGTCGGTTAAAGCAGCTGGTCGAGTGATAATGACGACAATAATCCAATCTTGATAATAAAAATGTCAAAAATTTTCTCCTTCTCGTTTATTATTGTTAGCTTCGCACTTGTTCCCCGATTATTCGTGTTTTAGTCCTGCGGTAGACCGCAGCGATCGATTTTTTACCGTTATACCATGACGATAAAAAAAAAAAAAAAAATGTCCGCACGCTTTGCGTGGCTGCGAAATTCTCGCCTCTGCGCGAAAGCTCGCGTCTATATTTTTTACATATTCATTCATACGGATACGCGCGTAAAATTCGTACAGAGAAAAAGTTTCGTCGGTAGTTTTTTTTTTTTTTATTTATTTGTTTGTCTTTTTTATCAAACTTTTTTTTGCACCTAACGACGGCACTTTTCGCGCAAAAATTGTTTCGATCAATTTCTATGCAAGTGTTCGGAGACTTTGAGAAACATTCGTAACTCGTCGTATGAAATTTTCAAATCGGTACGTACAATTTTCAACATTTCACCGCCACTTAAAGCCAGGTGTTTATAATACGCGTTTGAGAGAATGAATTTGAAACTTCAGAAACCACGTAACGAGTCAATTAACTAATTAAAAACTATTCGGAATATATTTGTGGCTTGTTAAATTTTCAAGTCACACAGTCGTCGCAATTTCTACATTCGTAGTGTCAATTAATGTTGAAGTATTAAAATTATTGCCATGGATTTGAATTCTTACAGAGCAGACAGCCGGTAGATTAAATAATTGATAAAGCGAGGGGCGGAAGAAAAGTTTTCCCTCTGCGATTACTCGGCAGATAACAGCCAGCCAAGATACTTTCACCTGCGTTTCCGGATCGCTGCATAGATGTTATAGAAAAGCCAGCGGAGTAATTCTCTTTGATATTAATAACAGACGTGCGTCGAGACGCCGCATATGTCTTCTCTCTCTCTCTCTCTCTCTGGTAGTGTCATAATATTCTAGTGTTACATTATACGAACAACACCCTGCATTCTACTCTCCTTCCATATTATGTTATACGTACATTCGTCCCGCGTTTGAATTACGTATAATGGCTTTATTTTCGTAGCCAGCTTGGTTATAAACTCAGGTCAGGACACGCTGGAATTATTTCGAGGGGGATAAATTAATTCCGTGCAAAAGGACGAATAGCAATATACACAGGAGTCCTCGACGTTCGTTTTATAATTTTTATGGTTAAAAATTGTCAGTGTTTTTCGATGAATCGGTGTTTCTTTTTGTTTCTTAAATTTTTTTCAATTATTTATTACTTCAATTTTAATCACTCAATGATGAGAGGAGAAATGTGGGAATTAGAATATTTCAAATCTGTAAATCAATATTGCTAACAATAACGCTTGAATCACCGAACGAGTTGAACATTTTTCTTTTTTTTTTGTTGTTTTTTATTTTTAAATCAAAAGGACGAGTGATAAAGTAAAATGTAATCGAGAGCTGTGTAAATTTGTTGGCTTTTTGGGAATTGGGAAATTTCATCCCACGTTTCTCGGCTCTGTAGAGAGGAACTCTCGACCGACTGTCTAACAGAATTATATCCCGAGTATCGCTAATCGTGTAAATTGTGTAGCGATTTAGCTAATTGGTGATAATTTCGGAGGCAGCCCGTCTCGAGTGGAGGGATCGAGTTACCGTCAAGTTTGGATACGCGAAATCTTTCGAGTTCGAATCGATGTCAACCCTCCACCGTTCCCTCCCTTCCCCTTTGACAAATTTTCATCCACGGATACGAACGCTGAGAAAAATTTCTATCGCCGATCCTTTTTTGGTAATCGCAACTAGAAATCAGTTTCTGAGGTTTACTCTATATTTTTAGCTAAACAAGGCTTCGAGAGATGTTGCAAGAAAATATAATAACAGCGATCGTAATGAGAAAGAATAGCAACGGATATCAGACTTTCCGGTAACGGCTGGAAAACTAATTTTCATTTTGTAACTGGAACTAAAAATTTCTCTCACAATGAATTGCGGATTCGTTGTGACGTTTTTTTACGCGTACGCATGCGAGCAGATTTTTTTCATAAATTTGGATTTTCAAGCTTCATCGCCGACGGCGGAAAAAGAGAGAGAGGTGTGAGAAATCGATGCTGATGAAAAAGTCAAACAAACAAAGAAAAATTGCGGAGGGGTGAAAAAAATGATGAGATGATACGAACGCGGGAATGAATAAATAAAGAAAGCGCGAAGCGAACAAACGGTAACGATTTCCTCTTCAACGACGCGGTGTGATTTAACCCTTTTTGGTCGGACGGCGAGTTCAATTAGTTAGATTAACACCTTGGCGTTCAGGGGTACAGCAATTAATAACGAATGATAAATGCGCCGCTGCAAATGTATAATTCGTCCGCATTGTGCGAGTGGATTAAATACGGTATTAAAGGATATGCCCGGTATTTTAGGATATTTTGATTAAAGGATAAATTTAATTTAAAACGCAACGCGCTGAGCTTATACACGTCGCAATATTGCCCCCGAAAACGTCGCGTTCTTCGTTCGATCGTTCGTCACGATGAAAACTAGACGGATGGATGAAAAAGCGTAACTTTTCTGCAACAGCACGAATAATTAATTATTTGATCTAATAAGGTGTTAGAACAGAGGAAATCGGCTGAAATTGTTGCGAAAAAAGAAAAATTTTCCAGTGAGCAACAAAAAACCGGTGAAGAATTAGCGAATGCATGTAGAAAACAAAAAAAAAAAAACAAAAAACAATTCGAACAGTTTGGATTGAATAACATCTCAACGACTACACTGTAAAAAAAAATCTCAAGTACACTTCGTCTAGTTTAAAGAAAGTCGATACGGGCTCGTGCAATTTTACTCGACTTTTGCAAATTGTAATCGACGTCGTAAATATTTACACGAATTTTTGCACCTCCGGAACTTGACGTTTCGCCAAAGTTTGAATATCTTTTCTTCGAGTTTCGTCGCGAAAAAATTCGTAATTTTACGCTTTCGCAACGTTGAAAATTCGGAATTTCAACCCTGCCCCAAAAAAACGTTATCGTACCTACATCGAGCGGTTGATCTTGGCCCCAAATTTCATTCAAACAGACTTCACCGTTTGTTCCGACCGCAGGATTCCGTTGTGTTACACATACGCGAACGAAGAGAAATGAAACAAGAGGAACATGGAAAAAGATTTTATTGGAAAGATGTAACGCGCAAAGTAAAAAATAGAAAAAAAAAATAAATAAATAAAAAAAAAAAAGACAAGAAAGAAATGATAATGTATAAAAAAAATGCGGGCGGTGCGCCTTTTGCTCGTCGAGGAACGGATTGATCTGATTGTACGGAAATAAGATAACGCCTCGAAGGACTCGCGGCGTCCGTATCGCGGAATATATCCTCACAAGGAAAACCCGGCTGTCCATCGGCGGCGGTTCGCATTCGAACAGGGAAAATATATCCAGGCGTAAGCTGGATGAAGAATTTATTGCTCGAGGGTCTCTCGAGAGTATCTCCTCGGAGCCAGCCAGTCGAAGAATAAGAATAAAAATAATAAGAAGGAGAAGCAGAAGAAGAAGCTGGAAAGTTTCAGCCGCAGGAGAGAACGGCGAGGATATTCTTTGCCGAAGAAACGACGCAGCCTCTTCTTTTCGCCGCTGTGTGTATTATCGAAAGCTTGCCGAGTGGTAACCTCTCGGAGTAAATATTCCATTGAGCTTTTCCGCCGTGGCTCTGAAGTCGGACCGACCGAATATACGTGCCGAGGACACTAAACTCGGTATTACTTTCAGCTTCGCCGTTATATCAATCATCCCCGAATCTCTGGAGGATTTATTGCAAACTTATTCCAAGTCCGGGAATAAAGCACGAGTCGCAAATTGTCGCCGAATCCTTAGCCGGGGAATCAGGGATCGTATTCCCGTGCTTATAGATATTTCAGAAAAATTGCTAACGGAATATTTTCGACTAGATTTTTGAAATTGTTACGTCCGCGATACCTCGCAATCCTTTCCCACGGTCTTACGGCCACTTAACACCCTGCATCCCCTCCTTTATCTTCGCCGAGTCAGCGGGTTCAACTCCAACCCGCAACTGGCCAGCCTTCCAGATTCCTGTAAACACCTCACTGGTTCCAGTAACAACTTGGCTGGTTGTAGAGTAAGTTTCGGTTGCCGATCATCGAAGTCTACGCGTTGCACCCCGTAACGAGGGGTTGAAAAACCGTTTCTTACATAAAAAGAAGAAAAAAGAAAACAAAAATGCATACATATTCAACAAAGAACAGACCGTCACGAAAAAAAAGGGATACTAAACAATCTATTAAAGTCTACAAGAAAAATCGTTGTACCTTCCACGCGCGTGATTGTGATGCTGAAATTTCGAAGAGAAAGACAAAAAAAATAAATAAATAAATAAATAAATAAAATAAAATAAAATAAAACGGACTTTCGATTGATTGTGTATAAATTTTTGAATTCCTTCCTCTTACATCGCGACAAGAAAAAAAAATTCTTGGAAAAAACACTTTTTCACGTTTCGTCAAAGACGCTTGCAATTAATAAAACATACGATTATTATTTATACTCTGCGGACATCTTGCACCGTTAAAACGTATTACACGTTACTGAAATTTCGCGTTTATCGCGCCTCTCTCTTTCCTGATTCACTTTTCATCGTGACGTCACGTGCGAAACGACGCCGCAGAGGAGAGACGAGCATATAGGATGAGAGATGCAGGGATGAAAAAGCTCGGCCGATTGCGGAGGCACTCAAGGGTCGCCGCTTCCCCGACCCTCAAAGTGCATTCCGTTGTGTTAGCAAATAGCGCTATTTCACGGCGTCATTGCTGCCGCTGCTGCTGCCGCCTCCCCTTTTGCCTCTCTGTTTTGACTGCTGAGTGAACGAAGGGAGGATATTTGTGCCCGTGACGGCTCTTCGGGAATAAAAAGTATCCAACGCTTTCGCTCGAGGGGGCAAAAAAAATTTCACGGTTTCGAAAGATTTTCAGATTTCTCGCCTGATAATAATGCCGGCCGAACAACAACGATAATAACAACGATAATGCTCACGACGACAACAATCGTAAGCTCGTGAAGTAACAATTATTAAATATGATCGTCAAGGGTGATTAATTGTAATTCGGCCAAAAATCTTTTTTTCTTTTTGTCAAGAACGAAAAGAGTATTTTTTTCATCCCCTCCCTTTTAATCTCTTTATTCAGATTTAGCGTAAGTTAATTCGACGAATTTCGCGAGAAATAAAAAAAAAAAAAGAAAAAAAAACGCGGAAAGTAAATTTTTTGTTCAAATACTTCAATCGCGTTCGTCGAATACAACGACGCAGGGAGTTTGTTTGCTCGCTTCTCTACGCGATGCAGATATCGTTGAATTATTTCTATCCGACCGACCGGCGTGCACTTAGAGGTATAATTTACACGGGATGTTTGAGGTGAAAGAGAATCGCGTTAAAGGGATGATGCGAATATTGTTGTAGTATGTAGCTGCGCCTAGAATCGGAGGCAGGTAAATAGTACTTCGTATGGCTCTTTGTCGAGCCGTAGGTATAAACCGGGGTTAAATTCATACTGCGGGATCACTTCGATTCCACTTCTCTCTCTCTCTCTCTCTCTCTCTATAGATATATATACACATATATACCGCATGCAAGCCACTTGCCAGAGCGGCGAATGCGAACCTTTGTGTAACGGGTACCGTACAGCGTTTTATTTGAAACGGACGAATCGTCGGTCTATTCGAAAAAAAAAATAATCGTTATTTCTATTTTTCTTTTTTTTTTACAATTCCGTTTTTTTTTTTATTCATCCACCACCAGAAGCCAAACGAACCGATACGGTTACAGGTATAAAAGAAGAGGAAGAAGAAAAAATTTCTACACGTCGATCAACGAAACCGATCCAGTGGAAAATATTATTTGCCCCATATATGTATTCTTCGATTCGTTACGATTCATTGTTATTATTATTATTATCGTCATTATAGTTTGAACGCATAAACTCAGGTTATTCAAATTTTTCCGTATGTACAGTGTGTGCGGAGGTATAATTCTTCTTTACCGATGAATATTGCTTCTGAAGAGGACAAGATAAAATAATAATAACGATAACAACAATAATAACAACAACAACAACAACTGCAATCAATTCAATTTGCGTGGTAATTTTTCAGGTGCAAGCGAAATATACGAGAGACAGGTGAAAATATTGCAATAACAATGTTTTTGCGCTTCACCTTCTTGCTGCAGGGGGGGGGGGAGGGGGGAGAGGGGATAATAGGGCCTTGGGCCAAGGTGAGACGCACGGGGTGGATTTGTACCTGTACGTATAACGTGGGTATGTATACCGGGACAATATGTTGAAATTTGAAAATGAACCGCGCATGCGCGAGTTTTATCGGCTGTTCGCGCAGGCTGGCCAATCCGAGTTTTCAGCTGTCGAACTCTTTCTGCCGGCGATGCGGTTGATACGAATTTTCGAGGTTAGAATCTCAAATAATCGAGGCAGCGACTCGGAAAGGTTTCGAAAGCGTTTGTTGTCGGGTCGGAAAGTTGATTCTTCGAAGAACGCTCGGAATTCAATGCTTACGCTCTTTGAAAATTCAAACGTAGACATTTCGCGTAGGTTGGCCCGCCTGCGTCGCGGGCTAAAATATCGGTGCGGGAAGATTTGGCCGACCAATGAGATTTAATTGTTTGGCGCATGCGCGGTTAATTTTCATGTTTCAAGAGATTGTCCCGGTACACGTATAATTTACACACACATATATGTATATATGTATACATATATGTATGTATAAACACAGACGCGTGCATTGTGTATACTGGGAATCAATAAATTCTAAAATCCGCTTTCCAGACGGTTAGCCAAAGGGCGCGAGCTCTGGCTTTTCGACGGCCGTTTGTTTGTTGCTGATACTTTTTCAGGAGTCAGTCAAGGCAATTAAACCCGCTTACTTTGCCGCCCCTCTAAGCCCGCGGTTGAAACGGCTTATCCTCTCAGAAATAATTCTCCGCGTCTAACAAATTACAGACTCTCGTACTCCGATACGTGTATGTATACGTACGTACGTGTTACACACGTTGCCGCATCCTTTTTTTCACGCGCCATAACGATACGTAAATACTTACGGTATACCGATTCGAGCGAACGCTAGCTTGTAAGGTGTGAAGAAATAACGCCAGGTTGCTTTTAAAAAGTACAAAAAGCCTCACGTTATTTATTTTCTCCCGGAAAATCTAAAAACGTATACGTATATATCTTGGCTTCGAGTTCCTCGCCCTCCGATCATTTTTCAGTCTCACAACGAACCGCGTTTTTTACATCAAACAATTTTAAAGTATGATAATTAGGTGTAGTTAATCTAATCCTTGAACGAGTCCTTGGCTTGACAAGGATCAAATAATAGTTTATACCTACGCGAAGCTTTCCAACTCGCTTTTCGTGCCTTGTTCAGCTTTGCGGGCATTCGTTAATTCGTTGACAAGGGTAAACGCAGACTGGCTCGTTGACTCGTGTATATATATAAATATATATAATAAATATACATATTGTTACAAAGGGTGAAATCAATCGTTTTGCGTAGATAAAAGACATACAAGAGCTTTCACGTGTCAAAAAATTAATAAAGCTGCTGCGTCAATCGGTATTATTGTAAAAACAGTTTTGTTTTAGACTTTAAACGCATAACGCGCATTTTTCAATCAAAACATTATGCCCATTGTTTTAATTTCGCTGTATTTTAATTCACTTCACAAGCTCACGAACTAATTTAATTTATTCCGCAACGCCTGGATTGTTTTAAATTAATCTTTGAAATTTTATAATTCGTCGAGGTATAAGTGTAACGATCAGATCGGATCGTAATTTTGCATGTAATTAAACGCTGTAGAAAAACGGTCTCTTGTCATTTCACGATAATCGACTCTTTCAAACGTTATTCAAGATCAAGAATGAACAAAGGATCTTGAACAACTTTTGAAAAAGTAAGATTTTCCATAAAATGTCGAGGGCGTAATACCTATTTTGCACAGCGTTCGATCGACTACAAAAATACGTTCCGGTCTCATCGGTGCGCTAAATGCGTCGACGAGTCGCAGCTTGCCAAAGTTGAACAAACGTTGTTTAAACGAGAAAATTGAAAATTGCGACGAGGCACCTCCGCATATTAATATCCATAGCTGAAACTTGTACGGCGTAATTTTTTCGTCATATTCGAACGATATTTTCTACTTGCAATTTTGAAAAAAATTAAACGATTCGTTTTTATACAATCCAACGTCACACACGCGTGCGTAAACAATTCGGATTCAAACGAATTCCCGCGGCATTTCGGACAGAAATTACACAAGCCGGATGAGAGTTTTGTCGGGATATGGGCGAAGCAGAAATTTCACGAGGAAGCGCAAGCTCTCCGTCGGTCAAACGTTGGCAATCCGCGGTCGAGGGAGACGACGGGGGTCGCAATAAGAAGCGCGGGCACAAAGAGGGAACCGTGAAAACGCCGAGGGAGCCGAGCGGCGTGGTCTCGACTCGAGGCTGGATCGATCCGTGGGATTCACCCCCTTACCACCCCCTTGCCACCCCCAGCAGCCCTCGCAACCTGCAGCACCGCGCTTCGTCCCAGCCGCGATGGTCACGCGAACGTCGTTTCAAAAACGCCGACAACCCCCCTTTTACGTCTAACCAGCCTCGCTTGGCTCGATTCGACTTACCTCGCTGGTATATAATTCTGCATTATGGATCAAGGCTGAGATACGAGTGTAGGTATTGGATGGCAGATGCAAAAAAAAAAAAAAAAAAATCAACTTACGCGCACCCTGCGCCGTGTTGTTAATTAATTTATGTACGGGGCACTCGACGTCGATTCGGGTGAACCGTTGACCCTGGCATTTTTTACAGTTTAAATCTGATAACTGTCCGAAATGATGTTCGATCGTTTTTGATTTTCTTTCGAATCACTGGACTTGAAAAGCCTGTCTCAAAAACGTACGTATTAATTCTTCCGTACCGAGAGAGAAGAAGGAGAGGGAAAAAAAACAAAAAAATAAAAATAAATGAAAACAAAAACATTCCGTTTTGGAAGTAAAACATTTTCATGAATGATAATCGATATGCGTGAAACGATGATTGCGATTATCGCAAAGAAGAGATAAAGCAACGTTTTTTCATTCTTCTTTCTCGCGTTCGATACTCTCGAATGGGAATATTTTTCAATCGCAAAATACTGTAACTGCAAATTCAACATGTCTTGAAACGATTCTAAAGTCCAAGAGTGAAAAATATTTTCTCGCTTGCGTTCGAATTTGTTACAATTGATAAGAAATTTGCATCTTCTTCGTTACTTTGAAAAGAAATTGGTAAAAAAAAAAAAGAAAAAACCGAGGTCACTGGATGCTAGAAATAAATTGCAGCTGGTGTATAAAAATTGTCAACTCCACGATCGTGGCAAAAATGTCTCCGCGGGTAAACGTGAGGCTGATAAACACGATAAAACGATAATGCAACAATAAAACGGCGACGAAGATAGATTTGCAGTATGCTTATGCCCGAAAGAAGATAAGAATCTCGAAACTTGCGAAAGACGGCGGTGAAATGATGCAAGAACGAAAGTTGCTTCTTCACCTTTTTGCCGTATCAAACGACGTTAATTCTTTGAACAATGAAAACACGCAAATTTTCCGTCAATTATATTTATAAATCGCATTGATCGCTAGCTTTGGCGATTTTCAAGAAATCATTTCTCGACTCGACTGGAGAGCAGGTTTAACGTTCACGCATACGTATACACAAGATAGAGGATGGTCAGGGAGGGGTGAAGAGGGTAGTCAGAAGGGTCGGTCGTGGTGAATTTGCCTTCTAACAACCCTTAATAACGCGGGCCGGCTGCGCCGAGTCGCGTCGCGGCTTGTAATGGAGAAATTTTCCTTGAATATATTGTACACGTCCACGTATACACGACATACACGTATACGTACGTATATAGAAGCGTGTAAAACATAGGTAAGCGAGCGCCGGCAACGCGTATATAAAGCGTAAAGCATACCCCCTAATAACTACCCCCCGCCCCTCGAAGCACGCAGTTCGGTGAACGGGCGTTGCGTTATGTGTTTTGAAAAACACGACGCGGCCGTGTTGTAATCGCTGTTGTAATGATTTCGGGTGGCGCGGGGCGAGGAAGAGAAAGGCCTGGATCGCGCAATTATCTTATACACCAGATACATTTTAATTAACATTAATTCACCCGAAATCTGCCCGCTTCATCCCCCCCCTTCCCCCTCGTCCCCGCCGCCTCTCGTAAAACTGCAAAGATAAATTGCGCGGTATATAAACGCGAACGCGAACTGCGGGAAGAGAAGAGAGAGAGAGAGAGAGAGAGACAGAGAGAGAAGTAAATAGTGAAGAAAACGTGAGAGAAGATAATAATTAACGAATAAGAATGTATAAGAAGATAGATTAGAACGTATGTTAAAGAGGAAGAGATATGAATTGATGGTGTTTCAGTATTCTTTTAAAAAAAAATTTCTGCAGTTGTCACAACTCTGTAACGGTACCTTGAATTTTTTCACATTTTTTATTCAACTTTTCAATTATTTATGAATATTTAAAGCGATTTTGAAGAAGACGTTTTTTTTTTTTTTTTTTTTTTTAATTCTGACAAAAACTGTCAGAAGCCGTATTTTTTATTCCAAACATTTCAAGACCGGGATTTCTTCTTTTTTTTTTTTATTAGCAGTTTCAATTTTTTTCGACACCTTAAACATTTCTAGACCAGCGTCAATGTGAAAAGATATTTGTCCTTTTTCTTGGCAACTTCAACTTTTTTTTAACAATCACACAATGAAACCGCTCTATAAATGTTCCGAACGAAAAAGACAAGTTTTGGGAATTTTTTGAGAACTTTCAGATCGTTCCGGACATAGAAATGTTTGGAAAAGAAAACACAATTTTGAAGAATTTTTTTAGAATTCTAAAAAATCTCCTTTTCAATATTGCTCTCAATATCCATAAATAATTAGCCGGTTTAATGGCAAATCTAAAAAGAAAAAAGAAAAATTCAATTCGTTAATGTATCCAGAGTTGTGAGAGTTGCAGAAAAAATTTTGAATAAAATGAAAAATGTTGAGGATCAGACGTTGGTTGGGTTTGCATGGAATTCTCCATGTATAAGTAACATCTCTGTAATTATTTACTATTATAAATATCGTACGGAGAAATTCAATTCAACAATAATTATGTAACAAGAAAAATTTCAGTTTGAAAATTGAAAAAAAAAAAAAAAAACTCGCATCACTTGTCTCTGTCCTCGGAAGTATTTCAGCTACAGAATTCCCTGACGATGTATTTTTAACCACCAACAACGTTTGCGAGAGTATCGATTAACTCAAATTGTAATTATCGGTATCGTTTTGATTTGCGGTAAAAAAAAAAAAAAAAAAAAAAAAATATTACCGAAAAATAAACGAAACGCAGAAAATAGTGCGATACGTGAAAAAAACAAAAAAAATTCACCGTCGATTGAATTTCCGTCCGCAATTATTCGCCGAAGTGGAGAATAATAATTCTAACCGCGGGTAAAACGGAACCTTTTGTACGATTTCTCCCGTTTCGCTCGAGCTGTACAAGGTATAGGTAGATGTAGGTATTCCCATTTCGAAGGAATCGGGATCGGGAACGGACGTCGTGGATCCCCTCGTCATTAATATAAACCAGCCTGGGACTGACTTGCCCATTGACTGATGAGAATTCCTTGAAACGGAACCGCCCCTTGCAAAACCACCGAGTCTCACGCACCCTCCGCGTGTCCGTGCAGTTAGGGGATGATGCAGCCTCCCCTCTTCCCCCTTTACCCATCCCCGCCTCCTCCTAACCGCAAAGAATCGTTAAAGCTGTAAAGCTCTCATCTCTATAATCCCTCGGCCCTCAACGGCGGTTTCGGCACATTTTCTTAACCCTGAAATGCACCGCACGGAAAGGCTGCGTGAGGTTTTAAAGCGCTCGAAATCGACAGTTTTTTCCAACGGTGGTGTAAAGAATTTAGTACGATCGGTTGATGCAAGTATCGCGTTAAAGATCTTTCAATCTCAACGCGGCAAAGTATATGTTTTATTTAAACGTAGAGTCGTACGGTGGACAATTTTCTAAATTTACAGTGTCGATATGTAATTGACTTTTTACAATTTAAAATTCTATGCGAAATAAATTTGATAATTCTGCACCATTTATTCTCTTATCCGTCAATATTTTTTGCCCCTTCGCCTCCGAGAAAAAAAAAAAAAAAAAGTTGATGTAACTAATCGTTGAACCGATAATATTAGCTTCAAGGTTATTTTTTTTTTTTTTTTTATCAATCTAGCTGGGTGCGGAACAACGAAAAAAAAATTTTTAGTTTTCCTTTTTCGAAACGTTCTACGCTTGACTGAAAGAATGTTCTATGAAATCAACGTTCATTTGTAGCGTACAGTGTGTAATTAGTGGAGGAATTGAAACCACGGAATATATATTCTGCATTCTCTTTACCTTTCGAGCAGCATGTATGAGCTGAAAATTTTCGCTCTAGTTTGGCTTTAAAATTTATGATAAATCCGACTGGTAAAAAAAAAAGAAAAAAAAAGAAAAAAAAAACTTGGCAAGTTTTTGACGAAACCGTATTACACGGTAAATAGAAATTTCATTGGACAACCTAATTTTGTTTAATCCGAAACTAGCCGCTGCTCCAGCTTTTTTTTTCCACCCACGCAAACGCGTATTTTACATTATTCCGTGGAGCCGAAGGGTTGAACAATATGCATCGCGTCTATCCCTTCGTTTGCATATTACATAGACTATAATATCGTGGCGTAACAGTTGATTGACGCGGCTTTTGCTTGCTTAAACACGAAACACCGTCGCGGTAAGACAATACGGCGATAAATTAAACCTCGTAGAAACCTCGATAGCTTTCGATTATGTAACGTGAATTGTAAGTGGCAGCTGTCAATTTTCCCGAGACCGCAACGAGCGATGTAATATTTCAAAATTGTTATTAATCAGCCGACGCACAATAATCGCACAATGATCGTCAAATTTATGTACACGTCGAAAATTGATTTATAATGAATTTTACACCAACAATTTGACACCCCGTGCACAGAGTTTAACTTTCGGTTGTATAATATTGTTATCGTTAATATTCGATAAATCAACGGAACAAAATTACTCAAAACTTGTCAAATCGCGATACGCTCAGCTTGAGATTTCGAAACCTTTTCCTAATCTACGATTAACACTTTGAGTTACCGATTTTATATCAGGTTTTTGTATGTTTAGAGAACTTTGAAAAGATATTTCTTTACGGTTTTTGCCTATTTCCGATAGTGTACTGGTAGGTTTTCGACACAATTATTATCCTTGGAAAAAATGATTGATAAAAATCGGGAAAATTGAAGGAACAATTCGTCGACGAGAAATTTGTCCTATATAAATACAAGTTTTGCATAAATAATAAGTTTTTCGGGTCGCCGATTACGAATCTGAAATTAGATTTTTATAATTCAAGATGGCGGATCTAATACGGCGGACGAAAATTTCAAATTCGATCAAATCTGGGGAAAAAACTCTATCCAGGGATTTTTCGGGTCGCTGATCACGAATCAGAAGTCAGATTTTGAAAATTCAGTACGGCGAGTCCGATTAGCGACCCCGGAAACCCCTGAACAGAATTTTTTGACCGTATTCGATCAAATTTGAAGTTTTTGTTCACCATATCGGATCCGCCATCTTGAATTTTTGAAATCTGATTTCAGATTCGTAATTAGTAACCCCAAAAACCCTGGAATTCGATCTTATGATAAAAATTGCCTCGTCCATTCAGCTCCATTGACTCAAGTCACGACTACTTTCGAATTCCGAATGAAATTCACTACGAAATGTGTTTTGTGAACCAGAAAATACAATCATCTTGTCTTGACGACAAATTAGGTACCAAATTTGGTCATAATCGTATATATGCAATTTAGACTGGTACAAAAAAATCGACTATATTTTTTTTTCCAAATCTTCTCTGAAATACTTTTGGAGGGGCGAAAAAAGATGCCTGTCAAAAGCGGAGCTCTTAATATTAATATTCAGAAGTTGCTCGTCGCGGATTTCTATTTTACACTTAAGTAACATTGGAAATTTAAAAAAATTTTTTTTTTAAAACTTTGCTGCTCACAAACCAATAAACAAATCCAAATGAATCATACGTATTTTTACAGTAAATTGAAAACTCTACAAAAAGTCTCACTTATAATTTTTTGATAAATCGACTCCTTCCAAAGTTATTCAAGCTCAAGATTCAATTTGCAGTAAAGTCAACTATTTTTTTTTTTTTTTTTTTTTTTTTTAGTTTATGGCAAAACGTTAAAACTTACTACTAAATGTCATCAAATTTTTCTCGAAAATTCTATAGTTTGTGTTTTTTCCACGAGGAAGAAAGTCGGTTAACAATTTTTAATTTCTAAAGCTCTACTTTCAACGGTAAATAACCTCACTGAAATAAATTCTACTTTCAACGGTAAATTCCTCTTCAAACATTTGAACAAAAAAAGTATAGTTCGAAATTTTTCATTCCGTGCCTGAAAAAAAAAAAAAAAACAAAAAAAATTTCCCACGCCATTTAAATGGAAAATAGAAATTCGCTACGAGCGACCTCTAAATATTAATAACAAGAGCTCCGCTTTTAACAGGAATCTTTTTTCACCCCCCTCGAAAGTATTTCAGAGGGGGTTTTGAAAAGTAAAAAGAAAAAAAAAAAAACAATCTTCGCTTTTTTTGAACCAATCTAAATTATATGTGTATATATATATATATATATTTTTTTTTTTTTTGTCTCACAGTTCGATTCTCTTCCCACCCTTCCCTTTTTCGTCTTCTCATATTCCTAAGAGATCAAGAGGCCGCGGAGATAAGAGGGGGTGGTCGGAGGCGGAGGTTCGGGGGTCGGAGGCGGCAGCTGAGGCCGAGTTGCTAAGGTCGGCTTAGCCGTTTTTTACTCCGCAGGTGCGGCGACTCCATCCCGAAGTAGTTTCACTCTCTCCTTCCGTGATCCGGGCTCCACCCCCGCCTCCCGCCCCCAAACCCCACGGGATAAAACTCTCCCGGTCCCGGCGGCGGCTGCCCGTCGACCAGCCGAGCGGTCAAGCGACCAAACTGTCTCTTTTACAACCAGCCATGTCCCATACACACGCCATACCGGGTGGCAATAAATTAGCTACGGCTTTCCGAGACGTTTTATCCGATCATTATTATCGCTTCGGTTTTTTAATTCCCTGAAATATATTTTTTATTTTACAAACTTACAGCTAGTTCTCAGTTGATAGACGTAACCAAAAACTTCGCTTATCATCGTCGTGAAAAAGATAAAAGCAAAATTTACAAGTAACGATTCGAGATCTTCGTTATTATTCGATGTGTGGAATCGAAATTTGTTTATTTAAATATTCTATTGTCATACTTGATACAAAAGTTTTATGCATCGATTGATTACCAAAATATTTATTTATCACTTGCGAAGTTTGCTATTGTCTTTTTTTACGTTGATAAATAAGTATTGAAGTTTTTCGTTGATAGCTGTAACAAAAAACTTGACTCATTACCAACGTAAAAAATACGATAGCAAACTTTTTACGTAATAAATGAAGATTTTGATTACTATTCGAACATTTTTTTCTCTTGACCTGTCATTAATTATTATAATTGAATAAAGGTGATTTAAATTCAAAGTTTGTCTAAACGTTATTTACAACAAATGTTTGAGAAAACATGTATTTTTTCTCTAAATCCGAAACATCCTTCTAATTTCTACAAAATCAAACTTTATCCCATAAATCTATTATTTCTCTCATCGGTCGCGTGAAAGTAAAAAAAAAGATCAAATTCGATACCTGGAATCCAAACTCAAAATTCGCATTGACCTTCGTTATCTGTACAATTTCCGTTTCTCGTTTCTCACGATTCGGCTTGTCTCGTAGATTTGTGCCCGGGAGAGGGAGAAAGGTATGCTTACAAGTATACCTGTACGTATAAGTTGCCGCGCGTTCCTTGAATATTTTATTTACTGGCCTAGGCTGCTCTCTTAATCGCACGAATTCATCTTGGTTAGTGTGCCGCGCTCCTTTCGCTGCAGTGAAACGTTCAACCGCAAGGACCGTAACAACCCGGCACAAGGACCAGCGATATCAAGTCGTCCTGCAGCTTCGCAGACTCTGTAAGTACCCGGAGTAGCGGTTTTCCTGCGGCTTCTGCACTTGACTCGTAAATCGTTTAGGGTGGGTATACATTGCAACGTATAACGCATTATGTAAAAATAAAACAGGGAAACTTGTGTTGTGATTTTTAGTTCCGGTTACCGCTCGGTCCTTGACTATTTTCATTTTTTAACACGATCGAAAAATATAGTTCCAGGTAGAAAATGAAAACTAGTTTTCTAGCTGTTACCGGAAAGTCTGGTATCCGTTGCTATTCTTTCACGTTACGATCACTGTTGCTAGATTTTCTTGCAACTGTTGCGAAAATTTAACGCTCGTGCAACGATAAATTGACGTTAAAGCCTTGTTTAGCTAAAAAAGTAGAGTAAACCCCACAAACTGATTTTGCGTTGCAATAACCAAAAAAGGATCGACGATAGCGCAAAATTGTTAGGCGTACCTCGTTTTTCGCAATTCCAACAATATTCAAACAGTTTTTTTAACGAGGCCTGTTTTGCTGAATTTTTTTAGTTACTATACCAAACGAATTTTTTCTCAGTGTACTCACAAGTACATAATACATATATATTTATTGTATAGATATTTGAATTTCCATTGTAAAACGGTGACGTGAATAGAAAAGCCTGGAATGAAAATTAGAATGATAATAGACTTGGACGGTGTTTCTCGTGTGTATTTATGAGAATTATTTGTGTACGATATAAAAGCGCGTGACGTTGTAACGTTTTGAAAATTTATGCAGATTTCATCCATTCAACTTGACGGCAGAAGGAGCAGCAGAAACGGTCATTAATTACGTTAAGGAGACGAGCATCGATCACGCAGAGGGACGAACGGTTCAAGGGGCGGTTTTAAAGGTGAGAGAGAAGGATGTACGTCCGAAGAGGAATTATTGCTATTTAAAAATAGCGAAGGATCGATAGTCTAACGACGATGGTAGAGACAACGATAATAATCAGAGTTTAAAACGGCGACCAGAAGCGGAAGGTGCAAAAAAAAAAAACGGTTCGTCGAAAATTTGAAACATGTGGAAACGGCGTGAATTTCAATCCCGCTCACAACGCAAACACGTTCAATCTCGCCGAAAGAGAGGAAGGATATAAAAAGCGATGCAAAAAAATGAATCGTGAAAAAAATTAAATCAGGCGAACGATGAATGTTTTAAAAGATAATCGCCTTATATGGCGTGTGTTATGCCTGTTGAATTGTTGGTACGCTTTTAGCATTGTAGGTACGGTATTGTTGACGTGAAAAAGGGTGAAAAACCGTAATTCTCGTATACAAAAATACACGAATCTCCGAACGTTGTACAAAAATTTAACGATTTGTCGGACAAAAATAAAAACTTGGTCACAAAAATTGAATGGAAATACATATTTGCAGAATATTTTCCCAACTTCCACGGGATAGTTTAAAAAAAAAAAAAAAACTAATCACGAAAAACTGAAAAACTCGACCAAGATTTTGAAAATTGCTCAAGATCCGATTTTTTCGACTTAATTCAATCTGCAATAAAACTACTGAACAATTATATTGTTGTCGAAAATTCCGAACAATATCGTGCGGTAATAAAATTTTCTGCAAAGTATTTTAATATTCACAATGCTTTTTCTGTCAATTGAAATTTGTATATCTTTATTTTTTTTTTGTAGTTATTTTATAACGTTACTAACTTCAGCCTCGCCATTTTCACCCCCCCCCCCCCCCCCCCCCCCCCTAAATTTTAGATTACACCGTAATCTTGTAATATAACTACAAGCCTTTTTAACAAAAATTGAAATCTTCTTTCAGTCAGTTTCATCTTTTGTGCAAACGAGATGCTTTATCACCGAAATCCGTTAATCCAGATAAGCTTGACTACCCAGATATTTCCATAAACTATTTTTTCGCACTCCCATTTTAATCTCCCCAAATTTTTCAACAAACTTTACAAGTTCAGTGTATCTTCAAGCGTCCCACGGTTATTATAAAAACGACCGAAAGAATCGATTATTTTTTCTCGATCGGTTTTTGCTTCTTACTCCCGTGAACGACGCAACACAGTATCGATTTAAGTGATTAGAATATCAACTGTTATCGTTATCTTACTTACTGAGATACCTATTTGATATAACAAGTGAAAGATAAATGAATATTGTTACCTGAAATTGAAGACTATTTTCAACGAAACTAGACTGAGAAAAATTTAATTTGTTACAGTAACTAGAAAAATTGATGAAAACAGGTATCGTTAAAAAAGATTGTTTCAATATCGTTGCACAAGCATTAAATTTTCGCAACAGTTGCAAGAAAATATAGCAACAGTGATCGTAATGAGACAGCTAGAAAACTAGTTTTCATTTTCTACCTAGAACTATATTTTTCGAAAAAAAAATAAAAATAAATAAAAACTAAACATATTCGATTAATCGCTTAATTTTTACCGATTCGATCGAGTCGTATTCGATTATTTTTAGCTCGGTGGCTGTCGCCATTAATGATCGAACGTTAACAGAGCGAGAGCAACATTTTATATCCATTCTTTCGTTGTGAGATTTGACGAACAAAAAATAAAAAATAAAAAACTGCACGAGGGGAAGGGTGGAGGGTCGGGGGGGGGGGGGGGGGGGGGGCGAGTCGCTGCGGGGCTTTTGTAATAAGCTTATTAAGATATTAACAGGGCGACAGGTGGAACGACGAGGAGGAGGAGGACGTCACTCACTCGAGCGAAGGGTTCGTTTCACCCCCGGGGCTCGAATTTTGAACGGAATTCGGGGCGACGCGACTCCCGCGGTTTTCTGCCGGCTGTAATACGCAGCACGAAAATCCGTATCCACCTGCCTTATATAACTATTTATTTTTCATTCTGACAAGGGATGACAAGGGTGGTTTTCAACCTCCTCTATGCCGTCCTGCGCACACGTGAATCAGAGGAAAGGACGGACAACCTGCAGCCGCGACAATTTATCGTCCTTCAGATCTCGACGCGCGTTGTAAAAGAGACCGTGCGGTTCTTTTTTGCCCCCCCCCTCCCCCCAGAATATATTGTCGTAACAAATTAGGAGCTCACCCTCTCGATTCGATATTCGAGAGGGTGAGAATTGACAATTTTTCATTATGAATTATGTTTTTGAATATTTTTGGGTGGTAGTAATAATCGGTAGGATTCTTTCATTATATTTGCTGATTTTTCTTGTCGCAAAAATTTATATTCCACAATGATCATTGTCCTTGAAATCAGGAGTAGAAAATTTCAAATTCTTGTATCAAAAATTGAAAACTTCTTGCGCATCAACCGTCGACGAAGGAGTAAATCGATTTAGAATGAAACGAGTACGTCAGTTTCGTGATTAAGAAAGATTTTGAAAAATTTTCGAAACTCGACGTTTGGCCGAATGAAAATAAATCTATTTTCCCGAACTCTGGACTCGGAATTGAAAAAAGCTGCAGGCAAAAACGCATCTCTACCTTCACTGAGAGAAATTTTTAGTTCCGGTTACCGCTCAGTCCTTGACTATTTTCATATTATACCACGATCGAAAAATATTGTTCTAGGTAGAAAATGAAAATTAGTTTTCCAACTGTTATCCGTTACTATTCTTTCTCATTACGAACACTGTTGCTACACAATTTTCTTGCTACTGTTGCGAAAATTTAACGCTCGTGCAACGATAAATTGACGTTGAAGCCTCGTTTAACTAAAAAGGTAGAGTAAACCCCACAAACTGATTTTGCGTTGCAATTACTAAAAAAAGGATCGACGATAGCGCAAAATGGTTCGGCGTAGCTCGTTTTTCGTAAGTCCAACAATATTCAAACAGTTTTTTAACGATACCTGTTTCACTGAATTTTTCCAGTTACTTTAAGAAATGAAATATTTCTCAGTGTTCCTCGTCAAAATGCATCTCCTTTTATAGGCGTTGCAGGAGACTTTGAAGAGAAGAATAAATCTCGCGATAGCTCGGATGCGGGATTGGCTTGCGCAAGGAATAGAAGGCGGAGGGGTGTTTATAAATTTAAATTGTTAGAATGCATCCGTCGAAGCTCGTCGAGGCCTGCGGAGCTATATCCAAGCGGTATGCGATCTAGTATGTAAATACGATAGAAGATAGGCGGCGAAGAGAATGCTGCCGCTGCTGCTGCTGCAGGCGAAAGGAAGGATGGAGGAAGTGAAAAATACAGGTAGAGCGAGGGAAGAAGACGAGAGAAGGCGGGAAATAAAGGGGGTGAAAAAGGAAGGCCGGGAGGAAAGGATGCAGCGTGGAGAAATGCCGGGTGATCTTTTGAAAAATGGGGTCATAAAACATTCCGCTCATATCGCATATATACACCCTATATCCTCCATTCTCACCCTTTCTCGAGACTCCTTCATTTTATTCCCTTGTTCTTTTGCACCCAAGGAATATTGCATGGGAGACAGAGAGAGAGAGAGAGAGAGAGAGAAGAAGAGGAAGAAGTAGAAGAAGATGAGCGACTTATTAGGATATAGGTCGAAATTCGTGTCCGGCTGTTGGGCACAGTTTCTACCCGCACGGGCTTTTGCTACTTGAACGTAGTTTTTTGCCAAATTGATCATGAGCAGTTTTTGCGACCAGTCCTTAAATTTTGATGACCTCCTTGTTACTGGTGGGTGACTATATTGCGTAGAAAAATCATACGTCGAAGGGTAGAAAAGACGCGGCTTCGGGCTCGCCACGAGCTAGCCTTCGAACTTTTCGTTCTTACATCGCAGCTTCCAAGTTCATAGAGAGAAAAAATAATATTATTCAATTCGAATTTTTAATTAAGAATTAAGATTGTATTACATGAAAGTATGAGGATTTCTTTTATTTTTAACCACTTTAATGGATCCATCCGATTGCAAATTTTGGGAGTCTGACGTCGGATTCGTTATCGGCGAGCCAAAAAAAGAAAAAAATCTCCGCCAACCAATTTCTACGGTAATCGGAATATTTTTAGATTTTTTTTCCACCATATTGGATCGTCATTTTGGATTTCGCAATCTGACTTCAGAGTCGTGGTCAGCCGATCAACAAACCGACGAGTATCAATTTGCATCAACATCCAAATGGTTTTAGTTTTTTTCCGGCTTATTGGATAGGCCAAATTTAAATTTTGCAAATCTGACCTTAGATTCGTGATTAGCGATCCAAAAAACTTCACGGTACTAATTTTCTTTCAAATCCGTTCATCCATTCTCAAGATATCATCATTTTTACTTGATTTTTTGGAAATTCGTTATTCAAAAAATTGAAAAAGTACCGAACCGATCATAGCCAAAATCTAATCAGTTCTAAGTTTGGAAAAGCCGCATCGATTCAGACGAAAATCGTTGAAATCCGGTGATTAATTTCGAGATATCGTGGGACAAAAAAATTGATCACACACGTACAGCCATCTGAAAATTGTCGGTGGTGATTCTCTAGATCTCGAAACTCAACTTTTCATTTTCGGGGCGACTACAATGACTTCCTTTTTTCTCTAAAAACAGAAACACGGGAAGTTAAAGTAAAACCGGTACGGTCGTGATATCGCGAAATTTTATTTTACCTAGTTGTTTCTATTTTGAGTGTAAAAAATGGTTGGGTTTTGAAATTGATTTTTTTTTTTTTTAGCATGATTTTAGAGCTTCGCAGCGTCGAGGAAATTTCGGAGGATGGATACTCGATCATTAAACCTGATGGAAAGAATGAAAGAGGACGAGCAAAGAAATGAGTAATAATAAATGAGACCATTAACTCCGTATAATTTTCTCGCGTAGGGTAAGGAAAAAGGAACAAGATAAGGGGGAATGAGAGGGGAATAAGGAGCGTGGAAGAAAATAAAATGAAACAAAATTGTATAGAAAAAAAAAAATAAAATAAATAAACAATACATGAAAAAAGAAGAAGAAGAAGAAGAAGAAGAAGAAGTAGAAGAGAACGGTCCCCGCCATGCGACAGCCTAGCTGAGCACAAAAGAACAAAGCTCGGCGAAACGCCCCGAGGAACCGGAAGAAGAAGAGGCGACGAGGCGAGGCTCAGAATGCTGTAAATTACACCTTTATGTTTTCATATATTTTACATTTACGCCGAGTCCCTTATAAGCTTCATTTATAAATTTGCTTAAACCGGTAAAGCCTCAGCCGACACGCCGGGGGGATTTCGCGAATCTTCTCGCTACGCCATCGTTGCACAACATTTTTCACCCTCAACGCCCGCCGGTTAGCGTCAAACGTTGCTCGCCGAATGCTTGGAAGAGCCCCTTTTACTTCAGGGAAACTCGATTCTTAAATTGACTCGAAACGGCCCTGATTTCAACCTTTTAAATCTGGTGAACGGTCCGTCATTTTTTCGAGTTACACTGAGAGAAATTTTCAGTTACGGATCACCGATCGGTCCTTAAATATTTTCATTTTTTACCAACATTACCAACAATATTCAAACAGTTTTTTTTTAACGATACCTGAATTTTTCTAGTTAATGTAACAAATGAAATTTTTCTCGATGTACGACATCTTCGTTAGCTGTGAGATAAAATGTCAGGAATTATTGACAGTGAGCTTAAATGTCGAGCACCATATAATTAACGATTATACCATTTGTTTCTGAACGATATCTCAATTGCAACGAAGTAATGACTTGGTCAAGAATCTCGTAGAAAATTTTTCGGTTGTATTATTCAGGTGTCTTAAACACGTGCACTTGAGCTTTCTCCAAACGTTTTGGGGCTTTACGGACGCGCGGTAATTTGGGTTCCTGCAAATCTAGATCTTTTGGCTCGTCTATCGCTTTTTTCCATATCGAATCAAGCAGGAAAAGCAAACAGAAAATTGTTATGATCATACTTGTGAAATTCAATGTTAGTCAGGAGAATTTTCGAGTGTGGAATTCCACACTCCAGGCATTTCGAGTGTGGAGATTTCCACACCTTCCACATAAGTATAAGTCGCCTGCGGTGACGATTATATCTTCAAGTTTCTGGTAATTGGAAAGGCGTAAAAGAAGGAAGATTGACCGATTTTCCTATCCTCATATGTACGCCTAATAACACATCAAATTTGCGGCCCGATGAAAATTTCGACACCATAACGTTTTTACCAGTGATCGGCCAATTGATGTTCGTACGTAACGTGTAACTAATTTCGGTATATTTCACGCTGTCGAGTTTCTTCAATAATCTGTCGGGTTGCACCGAATGTGAGTCATGCTCGAATACAAATATCGTCCTGGTTTTATAGTTATTATTATTTGAACCGCACATATGGCAGAAAATCACGCAGGACGCAAATTCCGCCTTGGAATTCACGGATGGAAATATCTTTTGAAGTTATCTTCTTGAAAACTGGCTTGGATCGTTGCTAGATGGGTTCATACGTCTATAACATTAAAAAGAAACATGCTTAGAATTTAGAATTACGTTAGTTAACCCTTCATTACATACAGAACCATATATGTTTGTTTGTAATATTTTTTCAGTATATTGAAAGATTTTGTTCAAAACCAACTTTAAATACTAATTATATGTTTTTTCGTGTATCGCAAGGTATTTTTATTTTTTGTTGTCTAGATTAAGTTCAAACTGTCAAATTATTTGAGTAAATGTGAGATTTTCATTTCATCTTCTTCGTAATTCGTGGCATAAGGGGTTAAGAGCTATTTGTGGAGAACATGTCATGAAATACCGTCATTCCACGAACGTTTGACGAAAAAATTCTTTCTTGTTTGTTAATACGCAGAATGATTTTCTTATTATTGCATAGATCAGCGGCTTGTCCTTGAAATTTGAAAATTAAAAACTTCTCAATTATTGAGTGTATTAGGGCTCTACATAAAATCCATACCAAAGATCAGTCTTATGTAAAATGAAGTTGCAGATTCACAATAGCAAAAGTTCCTTTCAGAACAAAATTACGTACCTACTTTTGACAGTTAATTACGTCTATGTAGAATGAAATAACCATCTAATTGTATTTTTTTCAGAACCTTTGGTGAGAAAATCTATTGTTTTCGATCACTGATTCGTCTTTAGTAGCTTCTCATATATTATGATCATATGTTCACGAAATGATATCAATGCTCGCGAATTGGCGAAACATGAAAAAACATCTATTTTTGGCGGTACATTCAAAATGTACGGACGTTTTTTACCACACCTAGCACTATTTATGATTGTTACGGTTATTCATTCTTCCTAAGGTTGACGCGTACCAACTACTGTAATCACGTGAGACCAAGTTACATTCGATATTTCAAGTTCCTGTTATGTTTTATTGAAAAGTATCGTTGCAATACACCGGCTATTCCCCAAATTTTCACCAAGTAATTCGAAGACGAATGAAAAATTTGAGCCGTCTGCTTTTCCTGTTATACCTCAGACTAGGTAGGTATGATCATCTCGTCATGTGAAATGAAATAGGATAATCACAGTCGAATGAAATTTTCGATGCCCGACTGCTGGGTTTGAATTACTAGACCAGCGGATATACAGAAAATTGGGTACATGTCGTGATGCAACAAAATCTTTGCGATCCTGCGGATTATCTGCTTCCGTATTCACTCGCCGAACAGAGCGAGAAGCGTTGCGATATACGAGAAACTGGTTGATAACCCCTGGAATAAAGAATGAAAATCAGAAGGTTGAGCTAGTTTGTGAAAAAGTGAAAATTGTACCACAGGCTCGTCATGTACGTACAACTCCAAACGTTTCCAGGTTCAAGGCAGGAAGCACGCCGTCGATTTTGATTATGACTGGATCATTGGCCCTTTGCATCATCACTACCGAGCGTTGCATCTTAGGCGATTTGCCTAGCCACTGGCCATGTAAAACGGATTCCGATACTCGTTGACTCTTCGGGGGAAATTGAAATTAATCATCGATTTTAATGACTAACGAACGTGCAGGTGATAACGACAAATCGATAATTCGATTGAGCTAAGAAAATGGTACGCGAAATTTTTTGATCATTTTTGAAGTACGGCAGAAAAATTGAAACAAGATATTCCATAAGTATCCAAGGTGGTCATGCTCCAATAAAATGACCGAAAGTGAGCTATCCTGTTTATTATCACTATCATTATCACGATCATTTTCGTTGTCGTTATTGTTACCATTATTATCATCATTGCTACATATGTGCCAAACGTGCTGCCGCAGAGCACAATTGGCCAAGTGGTGCAATTGGCTGATCGTTGGAATTTTTCAGTTCACACGCGTACAAGTATTTCTTCCAATATTGCGAATTGTTTTCATTCGGTGAACTTTGCAATTGGATTCTTCGCTCGCAATCCGGGGATCGCCAGACTTCACAATTCAGCTGAGCATCAGCGCTAGTTTAGAGTTTAAATGAATATTACCAAGGTTGTTCCGCGTGATTCCTGTATCCTTGTGCTGATTACCCGATTCGTATTCGCGCTGCCTAATGCTCAATAACCAAAAACTGGTAATACAGTACGTTCTCCGATGTGTCACGACTCACATGTATGTTCACGTCCATTGGTCAGAGCACCGTAAATGTATCAACAGTGGAGGTTGTCGCGTCGTATATTGATACAAGCTTTCGTCTTTCGCAATAAAATCTAAAAAATGCCTCACCGTTGACATAACTTTCTGACATTTTCTTGATTTCTGTGACCAATGTCAATTTCTCTGATATTTCCATGTTGACCCTGACTGTGGACACTGTTGTTGGATGACTGACGATATATTTGTACACATCCAACATTATACTCAACTCTAATGACTTTGCAACGAGTGAACTTCCGGTACCGTGGCAACTTCTTGCCTTCACAAATATAGCTTTTGAACGAGAACATTTCGTGTCATATTGCAAGCGAATGATCAAAAATTGATCCGGGCTTTAATACCGTCATTCGACACCTTCACGCTCCCTTAGAGCCCAATAACATTAACCTTGGAGAGAAGGTGAGGATTTTTTGTGAAATTTTCGTGAAAGTTTGTGCTCGCGAAACTCCTCGAAACCAAGGGTGAGACATTTTTCGTTTACTTCTACTTCGCCAAGCACCAAAGATGCTGAGCAAAATGTTTGCGATGTGCGTACCAAAACGTTAACCTTCATTTGTTGAGCTGCACTATTAAACGGCGTACCATCATATGAATCCTCTGCGTTTTATTCGGCCGCCTTCTGTGGATGTTGAAACATCAACACCATTTAATTATGTTAATCACCAACGTTTCGATGGAGATCGGACTTCAATTCTACATATTTCTCACCAGAGATACATTCATGTGACACGCCGTATGTGCTCATGCTACAAATCCTATTTTCCGTGCCACCTTCTCTCAAAAACAAGATCACTGGTACTTTTAATAAGCGTCACTACTTGAAAGTTGACTTTTAGGCACTGGGGGTCATAAAAAGTACAAAGTAGCCTAGTTGTCGACGTAGGTAACGCAGAATGGTCGTTCTTGCAAATTTGTGTTCAACAGGCGCAGACGCTCGTCTGAGACTCATATCGCAAACTTACCCTCGGCGCAAAAAGACCTTCTTTGCCTCCGCGATGCACAATCTACTGTTGAGCTTCAATCATTTCATTTATAACGATTGCTGACGTACGATTTCGGTCAGTTCGAAAATCACGAGCATTAAAAAACTGAAGTCTGGCCAGACGTGATTAGAAAAATTCGACAAGAAAAACTGAAGTCATTTACCAACTGAGCCAAGTAGTCCGCTGGCCAGGCGTACAAAAAAAGATGGCACGTGGCTACCATCACGATGGACATCAGCTTGAAGAACTCAAGTGAGTAGAATTGCCTCTGTATTGACATGAAATGCGAAAAAAAACTAAAAAATGTAGACTGACTGCACAGATAATAGGCAGCCAACGGTTCCGACCATATTAATTTTATCCGATACGAATCAATCTTACATAAGTGATCACGACTCCTCCAAACGTAACGGCAGAGAAGTTCGATGCGACCACCGCTAAAGCCATACGACCCACAGTTTTTGACAGTCTGCTCGCATACCTGGAAATCGTAAAAACGGTAATTAAACCCATTCAATTTTCTAGGAAGTATCAACATTTTTAAGCTGGTGGCGTAGTAACAAAAGAGTTGATATCATTTTTTTTTCAACGCGACATCGATCATTTGAATTGCCCATGATTCCTCATTTCACCTGCTGTACGACTAAACCGAAAAGACAAGCTGAACGCTCGTTTCGCAAAAACTAAAGTGTGTATTTCTCTGCAGAAAATAAAACTGCGAAGCAGGGAAACGTTGGAGAACAGGCTTTTAATGTTGAGGCTTACATTAATGCTCTACTGCAAAATGCAGGGAAAGCTTATCGGCCTGGGAATGTAATTGCTGGAGATCTGTGACTTTTTCATTTTTTACGAAAAAATTATCAAACTCACAAATGAATGTTTCTCGAGGTTTCATGCACCTGCCAAAAATATTTCAGAGGGCAAAAGAAAAGAGGATGCTTCCCAACGACGATATTTCGCAATGTTCCATTTGCCCGAGGTACAAATCCGTCAAGTACCTTGGCACAAGACGACAACAGATGCATTTGTTGTTACAAATGTTGTTTTTCCCGAAAATTCGAACATGGAAAGTAGGCGATGTTGAAATTTTATTATATACGACACTCTATCTATTGGAATTTTGTCAGATTGTCAAATTGCGTCGATCAATAAAATCGTTCTAAAAAATTGTAGAAAATTCGAGACGAGTCGAAAAAATATTTTCTAAAGACTAAACGCCTTTCAACGTGGGAACAATCACATGAAAAATCACGAGCCCAATTCGAGAGGTCAAGGGTCAGGCCCAGGTCGGAATGGTATGGAATGCCCCGTTTATTCTTGTGAAAGGTGCATCAAAAAACTGAAATTGACACGGACACGAATTAATCATACTTTAGCGATTCTTGGTGATGTCGAACACATTTGTTGACTTCATTCAGGTTGCTCGCCCTTTCGATTTCCGTGTTCACGATCTCAAATCTGGCAGCGGCGAACCAGGTTAAAACAACGAAGATCAGGCTCATGGACGCTGAGGATACAACTTGGAGAGCAACGAAAACATTTGAGCCGTACAGAAGAGTCCAAATCCAAAATGGCTCCATTGAAAACGGGTATGCGGTCTTAAGCGGTAAGGGCTGAGGTAGAACAATGGGTGCCAAAAGGTACACACCCAGTCCGAGACTGCCCACTACAATAATCATTGTGTGGAGTAATGAACACTTTTTTATGTAGAACCGAATCACAGCTGATTCTTGATCCGTAGCATCTTTCACGAACGTCGTCATTTCGGCTATCAATGCCTGGTAAAAAGTTTTTGGAATGAGAACACTGTTTTGTTACCATGACAACGAATGTAAAATGCAACTTTTGACGGCAAGTTTGGGAAAGATGCGTACAGTTTTCAACCAGTAATTTTCTATAAGCCCCGTATTTTCGTGAATAATTTAACATAGCATTATATCAGGTAATTCGTACGTACAATCACTTAGTGCGCGAGTCTGCAAATAATTGAATTATGAGTAGTTCCATGTATTCTTGATGCGAGACACTTCACTGATATTGCGACGAGTAAATTGGAAAATTCCATCGAATCATCTGAAACATCATGCATCCGTACCAAACTTGCACAGTTTTCATTCGACGCGACGGCTATTTTCAGAACATGAATTACAGAACCGACAATCAGTTTGTGCAACTTTGACGTGTCTATACGACACTTCTGCGTATCGTCAGTTGAGAAATTCGGAAACTGCTTGGGCATAAAAAAGACAGGCAGGATGGAAATTCACCGAATATCTGGCGACTATCTTTGCAAAGACCCAAATGT
Source organism: Neodiprion pinetum (assembly GCF_021155775.2). Classification (NCBI taxonomy): domain Eukaryota; kingdom Metazoa; phylum Arthropoda; class Insecta; order Hymenoptera; family Diprionidae; genus Neodiprion; species Neodiprion pinetum. The sequence goes on along the minus strand of NC_060235.2, from coordinate 39,255,631 downwards.
TTCCAAGTACTTGGTGATGGGTGGTGTACAGATATGCGAAAGTCCAAAGAGTCGACGAGACGAAACCCCGAAAGTTAAACTAACGATGGTTAAAAACCTCTGAAGACCATAAATGCGAAAAGATGACTTGTAGAAAAATAAAAGTTGCGAACGGAAAAATGTACCTACGATTAAACTTATACCGACAGATTTGTTTTTCTTTTATCACGATTTGAGAATGGGCAATATCACGAAGGGAAAAATATTGAGTTTCAAAAATACTGAACCATCAAAAAGTCGACTTTAAAGATGTCAGAATCGGGCCTTTTTCGAAAGTTGGCGAATCCGAATTTATCAGTAACTAGCGAACAAAGATTCGAAAGCTCGAAATCGCGAGACCCACTAAGGCAGAATGGACAAAGCACCGTAAAGTCACATCAGTCACATAAATTGCTGCGGTAAAAATATCCAGTCAGTTTGTACTACGTACAGCGAAAGTTTTAAAAGTTGTTATAATTTTCATCGACCACAACTGTGACACGGAATTTCCCTCCGCGTGAAATTTACCGTGCACGTTCACTGTCAGAAAATTAAACATCGGCCTGTAACTCATTTTCTTTTAACAGAGAATAATAGGGCAATGAAGAGCCGTTTATACTCAACTCGAAGGCGGTCTTCGTCGATATGACAGATAATCGTAATTGCCATCGCACCAAATATTGCCGACATCTCTGTCATGCACAAGAACATGTCGAGGCGGTCTTCTCTGTTGCGGTAAATATTGAATATCTGTGCTGAAAGTATAATTATCATATGAGCCGTAGATAAGAGCTTAAAAACCTGACGTTTCAGGATGATGATACGCTTAGCCCCAAGAGGCAACGGCCAACCGAATATCGGTCTCGACGATATTTTTGCGAAGCGAATCGTCGTCTCTAGCGACAAGTACATCTTCATAAGTTCTTCTTTCTGTCGAACTTTCTCTGGATTTCAAATTCTTCTTTGGTTGGTGAGGAGCCACCGATGGATTAGTCTGTTCCAATTGTCAAATAGACTTGACGTGAGCTAATGGATACCGGTGCATGTCGTAAGTAATGGGCGCCAAGCGTCGGTACAAGTGAGAACTCAGGGAATACTTAATCGGTGATATCGGATGAAAATGCGAGCTGTCTATCGTAAATCATCGTCGAGATGAAGTGGCATCGACGTACGTTGAGAACTCTTGTTAAAATTACCTTCGTGAAAATATTGCGAGGATACGGGTCATCGTCAGCCGATTTCGGTACGTGTGGACTCATACAGCACGAGAAGTGACAAAATTTTACGAAAACCTTACAACCGTTATGCCGACGTTTGAGTAACATTGCGAGGTTTTTGTGATTCTGTTATCTCTGTTAACGTAGTATACGAAACGAAATGCGAGAATGGAGTTGATGCTTTGACGTTGCTGGGTTAAAGAAACAGAATCGGATGATTATTACGTTTGACGATCAAATGAATCAGCGAAGAACACGAAGAAAATTAATCAAAGATTCCATAAAATCGGATAGAAATTATAGGGTGAAATTGAACAAATAATGTGAAATCAATTGCTCGAGTATTGCTAGGTGTAACAGAATCGCGCCTTGTTGAAATATATTGCGGTTTGTGCGTGAGGTTCAAAAATGCATATTTACGACGGCTAATTTTTTACTGATAATTAATCGTCACATGTCGGCATATTGACGAATATAGTGAGCGAACTCAAAAGCTTGCATTGTAAACTTTTCAATTGGATACTTTTATCAACGAATGTGCAGCGCGAGAAGTAGTGCTTTAACTTCTACGTTTTGATTGATTACAAAGAATACTCGAAAAGGAATATTATTTCCGAACAAAACGCTCATCCGTAATTCTGTTGATTCGATTGAAAGCAGAAAATAGATAATCCGTTAATGAAAAATTATACCTTTCTTGATTACAAATTCGTCAAATCAATTGTTGTGTTTCGAAAACTATCAGATTCCAGATAAAATATTGAAGAGAAGAAACTTCGAGCTTTTGAACTTGATTCTTCACGCATGAAAAAATAATATAGTCAATCGCGTCTCTCACCTCATCTGTATGAGATTTTTGTTATCAATAAATAATTGCATTTGCGCCGACCACCCCATATTCATCGATACATTCATTTTTTAACGATGATCAGATATTACATGCCTTGATGACGTACAGTAATAATCATGCCTCGTTTTTAAATACGAAGTTCTTTATATTTGGTCAATTTTACACGTTAAAACTTTTCCTATATAAACCCGTGCAACCTTTTACCCTCGAGAAATTTTCTCTGAAATCCCCTAGCTATTGAATCACAGCTTTGTTTCTAAAACATGTCTTTCTCAGTTAAAAATTAAATCCTTGGGCAAACAAAAATCGTCCGAATCTTTCTCAGAAACGGAATCTTAGGTTAAGGTATTAGTACAGGCGAATAAGGCATGTAATCGACTGACTCCTGTTCTTTTTGAGAACAGGTTCGCCGATTTTTTCGTAGGTAGATTCGACCTCAACCAATGAGCCCTTGATTTTACCGCCATATCGATTTAACAGCTGATTGTTCATAAAAATGTTGAAAAAAAAAATCGAATTCTTATGTTTAATTTTTTTCTATCGGCGTGAGGAAAAAATGTTTGATATAAAAGTAGTAGGTTCTCATCCTCGTGTATAATAAAAAATATCTTCGATTTAAAAAATATGTTCCGGTTTAGCCGCAAAATGTAAAAAACTAGCCATTTTTTTTTTCTTTAATTTCAATCCAGTTTCCTTAATTATAAATTCAAACCTTCGAAACTCACATGTCGCGTGTGAAATTAGTAGTTCAAAAGCCAGTCCAAAAACTATTCGATTATCTCGTACATTATGGCAACAAATAGCGATTTTCGAAAAAACTTTGCGTACCAATAGAATCCAAGATAATGGGGTTACAGCGTCAAAAAAAATTTCTCGTAGTACTTACAGATCTGGAGATTACTAATGCGATTGAAAAAAATTTTTTTTTCATCGACAAAGGTCGAAAAAAAAGGAAAGAAAATTTTTCTTACTTAACAAATAGGATTATTGCTGAAATTATTGACTCAGGAAAAACATTTTTTAATATTATTATTTCTATTTTTGAGACGAAAAATTGAAAAAAAAAACCTCCTCATCATTATTAGAACCGGAGTTACACTTGTTTTACTTATTTGCGATTTATTATCAATGTTAATAATATTATGATTTGAAAAAAATACTATATCTCGTCCATACCTCAAGGGTCAACCGTGAATTTTTTCATTCCGATTCGAGCTCCATTTTTATCAAAATTAATTAGTGAATCGAGGCAAACGCGAGGCGTAGCATCCCAGCAGCGCGGCAACGCGAAACGACGGCGAGGCGACGCGGTGGGGGGCATACGAGAGCGGGCGGTCGAACGGTAGTTGTGAAATGAATATCTCCGGTAAAAATTGTCGTAGAACGTTTTTTTTTAACATGAAAAAAAAAAAATACATTTATCAAAATAAAAAACTAATGACATATTCCGATTGCTGAGAAAAAATTAATTAGATTCAAAAAGAAAGAAATCCTTCTACGACAATTTTTGCCGGAGATATTGCGATATAAAAGAAAAAAAATAAATAAAAAAAAATATTGATCAAAATGAAAAAATAATTGAATATTCCGATAGCTGAGAAAAAGATAATTAGTTTGAAAAAAAAAATTCTCCTACGATAATTTTTACCAGAGATATTCGTTTAACAACTACCATTCGACCGCCCGCTCTCGTATACCCCCCACCGCGACGCCACGACGTCGTTTCACGTTGCCGCGCTGCTGGGATGCAACGCCTCGCGTTTGCCTCGATTCACTAATTGATTTTGATAAAAATGAAGCTCAAATCAGAATGAAAAAATTCACGGTTGACCCTTGAGGTATAGACGAGATATAGTATTTTTTTGGATACAGTACGTTGGATTCTATTGGTATCCAAAGTTTTTTCGAAAATCGCTAATTGTTGCCATAATGTACGAGATAATCGAATAATTTTTGGACTGGTCTTTGAACTACTAAGTTCACACGCGACATGTGAGTTTCGAAGGTTTAAATTCATAATTAAGGAAACTGGATTGAGATTAAAAAAAAAAAACGGCTGGTTTTTTACATTTTGCGGCTAAAATAAAAATTATTTTGTAAATCAAAACATTTTTTTCTTATGAACGAGAATGAGACCTACTACTTTTATATCAAACATTTTTTCCTCACGGTGATAAAAAAAAAATTAAAAATAAAAATTCGATTTTTTTTTTTCAACATTTTTATAAACAATCAGCTGTTAGATTGATGTGGCGGCAAAATCAAGGGCTCATTGGTTGAGGTCGAATCTACCTACGAAAAAATTGGCGATACTATTCTCGAAAAGAACAGGAGTCAATGCTTACTCGGCTGGACTATATCCTTTTCAAATTTACCATAGAAAAAACCGAGGAGGAAATTTTTCATTAAGATGTGGAGTTAACTTCCGACTGCTACAAAACAGTCAACAACGAGCGAAAAATACGTACCGAGGCCAAAAAAAATTGAACAGAATTTTCCAAAATAGCAAAATGAAGGTCTTCGTGAACACACCGTTTGATACGTTCGATTATCTTCATTTGTAAGTCCGCCATCTAACTTTTAGTGCGGGAAGAAATTTCTACCGGTTCACCCAAACTTTCGGCCGGCACTGTACGTTTTTTTATTGCAATAATTCGTACACTAAATAATTGTGGCGGTGACAATTCGCTTGTAAGATTTCCGGAACTTCAACCTGTCGGAGCTTTCACAATTCGGAACTTCGACAGCACACCCGCAGAATAGTAGCCAAAACAAGCTTCACTAACAACGACAAGTGCACACGAATGAGTGTTGACTCGAAGTGCTATGAGAAGAATTGGAAACTGGATTGTCATAATTGTGGTCAAGTTTAGCGCCTGTGATGTATTCCACGAGAATATCCTAAATGCCGTGCGATTGAAGAATGGTAATGCATTGAATGTTTTAGCAGAGAGGAGGATCCAGATTCACAGATTTCAGAAAACTTTGTCAATTTGTAAATTATGCGGTGAGAAGTATTCCATAGAATGCGAAACTAACGATGCCTGAGTAAAAGAATCATATACGTCGAACAACTGGGTTTGTTTTTCAACGAACGGATGCAACTTCGTTGTAACATTCGGAAAATGAAATGATGGAGATTTCACGACTAATATTCATGAACACATTATTGAACTTTACAATGATTCCATGTACCACGATTGGCGCCCATTAGACATTTTTTATGAAGATCAACGTGAATAGTTTTTGTTCAAATATTCACCAGCTACTTACTCGTTATTCAGGGATTACGAAATTCAGTCAGAATACTCCAAGATCCATCGCTCGTACAGTAATTTCATTTCACAGTAAATATTTGAGAGAAATGAAACTCAAGGTCTGCTACTCCGTTCTTTCCTTCTCCGACAATGAGAAGGCAATGAATCTTACTTGCCGTTTCGATCCACGCTGATTGTAAGAAACATCTGCTTCGTGTTTTGCGCAGTCCGTCGACAGAACGGCACGCGGCTAAAAGCCGCTTGATTCCAACGAGGTAGAACTCGGCGATTCCTGGCTAACTATCGGCTGAAACAAGTACGCGGAGGGGGCCTTCTGGTTCGCAGACTTGAAACCAAGGATACATTGTACGCAACGTAACCGTTAAGTCACGCCTTGTTTTTAACTACAACGGCGATAAATGATTAGCCAATATACACATGCGAGTGTGACTCGTCTCGATGACAGGTCGATTACAACACTTAATAATGCGGGAAAAATAATTGTCTGTGTTAATTCTGCCGCATTATGGACGAATGTTTGCACTTGGAACATCAAATGTGACAGGAGGATATAATAGAAGTTGAAGTTAGTAACGTCGTCATACCGAAAGACGAAGAAAAAATCGACTATTTCGCGATTTTCGAATGACTTTGAGGGAGTCGAGTTCTCGCAATATCAGGAACTGACAGTACGATATCCGTGGCGTCCGTTTTTGACAATTGATTATTGATCACCGAGATAATGAGAATTTAAAGAGTAAAAAATTGCCGTTTAGACTTCCTTAAGGAGATAACCACAACACACTATGGTAAGTGTACCAGTTATCGACACGTTTAGACCCAACTACCGAACCCTTTATTCTCCAAAATTATAAATTGACGGTAGAAATTGCGAACTTCTCGATGACTAAAACCGATTGCTAGAGAGTTACACACTAGAAATTCATTTTTTGGTAACTTTAGATCCAAGGATTAAACAGATACAACCGAAAAAGGTTAATAATTGGGACAGGGTCAGTAACTGGTGCACTTACCGTATCCCGTACGGAAAACACGGAATTTCCAGTCGAAGCCCAAAAGTGAGAATGAGCTCGGCCTTCGTATGACAGGGGACTCGGTGTTGGCCTGAATACGGAAAAACAATGGTGAAAAAGAGAGGGAAAAAGGCACATGAAATATTAGATCGACTTTACCTCCTCGCGGTGCGTAATTTTGGCGTACCTATTTCGAATTTTGAACCGATGTTCCACATCAGAGTCTAACAACCGTATGAAAAATCGAAATATTTCATCAAGTTGAATGGATTTTAATTTTTGATGAAAATTTTCTTCTCAAAATTCATTATTGACAAGACAAAAGGCAGGGAGATGAACTTATTTACACAAATCATCATTATTTGATAGCATCCTCGAATCATGTACCAGATTTACTTCTGGGAAAGTGAAATTTATGCTATCATTTTCAAGGTCCGGAGATTCAGTATTGATTTGGTATCGAGAGACGCTGTCTCCATCAACAGCATTGCGTTACGTCCCAGCACTTACGTTATTAAAATTATTCCGTATTTATGCGGACCCTGTCAACTCATGTCTCGACACGTGTCTTTCCTCGCGCTACGTTTCTCAATTTTCTTCGCAAGGTCCAACGTTTCCACCGTCCCGTACGACATTCTTTGTACTCTATGTTTTTTTCATATGACAGTACGAACGTGTTAGGGTGGCCGTTGTCGCTCGATAAGTTATATCCTTTTTGGGTCAAGATCAGCGGTCGTCGATCGCACCAAGTACAATAAAAACATGAACGCGTACGAGCCGACGCACTATCTTTAACCGCGAGGAGATCCCTACAAGTTTTACAACGGCATGGATGTTTGGAAAGAAAGGGAAGTTATCCTCTCTCCAACTTCGACCTACCACCCATCGAGTTCTTATACTTTTCGAGAATCAACGGAACCACACATCTGGAAAACCATCGGCTTATTCTGCTGCGTTGAATACGGTTATGGTTGTACCCTTTCAGTCTCTGTCACATACAGTCGTTGTCATCAACGGTTGGTTGGGAAACTTGGGATTATACGATCATCGATCACTTTTCGAAAAAATACCCCGGCTTTAGGGACGAATTATTTTTAGAATTTCAGATATCTGAAAGCCTTATTTAGTCCGCTTATATTTCCTCCAAATTCTGGAATACTTTCTACTTAATTCCGTACGGTTAGATCGAAATGTTCTTGTCGAAATTTGGGCAGGTCTTAAGCTCAATTCAACGGCTAAAAGAGAAACCTGAAAAATGTAGACGTTGACCCTGAAACCCTTTTCCAGTCGTCTCAAAGCATGGAAATGAAATAAAAACCGTTATCACAAGAAATACGACGAAGAAATTGTAATCCAGCGATTGAAGATCGTCAAGATTATTTCCGTTTAATCCGTCGATTAGCATAATAACACCGAGTAGAGATGTCAGGACGATGTAAAAATCGTAAACGACCGGCTTTCCATTTGGTTGCTTAAAATGTACGTGAGTTGTTTTTCGTTTTTTTTTTGTTTTTTTTTTTCGTTTTCATTTCTTTCCTCGGGGCAAGCACAGCAGCTGGACCGGTTTAAGGGTCTGTTAAAAAAGAGTGTCCGGCATTAATCACGGGTCGTTTTGTATCGCAAGACCGACCGCAGTTCGAGCAATAAACGCAGACTCGCCGAGCCGAGGAAAAGTTTATCTCCTCGGTTCTCTGGACAATTAGCCGTGCGACGACACTCGGGTAATCATAACACCGGGTGGTAAAAGCGAGCGCGTGTAATCTCGGTGCTTCGAGGGTGATAAAATAATTTTACATCTTTGACGCTGCAGGTAAGCGAACCACTGATTCTAATTTTCATAAAGATTTGGCCCTTCGAGCTCCGGCCGAGCTGCCACGGTTGTATTTTCACCCGATCAACGTTGTTGGTCAGATGTGAGAGCAGAAAAAAAAAAAAAAATGCTGTCTCGATACGTGACGTTGCGGAGCATCATTTTTTTGAACAAGATGATGAGTTTTCGATCGGAAAATTGAATTCGAAAAATCAACGAGTGATGTGAGTGTGAAACAATGGTAGAAAATTGGTTTTAACTAGTGCTGTACGATTAGCTGATTAGATAATTTCAACCTTCTAAACTTGAAAATGTAGAAAATCAGCAAACAAATGAATTTTTCACATTTTGGATTTGAACTTGTAAATGAAGTACCAAATAAATAAACGTTTCTTACGTACGAATAAGGAAGCTTTTGAGCGAATCCAATTTTAACATTACTGAATAATGTACTAGCTATAGTCGAGAAATAATTGTACGTATTAAATTAATCGAAAATATGCGGAGCTCAGTAAATGATTTTAAAAAGTTAAACCAAATAAGTATCACGATTTGACGGAAGTGTAATTTTTATTCTTAGTTTAGCTGATTATTATTGATTGATAAAGGATCATTTCTCCTTCAACACAAGTTAGAAAAATTTCATGTGTTACAGTAACTAGAAAAATTCGGTGAAACAGGTATCGTTAAAAAAACTATTCGAATATTGTTGGAATTGCGATAAACGAGGTACGCGTAATCATTTTGCGCTAACGTCGATCCTTTTTTGGTAAATGCAACGCAAAATCAGTTTCTTCGGTTTACTCTACTTTTTTAGTTAAACAAGGCTTTGACGTCAATTTATCGTTGCACGAGCGTTAAATTTCTGCAACAGTTGCAAGAAAATCTAGCAACAGTGATCGTAACGAGAAAGAATAGCAACGGATCCTAGACTTTCCGGTAACAGCCAGAAATCAAATTTTAATTTTCTACCTAGAACTATATTTTTCGATTGTGGTAAAAAATGAAAACAGTCAGCGGTAACCGGAACTAAAAATTTCTCTGAGTGTACGCATGTGAAAATGACGGTTTGTATTCTCAGGCTCACCGCTTCTGTATAACTTTGAATGTAAATAACTATAATTACGTACAAACAGACTTAATTAACGGCCGCATCGATTGGGCTTTCAAATTTCCTACGCAGCTTTGTATCTTATTGTATCCTACCTGGGTAGGATCCGTTTTAATAACGTCTTTTAAAAGTTTACTCTCTTCCCCCTCGGAAAAAAGAAGGGGAATGCCGGCACGGCACGATGTGGTGGTCTATAATAGACCAGCAGCGGGGTAGTTAATTACTTCGAGTCACCGCGTCGTCGTTGTAAAACTTGTTTTAATTTCGGGTCCTATTTAAAGGGAATACGGCGCTGTCTCTGTCATTTCGAATCCATCGTTCGTCCCGCTTTCGATACACGGTATTATTTTATTCCTGAAACTCGTTACAATTTGGAAATTTATACATTCGGATAATCAATTGCGAGGAAACGAATCTGGATTTTTTTGAGCTTGGAAAAAATCTGCTGCAGTAAAAAAAAAAAAAAAAAATTTCTCCGTATATGCTTGTTCGATTGTTTTACCTCGTTCAATTGCATTTCTTCATTCGATCGATAATTCGTTTGGTTTTCGAATAAAACGCCCAGATACTGGAATCTAATAAATTCACTTTCAGATCATCGAAACGTATGTAATAATTGATTTTATAATTCTTCATGCTCTTTGCCATAAAAATGAGTAATTATCGTCTAAACACTGTTCGAATAATTGAGTCGGTTCGAATCTTCGTAAATTTCACTTAAGATGTAGAAAAAAATATTAAATACAAAACGGTAATTATACGTATATTGCATCGATTTTGATAAATTGATTAGACTCCAGGGCGTGTTATTATAAACGAATCACATATTTCACGAAACGAATAAAATCAGAAAAAACAATGGAACAGATATGTGTATCATATAATTTTATACTTGAAAAAAAAAAAGTACAGTAGTTTTTTCTCTGACAATGAGCTGTGTACACATCCACCTTAAGTATACGGCATCGTCTATCACTCAGTGTTTAAAAATGATCTCGAGATATTTAACCAGGGATCGCTTGTTATACAATTGATGAAAAATGATCGGTGGATATAAAAAATATTAGGGCAGGGGAGGGTGGAGAAGCGTTATCATTGTTAGTCTCGTGTTTTGCCCCCGGGTTACAAGAGGCTTCGATACAAGTGAAACAGGGGCTCAGACGGAGTATCGGAAATCACGTAGTGGAAGATATAGGTATATGTGTATATATATATACACGAAGTATAAGCAATAATAGGAATCGAAGCCCTGCAGAGCTTCGATCGTAAGTAAATCGAGAGAGAGAGAGAGAGAGAGAGAGAGAGAGAGAGAGAGAGAGAGAGAGAGAGAGAGAGAGAGAGAGAGATGACGCGCTCGTATTTTATTTCCGGAACGGTAGGCCGAAAAATCTATTTGTAAAAATGTATATTTCATACCGGCAATGCGTGCTTTGGTTGGATTTTCGGTGTGTAGAATAGATACCGGATCGCCTTTCCACACACACACACACACACATACACAGACTGCAGTATGCAGCAGCCGCGGTTTCGACCACCGGTCAGCATTCCGGATGATGGGCGAGAATTCCGTTGGAGAAAAATGGGGATAAAAGAGGAAGATTGGAGAGGCAGAGGAGAGAGAGAGAGAGAGAGAGAGAGAGAGAGAGAGAGAGAGAGAGAGAGAGAGAGAGAGAGAGAGAGAGAGAGAGAGAGAGAGGGAATGTCCAGATACAGGTATCGATCAATATGTAACGGTTGTAACTCGATACAAAATACGAGGAATATCATCGCGTATATGCCACCATCGTTACACTCAGAGCGTTTTTCGTTCCGTTTTATCTGTACAGACTAACCTCTGGACCCGTTTTATTCTGACGGTGTCTCTTTCCTTGCGTGTATTTAGAGGGTTGATGTAAACCCTCGTAAATAATCCCCTCATTATTTCTCTTATACCGGGACGATCTCTTGAAACTTGAAAATGAACCGCGCATGCGCCAAACAATTAAATCTCATTGGTCGGCCAAATCTTCCCGCAGCGATAATTTTGTCCGCGACGCAGGCGGGCCAACCTACGCAAAATGTCTACGTTTGAATTTTCAAAGAGCGTAAGCGTTGAATTCCGAGCGTTCTTCGAAGAATCAACTTTCCGACCCGACAACAAACGCTTCCGAAACCTTTCCGAGTCGCTGCCTCGATTATTTGAGATTCTAACCTCGAAAATTCGTATCAACCGCATCGCCGGCAGAAAGAGTTCGACAGCTGAAAACTCGGATTGGCCAGCCTGCGCGAACAGCCGATAAAACTCGCGCATGCGCGGTTGATTTTCAAGTTTCAACAGATTGTCGCGGTATATGATATAAAAATGTAGCTTTCGACAAGGCCGATGCTGCAGGTTCGCAAAAATCGCTAGAGAAATTCTTTTGATCTCGTTTCGTCTATGGATGGAAAATCATTTTCGATCATATTTCTCCTCGGCTTTAATATTTTTAATTTCTCGTTCTTCGGTTCCGCCTCGCTAATTATTCACCGGGTTTTTCGAGCTGTTGTAATTCTGAAAGTCGTATTTCTCTGTCTCTCTCTCTCTCTCTCTCTCTCTCTCTCTCCGCGTCCCTGCACGCGGTTAACGTATTCCGAAGCTTTTTGCTCCGTTCGCCTCGCGCCGCAAACGTGACGTCGTATAAATCTTCAACGCGAATCCCTTCTTATCGGGACATCCTTGTGTTACAAATAATACGAGTGTATACCCACATATATACACGTATATGTATGGTTTTAACTGGGTTACACGTGCCGTGTGTTCAACTGCCCGGAAATTAACCCACACCCTCAGCGATCCGCAATATGGACAATGCGAACACATCGCGAACTCATTCGCGAATATCGAGAGAAGTTGAGAAGCTTAACCGGAAGGGACGTTCCTCGCGTTGCGAAAATACTGACACGATAAATCCTGAATTCGTCAACCTCGTCCCGAGCTTTTCACTTTGAATCGTTCGCGGAAAATTTTTTAACGCTTTTATAACGCCGATCGCACGCGGTGCAGTGAAACCTGGGGGCTGCAGGACTCTCGGGACGAGGGAAGGAATCTTCAAAGGATAGCCCGAGGGCCTCGAGAGCCGGATTGGCTTGTATATACAAGCAATATCCAAAATTCTTACCCGATCTGCGGAGATCCAATATTTGCCACAAAGATCAAGGTAAACTTCCTATATCTATCCGCTTATCCCGCCCCGTGTCTGCAAGGACGGTTGTTTACATTTGTACACAACCCGTGATATCTAGGTTTTCAGAAATAAACGCCAACGATGTAATTTATACACCCGCTGCCTGTGCCAAAGATCAGCGGATAGTCTCGATGCAAGTGCGAAACGATACCGAATTCGTGCAAATCCGCGAACTATTCGACGCGACTTTGAGTCGATCGCCAATTATTTCGTACGATGAAGAAGTGAATTATTATGATTTGAAATTTTTTGTTTATTGCTTGTGCGTTAGAAGCGGAGTCTTGAAATTATTAAGGAAATATTTAATCTTACCCCCGTCGATGCAATAATACGCGGTTGTAGACCCTCTTAATACGGTCTGAAATCTTTATAGCTCGGCCTTAAATCCGTCCCGCATATTTATACAGGAAAAGGAGTGATTTTTATCTGCTATAAAAAAGAATCGAGGGTTCGACAAATGGAAAAGTTGAAAAGCTTTACGACACCTGTCGTTGAATCACCGATTTAACATTTGATAATAACCACCTCAAATTATTCCCGGTGAATCGCAATCTGATTAAGATTTCCATTCTTCGACTGGAAATTGAATCTTGTTTTGTAGATTTCTTTTTTAACTACCGATAAACGGATCTTTAACTGTCTGATTGGAAATTTTTCAGACGGATTAAAAGCAAGGCTCAAGTAAGACTATTTATTCGAATAAATTAAAATATATGTTACGGCATAAATTTTTGCATTTTTCAACTATCGCACCCACGAAATATTGACTTATTAATTACTCACCCACGAACCCATGTTATAGATTTTTTTTTTATCAGTTGGAATTCCATTTATTGCAAATGATAAGTGTTGAAATTGCTTATCTGCCTTTTTGGATAAAAAAAGAATTTGTTTGTGCAGTGGTGAAAATTTTTTCAACAACGACAGGCTCACATTCAAGCAAATCATTTCCTTCAAGTACCTTCATCAGTATCGGTACTTGGAATATTGAATAATTTAATCATCAACGTATATCGCATTATTACAATGTATGTAAAAGTATGATAATTTTTCGTGCATTATTAGCATATGATTTGCATATATTCAATGATGAATTAAGATTTGTTCTGATTCACGATTGAAATTAACAAAACAGAATAGTGCATGCTTCATTTTTCACCGAAAGATACGTCAATATCGAAGTTTGAATTCAGCTTGTTCAGAAAAAAAAAAGGGTAGTCCGTAGGGGATGAATTTTTTGGAGGGTTTTAGCGCCCACGAACACGTATAAATATTAGATATAGATATGTAGAAGCGCGTAAAAAGAAGGCTTGTGTAAATGAATCGTGGGACGGGCGTGCATAAAGTGGGTAGAAAATTAGTCTCTCTTATCATCCGGCACGCCTCGGAGACCCATCTTTTCGACGAGCCGTAAAAATGCGAATAGAAAGTTGTTGGCCAAGTTTTGGACCGCTCCCGCGGGACGCCACGCGCCTGGACCTCTGAAAAAAGTACGAAGGGAGACGAGGAGGAGAGGGAGGAGAGAGCCAACAAAGTGGAGAGGAGAAACGAGGAGGGGAGAGTATCTTTGTATGCAAATCTCGCACTTGAAACTTCCGGGGATCTTCTACAGCTTCTTCGCCCCGTATCAGTTGACGAATTCCTTAACGGTAATTTTATTCCTAAACTTTGACTATCGGCGAGCGAGGTATCCTTTCGTGCAGTGACGATGATATTTAGTCCCGCGGCCACGTCAATTTTACCCAGCAATCTACAAGACGTTGGAAAATATTCCCACGTACTTCAAGTTTTTCAAAATTCTTCAAAGAAACCAAATCTTCGCTAATACCTCGGACGATTTGCACGATCGAACATTCAATTTTTCAAATAAAATCTGAATTTCAGATAATTTTATAGTATCAACGTTCAAACAGCTGGTGGCAGCGGTGGGATAGCGGATTTCCGATCAACGTGAAATTTTACACACATACAACGCAATAAGGTAGCGTGATACAAGTTTTCTTCTACCTGATAGGATTTTATTTATTTAACAATTACCTGTAAATATTTATTCGAATAAGGTCGAAAAATTCTGTTTTTTTTTTACTTGTCACGAGCCAATATATCCGTATACCTTATCTGGGAACTCACAGAATGCAATAAATCTTGAAACGAATAATGTAGGAAAATGAGTGACAACTTTTTTTCTAATTGTAAAATCAGCAGGACGAAAGTCGCGAAAGTTAAGATTGCAAAGCACTAAAGAAAAATTATTGAACGGCCGATAACGTCAGACAACCGAATGATCCGATAATCGATAAAATCAATGAAAGTGATTTTTTTTTTTTTTTGATTTCTCTACCCTCGAACATTCCAGAAACGGGTTTGCGTCTTGGCTAAGTGTCGGTAAGGTCTCGGTACAGGAACCTGTAACCAAAATCATTCGATTTACTCCGAGATCCGGGACTTGCGTCTCACTGCGTCTGAAAACCTTTTCGGTGCCTTTTACCGACCGGATTTTCCTGACCCGTTGACCGAGATCGTGGGTTGAGCTGCGGAAATCTGGCCTCGGCTTCGCGGCGCGTGCAGCGATATTGTAAACCAGGATGGGCAGGCAACTGTGGGCAGCTTCGCGGAGCGGAAGGGTGTATTTTAACCCCATCATTAGGAGGGTGGCGGGATCCACCCTTGTTCGGAGCCTGCGTCAAGGGACGCGGCTTCGACAACTGTTGCCCGGCGTAGGTTCAGACCTTCCATCACCCCGTGGGAAACTTCGTTGCCCCCCCCCCCGGCCGTGTAATAACGTGTAACACACATTATGTACCTGCAAGGCGATCCGGCTTGACCGATAATCCCCCATTCATGAACGCGGAGAGAGCAGCAGCTGTTCGCTAGGTAGGGAACGTGTTCATTTTCTGCCTTTTCTTTTTTCAAAATACTTTTTCTCTTCGGTCAAGTGTTTAGACGCTATAAATTGAACGGAATTTTTTTTTAGCTCGAATTATGAATAACAAATAAATATACGTCTTCAATAGCAATTATTAAGGCGAGTATCTAGTTACAGATTCGAATAATTCATTTTCGTTTGCAAAAACAGTGAAGGATTCAACTTCTCGTGTTAATTGTTCAGATTTTCAACCGTATAATAATTTGCGGCTAAGAATATCGTTTCGTTCCTTTTTAAAATTGAGAAAGCATTCCGCGAGGAGTGTAAGCGAAATGTTCATCCTGATAAAAAGTGAATTCGAAGCTCCTGAAAATTGTGGATACAACGAATTAACGGCACACCTATAATTAAAGAATAACATATCCGTTTTCTGACTGTCCTGGGTGTTATCGAAACCAGATCGAAATTTTAAATCGATGTAATAATAGAATCGAATGAAATAATCTGGGTCAAAGGGATAATTTACTGTACAGTAGATCGGATTTATCGCGACGGAATAACACGTGTGATGTAAAATAAATATATCAAGTGATTGCGACCGAGCATAAATTCTCCAGTTTTTTATTTCGTACGTGACGCGATGTCTAGATAATAATTATTATTACGTCAGAGATATTATTTATTACGTGTATTTTTCTCTGATAAAAATTGTCACTTATTATAATACCGAATGAGGTACATAATTAATGATCGTTCTGTTGAAAATCATGATTATTCTACTGAAAAAGTGAAAAAGCAAAATAGCAATTTAGACAAAAAAAAAAAAAAGAAAAAAAAATAGTATAAATTTTTGGACATTATCTATAAATCAGTGTAGAATGTAACGTTTAACGGTTTAAAGTCTTCAATATTTATTTCATGGGTGAAAAATAAATAGCCCAAATAAATAAATGAAGCAAGAGCCATCGTCTGTATTGCTGTAGGTAAGTTTTTGCCTGTGAACACAATAAGGACCTGCCGATAGTTATCGCAGTCGTCGTCGAGTGGGCGAAACCTTAAACAAGGAGTCCCAGGGACGGGGGAGGAAAGCACTTAACGGCGGCTCGGCCAGTTGTCCCTTCAAATAACGACCTTACGTATCCGAAGGTTATTCGGTTCGAAGGTGTTCGTTTTCTCCGGATAAAGAGAAGGGGTTGCGACCATCGCCCGTCCCTTTCTTCCGAAAGTTTACCGAAAATACTGCACGTAAGTCGCATGAAAAGGAGCGACGCGACGAGCTTGTCGGGTCTGAATAACGATTGAGAAAGGAGTTAATGCTGCTATTGTTTATTTTTTATCCAATTCGGATCAATTTCGAGGTGGAAAAAGATGCGTATGGTAAAGTAACGCGGAACCGACGAAGAGTTGTAGGAGAATTTTGTCACACGGATGGAGAGTCTGTGAAAGTGACTAAAACTGTCAGCGCTGAGAAAAAGTTCATTTGTTACAGTAGCTAGAAAAATTCGGTAAAACAGGTATCGTTAGAAAAACTGTTTGAATATTTTTGGAATTACAAAAAACGTGGTACGCCTAACCATTTTGCGATCCATTTGTCGATCCTTTTTTGCTAATTGCAACGCAAAATCAGTTTCTGAGGTTTACTCTACTTTTTTAGTTAAACGAGGCTTCAACGTCAATTTATCGTTGCAACGAGCGTTAAATTTTCGCAACAGTTGCAAGAAAATCTAGTAGCAGTGATCGTAACGGGAAAGAATAACAACGAATACTAGACTTTCCGGTAACAGCTAGGAAACTAATTTTTATTTTCTACCTAGATCTATATTTTTCGATTGCGGTAAAAAATGAAAATAGTCAAGGACGAGCGGTAATTGGAACTAAAAATTTCTCCCGGTGAAGGAAAAGGAAAAACGCGAACGAACAAAAAATTAGATAAGAAAAAAAAAGAGGAAATAAAGGCTACGATAACACTCGAGGATCGAGCCTTGGGCGTGTGCCGTCTTCTGATAAGGGTAATCCAATTTTTTGGAATAATATTTGTGTTGGAGATCGTTCCTTCGTCCATTTTATATTATACGGTGGTCCGACGGCTGACTTTCGCCGATAATAGAGCGACGTTTACTCCGAGTTGAACGGATGAAAGGACCGCGTGATGCAAGTTTCACGATTATATCTGTAACGTAGGTTTACGTCAATCCAAAGTCTCGATGATAGATTAAATTTTTCATTCGTTTATTCATTTTTTCTGCGTCACAGGTGAAAAAGATTGATTAGATCGATATGTTATCATTCTTACGCGATGTACACGTATACGTGCAGAATTTCCTGACCATGAAACGTTGAAGAAAAAAGTGAAAATTATGACAGAAAATAAAGAGAAAAATACAAACGCACTCACAGGAAACGCGAAACGAAAATCTGGTAGAACGATTCGTTACGTCAGACTGCTCAATCGATTTTCAAGCTGCATTACGTAGGTACGTACATACATACGTGCATGTGAACCGTGAATAATGCAGGCGGCACTTCTGCTCTTCGTAATACGGCGTGTGCCTCTGAATAGTGCAGTGAATAATTTTGAGGTGTATATTTGTGTGTGTGTGTGTGTGTGAATGTGTAAAATCAAAAATTTATGACGACTTGTCGAAAAGTTACGTGTATATTTTAACAAGCTAGAAAGCATTTAGGTATAGTGTAAAAATACTGTGACAACGCGCAGCAATTAGTATAATGAGGCATTCCACCCCGAACCGACCTACGTGTGCCTCTCGTCGTCGTCCATTTTTTTTTTTTTTTTTATATTCAGGTACTGTGTAAAGCGTGTAAGAAAAAAAAAAAAAACATTTTTCACCGAGTTCTAGGTTTTCAGGACCGTAGATTTGATTTTTACTATTTCCAACAACGCAAAAAGCCTATTTTCGAATTAACGGTACCGATCGATCAGCTTCTTTTTCGCATAAATTCTTTGTTCGAAGAACGTGAGTCTTTAGACGAAACGAGAAAGTAAAAAGTCTGACAAAATTGATGAGACGTAAACTTGTATTTTTTTAATTTATATTTTATTCGATTATACTCAGTTTTCGATTAATTGTTTTACTTCCAGCTTCTGAACCGAAGGCTTGCCCGCTTGTGTCTTGGTTTCGAAATTTTCCATTTTCCAAAAAAAACTCCGTGAGAAACATTTGAGGCCAATCGATCGTGGTTACATGTTTTTCGAAGCATTAAAATTCAAACCCGTGGTCTAAAAAATCCAAAACTCGACGAAAGACGTTTCATTTTGTACACTGTGCACCACAATTAGGAATAGTGAAAAAAAAAAAAAAAAACATCGCGCCAATGCCGAGGATCGTCCGTAGATCGGTTCACGGTGAAATGCTTGAATATGATGATACATACAATCTAAGTACATTGAACAGCACAAGTTTAACCGTACAGATACGGCAGTCGAAAAAAGCTGGGCGAAAAGAAGTAAAAAAAAAAAAAAAAAAAAAAAGAGGAGAGAAAATACGACTATAATAAATTCGTAAAACGAGGTTAAGTTAATATTACATCCCAGGGGAGTAATTCCTGCGGCTGGAGTAGGGAGTTTAGGAGATACTCCGAGAGGGATTAAAAGTCTTCTTATTCGACTTAATCCCCCTCCCTTCCCGCCGTCGTCATTTTTAATTTTTTTTTTTTTCTTTTTATTTTCGTCCGTTTTTTTTTCTACCTTTTTTTAATTTTTTTTTTTCCCCCTCCCAGCTTTCCTCCGCAACCCAAATACCCGAGGGCGTATGGTAAAATTCGTTGGCTTTTTAAAGTTCTCACGACGCTGACACGACAACGACATATATACATACATGTATATACAATTTTGCATGTCTTCTTGCATGTATTATACATATATACATATATATATATATATATATATATATATACACAAACTGCAGAACGGTGGTGCAGAGTATGAAATTTTTACGTTCAGTTCTCTCAACGCCTTTCATTCTCTCGTTCACTTTACTTTTTTCTCTACCATTTTCTCCCAACCTTCTTTCTCTCCTCTCGCTTCTCAACGACACGACGACTCTAAGCGCTGAGGAGATGTAAGGAACGGACATATTTGAAAGGTGTACCGGCGAACTGTAGGTGAGGTACTTTTTTAAGAACCGGCCGAGTATATCAAATGAGTATTTTAATAACGCAATACTCTCTTTGATGTATACACGCGTGCGTAATTATATTTGTGTACATATACACACACGTAATATTACAATCGGTTGCTGCACGAAATGTGTGGAAAAAAAGAAAAATGCCACCTTCGTCGAACGAATTTCGTGAAATTAAAAGCTGTCGAATTCAGCAGTTCGATGAAGAGCCAAAATATGAAAGAGAGAAAATAAGAAAAAAAAAAAACATCTAAAAGTGTTCTACATTATTTACCGTTCAGCCGGAAAATGTAGTTCAGAGTATAAAATGAAGGTTGGTTGTTGTTTTTTTTTTTTGTTTTTTCTCATTTTCTATCTGTAACCAAAATTCTAACACATCACACCATTCCTATTTTTTTTTTCGTTTCTTTATTCTCGATCGTAGTACGTTCTTTTTTCTTATTTTTTTTTCAATCTATATCGCGTCAATTCGATACCGATGTAAAAGAAACTGACATCAGGGTCTTGTTTGAGTACAAAAAATAAACGATAAAATTTTTTTTTTTTTTCGTTCCACAACGTAGGAAAAACTGAAGAAATTAGTTTTACCGCACACACGAGCGAGCAGAAGATGTGTTGGCAAATTTTCTTGCAACGCCTGTGATATCAATAGCGTTATTCAAACGTTACCCGTTTTAACGGAAGTTAAAAACGGTTTTCAGAAGTGATTCAACAACAACCATCGGCGTGTCCCGTTCTAGTCGGTGCGAACACAAAACCCCCGATTCCATAATCTTGTCGAGTAAAGCTGTTCGAGCAACACAAGGCTTCCCACTACTTGATCCTATTTAACGAATACGTAATATAAGCCCCACCCACCCTTTTCCTCGCAGTGCTTTCACCTTTCCGTATAAACAAGTCGGCGGCGTGCCTGTTTCGAGGCAAGGCAAAGGTGTACAAACTCGCCCGCCCTAATCCGCGGTGCTAAGCGGAAGTGGTTGTACAGCTAGTGCCTTAACCGTTAGCGATTGGAAATTGTGACGAAATCCTAGAGTATAAGCGAAGTGGAAAACACTTTGCAGAACACGCGGGATTACCCGAGGATTACCGCTCTTCCGGTTCCGGGGATCGGGGACTCGACGAATTATACTGACGAGCAATTTTCCCTTAGCGAACCCTGTTTTATCGCTTATATCGCTTACGGTGTAAATAATAATACTGCCAAACTGTTTCGCGTCAGGATAATTCTCGCTCAAGTCGAGAGAGTTTCATGAACTTTTACCATCGGATTTGTATCGTCGATTTTTAATTTTTTTTTTTTTTTTGTAAGCCCAGGTTATACCCCGGTGAAAATTTCTGATATTGCAAATTTTTACGGAAATTAGAACATTTCGTAGTATTTCGCACAAAATTGTAAGTGTGCACAGTTTTTTTTTTTGCAAAGAATTGTTAATTTTCGTTAATAATTGTAGTATCTTGTCGATTTTTTTTATTGAATAAATACAAATCTTCACGAAAATCGACAAGTTTTTACGAGAAACTATGAATGTATTTGCAATTTTTTTTGTACAAGACTGTACGAGATGGCTCGATTTCTTTAAAAATTCCGAGTTAATCGTAAAAATCATTTTCACCAAGGTAGGTTAGGTTAGGTTAGGTTAGGCAATATATAATCGCTCAACTTATAACTCCGGAATGCGTACAAAGGAACTTTCGTTTTTTGCACCGATCGATCGGGAACGTAATCAAGTATGAAAAATCAGTTTATAAATTAACCTTGCGTTTCAGCAAGGGGGAGAGGAAATGTTTCGTCGATATGGAAATCTCTTATTGTTAGATAGGTACGGGATAGGATCGTTTTTTTTTTCGTTACTGCAATACTCTCGTTATTCAATTAAAAAAATAGATATAGACAAGGGCTTTAGGCGTTGTGTTCGATATGTTTGAAGACGTTTGATAAGGCGCTAATTATCCGGGGGCAACATCGTCCAGGTCAATAATAATCGCTTCATCCAGTCAATGGAGACGAGGCGCATAGTACCGGGGTTTTTTACTCCATTCCCTCGGTCGATGCGTGCAGGTTCATTAATAACGCTGCAGGCAAGAAACCGGCAGGATTGGTTGGCCATTGTTGTTGTTATTATTTGCAGACCCGCCGTGACGATGAGAGGACAATATTCGAAGAAATCGAGAGAAGAGTCGATGCGAGAGGGTGGGAAAAAAGTTTTACAAATCGAAAGTTGAGAAGCACAGTCTTATTTTACCTTTCGGAAGATCGCTCAAACTGATTTCACCAATCGTTTATCAAATTTCTCCCATTTCCGATCGGAGGAAAACGGGGAAGACAGTGAGATGGAGAAAAAAATACTAACAATCGGATGTGGAAGGAATGCGAGGAGACGGGGATCGAATTGAGGATCGAGAAAAGCTGGAGGGACGTGAGTTGAAATTCGTAGTCGCGTTAGAGGCCGGATCGACGCTTTTGAGAAAAACCATGTTTAAGTAAATTCCTCGATACGGCGAAAAAAAGAAGAAGAAACAGTAAATAAGACAAATAAATGAAAACGTTGAGAGAAAGTCGATCCCGGCTCTCTTCGATACAATTTTCCATACATTCTCGTCCCGGGAATAAAGATTGCGGGCCTCAATCCGCTGACTATTTTCCAGGGACGATTTACGGTCAAGGGTTGAACTTTCCTTGCTTTTCATTTTATTCGGTTCACTGCAGGCGGTGGAAAATTAGTAAGAACAATTGGAAATCGTTTAAATGGTTGGATACGAAAAAAGAACGTTTATTTTAGAAAAAGGAATTTATGGATATCCGTGTCTGAGCAGGATGTTAATAATTTGTAGAAAGGTAATTATCGGAAGCTTGAAATAAAATTCTGAACATTCGTCAGAGACGTGTGAAAAAACGTCAGCTGATAAATCTCGTTATTGCATAAACGTAAAACAATAATTTGCGATTTTCCACCGTGGTTCAGTTGATTTTTCACTTTTATACATTTCTTTGAATTTACGAAGTATCGTGATAAAATTTTTCTTCTGGTGCTTTCATCGATCGTAACATCAATTTACGTCACTACGAAGACCCAAACTTGTAATATCGGGTCTCCAGTTGCTGTTTGAGAAGCGTATCTGACGACTTTTTCACTATCAATTCAATCTCATAAAATAGATATAATTTAATACAAACTTTTAATTTATGAGAATAAGATTCCCGGATGATACATCGTTGTGTTACGGATCGTGATCTTTGGGTCGAATACAAATGTCAGGAAAGAAGTAATAATCGAATTGCTGGAACGTGTTTCTTCGCAATTTCAAAAATATGTAAATAAAAGTGAAAAATTGAACGATCGCGATCTTGCACAAAACGTATAACGCTCATCTTTTTACAGCATCTTTCTCATGACGTAGACAAACTTTTTAGAGCATTCCACGGCGGAAAATCGCAACTAATTTCTTCCAAAACACGCTAACGTATATGTAATACATATATAGATGCATAAATCGTTTCGCCATCAAACAATCATTTTTTCAACGACGTTTAGCCGCATCTATTTCGCATCCCCGCTCGGAAGATAAGCGAATTTACTTTCTCCCCACATAAGAAGCCCCTTGTCCGGGGTTAAATATGCATGGATGCCCCGTTGAGCGTAGGCGAAGTTAGGCTTCAGAGCCAATCGCGCCCCGAGGCCTCCCCGAATCACAAGGGTGGATTTTGGGGGCGGCTGCAAGACTCGCTCGTGTTTGTACAGGTACCTAAAGCCGAGATCCTCGCTTCGGGATTCGCCGGGATAGGTACAACGATCCTGTCAAATGCAGGTGAGAGACGGGACGCGGCCTGCCGAATTTCCGAACCGTGTGAACGCCCGTTCCTGCTACATGACGCTTAGGGGTTGGTTAAAGGACAGTCAACCGTGAAGAAGCTCGGGGTCGTCCAGTTACAGGATGCGTAAACCGTCCGAGAAAAAGTCCGTCGAGATGAAAATTATTCGGATAAAGTTTTCATGAGAAAATGATTTTCTGAAATTCGGCAAACCGTATAAAAGCGAGTTGATACGCATGTTTTGGAAACTCGACTCCTACGAATTAGTCATTCAAAAATGGTAACATTGTGATTTTTGTTGATTTTGAATTGCATGTTGTCGGAAACCCCTTTGAGAGAAAAACCTCGTCGTAATTACTTATTCTCTGAAAATATCAGACCGAAATTTTCCTAAATCAAAGCGTTCTCTGAAAAAATAAAATAAATTAGAAAACATATCTTGTAATCGGAGTTTTTTCAAAATCGAAATTTCCCGAAATACGATCTCATGAGGTTAAAAATTTACCGTAACGTATTGTTTTTAACAATAAATTTATCAAGAAAAAAAAAAAAAAAAAAAAAAAAAAAACACCGCCAAGTACTTTGCGACTTCAGGATCATCCGAAATTTATTTAACACTGACATACTCGTATTTCACGAATTCAACACCAACCTTGCATCGTGTGATTTATTTTCATCGATACCTCGTCGTAAATATTCCAATCAAAATTCCATCTTTAAAGATTAAAAATTACAGTAAAAATCTCAACTCGAGCGATAAATTTTGGATAAAGGAAAAAAGTAAAAAAACAAATACGCATAATCCAGCTGGACTTTGACTCCCGGTTAATTTCCACTCGCGACAGTAACAGAGACCGGGAGACGAACCCTCGGGATTTCGCGTGATACGGCGTCGAATCTAGGCGCGAGTAACGCCTGCGGGAGGAATAACGCGAGGCAATATTCAAAAGCTGTGCAAGCACAGCGCATAGCGGGCAGAAGCGAGCGAAGGAGAACGGCTCGACGAATGCGGAGTCGAGTAAATGGTTCGCCATAAGCTATGAGTGTAAGCGGCCAGAGAGTTGGCTGCGGGGGTTGATGGGTGGCGGACACATTTTTAATTAAGACAGTTTCGAGGCGTAATTAATTTTACGTCGGGCGCTAGAGCTAACGACCCGCCGCTCTGCCACCGTCACGACCGCGACTCGCGGAGTCTCTCCCTTTCCCTCGACCCTTCCACCCCCCCCCCCCCCCCCCTCCCTCCCGCCCCGTCCAACCCTCCTCGTCCTTGTTTTCCAACCCCTCGAAAAACCAGGACCCACGTACAGAGGCCGACGCGGCGTCTTCGAGCTTTCCTCGGAGCTTGCACGTGCCTTTGACGACGTTTTCAACCCCCTCCCCCGGACCTTTTTCATGCCCGTTTCTTCCCACTCTCGTCGAAACGTCGAGTTTTAAATAATTTAATAACGCCCCCTCTTGACTCGTGACTTTCTCTTTCTCTTTCTCTTTCTTTTTATTTTTCTGTATTTACCCCCTATTCCGGACTCCAGATCGAGGAGGAGAACCAGCGAGTAAGGTCGACCTGGAGTTGCTTGTGCTCTCGCGATTATCTTTGCCCGATCCCTGATCACGTTCACTGCTTATCCAACCCGACCTCCCCCCCCCCCCCCCCCCCCCCCCCCCCTCCCCCGTGATCCAGAATCGTAACTTTGCCCCTTCGGCTGCAGGCGATACGCGTTCCAGCTCCGATCGTTTCTCGATTTGCGATACCGACGGTCGATAAAACAGTTCGAAACTTGTTCGGAGAGACCTTTACCAAGTAGTCTGATCTCGAGAGGTTCGATGGTTCGGACAGTCTGACTCGAGTTTTGGGAAAAGCGAAGAATAAAAGGTTCGAAAAATCTACGGAACAGCGTCGTTCTGTCATTTTAAAAAGCTGAAAAGTAAATTTCATCAAACACGGAATGTCTGGGTGAAAATTTTCCACCGATCTCACAAGGTTCACGGTCGAAATTAATCCCTGTGCAAATTATTTTTCACACCCTTGCGCGGGATAAAATATGACAGACACGACAAGCGACCTCCAGATGTGAGCTTTTACCTTACGTGGCTGGGTAAATTGGTCGAAACGTGCCTCGTCGTAGGAGCAGTAGAAAGTTTCAGGGTGGCAGGTCCGGGTAATTAGCTATATAACATATATCCTTCACATGTGGGAGAAATTAGTTTTCACCGAACACCTGCATACCGGTTACCGTCGGTTTAGTTCGACAAATTTCACCCGGAGGTTCGTTTGTTTAGCTTGATGAAATTTCTGTCTCAGTTTTCAACAGTTTTTCCCTCCTCCTCCCCCCCTCAGGCACACACGTCCATCCATCCATCCATCCATCCATCCATCCATCCATCAATCGTACAACCCCCGCTAAAAAGTTTACACCGTACAATCCGGGGCAATTATTTTCCCTGATTCCTTCGCGGTTTTTTCACGCACACGTTGACACAACCATGCAGAGAAATTTGAAGAATCGATCCACCGCGCCTGCATTGTACGTCGATGCAAATCGCATTTTCACCTCTGTTTTCAATAACACGTATGTTTTTTTTTTTCTTTTTTCTCTTTGGTGTCGTTTACGTCAGCTAAAGTCGGTCCGATTGATCCACAGGCTGAAAACCAATCAGCTGAGTTGAGAGAAAAGAAAAAACAAAAAAAAAAAAAGAAAACCAGCTTCAATTTTCCCTCCGTATAACCGAGTTATGGAGAGAAAAGAAAAGGAAAACGACTGTACAGACTGGTAAACAAAGTAAACAACTGTTCGCAAACTACGAGCAGACACTTCGCGGTCCAAAGTATTGCAGATAAGTACAGAAAGTTTCGAAGATGTGGATAAAGCCTCAAGTTCTACCGTACAGCAGCCACTTTTGCTCGTTGCGGACCCGCAGCGGTATAAGCTGCGACTGACTGAAACTGAAACTACAAGTCCAACTGCAGTAACTGTTAACCAATCATGCGACGACTTCGAGGTGAAGTTTATACGCCACGATTCAATGGCGAGACTGGAAACGTTCCTCATCGTCTCCGTTCTGTTGTTCACTTCCCTGTTGCGGAGTGAAGCTATAACTGCACAATAGTTTATAACAAGACTTGTTTCCAGGGTTGAGGGTGTACGGTTGATGCACGACGTGCGAACTGTTCGGGACTCCCAAGTTTACAACCCGTTAAAGAAGACTGTCACGATTAACCGGAAGCGAATACGACAGTCGAGTCGCATTGTCTGTCGGGTCTTTGGTCGGCCGATAAAACGTCGGAACGGTTCTTCGTTCTTCGACCCTCGTAGTGACCGGGCGATGGTACGAGGATGAGGAATTGGTGACGAGGAGCAGCACTTTTGGACCGATCCTCTTGGAAAAAGGGTGAAGTCGAAACGTCGAACGAGAACGAATAACAGCGTCGTATGATATTGGGAATGAAAAAGGTCGCGGGAGGGAAAACGGAGGTGGAATTTTCATTCGGGAAAACTTGGCAACGGATGTCTTGTTCGAAATGCGACATAACGAACCCGCCACAGTTCGCCCGGGTCTCGGATGCCTGCGTGGTTTTGACTCGCATTGAACAAACACCGGGGGCTCCACTCAGCGCGTCGAGCACTTTGGCAAACTTTTATACACGTCTCACCCAGCCATCTTGAAACCCGTCATCCCGCAGGATGGGGTCGAAAAATCCTCTCCGTTGCCCGGGGTTCGCAAGAGTTGCAGTCGAGTTGAACGGCGGACGTGGTCGACGACGTTTTATCGCGATATAACAATCGCCAGGGTTACTGCCGTTTCTCCCCTCCGCCAACCCTTCGTGGAGGAAAATTGGGTCGAGGAATATCGACGCTGTCGAGTTACGACCGGGAGAAAATCGACATTGGTGATCAATTATTCCGGGAAGAACCTTCCGCCGTGCTTCGACTGATTACGGGAGACACGTTACAGAAGTCGGGATCATGATCATTGTTACGACCAGGATTACCTTGGAAGTGGTGAGGTGGTCAGGATCTTCCGAGTCACTTCTCATTCACTAGCTTCCGTGAAACATGCACCAAGGTCACAAACAAACAACAACAACAGACGTGCCAAGAAGCTGTGCTTAGTGTACGTTATGAAGAAACTAGGGTCCAGATTATAGGTTTATTTTTAAACGTACCATGACGATACCGCGACGTGCTTTCGCCCCGAGTTCAGACTGGATACTGAACTCCGTACAGCCAGAGCACCGAGACAACGGATCAAACAAACGTGAGCTGCGCGTGATGAGCTGGCAATTTTCTGTCTCATCGTTTGCCAGTTTACGATTGTCTCGATTTCGATCGGAAGTCGAAGCAACCGAAGGTGCTCAACGTTCGTCGTGAGGTATCGGTCTAACGGTCCTACCTCGGTAGACTAATTCACCTCAGTGTTTCGCTTTGGAATTTTGGATGAAAGCCGAGGGAAAAGTTTTAATTGAACGGATACAGGCGGGGTGAAAAGCAGAGCCGGCTCTTTTTGGTTATGAAGACAAGTTTGAAACTACAGTTTATCATTAGCCCATGTCGATCCTTGAACAACTCGTCTTAATTGTTGGAAATATCTCTTTTTCAATAGATCCAACAACTGAGACATTTCACTGCGGCTTCTCGTGCTCAATCGCATACCCTCCTCGACTCGTCGCTTGATTCGACTTCCATCGCAACTTGTCTATCATCACTATCCAAACTCTGATCTACCGTTCCGAGCGACTCGACGAACTCGTTGTCGGTAGTTCCGATCGGTTCGTAACTTTTCCCAGAACCAGACCAGCGATCGACATCAGGTATCGCAAGGTCAGTGACAGTTCCGGACGAGCCTAAATTCGGGAGGTGAAACGAGGCTGTGGTTTTTGTCGAAACCCAGCCACCTCTGATGAGAAGGGTAAAGTTCAAAGCGTGAATTTGACGAGTCGGATCTTGAGGGGGAAAACGGTGCGATCAGATCCGGAAGGGCTTTCTGACCATCCCAGCGAACGATGATTCTTCAGGGGTGTGATTAGGCATGCAACGTGGGGCTTCGGGCGGATTTTTCCTCGTCGAAGACGAGTCCTCTTTTCGGAACTCCGACGCCGGGAGCCTCGAGGGACGCTTAGGGAATCCACCCTCGTATGGAGTCCGGTTCCTGGAGGGAAGGATGATCGCGACCCCCGAAGGGGTTACCTTGCCGGGATAACTTGGCTCTTTTCCTCTTGTTCTCCCCGCCGAATCCCCGGGAGACAATTCGGTTATCCGGACGTCCGTCGGGTGCGGAGGCTTCGGGTCAACTTACTCGAGTCGACTTTCTCGACCGACTGTACGAGTCCGCATCTCGGCGTCATCGGACAGGTAACAGCTCGCACCTGCCCGGCCCCGAAAAGGGACTCGAGGTCCATTCAGCCTCCTTTCTTTCCGCGCTCTCCGCTCCCTCGGGAAAAGGGGATGCGGGACGGTATCTGGAGGAATCTGTCTGGCCATCCCCTCGACGTCTTGTATCCTAGTGCTTGGGCGCACAATGGACGTCACGTTGCTTCCACGAGAGTTTTGGAACGGGCGAGTAACGTTCGATGGTCTTGATTTTTGGGCCAGTGTTAATTTCCGGTTCTGTACAATCCTGCGGATTCGAATAATAAAATGAGGGATTCCCTGAGTTCGGGGAAAACATCTGGTGGTCGGATTTTGTATCGGTGATGAGTTACGCGAAATTCACCGAGCTGGAACGATTCCACGTTTCTAATATATCGGTAAAGTTCGAATTATCAGAGTGGAAACGTTATTTCTTTGTCCAATTCGTAGATCCAAATCTGCGGCAGAGTTCTCCTTGGTGAAAAAACGATTTCAGAATTATCGAGAAGTGAAAAGAAAAAAAGTTGGATGCACAAAAAAAAATCGTTACATACATACATTATACATCGCATAGAATTCGGAGAAAGAACGTGAAGCTATTATTAATACAGGTTCGGGTAAAAAGCGAAGTTCTGTTTTCGAATTGCCTGCCACGCCCGGAACGGTTGGGTACAAAGCAGCACCGGCACCAGGGGATTATGATACTTGGTATGCCGGGGTCTCGTGCCTTATGATATTTCGCATTAATATTCCGTAGAGATATTCGGCCGGAGTCGCGGAGAGAAGAGGCAAGATCATCGCCGCTCCGAGTCGCGATGCAGTCAGACGTAAAGCGTTGTCCGTGTGTTTAAAATCACTCCCCGATGAAACTTGTTCCCCCGTATCGTCGGAAGTAACGAGTCCAAAAGTTACGATGGTTTCTTTGTGTATTTTGACGACG
This sequence comes from Neodiprion pinetum, assembly GCF_021155775.2. NCBI lineage: Eukaryota > Metazoa > Arthropoda > Insecta > Hymenoptera > Diprionidae > Neodiprion > Neodiprion pinetum. The sequence goes on along the minus strand of NC_060235.2, from coordinate 39,226,027 downwards.
TAAAAAAAGAGAATATAGGCATAGAATCGACAGTATGAGCCCGAATCAGAGGTATACGTATGAGGGTGCTCTTTGTTTTCGACCTTTTCGAATTTTGACTCGGCCGCCACTCGGATTGCTTCCAAATAAACGAACGAAGATCCCTTTCGAATCAGAGATCTCTGCGGCAGCCCTCGCGCAAGGGCTGTGAAGTTTGCCGTTTAAAATATACGCGCGTTTTTAACACAGTCTCAGCGTATATTTCGTCGCGGAGTCGGTTGTTTGAAAAAAAATTTGCTACCGTGAGAAACCAGCGAGCATTGATTCCGATATTCGATGCAAAATATCAGCATCGTCCGTCGAGCATTCCGTGTCGGCTGTACCCAATTAGAATTTGACTCTTTTGCGAGTTTAACGTCGGTGAACGATTGACGTGAAACCCTCCGTCGACGAGGCTGATATTTTTATCAAACGGCAGCATCGGTGCCGATTGATTTCTCACACTTACAGATTACTCGCAAACAGTCGGTCCCGCGGTAAAACACACGTGTACTAAAAGTCGAGTAAAAATGTGGACACAATTTAAATGACAAACTTCACATACTTTGCGAGAAGATTTTTCGGGGTTGAAACGGATGCCTGTGCTTTCGATCAGATTTCTATTTACTTATTCGTCACAAATCCGGACGGGTTATCGTTAAAAAATCGGTTAAATCGAAACTAACGACAAATACCGCCCCAACACGCATATTACGTCTACTCTTCCTCCTCGCATTCTTTCCTCCTTATTTTTTTCCCTCGAGGAATATCTCCGGCCGTCTTCAACCGCGGTCCAAGAATAAATTGAATCAACCGACGTCGAGCACCGCTCTGCACACGACCAAAATTTGACAGTCAGCTGGCATCGAGGCGGGCTTATTGTGCTCGTCGGCCAAGAATGCGCCTTCAGATATATCATGTTCTTAGGGACCGGATTCGTAACGACGCGTTACAAAGGCACTGCAATTGCTGTGGGCGAGTCACGATCACGCACACCGAGTACATATTCACGTATGTGTGTGTGTGTGTGTGTGTGTGTTGAAATGTAAGCGGTCACTTGGTATTGTCTATGCTCGGAGAATAATGGAGTAATCTCTTGTGGCGAAGCGCGGTATGTCCGCCCTCCCCCTCCTCACCCCAGCTTTCACCCACGGTCCTCTCTCCCTCTCTCTTTCTCTGTCGTTTTTCTTTTTATTTTATTTTATTTTTTTTCTCTCTCTCCTTCTTCTTCTCCTTCTCTTCTCTGTCTACGCCACCCACGAATACCGATAGGTATTTATGTACGTTCACGCTCGCGCCTCTGATCCCGACGGCTAATGAAACCTGAACCGATCCCTCTATACGTTCACAATACAATATCACGAGTGAAAATCCGTAGTTCTCAACGTGATCAAAGGCTCTCTGTGATATATCGTTATATGAGTGAAACCGCGAGGATTGTACCGAGTACGAACCGCTGTTTTATTATTCGGCGTAAATACCGATCGAAGCTTGCGGTTAGCTCTACTCAAAATTTTCAAGCGTTGAATAATAGCCATTTTTTTTTTTTTTTTGAAAGAATTCAAGCGTGTAATTTATTAGACAATGTACCGTGTAGATTTGATAAAATTTATAACAAATCACGTGATAAATTACGAAAGCACAAAATTCATATATAGTTCATTGTATAGTTTATTATATAATTTTTGATCTAGTATATCTGTCTATTCGTGCTTTCGTAATTTATTAGGTGATTTATTGTAAATTTTACTGAATACAAAAAATATATCATCTAATAAAGTACACGCTGAATTCCTTCGAAACATTTTACGATTTGATGCATGAACATTTTCAGTTGGAAGCAGCTGTAACAGAATTATACTTACGATTTTGCCTAACGAGAATAGTTTGAACGTTATCAACACGATTCTTTCGATCGTTTAAGATTCTTCGATTTTTCGTTTTAAGCACGGTTATCATCGATTGACTAATCTGTCGGGGTGAAATAAAAACGAGGAAATCTTCTCGTCACCGAACGTGCGTTGTAACATGCGCTATTTTGATTTTTATTTTACTTACGAGAATTCCCGACCCCTGAAGCTGCGTAAACTACGATAACGACGACTCTTGTATATCACGCATAACTAGGTATCCCGGTACAAAGACGTTCACCGTTAATTTCTGATGGGAATATAAAATGTCGGGAGATGACAAGTAAAAGGGTAAAGGAAGCGCGGACGATTTGTAGGGTGAATTTTGACCGCGAGTTTCCAGTGTCAAAGTATATACGGGTTTTAAAAATACATGCGGCACCGTCGGCCGCGAAACCCGTCAGATGTAACTCAGGGGAGGAGAAAGGGAGCGGAAAAAGAGGGATGGAGAGAGAAAGAGAGAGAGAGAGAGAGAGAGAGAGAGAGACTACCGGCGATGAAAAATTCACACCACTCCCATAACTTGCCCGTTGCATTTTTCATAAACGAAAAACTTTTTTCACGGCTTCCGCCTTGCGCTGCGTTCAGCTACAACGTCATAAGACGCTACACGCGTTTCTAAGGTGTGTGTTACATATATAATATATACATATAGGTACGTAACTATATATGTAGTATGTGTGCATACCACGTAGTCTTACTGAAAGATAATATCGGCGAACTCCAGGCGCGTGATTATTTTCGGATGCGTTGATCACTGGGAATAATAATTTTTTTTCAATAAGAGTCAGATTTTTTGTGGATCTGTAACAGTGTTCCTTTTCATCTTGTATCTACCAGCACATACGACCTTTTGTTTTTAGTTGATGAATTTATACTCGAATCCAAGAAAGTAAAATAAAATATTTTTCGGTTGAAACGACCTTACGGAATTAATCGACGTAGGTTTTTATGGCTGAGTCAGTAGCGGAAGGTCGTATCTACCGGTACATACGATCTTTTCCTCTTAATAAAACTGTCGTTCAATTTCAACGTTTCTGACCGTATTTTCATGTTTTGAGTCTGGATAAGATAAAAAATATGTAAATACACGCCCTTTAGCCTTTTTCAAAATCAAAAGGTCGTAAGATGGCGCTAAAGACCTTACGCGATCAGACACGCGAATTATTTTTCCAACCAGTCGAAAATAACGAAATGAATATGAGCAGCGAGTGTTACTTACCTTGAAAAGATTAAAAATTATTCAAATACAGAGACGATTGCCTTTCTCAACGAGTCACAATTGGCCGAGAAGCGTGCAGTCCGAGTGCATAAATTGTGTGAGTGCTCCGCTTATGCGACGCGCTCTACAATGTGTTAATAATAATAGACAGTCCGCGTGCAAGCTCCTCGTTCGTAAAGCTTCTCACGCCCGGCAATTCTGACTAAGATGTCTAAAATGATCGTTGATCTGGTAAACCGCGCGACGATCAGAGCCAGGAATAAACTATTCCGCAAAGTTATTACGCACAGTCTCAGGGGTGACAATTGGCCGCGGTAAGCGCGATTTATGGTTTTCGAATGACGCACTTTGCCCTAATGTTACACGTTGTCTCGCTTAAATAACCGAACAGCGTCGGTATGGTATTGAAAATTTTACGGCAGCTGGACTCGCGGCTATTTTTCAAAACGAAACCCGAGTCCTCCACTTTTCTTATTGCATACAGCTATCCGCAGCTCGATTATCAACGTTGGCCGTAAAAATTTTAAAACAACTTTTACGGACGGGCTCTCTTCACGGCTTGTTAACCGACAATTAAGAGCTGCTTTCCAGCTCTGAAGGAGAAGCAAAACTCTTCACGAGGTCTTGATTCAATTTAAACACAATTATTTCACCGAATCAGACAATTCCCATCGGTATATCATAAGCTGCAAAAGAGTAGGTAGTCCCGTCAAAATTATAGGTCTGGATTAAAAATGTTCGGGACTTGACTGCATTTTTGTTTACAGAGATTCTCGACCCTCGGGAACTCAAATACGAAGTCATCTTTCAGCTGCATAGCCGGCGTTTAGAGAAAATAGGGACATTTGATGTTTTTTGCGTTTACTTCGAAAACTGTTATCGATGGATGATGAATGACTTGACCATCGTGTAGAGCGGAAAATTCTCCATCGAATTGCGTCTTGATATGTCGGAAACGGAGTCGGATAAGCAAATTGATAAAAAAGAAATTCTACTTATCGACATCATCTAGGGAATTTTGGTGAAATAATTTCTTTTTTCTTAATTTGTTAATCTGAATCCGTTTCCAACGTACGAATACATAATTTCGTGTAGAATTTTCTGCTCTACGCGATGGTCAAGTCATTTTTCATTTATCGGTAGCGGTTATTGAAGAAATCGCAAAAAACGTAATCTTTTTCTGTTTTCTCGAAACCCCGGCTCTGCAGTTCAAAAACGACTTCGGATTTGAGTTCCTGCGGGTCGATGATTTTTTTAAACAAAAATGCAGCCACATCCCGAATATTTTCATTTCATACCTATTTTCACCCGCCTTCGCTATCATTCACACATTCCTTGAACCACGACGTCCCTACTTGAATCGATGAACGACAAACGATCCTAACTTCGGGTACATCGAAACCGAACATCCGAAAGCAAGAAACGTGCGATATTCTGAAAAAAAAAAAAAAAAATGAAGAATAAACTGCAATTCACTTTGCGTCGCGTCCAAGGAAATGAACGAATTCGTGTCTCTTGGGGTTCACAGATGTTCCCTAAGTACCCACAAGCTTGAAGTTGGTAACGTTAACTCAACGAAACGTCAGGCGGAAAATCGTTACTTCGCAATACCTGATTGGCTATGAAAATATCAGTGTATTATGGTCATCACTGTTCGTCGAACTTGAATTTCAACGGTGCGAAGTAACGATTTCCCCCAAACATACATTGTTACGGTACATAACGTCACCAACGTCATCCTCATCCCCGAACGGGGTTAAACGATGGTTATCGTAGGCGTGGGTTTGCGATCCAGTGCCCATGGCGATCCAGATAGCGTTCCCACGGAACGAAGGATGCGTGATGACGTCGTCCAGGTCGCCGAGGCAGCTGTAACCCAGCGTGCACCGGGCGTGTAGACATTACCCTGCACAAATGCGCCGGAGGGTGTATATCAAGGTGAACAATCGTCGCACGTACGTAGCAACGGGCGTGGTTCAACGTTGCTACGACTGTCCTCCACCTCCACTCCTCCGGGATAATTGTCTCCGAGAACCGAAACCTTCCTTCCAACGAACGGACAACGTCCCAAAGCAGCTATCGCCGCTACGTCCGGTGGTGGGAACTTCAGATAAGCCGGTAAGTGTCCTCTCCTCGTCTCGCGCTATACTGGAAACTTTCAATTCACGTCCATCCCCCCTAACGTCCAGATAAATTCTATGGATCTGGTCAATCTGCGGTACCATGAAGCTAAGGTTACCAGCCAAACGTGTCGAACTTTTTGGAAACAGAAAAATGCAGTCTGGGTTTATCCTCATAATTCTGTAAAATTATTTCGGGTTCGAGGTGTGTAATGAAATTTTGGTTTTTGGATTCACCTGTCTTATTCGAATGAACATTAGAACGCATTCTGGCTGCTAGCTTCAGCCTCGTCACAGTATTTATATTGATTTTCATCAGCCGTCATATTTTCTTTAAAATATTGCGATAGTTGGACGAACAAGATATATGTTTGTAGATCTTTGGATTTCCGAACTCGAGGATTGTCTGGAACTTCGTAAGCCGTGATGGAACAAAAAATTGAACCAAGATTTTCAAAACTAGACTCATGAAAGATTCATTTCAAAGTTTTGAAACAGTGATTTCTTCCACAACGTTGCCTCTTCTCGATGTGCGATGTACTTGATAATGCGATGAAATTTTTTCATTGGTTATAGATATTACTTAATTCGTGGTTCGTTAAAAATAGAAACGCATATCTAGTATACACTTCATTTCTCATTCGACGTTTTTCTATTTATCTTCAAAGATTTTGATTTATCACGCGCATATATTTTCTATTTAAGAAAACCGACTTGGATTTTATGAAAAGTGAAATTAGTCGGGCGCTTGTTTATTAAAAATAACACGAAATTGGAATTTTTCACATTGGATTTTCTCGAGTTTTGACACTGGAAAAACGAGGCCCGCTACTTTGGGAAATTAATTCCGAAACGACGAGACTTTCGCGTAACGTTTAAATGCGACGAAAATTAATAACGAAAAAATTCCACCATCCGATCTTCCCCTCGTGAAATTATGAAGAAATCTTGTACTCCAGATGCCTCTTTATCTCTTAGGGTAGCTTTTCCCAATTTATTCCAACCGACAATCGGATCATCAAGTGCATATAATCGGGGGTTAAAATTCCGGGGGAAGTTAAAGGGCCGGATGATATCTCGATCCTGGATGCAAGATTCGTCGTATATCCGAGGTCTGGACCGCGTCAGGAATTCCCCAACTTCCGGGAGCATTTCGAATGCAGCATTCGGCGCCCTCGAATTGCGGCCGCATCCCTTGGCTGCCTCATCGATGGCAGGTAGAATCCCGAATGCCTGGAGCCGATTGGCAGGCGCCAGAAAACAACGGAACAAAATCCAAGCCAACCCGGAATTACTCATTGCGCCAAATTATCGCGCTGGATTCTCGCCAAGCATTAACGACCGAATTGAACCGGTCATTTCCGGCGTTTAATTCGGGGATGTCGGAGAGGGTGGAAATGCGGAAGGGTCGCAACGAGGGACGTTTTTATTTATTTATTGTTTTTTTATCAAAATCTCAGCCAAAAATCTGTCTCATAGAATTGCAAGGGTGCAAGTGTGAAAAAAACATGGAATCGTTGAAGAATTCCGACGATTCTATAAATTTTTAGTTCGGTTACCGCTCGGTCCTTAACTATTTTCAATTTTTACCAGAATCAAAAAATATAGTTCCAGGTAGAAAACGAAAATTAGTTTCCTAGCTGTTAACGGAAAGTCTAGTATCCGTTACTATTCTTTCTCGTTACGATGACCGTTGCTATATTTTCTTGCAACTGTTGCGAAAATTTAACGCTCGTGCAACGATAAATTGACGTTAAAGCCTCGTTTAACTAAAAAAGTAGAGTAAACCTCGGAAACTGATTTTGCGTTGCAATAACCAAAAAAGGATCAACGATAGCGCAAAATGTTTACGCGTACCTCGTTGTTCGCAATTCCAACAATATTCAAACAGTTTTTTTTTTCAAGGATAACTGTTTTACTGAATTTTTCTAGTTACTGTAACAAATGAAATATTTCTCAGTCCGGTCCAGTTTTTTCATTTTTGAAAATTCCGTGCAGAGCTGCGATCCTTCGGTTTTCGATCTCTAAAAATTTTCAACCCCCAGAGAATAACTTCGAGCATCGTTATTCCGGAACCGTTGGCTGTAAGGCGTTTTCAACCGAATGTCGGTGCGTTTTTCAGGTATAAATACCGCGGTACGTGATATCAGAGATAGTTTCCGCTGCCGCTGCACCGCTGCGGGGTTCAGGACCCGGGTAAATCTATCAAGGGGATTTATCGTTCTCTGTCGTTGCAATTTCCACCCTGGCAAACGGTAGGTATATACCTGCCTTATATATATATATATATATATATATATATATACCAAAGCGTACGTATGTGCGTCACGTTCGCTACCTGTAATATACGATTAGTGCCTCCCTGTGCATTGTGTCGTCTGTAAAGTAAACCTGCATTACGTTTAAACTTGGGTGTATGTGTGTATAATACGATTAAGGTGTTTCGGAAAAAATAATTTGAGATTCTTCGCCGTGTGGCACTCGCTGAAAACTTTGTTTGGGTTGAAGGAAAAATTCTGTGAAAGAATGGGCGTTACGCGTTACGCGAAAGATCGCGTTCGTATCATTTTTCATTTTTTTTCACATTTTTTTTTTGTATTTCTTAAGAAACACGTTCCAGCACTTGGATTATTATTTCTTTCCTGACGTTTATATTCAACCCAAAGATCACGATCCGTAACGCAACGATGTATCATCCGGGAATCTTATTTCCTTAAATTAAAAGTTCGTATTAAATCATAACTATTTTATGAGATTGAATCAATAACGTAAAAGTCGTCAGATACGCTTTTCGAACATCAACTGGATACTGATATTACAAATTTGGCTCTTCTTTGCGACGTGAATTGATATTACGATTGATGTGAGCGATGAAAAAAAAAAAATAAATAAAATAAAAGAATGTTATTCGCGATATTTTATAAATTTAAAAAAACGTGTAAAAGCGAAAAATCAACCGAGCGTGATCTTCCACGTAAACTTACGATCGCTCATCTTTCGACAGAACCTTTCTTTCGACCTAAACAAACTTCGCAGGGGGTGTCATGGTGGTAAATAGCAAATTATTTCTTTCCAAAACACCCCGATAGTATACAGATGCACAAGTTTTCAAAAATTTCTTCACACATATTATTTACCTCGACAGTCTTTCGTTTTCATACTCTGATAATTATCCCGCCAACGCTGTATCAATCATATACTCTCTGTAATCCGCCAAATTGGTTATACATATGTATATAAAGGTCTGCCGAAAATCAATTCAGCGCTTTCCGTTCAAAATCGCGTTATGCACTGTTCGAATTATCCATGCATGTATTATTACACGCAAAGTAATTTCAGATTTACGTACGTACACGTACGCGGTGATCGCGAAATGTAGTTCAGTATGCGACGCGATCCATCAATCAGGAAAGAGAGAAACCGTATCAACCGCGTCACAGCTGCTACGCTCTGTCAAAATTTATGGCATAATCTCCGGGTCTTTTCCCGTACGGTCAATATTCACCGTGCGGCGTATCATGTGCGTACATGTTATATTATACAACGTACGAAAGAAATAAGAACGTTGAAAGGCGAACGGAAACTGTTTTTAAAAAAAAGAAAAATACTACGACATGCTGGTTGTTGAAACAAAAAAAAAAAAAAAATATAACAACAATCAACGATCAATTATACACAATAATGTTGCAACGATATGAATGTTTTTGAATTTTTTGAGGGTGAGTCGATTTTTCCAATACATTTTTTTTTTTGGTTGCCTCGGTCGGCGAAAAGTAGGATTTTCACCTCGCGATAACCGCTGCAGTTTAGATTACTTACGTTTTCTTTTTCCCTGTCCGCGTTGTATCACATAGGAAGACAGAAGCCACAAATTCAATTTTACTTTTAACTTTACGTTAATTTTTCTTTTTTTGGTCGTTATGTTTTCGTTCTTTCTTTCTTTCTTTTTTTTTTTTTTTTTTTTTGGGATATATTTTTTTTTTCGCTTTTCTCCTGAGACGAGCGTAACGGTGAAGGGGGGTGTTGGACGTTCACAGACACAGGGATGTTTTCTCTCTTATTTCCTTAATCTCGTTTTCTTTCCTTAAGAAATTTCAAATTATACAGCATAGGGACGTCACAATTGTATGCAGTTATATATATATATATTCGTCATCATCACATACATATATATATATATATATGTATATATGTGCATGCACAGATGTATGTATATACATATAAGCGCAAAGGACAAATCACACAATTATATACACACTCACTATGGTAGATTCGATTTAAACTGCGGGTACAAAAAACTGCAGAACTTGATGCGTTGCACACTACCTGAATATTATAAAACGACGCCTCCGCTTTTCTTTAAAACTTTGTTCAGGATTTTGTTATTCTTTCGCTTTCTTTGCTTTCGTAATTTTCCTTTATCCCCCGGGTGTCTCGGGTTTCCTTTTGATTCGTATTAATTTCGTCGCACAATCGTCGTCTGCGGTTTTAAAAAGCCAATCTTCACTCTTCCTCCTTTCCGAACTACCAGCTGACTCCGAGTCTCTTTACCGCACTCTTGGAATCGGATGATAATTATCCGTGAAAAAATTTATTCAGTACAACGTACAATACATACACTCATATATATATATATAAAACCGACGTACGATTTTGTCGCAGCTGGTCAAGAAGCACGCACAACGTCGTTGAATGTGGGTAAAACAAAAAAAAAAAAAAAAAACAACAACAAAAAAAAAAGAAAGAAACAAAAAAAAACAAATATCACCTTCCGGGACACAACACGCAGGTAAACTTCGAACAGGGACGATCACTCGGAACTCATTATTTTACACACAGGTACGATCTAACCGGCGATAGTAAAGGATCGCTGCTTCCTCACGGGGTTCCGGAAGAGTTTCTCAGCCCCGAGGAAACCTGAGGGATGATTTGACGCACGGAAAGGACGAACTGCCAGGGGTTGGTTTGGTATCGGGCCGAATGCGAGGACTCGGGGGTTGCTCGTCGCGTGGTATCGATCCCGACTCGGGGTTTACGGTTTCTTAAAAGCGTTTTCCTCCGATTCTCTCCCTCTCCCTCTCTCTCTCTCTTTCTCTCTCTCTCTCTCTCTCTCTCTCTGCGTGCGATTGAACGTATACGCGTACGACGGACTTCGAGAGGAAACCACCCCTGCACCTCGGGATCTATCGGCGCCGGTATCGAACGTCGCTGTCAGGAGCGACGAACCGCGGCACTCCGACAACCGAAAACAACTCGAGACGCGAGCTTCGGCGGCACGCGGATGGCTTCGGCGTCCGGGTCGGACTGAATTCTGAGCAGGCGTCCCGACGCCCTCGGCCGACGCCGTGGTACCGGCGCCCCCCACCCGGAGGAGCCACGCTTCGGGCCTTCGGCACCCCTTTTACAGATACCCGAGATGATCGGTTTCACCTTCTTCTACACTGAGAGAAATTTTCATTCTTTACCGCGATCGAAAAATGTAGTGCCAGGTAGAAAATGAATGTTAGCTTTATAGCCGTTGCCGGAAAGTCTGGTGTCCGTTGCTATTCTTTCACGTTACGATCACTGTTGCTAGATTTTCTTGCAACTGTTGCGAAAATTTAACGCTCGTGCAACGATAAATTGACGTTAAGGTCTCGTTTGACTAAAAAAGTAGAGCAAACCGAAGAAACTGATTTTGCGTTGCAATTAGCAAAAAAGGATCGACGATAGCGCAAAATTGTTAGGCGTAGCTCGTTTTTCGCAATTCCAACAATATTCAAACAGTTTTTTTAACGATACCTGTTTCACTCAATTTTTCTAGTTACTGTAAAAAATGAAATTTTTCTCAGTGTACCGTGGATACGGACTTGCGGGAAATCGTAAACCTCGCCCTGAATATCGCCGGCTATTAATTCCTCCTAAGGGTTGTCGGGATTTCCACGGATTTGAGTACGAGCTTAGGTACGAATTACATCTGTTCTTCTACCGGGAATCAAAACGGTTCTCGCTAAAGCTTGTGTGTTTCTTTTTTCGATGTAATTCCGCTTTGAATTTTATCCTAGACGTTGTTTGACTAACCTGGAATTGTTTTGATGACCGATTTTTAACCCTTGCGCTCTACACCCGGGGTCAAAATGACCCCTCGGCGTGTGCGCCATAAATTTCATGTCAAGAACATTAAAAATAATCTGATTTCACCGAAAATAAATAATGAAATATCATAAAAATCGTTAATTCATTTTTGTTTTTTCTTGAATATCCGTGCCTTGAGAGTAACTCTGTCAATTTTCAGCTCAAAATAATGAAAATTCATTGAGTTACAATTTTTTTTTTATGACAGAACGATCCGTATCCCGGTATTTCATTGTTTTATGAATTTTTGTTTCTGATATTCAAAACTTAACTCTGTTAAAAATAACCAATTTGCCTTGGAATATCTCAGCCAAAGGGTATCCGAGAATTTTTTCAAGCTATTCGAATCGATCTCCATTTCTACGTAACGATTTTTAATTTAATCCGATTTAACACCAGTGTTACGCACAAGAGGCGTGCAGCGTAAGGGTTAAAACCCCGTAAAAGAGCTTGAAATGAATAAAGCTCCTAAAGCTCGAAGCCCGATGTTAAAAATTTTTCCAGTGAAACGATAGAGAATTTAGGGTGTGAATTTCTACAACGTGACTAAGAAAATTGTACAATATACGAATACGAGTCACGAATCGAAACTGCATTAGAAGCTTTCCCCGTCTTCCACTCTGTTAGAGCTTTCGAGCTTGACCGTGCAAGCTTATTCAGGTCGAAACGTCGGCCTCGTTTTGGCTGAAAATTTCGGCCTGCGAATTCGCCCGACAATACATCGCCGTTTCGCGGTTATAGATGCGGCTTGGGTTGCGGCTTTTCCGTGTCATTCGCCAAGATTGAAAACACAGAATTACTTGTTGGAGCTTTTCCACCCGTGGAGCTAAAAAATGGTAATCTGATCGTTTTCCCGCCGCGGCGCGAGGGCCGAACCGAAGCTTTCTCTTCTCCTCTCATCTCCCTTCCTCCCAGCATCCCTGGGCGAAACCTTTCCATCCGATTCTCAAGGTGAATGTATACGTACGCATTCGGTGAAAGGGGGGCGATATTTCACGCGGTTCTTAGACCAACAGATTTTTCAATACACATTCCCTCCCGTTCCTCCTCCTTCACGGCTGTATTATGGTTTCAACAAGACCGAAAGCCGTGTTCGAATCATCCCTCTCCCCTTCTCAAAGCCCACCCTTGATGTTCCGAATGAAAAGAAGAAAGAGAAAGAGAAAGAGAAAGTAATATAAATAAAATAAAAGAGAAATCCGATGTTGCGTTTCTTCTTGCGTCTCTGTATACTTTTTCTTTTATCACCTTTTGTTTTTTCCTCTATCTCGTCTCTTCTCTACTCTCTCTCTCTCTCTCTCTCTCTCTCTTTCTGTTTCTCCGTCTCTCGCGCAACGCTCAAACTTCTTAAATTAAAACAAAAACTCTGGGAATTAATACACCAGGTAGATTATAATACACCGGGGCATAGACGAAGAACCTGAAGCAGGCAGCGAGTCGAGAGAGAGAGAGAGAAAATAAAGAAGCGATACCGAATTAGCCGGATCGAGTATTGATGTAAGCTGAGTGTGCGCCTACTTCGAACTGTCAATTAAATCAGCGACACGAGCCGTAAGAGACATATTTCTCATTAACGCATAACACATTAGAGAAGGTGGTTAATTAGCTTCTTGTAAAAGAGAATCATCGTTGAATCCGCGACCGAGAGTCGGGCGTAATCAGAGTAAATAAAGTATGTGGAAAGTATTAAAAATATACAAAAAACAACATTGCAAGTACGTTGTAAGTTGGTTCAGCGACACACGTCGAGGGATTCGTTTTTTTTTTTTTATACATTTTTTTTTTTTTTTAATTATTTCTCTGACAATATTCATTCGCGATTCATGAAGTAGAGGTACGTTTGTTCGTACGGGTAAACGGGAGGGTAATAATGAGAAGAAGGAGAAGAAATGAGAAAAAAAAAAAAAGGTGGAAAAAGGAGGAAAAAAGTAAAGACGAAATACCGAGAATTTTCAATTTAAAATCAAATTGCCTCGACCCGCTCTTCATCGCGCGTAACCTTAATGTTTGTAAAATATAACAGTGAATCAAAGAGCTGGAGTTTGCATGCGCGTGTATGAGTATTATATATGTACGTACAAATTGGCGGCGTCGACGGCTTGTGACTAAGGAAAATTTAATTGGTCGTCGTTTTTGCATCACAAATGTACGAACCGCCCCGTTTCTACCGGAGCGCAGACCGACCCTCAAGTGTAATTGGAACCCGAATCCGTATCGCGGAGTCGCAAGTACCTGCGCGAATTTTGATTTAAATTCCGGTTAATTTTCGCTGGTAAAAATTCACGGCTCA